>NC_083287.1:28373465-29087442 GCF_963506605.1 Zootoca vivipara | reverse complement strand
ATACGGCCACCTTGATATCTATGAACCTTGCACACAAGGTGCATTTCTGGCACAGGGCCACTTTCAAACAAGCATACGTTCCATTTTAAACCTCTAGCAACACCCGTGCTCTTTTCTAGAAAAAGAGGTGCCTCCTTTGTTTTATTATAATGGCACTGCCCCTAACTGACAGGTGCAGGAATTGAGTTCCTGTGAGTTCCTGCTGGAAAAAAGCCCTGGAATGCTGTAAAATTAGAGGGTTGTGGCATGTTACCTGTACTATTATTTTAATTGACCCTAAGATTCATCTTTGTTCTACAGACAGGCGCTCAATAGAATAATAGTGCTAACTGCTGATAGTTAAAGCTTATAATTATACCACGATACAACTACCGATAGTTTAAACAACTCTGCATCAACAGATTTCATATAAAATCATTTAGACTCTTGAAATTATGTACACTTCAAACCTTGAGTCAAAAGCAATTAATGTGTCTCCTTAGTGACACCACCTACGCTTATATAACGAGTAGTAAAAGCCCATCAAGTTCCACAACAGAGAGGACAACTTAAACAAACACTAAGCAGCCAAGTTGCTGCATTGCTTTTGCTGTTCCTAATCAGATTTTTGTATTCACTTTGTGTGCTTGATAATTACTCATGGTACTTAAAGACCTATACTGGCAGTAGGAAGCATGCTGTTTTGATTCCTTGTAATACTGGGCACGTTGTAAGTGCACGTTGTAAAGGAAACACAAACATTGACACGTCTTTGCAGCATCGTGCAATGTATTAATGAATAAGGCAGAGAGATACAAAATGCCTATCTTGCTTGTCTAAATTCCATCTCTTTCAACTTTCTGTTTTTCCATCTAATTTGTTTAATTTGCAATAAAGTGCTGTCATTTGATTTGTTGAAACCTCCCTCTGAAAGCACATGTGAATGCAAAGTGAAAGGAACCCATAACAGATTAAGACCAAGTAAATATTAATGCATGCATTTAACCATAGCGCTCACCCTTCACTCAAAGGATTAGGATGTGTCATGAATTAACGCTTTGGATTTGAATCTCACTTATAATACATCAAGTAACAGCTAGGTGGAAACTTCAACTGGTTCAAAAGGCAAAAGCAGTAATGTTAACTGGAATATTTGAGTCAGTAGTCAATTAGTTGTCTATATCCTGTGAATATGTTGTTCTCTTACTGTGTTTTACTATGGCTTTTAATAGTACAATAGTCATATATTATACTAGCAAACAACCTTGTAGACTGTATGGATGAAAAAGTAAACATTACATGGCATAATACCAAGAGTTTGCAAACTTAAGTGCATTCGGTAGTCTCAGTGAAGCTAATAAAATCTCGAGCTTATTGTCTGTTGGGTCCACCACATACCTGGGAAGCGCTTTGAAATAGTTGATATTACATCTGTTGTGAAAAGTGAGCATTTTTAGTGCTGTAGGTATAATATACTCGTTCTGTCATGGAAGTGCATAACTCTAGTAGCAGCGAAATTGTATTTAGACTTGGTATCATCAAGTCAATTCAAACTGCATACATAACCACCAAATCATTTAATTTGTGTTATTAAATATCTTGCTTGTGTCCGCATGTAGTTACTGAAAACTGTACAAAAGCATCAGTAAATAGCAGTCTTAATTGTAGTGGCTGCAAGCTAGAGAACATTATGTGTAGCCAAGTCTCACTGGCTATCATGGAAAGCCAAGAACAGCGTACGCAAGCCATTGAATAGCTAACAGTGGGGAAACACTGGCTGTGCTTAGCAGTGCTCGCTTGCTGGATCACAGCCAGTGTCTGTACTAGACCACTGCCTGCTCTTTGGCATTGACACTTCAGCAGGAGGCTTTTCAGGTAAATCAAAGATAGTACTTGGGTAGATTTTTCTGAAAGTTAGCCGTTTTTAGATATATAGCACTTACTTTTGTTTCTGACGGTAGGTCTTATATTTCTACAAGTGAATACTTGCAAAGCCTGTAATCATTTCATGCATGTAAACATGGCAATCAAAATCCACAAAAATGCAAACACTGCAGTTGTTTCTTCTTTACTGTCAAAATTAGATCTGCCAGATTCATGATTCAAAGATTCTCTCTTTGGCGATCACTCGTAGCCGAGTAAGATTGTCTTCCATAAACATGGTTTTAACAATGGGTCCGTAAGTGACTGTGGGGGCCAATTCTGGATCCACACGTCCTTCCACAGTGGGGACATTGGTCTCCAGGCGGGAGTTGATCACAGTGTGGATTTGCCAAGTGTGCCTTCCTCTTAGCACGTTTCTCCCTTGCGTCCCAAGATCAAGTGTCTTCAAAGCCCATGACACCTTTGGTAAAGGCTGTTCTCCAGTTGGAGCGCTCACAGGCCAGTGTTTCCCAGTTGTCAGTGTTTGTACTACATTTTTTTAGATTTGCCTTGAGACAGTCTTAGGGAAGCTTTTTGGCTGCAATGTTACACACACCTAGTTGAGGTTGTACTTACGCTGTAGCGTTCAAATCCTGAGCTTGCATTGTGGAACTAAACATGCTTTGTTTGGACTAGAAACCCCATTCTGATGTCAACTGTTGGCAACCTACAATTTTGGAAACCTCTCCATTCTCTTTGGAAAGCAAGTGGACATTGCTTTTGATCCACATTTTTTTTTCTTCTAAACTCCATGTGAAGTTTTTTGGAATGCTTCATTGCTGAGGCAGGGGAGCAGGAGAAAGAATGCAATGCCATGATTAAAGTGAAGTTCATTTTGATATTACAAGGTCATTATATAAAACTAGCTCATAAGGCAGCTAATCACATCAGTGGAAAGTACCTTTTAAAAATGGCAGCTGTTTGTTCACTACAACCTACAAAATTCCACTTGAAGGTGTGTGTTTTTTCCTGAATGTAAGACAAAAGTAAGGATTATATAACACTGTGTTGGGAAAATTTGTTTGTGAATGGATTGAGTTCTGTTACACTTCTGGGTACAAAAATCAGCCTAAAATTCAGTGAACCCTTAAAACGTATGTCATAGATGAGGTGTCAGGCAGGCTCCCCTGAGGGATTTTGTCTGGAGACAAGGAAAGAAATTGAAAACACCAAGAATTTTGTTAGTGTGTTTTGGAGCATATAATGCATGTAACATTTATCCTATATGATTTTAAGTTAGCCAGTAGTACACTATATTGTACCATACTTAATTTCTGTTGAGGTTTCTAATTGCATCATAGCCAGAAAAATAAATAAAGAGCAGCTGAATTGTTCAGGTCATTTAAAAATGGAATGAGCCATTATTTGAGATTCTGGTGATGAAGTTAATGCATATTTATTAGACAGGAGGAGTATATATTCTCTGTGACAGATGTGGTCTCCCACCCTTCTTTCTTCTCTATTATTAGTCACAACTTCTTCGCTATCTTGTTCATTTATCAGTTGACATAAAAATGATACTCTTGGGACTGTCAATGCCACTTTTTGGGGAAAAGAATTCTCATGAGAGCTCAGTTCTTCTTTTGATCAGTGTTCATTAAGTTGACATGTGCTTGCTTGTATTCTTTTGGGATTTAACAAAAATTAAACACCAATATTCTAATGAAGTATTTTTTGTTGAAACCCAAGAGGTAGGAAAGAAGGGGAAAAGGAGAACCTTTCTTTTGTTTTTATACAAAGGATGTTCTATATGTAGTGCAGCCAGCATACACAGTCCCAAACTGGTTTGAGTTTTATTTAACTGCAACTTTTAAGTTACCGAGAAAGAAAGAGGGAGGGAGAGAAATCAAGCATTCAGAGGAGTTGCGACAAGGACAGTGCTATAAGGTTTTTCTATTGCTTCTGTTAGTATTTTTGTTTGTATCTTATTTAGATTAGTCAAGAAGCTGTTGTATGACTACTACCTTGACTCTGCAGTTTCAGCCAACTCATGCCTTAACTTTTAACGAAGGTAGCTCTTTTCTTGGTTCTTGGAGACAAAGTCCTGTTTATTTACAAAGTCCGTCAACAGCTCTCAGCCGTTTCAGCAGAACAAGCATTCATTCATTCAAACATTCAACCATTCATTAAGCTAATGATTGATTGCATTAAAAATAGTAATATTTTACGTTTGACAGAGTATGCATGAATACATGGGTATATGCACAAGACTTTAAAATACAAATTTTGCATAATAATATCTGACAACTGTGTAAGCCCTGTGTGAAGCTCCCATATTCTTCTTCTTTTCTTGCTATCTGCATTTCCAAAAATTCTGATTCTTGACTAGAGGAAAGAGTATACATGGGTCTGTACATAAGTCCTTGGTCACTGAAAGTGTTTCCACTAGCTTGAGTGCTGGCAGAAATCTTGGAAACAGCTATATTTCTGCACTGCACTAATTCCTTCTATTAATTTAAATGAGCATCATGCAGCTAAATGAGAATTGTACAGTTCAGATTTGATACGCTGCCTTAGTTGCTATGCAACTGGTTTTACATTTTGGAAATCCTGCTCTCTACCTGGTCTTGATGATTCAGCAGTGCAACTCCTAGAATTGGCATTTCAAGAGCAAAGGAATTACTTGAAGCAGCTAATGGCCCATAGACTGCACTTTGGAGTCCATTTTGCCTCTTGCTCCTAAAACACCAACTGCAGCTGCCTGCTTTTCTGTCTGACTCCTTGACCAGCTGAAATGTTTTTAAAGCTTGATTTCCCAATCTCACCCCCTTCCCACCTCTCATTACCCTTTTATCTGTTTCTTAATTTTTCCTCCTTTTGTGCTTAAGGACAGGATAGCAAATATTGTTCCAATTTTAATTCTCTGATTCTGTGGTTGTTTGTTACAGATAATGAAACAACTCAACAAAGTACTGTTATATATCTTCATATTAACATTAATGGGCAGCTTTTCAAATTAAGTCAATCCCCCCCCCCAACTTCTAAGTAATAAAATGATCCCATGGCAATTAATCCCATGGCAATGTTACATCATATACTCATAAGGATATATGCTGTTCATTTCCATCACTGTAAGCCAACCAGGCACTAGAAAATATACTGAGGACCTTTTAATGTATTATGGATTTGACTAGATTATAGATCTGCATTTAAAATTAATCTAGTTTTTCCCTCATTGGAAAGTGTTTAGTTAGAAATTGAATAACCACCAATACATTATTTTCAGTTATTCTAATTGATAATCCTAGTGGCACAAGAATACCTTGCTGTTCCATCTCATACATTATATGTATAACAATAACTAAAATAAAATGATATTAAACCACTTGTTCTTAAATCGAAACTGATTTAAGTGCAGTTTTCCCTGCTCACCTTTGGTTTTGCCCTTTATTGGTTTTGCTAACATAGTGAAGGCTGGAAGAAAGGGAGTGTCTGGTGAAACTGAGGGGTCTTTTTTAAGGCCTTCCCATTCTGTGACTCCTTTGGCCTGTAATGGCTCTTGCAGTGTCTGCCATATTTATCTCAGTATAAGCTCTTCCAATAAATATATTTCAAAATATTTCACTGGCCCCCACTGCATGTTGATTAGAAACTAGAACTTTTATTTGTTTATACTTGGTGCTTTTTTCCGGGGGGGGGAGGGGGGGTACGCGTACATTTTGTGAATCTTTGTACTTTTGTCCATTTACTGTATTTATTTTTCCCGATTTGAACTATAAAATCAAAAATGAGAGTACCACTAAACATTTTTTTTAGATAAAAGCACTGTTCATACTCAATGAGGCTATAGCATAGGGGTTACTTTTGAAAGGCTCAACACTTTGTTTCAAGCACACACTTCTTTACAGAGATTTTTAAGATCTTCCTTTACTTCATGCTTTAAACCTGTCACTGGACAGATCAATTCTTTCTAGGATGGCCATTGTCCTACACTACCTATAAAACAGTCTCTTTTACAATCCCAGGTAGATACAACCTTGTTTGCATACAGAATGTCCCTATCTTTAGAATTATAGAATTGTAGAGGTGGAAAGGACCACAAGGGTCATCTAGTCCAGCCTCTTGCAATGAAGGAATCTTTTGTCCAAGGTGAGGCTCGAACCCACAACCCTGAGACCGAGAGTCCTCTTTTCTACCAACGAAGCCATCCCACTGAGAGCCAATTCGCTATCTGTCCCCACTGACAGATAAACCCTATCTGAGTCCTCTCAGATAGCCAGAGACCCCTTCTGCCAATCCCTGTCTCTAATTGCAGGTCCCTTCTAACCCACAGGCAATCCCTGCCTGCGCTGTCTCAGACAGTCCCTATCACTCTGTTAAACTGTCAGCATCTAATTTAAATTCCTCTCTCTTTCTTTCTCCTGATTGGCTGTTAGACTCACCAGTTTCCATTGGTTACTGGGTCAACAGGAGGTAGACTCAGGGCCTGTCCATCACAAGTTGCTCTAAATTTATTGTACAGCTTCAACCTTTATCTTATTTAATAAAGGGGTTGTTGTTTTTCCTGGTACAAAAAAATAAAAATAAATCCCTGTCAGTTCTTTTTACAGTAAATTTAATGAAGTGTTTCCCAGTAAGTTCATTTTGGCATCTATCATTGCCCACCAAATTGGGAATTCAATGTAGAATCGTAAATTAATTGCCCTTTATAGTAAATGAAATAAGAATTCCAAATATGCAGCATCAGGACATTTAATTCTGTTCCTCAATTGCTTATCCAATGCATTGGAAAACTGAATCAAGAAAGACAGAAGAAAGCAGCCAAAGGTTGCTAAATGTAGCGCATAACACAGATTTTGAACTTTACTTAATGATCTGAGTGTTTATTACTATGAAATAAATGCACCATTTCAAGAATTATGGTGGAATTGTAAAACATTAAAATTTTAATTAATTTTGGTCAGAGCCACGCACTCTGCATATTTTCCCTATTTTCTCCCTCAATAAGGGCAACTTGCTTAATAATTGAGATATTTTTTATATTTGCTAGGCAGTGCTTTCCCCCTTTATACTTGGAAATGGAAGTGTCAGTTGTGGTGGCGTAGGATTCTGTGCTGAAGGTACAGACATAGAACCATAGAATTATAGAGACCTCGAGGGTCATCTAGTCCAACCCCCTGCAATGCAGGATTCCTGCCTGCAGCTGCCCTGCTTGCTCTAACCCAGGCATCCCCAAACTGCGGCCCTCCAGATGTTTTGGCCTACAACTCCCATGATCCCTAGCTAACAGGACCAGTGGTCAGGGATCATGGGAATTGTAGTCCAAAACATCTGGAGGGCCGAAGTATGGGGATGCCTGCTCTAACCCATGAGCTCAACAACTTTGGCTGCCCTCCCCAACAAAAATCCTGGCTACACCCATACATTAACACATCACGCCAGTGTGGTTGTGATATAGCAGACATACAGTAACTAAAACATAGCATTCTAACATAATTGCAGGTGGACTTTTTTTAAATTTAAGAATCTCTCTCAAATATTGGGGAGCAGTGTGATCAAAGCAGTGTACACATTCAGCATCAGTGCCTTTGTACAACTTCTGGAGCCCCAACTCTCATACAAGCGGCCATTTTAATTTCCCACAATTCCCCTGATGTTGTGTCACCCCAGGACACTATGGGAAATTAAAATGGCCACCCATCCCTGCAGCTTAAACCCACCATCATCTGAAGGGCTCCATCAGTGGGCAAATGACTGACATGGCAATCTTGCAGGGGAGGTTTTTAGTTCGACTTTGTTTTTCAGTGTGATAGATAGCATCTTCCTTAGGCTCCCAGCTTCAGATTCTTTCCCCCACTTTTTCTCACAGCAGCAGGGCTCGCCCTCCCTTTCCCATTCTTTTACACCATCTTGGACATATAGAAAGAAGTGCTCAGAGGGTCGTCCTCTAGAGGGGAAAGTGTATGCTATAATCACAAACAACTGCAAGCACCAGAAAGAACTCTCTACTAGCAACAAGAGGAAAGGAAATGCAATGGTGCCTCGGTTTACAAACACAATTGGTTCCGGAAGTCTGTACTTGACCTGGAGCGTACTTAACCTGAAGCGAACTTTCCCATTGAAAGTAATGGAAAGTGGATTAATCCGTTCCAGACGGGTCCGCGGAATACTTAAACTGAAAGTACTCAAACTGAGGCGTACTTAAACCAAGATATGACTGTAAAAGTCCCACATTCTTTGACATGGTTAGAGGGTTCTCGGGTTTTTTTGCTTGTTGTTTTTTGTTTTTGTTTTTACAATCAATTAGTATATTAATTTTGTTAAATAAATGAATAAAAGACGACTTCATTGTTTGTGAATTCTAATAAAGAGGGAGCTGATCTGTTCCCTCAAAGGGAATCCTTCAGGTCCAAGAATAGCAAGTCAGAGTATTCCAACCTTAACCCATACTCATAATTAGTAGAGAAGGGAAGGAAGTTGGAAAGGCAAACCAAGCTCTTTATTGCAGAGTGCTGCCTCAAATGCATTCTACGTGTGCTTAGGAACGTGGTAGCAGAGGACACCTTGCAAATCTCTGAGACTGAAAAGATTAAAAAAAACCTTCCAGATTATCCTTCAGCAAATCCAGTTGTCATATTTCATGATTACTGTATTTTTCCGTCTATAAGACGCCCCCATGTATAAGATGCCCCCTAATTTTTGACATTATTTTAAATGGAAAATCACCCCAGTCTTATACATGGAAAAATATGGTATTTTGTAAAGATTTAGGAAGTTTGAATTTGGTAAAGGTAAAGGGACCCTTAACCTGTCCAGTCGTGACCAACTCTGGGGTTGCGGCGCTCATCTCACGTTATTGGCTGAGGGAGCCAGCATACAGCTTCCAGGTCATGTGGCCAGCATGACAAAGCCGCTTCTGGCAAACCAGAGCAGCGCACAGAAACGCCGTTTACCTTCCCGCTGTAGCAGTACCTATGTATCTACTTGTACTTTGACGTGCTTTCGAACTGCTAGGTTGGCAGGAGCTGGGACCGAGCAACAGGAGCTCACCCCGTCACGGGGATTCGAACCGCCGACCTTCTGATCGGCAAGCCCTAGGCTCAGTGGTTTAACCCACAGCACCA
The DNA here is from genome assembly GCF_963506605.1 of Zootoca vivipara. NCBI lineage: Eukaryota > Metazoa > Chordata > Lepidosauria > Squamata > Lacertidae > Zootoca > Zootoca vivipara. The sequence continues at coordinate 29,078,476 of NC_083287.1, read as the reverse complement.
ACCGCTGTCCCTTTGAATTTGGTACTGTAACGGTAAAGAACACTCACCTATAATGTTATTAATTACCAAATATTACTACCTATTTCTAGAATGTGTTCTAGAACGTGTTTTATGAAATGAAAGAATTGTGCTGTGTTGAATTTGGTACTACAGCATAATTCTTTCATTTCATGAGACATGTTCAGGAACACGTTATAGAACACGTTCTAGAAATGGGTAGTAATATTTGCTAATTAAGAACATTATAAGTGTGTGCTCTTTACCATTACAGGTCAAACAATGGAAGTCCCTATTCAGGGATGTATGTTACATCTTAAAATATTTATGGCTCAATCTTGCATGCAAGAACAGTGTGGTGTAGTGGTTAGAGTGTTGGACTAAGATGTGGGAGAACTGGGTTTAACACCCACAGACCACAAGGCTTACCTAATGACTTTGGATTCAGGTAGGTAGCCGTGTTGGCCTGACGCAGTCAAAATAAATTAAAAAAATTTAAAAAGTGTCCAGTAGTGCCTTAGAAACCAACTAAGTTTGTTCTGGGCATAAGCTTTCATGTGCATCTGAAGAAGTGTGCTTGCACACAAAAGCTTATACCCAGAACAAACTTAGTTGGTCTCTAAGGTGCTACTGGACAATTTTAAATTTTTTCTTACTAATGACTTTGGGTCAGTCCCCATCTTTCAAGACCAATCCACCTAACAGGGAGACGCTTAGAGGATAAAAGTGACACAAACAGGTATGCTATCCTGGATAAAAACGTAATAACATTTTAAAAGGCAGGTATACTTTCTGGGTGTGCCTAGAAACGCTAGTGGAAATGTATAAAACGTTGAACACATTTGGCAGTGAAAACAAAAAGTATTTCAGTGTCAGTAAGAATTATGACCTTTATTTACATGCAGGGCAATGCTTGTGGTGCTCTCTATTTGATGCTGGTTTCGTGGGCCCATACGACTGTTTCAGTGGTGATGACGCATTGTTGCCTCTGGAAATGGCTTAAAATAAATAGATTCATACCTTCACCTGTGCAGATATTTCTGGCACGGTGTGCCTTAATCCCTCCTCCTGCCTCAGTGCACATGGGTTAAGCTTAGAAGATACTTCTAGGAACCTTCCATCTCTGCTATGACTTCTTGCCAAATATTCCTATCTAATGCCTTCAGAAGTGAGCAAACAACTTTCCCCCAACTCCCCACCCCCACCGCCTCTGCAGATAGACGTATACTGTATAAGCATCTTACTCCTAAGGCAGGACTTTGTGCTTGCTTCCAAGCACCACCTGCCCAGCCGAAAATCACAACTGCACTGGCAGGCGGCCAAAAGGGCCACTCTGCGGAAAGGCTTCCTCCTAAGCTTAAGGGGGAGGAGAAACAGATGGAGACTTTGAGAGCTGGCATAAAATCCTGCCACTGTAGTGAGCAGTAAATGAAAATTCGGCTTTGAGGAATCTGCAATGGTACACATATCCCTTTTGTCGGAATTAGAAGGCATGCAAATGGAAAAACACAGAATCTGGCAGACCCATTTTTTAATCCTTGAAGTTTTCATATCGGTACAAATTAAAGGAGTTTGTTTTGAGATAAACATGCAGGTGTTTATAGACCTTAAAATGCTATTTGTTGCTTTAAAAATAGTAATGCTGATAGATAGGCCTAATTTGGTCTTGCATTGCCATCTAGAGTGCTGTGTCAGTACTACATGATTTTAATGCTCCCTTTTGGCGCTCTCGCTCTCTCTCTCTCTCTTTCTCCCCCCCCCCCTTCAGCTTTTAAGGCTACCTCTTTGTGCTTGAGCAAAATTACGGTATGTGGCTGCAATCCATTAATTGAGGTCAACTCTTGCTTGCATTGAAAGGTTATTTTGCTCATAGTCTCAATATTTTTTTATTAAAAATAAACCCATCAGGTCTGGAAAGAGACATTGTTAGGGAAATGGTTGCGTTTTGACAATGAGAAATAATGGAGATGCACACTGAAAGGTAAGGTTGTCAGTTTCCCAGTGGCCCCAGAGGGTGCATTTTCCTGATGGCTGGTTGAGAATATTTCATGATGTAAATGTCAGACTTGTCAAGCTTGTCACTATGAAAATGATCCATGTAGTGAGGGTCTCCTTTCCTTGGGAAACAAACAGCTGCCTTATCGCTAAATAGATGCAGTGACAGGAACCTGCTATCTCTCAAAAGAAATTTATATTTTCTTGTAATATCCAGTGCTAAAGGACTCTTCCAGTCATACGCCATATTCTCATATTGTGCTTCATTATCAGATTTGTCAGTGGCACATTTTGAAGGAGACAACATGAAATAGGAAAAGACCCTCGTGCACTCAAAGAGTTCAGTGCGCTCTCCGTGCTGATTTAACTGTAGGATTGATTTATCTCTGAGTCTGTTGCCCTTTAAGCACATGTTCCTTCAAACTTGGCATGTTGTGTTGAACAGGTAGGAAATCACACAAAAAAAGTAGGATGCAAAAGCCTTGTCCTCTGCGAAAACCCTCAAACATATTTAATAAGGGATGACGGACGTGTCTATTTTGCAACTACTGAAATACATTGCAAAGTTGATATAACTTACTTAAAGGTAGGCTTAGAAATGCGTGTTCATTATCCCACATTTTGTTTGACTGAAATTCAAGTTGGAAAGATGAGCATTTATTTTGATTATCAAGTATGACATTTTTAATAGTGCCCATGAATCTCTGTGGTGAGTTTACCATTTTTTTTTTGTAATTAATGTTCTTCATTTTCTACTCTCTATGTATCATTTAAATATAACATTTCCTCCCCACTAATCTGTACATTTCTGTCATCATCCCACCCCAACCAAATTGCTATCCAACATTTGTGAAACTTGTTTTCCATTTGTTGTACATATCTTCCTTGGCGTTTTTGTTGTTGTTGTGGCAAGGATATTGCATTTATCAAGTCTTCAAAGCAGAATATTTTGTATGTGGAAAATGGGTAACCCTATACAGATAACAAAATAAAAAAAAATTCCTTCCAGCAACACCTTAGAGACCAACTAAGTTTGTCATTGGTATGAGCTTTCGTGTGCATGCACAATTCTTCAGATACCTACATGCACACTTCTTCAGATAATGCTTTTTTAATTGCTGTTGTTGTAGTTGCTGCGCCAAATGTGGTTGCACAGGCGACTGTCACAGGCAGCAATTGGATGTTGTTTGCAACTTGGTTATTGGCAAGTGACACAGTTCTCTTTTCCTCCAGGTTTTCTATCATGCTGTGAATCTTTTAGGTTACATTTGGGACTTCTTTCATAAAATTATTCTCTGTTCCCTATTGTCCAGTTTCTGCATGAAAGCAGTCACGTTGCCAATAAATAGCAGCAATGCTATCCCACTCAATAATGCTTGCGCTGTTTCAGGATTGTTTTTATTTCATTTTCTATTATTCCAGTAGGTTTTTTTAAAAGAAAATCCTCTAGAAATGGTTCAACATAAGAGTTTTTAAAATAAAAAGTGGCAGATAGTGGCACCCCAGTTTCCCTGAAGCATCGTGGTTCATGTTATCACTCACAAACCAACTCAGTGTGCTGTGTGTGTAATATTGTACCCCAAAGCTTTTGGTTGTTCTTGTTCACAAGGTGTAAGTTGAGTGATAACATAGGCTTCTTCACGTGAGTTCAGCCATTTTAACTTTTGAAATCGACTTTTGCTTTGGTGAGCATTTAACTTTTAAGCTTCCAGTTTCACATACTTAGAAAAGCAGTTAAGGTTACAGTAGAAAAATGAACTGTGAGTGATATATATGCAGCAGTATCTGATTCCAGAGGCTGTGGGTAGTTAATTTTCTGCTCTTTGGGGGGCATGCTGACCTGTTGGGTCCTATCCCCAGCACCATGCCATGGGGCGGCTCTGCTTGCAGAAGGTGCCTTTGTCCATTTTATGGGGATCCTCCCCATTCAGCAAGGTCCCTTAACTCTCTGGAGGTTGCGGGGGAATTCTCACAGGGAGGAGGGGACAGAAATATGGGCTTGCGCAAACTTTTTCCCCCATGGCCATTTCTGTGGATCTAACCAAGAGATTATCCATTATTTGTCAGTTAAAGCATTGGTCTGTTGCCATCTCAGTTATCTAGCCCTTATCTTTAGCTTTTCGTATTAAGGCTTGACATAATACACCTCTGCCCCTATTCAATGTCAATGCAATATATTCTACTTTTTTCTCCTGCTGAAAAACCTAGCAAGGTAACATCACTCATTATCCTTGGCCCTGTGCAATCTGCAATATGCCTCTTATGCTGATTTACACGGAAGGGCAAATTATAGGTATGGTTTATTACACATATCTGTACAATTGGGTTCTTACTAGCATTATGAATTGATTGATGTATGATCTATGTATAGAATTTTCTCTTTGTTCCTGTAGAGATAATAATTGTCTGCCACTTCTTTCTTTTGAGACTACATGTTGTCATCTGATATAAAGGGGAAAATTTGTCTTTTCCTGTACAATGGAAAGTTAAAAGTGAATGTTCAAACCCATCTGTTTGGCTCAGGTCAATCTTTCTTATCTTTCTCCTTTCTCCTGCCTTGTTCTGCTCTCCTCGTCCCCCCCCCTTCCCCCTCCCTCAGCACAGGGACATACAGCAATTTGTTTTAATTCCCGTAAAACATTTCTTTTAATTTCTGAACATTATTTCTACTCTAACTTAGTTTAAGTGTTTCTTTCACTCTGAAAAAAAAGTCATGGAAGTGGAATTCTAGTCATTATTTTAGCTGTAGGGGAGCTATAACCTATAACCCTATGTCAAGCTGGGAAACACAACAGGAAGCAACTTTCTAGCTATAAAATCATACTCTATGGAAGCACTGCAATACATTTGTAGCACTAATCAAATCACTGGATGTTTTAAAATTAATAATAAAGTTGGACAGGTGTTTTATTTGTATTTGTTGTTCCGTAAATCTTCCATGAATTCTGGCTGCATTTGATTGCCTCACTTAAACTGACTTCTTAGATGTTTATAGAGAATGTCTATAATTTCAGAATTGGCACATATGCAGTTTGCGTGCCCTGCCTAAAGAAGCATGGTTTTTTTAAAAAAAATCTTTAGGGTACGCTAACCTTTCCTTAATTCCATGATGGTTCTTTTCTTCTTCCAAAGGGCATGTATAAGCATAAGTTCTGCAACAAAATATATGCCCTTTAAGCACAAAACTGGGTTAGCGGAAACTAGCAAGGACTTGAAATTCACTAAGACCACAATCCTATACCCACGTTTTATTGGAAGTGACTTCCTTAGTCACAGAGGACTGTAACTGACTAGTATATTTACACCTGTCAATTTTATTGAGTAGGGTGTGTGTGTTGTTGTTGTTTTGTTTTGTTGTTTAGCCGTGTCCAACTCTTCGTGACCCCATGGACCAGAGCACTCTTCCACTGCCTCCCGCAGTTTGGTCAAACTCATGTTGGTAGCTTCCAACCATCTCGTCCGCTGTCGTCCCTTTCTCCTTGTGCCCTCAATCTTTCCCAATCTCTCTCTCTCTCTCTCTCTCTCTCTCTCTCTCTCTCTCTCTCTCTCTCTCTGTGTGTGTGTGTGTGTGTGTGTGTGTGTCCCAAGCGAGCATCTACCTGCCTCCCTTCCCTTGCCATCCAAGCCAAAAGGGCATGTGTGCACATCAGCACAGGCGCACCCAGTAATTCTTTTTTGAAAAGCAAATTCTACAGTGAGGTTGCAGAAAAATGTCCTCCTCATGCACAGATAAGGAAGCTTTTAAAAAAAAAAATCAAAATGAAAATCTAATTCATGTGCCGCCATTGCATCAGCATTCGGGAAAACTTAAGCCAGAACAATAGCAGAAAGTATTAGTGTTGCCCTGCAACCTGTGTAAGGTCAATCAGAACTGTTAAAACTGGGGATAATTTGGAAGCATCCCTTCTCTCCTAAAAACTTAGAAAGCAAAAGGTCAATAGTGCATCCTGTAAGTTTTGTGGACCGTTCTCATGATTCTTCACTGTACTTTGGAAGTAACACAATGGAGATGAGCGCTATAAGACACAGCCTCTCCCAGCCCCCACCAACACCCTTGACCCTCAGGCAAAAGAAAGGGAAGGTCAGTGTGTCAGTGGCCTCATCTCCCAGCCTTCCAAGCAACCCTTAAGATTTAGTGTACCAGGTTGTAATCAGCCTCAATCTGTTCCCGTCAGAGCCTGTATTAGTGAAGATAAGGAGAAACATACAATTGGCGCCAGTATACACACATGCACTCTTGACCTTCCCTCGCTGGGCATTTGAATGAAGAAATGTAATGTGTGAAACAGCAGGTTACAGATGCAGATTCAGTGGCCAATATCCTAGCAAAGATAATTCGGACAATTCCTTAGCCGACCACAACAATGATATGCTGGTCCATATCTTGTGTGCACACTTGTGTTTCAATACGCACACAGCCCTAATTGAACTTTTCCTGTTAGCAGATATATGGCTAATGGGACATTTGTCTTTCCCAAGCTAAACTTTGACTAAATAGGCAGTAATTTAGAATCAGCCTCATCTGAATTTAATTGGAATGTAGACCAGGTAGTGCCTCTTCACTACCCATATTCTCCCCTGCAAGATTTCCTGTTTTTTGTTGCTTAAGTAAACAGCAGTACTTCTATCATGGCAAAATCTGTTTTCCAGCAAATGAAACTGTGTGGGTGAACAAAGACCTGATCATAGGAGTTCCTTTTTTTGGGATGCAAAGTTATATTGAATGTAGATGGTAATTAGTAAAGCAAATACATTAAACATGTTTAAACTTCAGTCTGTTCAACATCATTCCTTGATAATTAGCCTAAATAGCCCATTTAGCTGAAAGTTCAAACATTGCTAATGACTCTAGAAACAGTGCCAGTTTTTGCATTCAAAAGAACAAAATACTTCCTGAACTACAATGAGAAATGTTCAAAACTGCACTGCAAAACTTTTAAGGTTGCAGTCTTGTACAATGGCTTGCACATATGTCACACTTTATTTCACAGGAACATAGGAGAGGCGCCTAGAGTTACAAACTGACAGCATGCAGACTCATGTTCACTTCTGAGATTCTCCACAGGGAAAATGTATTTTACAGCTGTTTTTAAGTAGATAGATACTATATTGTAATGATTTTGTGAACAACATAATGCAGGTTTATGCTAATATTCTGGGTAGTGAAGAGACACTTTAAAAGGTTTTGATTTACTGCTTAGTCTGTGTTGGTTCATCATAAATCATTCACACCTTGTTCTAATTATAGCATTGAAATAGGTATTTTTATAGCCTGCATCAATGTTTAAAAATTCAAATAGAACAATGTGCACAATTAATACAGCCACAATCTCTTTATCATAAAGAGTGTTTATGAGGAACTGCCTGAATTTTGTGTTCTGGCTTCCATAGTTAATTCTTTAGAGGTCATCATTTAGCATTGGGTATAAGGTACTATTCATGCCTATGGATGCTGCCATTGTGATGTCACTTCATTCATTCAGGATGTTCCAAAGAAGCTTGCCATGAATTATGGGCGCAACTCCTAGAGCTGAAGCTGTAGAATATTGTAAGCATGCTGTTGCCTGACATGCTCATGTTTCCTATTTTAGACCTGACTGATCTTCAGATAACATATGGCAGTACAAGTAATTGGAAAATTGGCAGACCTGTCAAGAAACCCTGCTAGATGGGACAAAAATACGATGCTGCAGCACATAAAGTGTCTCTGAAGTTAAATTTATTGTCTTTTATCAAATGGTGAAGAAAACATATCTGGTCTCCAAAAAATGAAACACCTCTTTCCCAGTGGCAGATGCTGTTCAGTACTACATTTTAAGTACAAGGGTGGTTTTTGCATTTTAAAAACTATGCACAGAAAACAGCTAGTCAGTGTCTGAGGAGGTATGTCAAATGTTGTCTTTTTCATTTAATGCTTTACCAGGTTTCCTCTCCTGGAATTTCTCAAAAATAACTAAATGAATTGATCTTAAGCATAAAATAGGCAGCAACTAAATTATACAAGAAGGTGGAAATGTTAGCATTTACATCTTCTTGGGAAGATTAATTGTGAATATGTTGCAAATGCTACTGGAATCTATGCCTGCTCAGCCCCCTCTCTCCTAGCTAGTAGCAGTTTGCCACAAGTGAGTGGTAGCCTTGGTCTAGATCAGAGCTTTCCAAACTCTGTGTCGCGACATGTTAGTGTGTCGACTGCAGTGTGTAGGTGCATTGCACAAACACTCCCCGCACTCTTCCCGGGGCTAAAAAGGGGTTAGTTTAACCTCCGGTTTGCTAGTGAAACTGAATTACTGTGTCACGAAATGATGCGTGTCTAAAAAATGTGTCACCAACATGAAAAGTTTGGAAAGCTCTGGTCTAGATGATAGCAAATGCCTCCTTGGTGAAGGAAAAAAATGGCAATTTACAGCTGTTGCAACACTCTTGGTTTCTTCGTTTTGTTTTTAAACTTCTCTGGATCCGATTTGTAAGCCACTTTTGACCAGGGTTTTCTGGATCCATTTCAACCTAGCCTTTAGTCGTGTTTTGGGTCTGAGTGCTTTGGTCACCCCAGCGGACAATTGCTTTCTTTGCCTCTCAGTGCCTTTCGTGCTGTCATTCATTTTCTTCTCAATCACCTGAATGTGTTGGAAGAAACTGTTTTGCTGAGATTCATTTCTTACATCACAGTGATATTTCAAGAGGTGGTGCTGGAGAATGAATGTTGAACTCAGTGGCAGCGACTGTCTTTAATTGTGAAGTGCAGTGTTAGCATTTGAGGAAACGGTTTGCCATCATAGGGTGAGATGTAAGCAATATGCTGGTGACACCCAACTCTCCTTCCTCATCAGATGTAGCAGTGAGGACTCTATGCTTTCTGGAGTGACTAATGGACTGGATGAGGACAAAACTCAATCCAGTTAAGACTTATGGCTGGAGCCCAGGAAAGTAGTGGCTCTATTTGTCCTAAATGAGGTTTTACCCCGTGAAAGAAAAGATTTGCAACTCAGGAGTGATCCTAAGCTAGTATGGCTCATGGATTATCAATCCATCAATCTCCTTTATTGGCATAAAAAAAGGTGCCTCGTATACATGGATCAAAACACAACACAGTTAATGAAACATAGTAGGAGATACTTTAGGATAAAACTGTCCAGACATTGTGAGGTACGAAAACGGCTCTTAGGACCTACGGTGATGTAATTTAATAGCGTCGCTCAAAAATCTTGCCACATTCTCCACAACGTCATTAATACAATTGTTCAGCAGATAAGACAGCCTGGAAGAGTCAGTGCGATAAATCCCCTCCTTTAATAAGGGGTCCAAGTACTTATTTTTTTGCATAAAATGGGCAATAAAATAAAATGTGTGATAGATTTGATCTGTTTTGTGCCACAAAGTCATTATCTTTCACAGTATGGGATTTTCGAGAATCTACCTTGCAGAACTGCAGGCAGTAAGAAGTTCATCCTTGGGAGGGAAAGAGCTCTGCATAAGTGGGGATCGTAAAGCTGGTGTAAACATGGAGTGTCTTGGCCAAACTAGGGTGGAATTCCCAACCTCATGGATAAGGAAAGGGTAAGGAAACGGAGTATCAGGTAGCAAAAGGCTCTGATAAAGAAAGGGAAACCTGGTAGGCCTCTCCTTCAGGGAAATCACACTTGTATATTTTGCCATCAGAATTCATGGGGATGAAGTAGAATCCCAATGATTCCCAGCAGCAAATGTTTCTGTGTGCCTCACTTAACCTGGAGGAGAGGCTTGATGGAACTTCTGCCACTTGCCAATTCTTCAAGGTGAAGCTTTTCTTCCATAAGGGAAAGAAGACTTCTGTGCAGGGCTAGCATCAGTTCAGACCCTTTCAAGCATTCCTTGACATTCAAATCTCCCATTGAGGAATGCTTGAAGGACCTAAGTGGTTTACAGGTGAGCACCAGGCCACTTGCCAATTTCTACTTCTGGATGCTTCAATAGTGGCTGTAGGTAGGAGCAGTTTCACCAACTTCATCAGTGTCACATTGGTGTTGTTCTTAGATAAGGACTTTCTTTTGCATGTTCTGGCAACGTCTTTTCTTGACTACTATAATGCACTCTTAAAGGAGCTACTGTTGACCATTTTGGACCATTTGAATTTTCAGAGCTATCTGGGACCATATTCTAGAGCTTGTAAGACCAGTTCTTTCAGACTTCTAGATGGTTTCCAGGCCAAATTCAAAGTGCTAATTGTAACCTGGGTCCAGGATATTTGAAGGCACACCTGTTCTCTTGTGACAAGGCCCTTTTACCGGTTCCATGGGGAAGATGGTCAGTTAACATGATTAAGGCGTTCCTGATGATGGCTGCCCTTGTGGAGCGGTTTCTCAGAGCAACCAAATAGATCTGCAATGTTCACTCCTTTCGAGTACAAGGAAAAATATTCTTATTCTGCCAGAATGTTTTTGTTCTTGTCTTTTTGTCATTTTCCTGTTGATTTTCTGTTGATTTTATATTTGTTTCATTATTTTATTGCTTGTATTTATAATTTAGTTGTTTAACTTTTATTTGACATTGCTTTGAGAACTGCAGAGTTGAAACTTGGCCGATAAATTTGCAGGAATCAGCAAGTGAATATGGATCATAGGTTCAACAAACTTGCCCAGAAAGGTATATTGCATATATAGGCAGCAAGGAGTAATGCATTTTTCTTTTAAAGGTTCATAAAAAGATATCATTTTTTGTTTTGCAGGAGGATGAAAATGAAGCAGAAGAAAATTCACCTCAAGAATCAAACATGGAGCAGAAAAATTAAAAAAAAAGAAAGAAATTTATTTCCTCTTGGAAATGCTTTCAAGTTGTGCCACAGTGATTAAAGTGTCCCATTGTAAAAATTACAGAATGTTGTCAATAAATGACACAGGAAAATAAAATATACATTGCACTGGGGAATTGTTTAATTGGGTCTGGGTGACATTTATGGTTATTTGAAAACATGAATTTTCAGCACAAGAGGGGGAAAAAACTATTAAGTGTATAAAAGCTTTGGAGTTATGAGCGGAAGAGCAGAGTTCTCATTACTGTTAATTTTTGCTATGCAAAGTTGTTGAAATTCTTCATTGCATTATTTAATGTAACTCCTGAAAGGCCAAATATCCCTCAGCATTGATGCATGGCTTTGCTACTTAGGAATTTGAATAAGTATGTAATTACAAAACATACAGAAATATATGAGCTAAAATTAATAATTAGGGAGGGCAACCAGTTTCTCTTGATTGTGAAAAAACTTGGCAAAATCTGTGTTTTTCTTGATCCATTCCAAATACTTGGCATTTTCATAGCATGAACCAGATTCTCCACTGTCAATTATCTGCTCTTACGTGGAGTGTTGCAGCTTCCCCGTTCTTCCTTTCACGATCTACCTAGAATTTATTTATCCCTTAGCTTAGAAAATGTTTTATTTGATCTATCCTTACTTTATATAAGGAAACCTGATCTGCAAAGCCCTCTTTTTCGTGTGTAGCTTTGAGTTTTTTTAGTAGGGCTGTAACTGAATGTTAACAAATTTTAATGGATTGTCAGATTTTTAGTTTACTTTAATCTATTGATTAAATTTGCATATTCATAAAACTCCCCTCCTTTTTTTCCTTTTTGAAGTTTATTGATTGAACATGCATACATCTTCCCACTGTGAAGTGTGCTTTATGGTTTATCATTCTTTATTTCCTTCTAGCAACAAGTATGCTAATAAAACCTGTTAATCAAAATCACACAAAGGTCCAACAGGTACCGCATTGTATTTTCTACCAGAGTCAGCCAGATAAATCCCCCTATTTCCATGTGCTCCCAACTACTGGTGTTCACCTGTGTGACCCGGGGAGGGTGTGTGTGGCCAGACGAGAGTTATTTGGGGGGGGGGATAGAGGTGCACAGAGGGCCACATTTACACCCTCCAGGCCCAAGATTCCCCATCTCCACTGTTTAGTATATCTGTTTATTTACTGTTTCTTTATTTAGCATGAGTTAGTATTAATTCAGTGTATATTACTTGGACATGGCCCACCCTTGAAGAAATGTGGTTTTAGGATTCCAGACGCTGACATCAACATGGAATTGATATGTAAATGTTGCTACTTATAATGCATCTGTTATACTTTTTAAAAAGTGAAATAGATCACTTGCAGCAATATTTTTCACAAGCCAATTTGCATTTGTTTGCAAATTATTTGAAAAGGCCAGTCATCCAAGAGAAAGGGGGCAATCTGAATTGTTTATTGTAACTTCTGTCTTTTTCCTGGGTCCCTGGGAAAATCCTATACTTATTCCTGTTACTTTAGTTTGCTCCTGTGTCAGGTGGAAAGGGACTACAAGCTTGCATAAGTTTCATACTATGAAAAGTGAAGGTTGATGAGAAACTGACTCCATTTCACATTGACCTAAAGAAAACAATTTTTACATACCAATGACTGAGCAAGCTCTGTTACCTATCCAAATGGTTCTGGTGTGCCATCATTGCAGGCCATAAATATTTCCCCGTGGTGAATTCGGTGTGGGTTCTGCAGTGCTGTTCTCTGGGAAAAGCAGAAAAATGCTGAAGGCAACAGCATGAAAATGCATGCAACTATGGCATAATTCTGATTTGTTTTAGAACGATTAATTTCCTTGTTACAAAGCCAAGTATGAACAACCCTTTAAAACCACTGAACCATAAAAGCCATTTCCTTAAGGGTTTTAAATTTGGGAACAGACTCATGAAATTTATAGCTTTGATGAGAGATTCTTTGCCCGCAGTCAAAATGAGAACCAGATCATTGGTTTCCCAGCATGACACCTATGTGTTCTTGTGTGCAGTAGATATCATTAGGTTCATAATAACACAGCTATCGCCACATAATGTCTGAAAAGGTTCATATTTGATACTTAGTTTAAAACTCCTATTTACACCTCCAGAATGCTAAACAGCTGGGGGATTCACTTTATTTTAAAGATGGCATATAACAGCATCCTTACATAAAATAAAATGCTATTTAGCTAAGAGTATAATAGGTTTAATGCTTAATCTAGGTTTTGCTCTGCTTTGTCTCATCACAGCCCTTTCACAAAATAAGCATGGTAAACATGCACTGAATCAATGAAGAAGACAATTTAAATACAACCCCCCCCCCAAAAAAAAAAAACATGGAGCAGTTCTTTCTGGCTGGGGCTCAATGACAGTGGTATACATCACAGGAATATCATAATCATGGTTTCATATCATTTTAAGTAAATGCGTTTTAATCTACTTGTATAAGGAGGGATGTAGCTGGTCCAAAATGATCTTTAGTGTAAGCTTGTGCTATCTCTGTGACTTGATTGGGAGTCTTACACTGTCCTTTCTCCAGGGGTAGGCTGGGTGGTGCGGGGCCGGCAGGGGGGGCGCCTTGCGGCAAAGCCACGCGGAAGCTGTGCTGTTCATTGCGCCCGCCCACCAGGGCGGGGGCGCCGGAGCAATCTCCGCGCCAGGGCGCCCAACCTGCTTGAGACGGCCCTGCCTTTCTCCAGCATTTTCTTGGGCACATCCAGATTAAGCTCGGCTTTCACTAGTATTGCGAAAAGAGCAATAAATCCCACTGCGCAACAGACTATTGGAAGTGGGTTGTTGGCTGAAACAACTGCTGCCCACTTAACTACACCCAAGTTGCATTCTCGAGTCTTAAGGGGCTGGGTCTACATAAAAGGAGCCTGCTGGATCAGGCCGATGGCCCGTTTAGTCCAACATCATGTACTCACAGTGGCCAACCAGATGCCTGGGGGAAACTCAAAAGCAGGACACACTCCCATCCTGTGGTTTCCAGTAGCTGGCATTCAGATGTATCCTACCTCCAACCATGGATGTAGAATATAGCTGCTGGTAGCCTTTATCTCCATGAATTTGTCTAATCCTCTTTCTAAGCCATTCAAGTTGATGGCCATCACCTCCTCCTGTGCCAGAAGAGGTAGGGGAGCACAACAGGTTCACTCGCACTGGGTGTGGAGCCTTGGGGACGCCACAACCATGAGCTAGAATGGAAAGGGAGAGGTGGGGGGGGGCACTGAATTTTGGCATTGCACAGGGTGCTGCTGAAATTTGAGACCCCCAAGGTCTGCGGGAGCAAGTTCAATGGTTCAACTGGGCACTGCATGAAGAAGTACAGTACCACAGCGGATTTTGCTACCAAACTCTGCCACTTTGTCCTTACCCACAACCACTTCAAATTTGGTGATGACCTGTTCCTCCAGATCAGCGGCACAGCCATGGGCACCCGCATGGCCCCACAGTATGCCAACATCTTCATGGCAGATTTAGAACATCGTTTCCTAGACTCCTACCCACTCAAACCTCTCTTGTACCTACGATACATTGACGATATTTTTATTATCTGGACACATGGACAACAGGCCCTGGAAACCTTCCACCAGACATTCAATGACTTTCACCCCACCATCAACCTAACAATGAACCAATCTATGCAAGAAATACATTTTTTGGACACTACTATAAAAATACAGGATGGACGTATAGACACCACCTTATACAGAAAACCAACTGACCGACAAACATATCTACATGCTTCTAGCTACCATCCCAAACATACCAAACAATCCATCGTATACAGCCAGGCCCTACGTTACAACCGTATCTGTTCCAACTCTACAGACAGAGAATCTCACCTAAGAGATCTACAGCAAACCTTTTTAGAACTAAAATATCCACCTGATGAAGTTAAACAACAGATCAACAGAGCCAGACTGATACCTAGGGAGAACCTGCTGCAAGACAGACCCAAAAAAGAAAATAACAGAACACCACTAGTCATCACATACAGCTCCCAAGTTAAAACAGTACAACGCATCATCAGAGATCTACAGCCTCTCCTGGACAATGACAGCTCCCTTTCTCAAGCTCTGGGAGGAAGACCTTTCATTGCCTACAGACAGCCACCCAATCTTAAACAACTCCTCACCCACAATAATACAACCACCAGACTTAACATGGACACTGGTACCAGAGCCTGCAATAAACCCAGATGCCAACTTTGCTGCCACATACACCCGGACAACATCATTACTGGCCCCAACAACATCCAACATACCATCTCAGGACTATTTAATTGCTCATCTTCTAACATTGTGTATGCCATCAAATGCCAACGGTGCCCTTCAGCTCTCTATATTGGACAAACAGGCCAAACCCTACGCCAAAGGATAAATGGACATAAATCTGACATCAGGAACCATAAGACTGAAAAACCAGTAGGAGAACACTTCAATCTCCCAGGACATTCTATACAAGATCTCAAAGCAGCTGTTTTATTACAGAGAAATTTCAGGAACAGACTGGAAAGGGAAGTTGCTGAATTGGAAATCATTACCAAGCTTAAAACCATGGAAGCACCTGGGATGAATAGAGATATCGGATTCTTATCTCATTATGCATGATCAAGCTTTCTTTAGCACCTCAGCCCAGGACTAATTGCAGCCATCAGCAGCCATTAACACCCATCTACAGGTTTACCACTCCCATCAGCCCATCTCCCATTCCCACCACCCTCTGTATATATATATAGGGTCTGACACTTCTGTTTCTAGTGTATCTGAAGAAGTGTGCATGCACACGAAAGCTCATACCAAAATATAAACTTAGTTGGTCTTTAAGGTGCTACTGAAGGAATTTTTTTATTTTGCTTCGACTCAGACCAACACGGCTACCTACCTGTAACTAGTACTTTCTTTTGTCCATCTTCCACCCTTTAGCTCCATTGGATGTCCCCAAGTTCTAGTGTTCTAAGAGAGGCAGAAAATCTTTTCTCTACCCACTTTCTCTACGGCATGCATAATGTTATAAACTATCACGCACATGAGGGCTGGGATTTCAAGACTTGCTTCTAACGCTGCATCTAATCCTGGGGTAGCTAAATAAGCTGCGGCCCACGTGTTGTTGGACTCCCAGTTCCCATCAGACCCAGCCAGGATGGCCAATGGTCAGCAATGAAGGGAACTGTAGTCCAACAAGATTTGGAGATCACTCTGTCAGCTACTCCTGATCTGAACAGATGACACAGGACCCTGGCAACAATTGCAGCCATACCATGTTCTATAGCTTATGATTGCTCATATTAATGACAGTTGTTGAGTAACTTAAATTCACCTATATGAATGGCACACAATGAAAACCTAGTTAAGTAGCTGCCATAAGTAACTTGCAGGATTTTAATTATCTTGTCTACCTATTACTGGGTGTTTTTTTTTTATAAATCTATTCTTAACCTCACAAAGCGGTGTAAATATAATCTAACTTCCTAGTAAAGAAACATGCTATCTTATGAGGGAGGGAGATGGTATTCATGTGGGCACTGCTCATAACTGCTAGTAAATACTCTAATTTTTTTAAAAAAACTATATGCACTGAGCTATTTGTTATGCTATTCATTCTGATATTTAATGGCATTCCTAGGAGAGCTCCTCAAGGTGGCCACATCACAGAAGTATATCTGTCTCAAAAGAAAATTGGTATGCCCGTTATTTTTAGACAGGAGGAACAAGAGTATGCAAGGAAATAAATCAACTCAGGGAGCCACTTCCATGAAATCCAGTGGCCTTCTACTCCAAAATCCTTTTCAGGAAGTTAACTTTTGCAAAAGGCACATCTTGAGACTTAGTTGCCCTGAATTGGCCTATTCTACAAACAAGCACACAATTCATATTAGACATAGGAAATGAGGAACAAAACTTCCCCAATACAATCAGTGCTGAAATTTGCTTTAAGGCTTTTATCCAAAATGGAATAGGAGCTGGATTCCCAGAGCTGTTTGTGTGTGTGTGTGTGTGTGTGTGCACGCGCGCGTCTCCCTAGATCCACTCTGCCTAAAATCACTTAGCCAGCCATGACCTGGGTTCTGACTCCATTATCCAACCCCCTGCTTTTCTTCCATTACCCTCGATTACTCCTCTAGTCCCCTGCCATCCACAGAGCTTTGCAACCCTTCTTTTGGGATAGCCATGTCTTTACCTGCCCCACACCTGATGTCCTATCTTAATGTGATGGGCAGGGCCGTAGCTAGGGGGTGGTGAGGTGCCCCCCCTGCCAGGGGCACAGGCGAGGGGGGAGCACAAAATTGGCTAAAAATATTCCACACTCTTTAAATAATACTGCTTCATTAGAAATGGTTTTTAATAGATGCTGAATTGAAGGGGGGCGGGGCGGGTTGGAGAAGAAGTGGAAAGAAGAGTTAGTTTGTCCATGGCTAGGGGGCGCAATCTGGATGGTTCTGCCAGGGGCACAAGGTCACCTAGCTACAGCTCTGGTGAACTGTTGAGCAGGAAAGTGTAGCTTGGCGGAAACAGCCTCATGAGCCAAGATGGCCTGGAAAGCCAAATGGGAAGGTGAGCTAAATTGCATCTGGAGGTTGCCTGTTACTGCCATAGTGCTTAATTTTGGAGAAAGAGATGTTGAGGCTCGTCGGTCTCATCCTTGATCCCAAATACTTCTGTAGCTGCTTAGCAGCCTACAAAAGACACTGGGCATGCTTGAATGAAAGTGCCTTCATAGGTTCTTGAGGTTAAAAGTGGCACTGAAAATCAGTTTTGATGCTGGAACCTCATCAGCAGCCACAAATGGCAAATAGGGGCCTTTTATGCTACATTCCACCCACAAATCTCTTTCCTCCACACCCACCCCACTCATTCTATTAATGCATGAGACACATTTTAGGGCTTTATTAGATGATCCAGATCATATAATTCTATAGGGCATTTTGTGTCTTGGAAAATCAGTCCATTTATATGCTTATTAAGAAATGAGACACGTTTGAGATTGAGTTTTGTTAGCTTCCCCCCCTTTTTTTCCTTTTTTAAAAATAAATTGCTCATATTAGTTCATGTCTCCATATTTGCTACTTCCCAATGAGAATTTGGCCTGAGCGCAGATTCACTCTGACATTGTTTTAAGGGTACAAACTAAATGTGATAAAATGCCCACCCAAGTCCTGCCACTTAAATGTGCAGAGATACAAATGTAGTCTTTGCATCTCCAAGGACTGCTTCTGGTAATTACTCCCTCTTTTATTTTATTTTTATAATGCCATGTCTGCATTTAACATTAATCACAAGCAGGATTCACTGCGCAAATTGCTGACAGAGAAACTCTGCCTTGAGAATAATTTGTCTTCCTGCCTTCATCTGTGGAACAGCCATTTAGGAAAAAAAGTGAGAGAAAGAGGGAAATGTGCAAAAGCCGAGTGGAAAGAGGATTTTAAGAAAATGAAGGAAATTGAAAATGGCAAAACACCAAACGTGACAGTTCTCAAAAACAGAATGAAATCGTATTAAGCGTTTTAAATAAAAGCACAAAAACTAAGTATTTTTAAAAAAATAAAATCATAGTTCATTTGTTAAGACATATAGTTCTACCTATGGTGATAATTTTGACATCTACAGTATTTCAATATGAAAAGTACCTGAAACCTAAATAATAGAGTTGTATCCAACACTTATTTGCTCAGCTGAGATTTTGTACAGGGCCTCCTGTTTCTTCAGAGGTGATGCGGTCCCTACAAATGTGAGTCCGTAGCCATGTCTCTAGTTTGCCCATCTGTTATTCCAGCCCGAAGAAGAAGGGGGTCAGCATTTCAGGGCCATATCCCCACAAAGTGACTTGCACAGAAGATAATGCGGAATGATATGTTAGGCCGGGTGGAAAACCCTCCAGATTTGGCTGCACTGCAACTCTCATCAGCCCTAGACAACATGGCAATGTTTAGAGATGATTGTACAGTAGTTGTACTCCAGGAGCATCCAGGGGGGGCCAAAGTGCCCACACTCCTAGGTTAGACTCTGCAGAAGGGTATCCATTACTATAAGAAAGCCACCCTGAATTGCATAAGCCCATTTACTCTCTTAGAGAAAGGTCGTGCCAAAAACAGAAATTGCGAAACCCCATTTGTAAGGTTGTATTGTGGGGGCAAATGGAAATTCATTTGGAAGTGAGTTCCAGGACTGTGAGACCCATCACAGGACCTCCAAGGCAGATTTCAGATTTTTAAATCACGTGGGAACAGCAAGCTCTCCAGACTCACATACACCCCGTTGCAATATGTGGAACATGGTGGGCCAGGTGTGATGATGATAATAATAATAATAATTTAGTATTTATACCCCACCCTTCTGGCTTGGTTTCCCCAGCCACTCTGGACTGCTTCCAACAGAAGTATTAAAATACAATAATCTATTAAACATTAAAAGCTTCCCTAAACAGGGCTGCCTTCAGATGTCCTCTAAAAGTCTGGTAGTTGTTTTTCTAGTTGCTGGGGATTTTATTTATCTCTACTATTTGTAGATTGTCCACCATGTCAACATGACACCAAAGCGGTATTGAAGAGTGCGCAAAATAAAATGACTGGTAAAATGTAACAGTTATTACAAACAACTCATTAGCAGCAATTCCTCTCACTTTCCCGACTGGTATGCCTGCAGTGCCTTCACAAGACCATGTGTGGTTGCCAACAACAGGTGGAGCTCATCTAGGTATGTGTTCCTTCTCTCACTTGTTTCTGAACGAAATGACTTAAGAGGTTGATCCTCTACAGTGGGAAAAGTTCCCAGCCTCTTCCAGAGCTCCCTCTTCCTTTGATTCCGGGACTCCTTTGATTTGCTTTAAGGTAGCACCATCGACAGATCTTGCATCATTTAAACCCAAATGATAAAGTGTGTGGTGGAGCAACTCCTCTATGAGGAAAGATTGCAGCATTTGGGAACATCTTAATTTAGAGAAAAGGTAAGAGGTAATCCAACAGACATTTATAAAACGATGCATTAAATGGAGTAGTTAAGAGAAAAGTTTTTTCTTCCTCTCTCATCACAACACTAGAATTCACGGACATCCCAAGAAGCTGAATGTTGGGGGATTCCAAGCAGATAAAAGGACTTCTTCATAACATAGTTAAACAATGGCATTCACTCCCCAAAGAGGGAGTGATGGCTACCAAGTTGGACAGCTTTAAAAGAGCAAGAGTAATTCACGGAGGGTAAGGCTCCTAATGGCTACTAGCTATGACATCTATGCTCTGCATCCGTGGTTGGAGACAGTAATGGTCCTGGAAATGGCAGGAGAGGAGAGTGCTTTTGTGCTCAAGTCCCACAGGCATCTGGCTGGCCACAAGGGAGTACAGGATGCTGGACTGATCACATGAAAGCAAAGGCCCAAATGGGGCTCTAGCCACGCCTTTACAAGGAGGCAGCTGAAGAGATGTTTTTGACTTGCACTCCCTGACAAGCACCTGTGGCCAAACAGTGCAGGGTGTATCCCCTCATCTGTTTCTGCACTGAAATCACTTTATTCCTAGAGAATCATAGTAGGCAGGTATCACGGTCTGGCATGTCACCACGATAGGAACTTGGCTTGCAGCAGCCACACCACACCACATTTGCCTAAGCGCCCGGTGATGTCTGGATAAAGTCCTGTCCTCCTGTTCGTATCTGTGTGAGGGGCTGAGGAAATTCTCGTTTCAGTTGGCTTGGCTGTAAGCTTTTTCACTAAATTAACACCCCCATCGGAGCAGCTCAGCAACTCCCAAATATCAGAGTAACCATTAGAAATGTCACTGCACTTCATGCTTATTAGTCCTAAAAATTCAACGGTTAACTTAGTGTGTTTCAGGGAGGAGGGAAAGGCTGACAATGGAGAGTTGCCTGGATACCTTAATTAGCACTTTGAGATTGCCATGCATTGCTGCCCACCTAGATGGGCCTTGCAGGAGAGGCCTGATAGGCTGGGGCTTTCGGAATATATCTATTAAAAAATTTATTTTCTCATCATGAACGCAAAGCCATCAGAAAGACAAATTAATTTAGCTTCAGTGACTTGCGGTTCCCTTATGAGCAGCATCCCAGTTGTTGCTTTCCTTTTTTTCCCTGTCCCCCTAACAGCCTCCCTTTATCTACACTACAGGAAAACAGAGCTGACAAAGGTACAACCTTTGGTACAACCACTTCTAATTTTAGTAAAGCTCTTCCTTTGAGAGCGTTATCTCCTGACACTTCCAATCCAGACTCATCAGAATGCATGTCCAGCTATTTCCCAAATGGTATTTATCAATTAATTAACACTTATAGATTTAATGACTCGTCGTACTAAACTGTTAAAGAGCAAGAGACCTATAAATTTCCAAACAGTCTATGTGAAACATATATAAATATTGATATATGCACACTTTTGAGGAGGGAGGGGCTGGGTTAAATTACTGTAGTTACTAAGCAGCTGACATGTGATATATTCAGTTACAGTCATACCTGTACGCCTCGGTTTGAGTATTTTCAGTTTAAGTACTCCGCGGACCCGTCTGGAACAGATTAATCCACTTTCCATTACTTTCAATGGGAAAGTTCGCTTCAGGTTAAGTACAGACTTCTGGAACCAATTACACTCATACCTCGGGTTAAGTATGCTTCAGGTGGAGTACTCCGCGGACCCGTCTGGAACAAATTAATCCACTTTCCATTACTTTCAATGGGAAAGCTCGCTTCAGGTTAAGTACGCTTCAGGTTAAGTACAGACTTCCGGAACCAATTGTGTGGGTAAACCGAGGTATCACTGTACATACATAAGGTAAGGAGCAGTTTCGGATCTTCGCCTGCACACAAGCCATTTTCTTTTCCGCTATTGGCAGCCCTCTTTGTAACTGGCAAAGAGCGAAAACATTAGATAAAGTAGTCCTTGCTTTCTTTTGCATAAATCCCCTTGTTGGAAAACAAGTTGTCACCAGTAAATAAAAGGAACAGAAGTACTAGGAAGAGTTTTTAACACATACACACCAACAATAGGGAAGATATGGGTGGAGTTCTGTGGCATCTAAACGGCTGCAGGCCATAACTCTTTTTCCTCCTGTGTCATTTCCCGCGACTCCTAAAAATATGTTTTCAAAGTGTGGTGCTATGTTGTTGCTTTTTGAGAGGCTTGTATTATGAAAGAATAATAGCAATAAATTTACAAGCCTCTGTTTTCTCACCTTGCAATAGCCTATATTGCAGGGATGGGAAACATTTGGCCCTCCAGATGTGGTTGGGCTCCACCAGCCTCAGCCTCTGACAGTCAATGGTCAGAGATTATGGCACTTGCATTCTGGCAGCATCTGGGGAACCACAGGTTCCCCATCCCCACTGTATACTGTACTTCTCTTTCAGCCAGTTGTTATTATGCAAAAGGGCTTATACTGTACAATGCCAGGATATCTTCCTTGCCAATTCCCAGGAATTATATGAAATTCTGCATTTCCTCCACTCAGGTCCTACATAAGCGTGTTTAACTTAAAATTAAGGTCCTCAAAGGTTGCTGCTCTGAAAAGAAGTGATTGTAAAGTTTGAAATGCAGGGGGGAAATGTGTGCCTGTATGCTTTCGCAAACCATACGTAACGATTCACACTTCACAAATTTGGCAACAATTTTTGTCAACAGCATTGCTAACCCCTGTTGGGAGATGATATATATTCAGTTGTCATTAGCAGGACTCGAAACCACTTTGGCAAATGGGAGTATTTCCCCATGGAGTGCTCAATATGCTAGCCCCACACCAGTGACCCCACTCTGCCTTAGAATGCAATAACTGTTGGGAATCTTTGTCTACAAACTTCCTGAGCAATCCCTGTAAACCGAAGAAGGAATGTTCTGCAGCTCTGCTAGCAGGTGAGTCTGTCACTTCTGTCTAGAGCTTGTGGCAGCTGCCTTCTCCTCTCTTATTTTTTTATTTTAAAAAATGCACAAAACAGTGAAATTATAAGTACAAATCACACATGTAGAATACAGAGTCTTCTCTTAAAAGTAATTCTTAGCCCTTAGCACCTGCAGAGGACAGTAATTGCTTCCAGCTCTCACCTGAGATTTTCCCTTTCTCCTCCCAGAAGCCTTTGCTTCTTCTCCTTTCCGCCATCTCAGCTTCCTTGAAGAAATTGCAGCTTGGCTTGCAGCTGTAGAAAAGCCAAGTGGATGAATTTCTCTAAAATGAGATTTTTCACTGCCTCTGTCTGCACAATTCTTTGGTAAGGAAACAAGGTTCTTCTTCTTCTTCTTTATTTTACTGCCAACAGGTGGGAGCTTATTTGCTGCAGCTCTGAGTAAAATCTTCACTTATTTGTAAAGCTAGGTGCATGCAATTCATTCTAGCCTGAGCATTTTCATGGGGAACGTTTATTTAAAGGTGGATGAGGGTAGATGGAAACCCAACGGCTGTGTGAGAGAGTAAGAATCTCCCTTCCAAAGCTCTCTCTCCAACATGCACCACTCTGGACTGCAGGTGGGGTAGCTAGTTTGATTGTTTCCTCATGTAAACCTCCGTCTCCACCAAAAGCTGGCGTATTAGGAAGGAAGGTTGCAGCCCAGTCCAATGGCTGCTGCAAAATGCCTGCTGCAAATAGTGTGTTGGTTTTTGACTTCCAGGAAAATGTGTACACCCCTCCCTACAAGCATTCAGAAACGTTGGGAGTATAGGAAGCTGCCTTCTGCAGAACAGGACCATTGGTCCATCTGACAGTGCAGCCTACACTGTCTGGCAGGGGCTTTCCCGAGTTTCCAACAGGGCCTTGGTCCAGGCCTACCTGGAGACACCAGGAACTGAATGCAAAGGTTACAGCCCCACCTGAAAAGTAGTACGGTCCACTTGGATTGCCGCCTTATTCCTACCTTATTTGGCGTAAATCGGACCTCTGTAAAGTTAATGCTCCTGGTTTTCTTCTTTTTAGAAGGGAAAATATGGGCTGAGTGCAACGAAAATGCCACCAGCCTCATTTGTGAATTAACAAAATGCCATATAGGGCTATGAAGGTTAATATATGCATTTTTCCTTGGTGGGGTGGGAGAGCCTACACTTTATTTGGTTACAGTAACAGGTTGGGTGTTTCCTCTCAGGCCTCAGGGTCACACCCTGGGGTCCCCCCCTTCAGCCAGAACTTGCTGGCACCTCTCAGGTGGGCGCCATTGGCATTCTAAGAGAACAGGGGAGGTGTTGGTGGTGAGCTGCAACACCTCTTTTTCTAGGGGAAAAAAAAGCACTGGTCACACCATAAATTTAAAGCACCTGCCGCCTCAAAGAATCCCAGGAAATGTAGTTTACCCTTCTAGAGAGCTATAATCCTCAGCTTCCTTAACAAGCTATATTTCCCAGAATTCTTTGTGGAGGGAGGTATGCTCTTTTTAATGCGGCGTGTACACACAGAATGCACACAGCCTCACAAAATGCACACACAGAGACCCACCATGCAGCTTGCACGTGTAAAATGGTAAAGGCAGCTGCAGAAGGAGTTTTCTGTGGTAACCCTCACTTTGTAGCCTCTCAGACACTTGTCAGCAGGCCCTGTGCTGTTTCTCTCCCCCCCCCGCCACCCCCAGTCAGGTAAACTGGAACGAAGTGGACTGCCTTGATAACATATGCAGAGCTCCTGAGGAGAGGCTGGGAGGGGGGAGCTGACACTTCCCTGCCACCTTCCGATGGCTAGCTTATCTTCGGAGTGGTATTGATTACCTCATGAGGAGGAAGGCTCCATATCCTTACCCCTTGTGTCCCGAGCAAGTTGATTTATGCCAGGCCGGGTAATAGAAGTGGCTGTGAGGGAAAAGAGAGGCCACAAATGAGATAACTTACAACTGGCAACTAGGTGGCTGCAAAAGTCGGCGCTGCTATTTATTTATTTTTTAAAAAAAGACCGGCCTGCTGCAAAACCGGCACGGCAGAGCACTCATCAAAGAGTGACCTGCTCCGATATGGCAAAGCACCAGACCCCATTCCAGTGACGGATTATTACACGGCTATCTTGTTTTGCCTTTGTAAGTTATGCCGTGTCTGTGCCTCGTAAGCTGGCAGATTTATTGCCACGCTGCAAGTGTATCACCAAGGCTGAGGAATTGTGGGGGTCATATGTCTTTCCGCTGGCTTTAGCCAGCAAAGCGCCTCTTTAATCTCAATGAGGAAGGACATTGGCGTCCTTGTGGGGGTGGGTGGGTGGGTGGGGGGCGGCGGCAGAGGATTCAAACTTTATTTTCGATATTTAAATTAAATTGTGACATCCATTTCCCTTGCTTCCAGATCTAAATGCGAGTCATTATGCCTGGGAAAATTACAGCTGCATTCCTGAAAGTTGGAGGCATGCCAAGGAGAGGTGCACCCTTGGTTGCTGGAGGCTGTACAATCTGTCAGGCAAGTAATTGGCTGAGAGAAAGTCTCTGATCAGGATGTTGCGCTGGTGCGACTGGGCTCTGATGTGCGCTTGCTGCCTCCTGCCCTACCATACATACAAAGTGCTCAAATTACAGGGTTGCCAGAGGGGAGTCCCTCTTATGTTTGCGAGGGTCCCTTTAGCTATTGCAGGGGGCATGACTTCAAGGCTAAAAATCCAGGGGAGTGAGAAGCTGGGGCTTGCAACTTTCATTTGAGGAGGCAAGGGCCATCTCAAGGATATTCGGCGCAGTGGTTCAAAGATCCTTCTGGCGCCCCCCCCTTCAAAGATCCCTCTCTCTCACACACACGGTTTCACCTTTTTACAGCGGGGAAGAGGCAGTTTGGCGAAGCGCGTGCACATTGTGGTGGGCCTTGGCGCTTCAGCTGCTCCCGCCGCCATGCCCTGAGGGCCCCTTCGCTGAGGAGGAGATGGGAAAGGCAAGAGGCAGCCCTCCGGACGGGCAGCACTCCCACGGGACGGAGGCTCCGGGCGTCGCTCAGCATGGCAGAGGCGGGCGAGGGCGGCAAGCTGATGCGGGGAGGTGCCGCGTCCGGCCTCCGCCTCTTCCATGGCACCCTCCAGCGCCCTCCAGAACTTGGTGCCGTGGTTCCCCGCATCACTAGCCTCTATGGAGGCCCCTGAGGAGGCCCCTATCTTTCTCCCCATAATTCAAGCACTGTATATGCATGTTGGTGGTAATGCACCACTGCAAAGCTCAAGTGAGATGCATTTGGTGGTGGAATTTCATTGTAGGTGCAATGAGACATGCATATAAATGCATGATTGAATGACGCGGCTAGGATGACTGATCACGCAATTCAGCTGTGGCTCGAGTGGCCACATACACATCTCCCAAGAAAGGGAAGAAAGGTGTCAAAGAGAACAGGGCACAGATTTGCAAGTTTACATGTGCTAAGTTTTATGTATAGATGCAAATTTAGAAATAATTACTGTTTGTAGAAATACAACACATCTCACCATACTGGGGAAGATTGAGAACATGTTGTTGTTGTTGTTGTTGTTGTTGTTGTTGTTGTTGTTGTTGTTGTTGTGATTTATTGAATTTATATACTGCTCTATATCCAGAGGTCTCAGGGCAGTTCACAGAACAAAATCAAAATATAAAACCACTAAATATATAATCAAAATAAAAACAACAACCCAATAAAAGAACCCCATTTGAAAAGGGCATAGGATGTCAATCAAATCAACCAAAGGCCTCATTAAAAAGGAACGTTTCTGCCTGGTGCCTAAAGGTGTATAATGAAGGAGACAGGCAAACCTCCCTGGGGAGAGCATTCCACAGACAGGGAGCCACTGCAGAAAAGGTCTGTTCTTGTGTTGCCACCCTCCAGACTTCTCAAGGAGGAAGCACATGATGAAGGGCCTCAGAAGATGATCCCAGGATCTGGGTACGTTCATATGGATAGAGACGGTCCTTGAGGTATTGCTATCCTGAGCCATTTAAGGCTTTATAGGTAAAAAACCAGCACTTTGAATTGGGCCCAGAAACTAAAAGCTAGCCAGTGCAGTCGGACCAGGATCGGTATAATATGCTCAAACCGTCTTACTCCAGTCAGCAACCTGGCCGCTGAATTCTGCACTAGCTGAAGTTTCCGAACCATCTTCAGAGGCAGCCCTACATATAATGCATTGCAGTAATCTGACCTTGAGTTTACCAGAGCATAGACAACAGTAGTTAGGCTATCCCTGTCCGGATAGGGACGTAGCTGATGGAAGGCACTCTGGGCCACTGAGGCCACCTGAGCCTCGAGTGGCAGCAAAGGATCCAGGAGTACCCCCAAGCTATGAACCTTCTCCTTCAGAGGAAGTGTAACCCCATCAAGAGCAGGCAATCTCCCACCCATCTAGTCTAGGGAACCACCCACTAACACTGCCTGCTCAGATTACTGTCCAGGTACTAACATCTGCTCTACTAATGATCTTGCTAAATATCTTTAAAACCAGACTTGAACAAAACAACCCTTTTAAATAGAGGAGCATAGAAATCTGCCTTTCTGTGAGTCAGGCAGTTGGTCCATCAAAGTCAGTTTTGTCTACACTGACTGGCGGTGGTTTGCCAGGATTTCAGGCAGGACTGTTGGCCAGCCCTACTTGGAGATGCCAAGGATTGAATCTGGGACTTTTTGCATGCAAAAAGTAGATGCTCTACTACTGAACTACTGCCCTTCGTCATCACCTTCAAATAGATGGCTGTCCTCTGTAAACAAGAACAACACATCGCCACTCTCATTCTACCTCCATTGTCAGAGGCAGTATGTCTCTGAATTACCCAGAGTGGGCAGGGTATAAATAATATAACAACAACTACTACTACTATACCAGTTGCTGGGAATCACAAGTGCGAAGAGGGCTGTTTCTGCTTGTCGGCTTCCCATGTTCATATAGTTTGGGACAGGATACTCTACTGGAGGGGGTCCTTGGCCTGAGCCAACAGCTTCTCCACCTAAACATTAGGAAGAACTTCCTGACAGTAAGAGCTGTTCGGCAGTGGAATTTGCTACCAAGGAGTGTGGTGGAGTCTCCTTCTTTGGAGGTCTTTAAGCAGAGGCTTGACAGGCATATGTGAAGAATGCTTTGATGGTGTTTCCTGCTTGGCAGGGGGTTGGACTGGATGGCCCTTGTGGTCTCTTCCAACTCTATGATTCTATGATTCTTCTTATGTTCTCAGTTGTGATTTAAATGCATATTGTCCAGGTCTAAGTCCAACGTCCTATGTGCTCAGCATTTAATTTTGTGGCAAGCCCTTGCTCCAGCTACTGTTTTCAGTTCCAGGGCTTAACACTGGGACATAACGCAATGTGGGTACCAATGAAAGTGCCCTTGAGCAGGTACATTTCTCCCCTTAAATACAGAGTAGCTGTTTGCAGTGTGATGAGTGGGTCTGTGACCCTCCAAGATGTTGTAGGACTCCAGCATCCACCAGCCACAGTCAACAACGAATGTTGGGGTGGTTGTAGAGCAGGCACCTCCAACCTTCAGCCTTCCAGATGTTTGGGACTACAATTCCCATCATCCCTGACCACTGGTCCTGTTAGCTAGGGATCATGGGAGTTGTAGGCCAAAACATCTGGAGGGCCACCAGTTGGGGGTGCCTGTTGTAGAGCAACAAGCCGTAGAGGACCATACGTTCCCCATCCCTCTGATACGGTGGTAGGGGTTGGGAGAAAAGGTTTTACATACTGGGAGGTGCTGTGACCTCCCAACAGATTTAACCCTCTGCGTGTCTTTTTCTAGAAACCACACACTGCCCATATTGGGTCATGGTTGCAGCTTGTACTTATAAATCATATCTGACCGCGCTTTTTAATAGGGCGGTATTTAAGGAAGATAACATACTTTGCAATGCCCTCTCCTTGTAGTTCCTGTACTATCAGCAAATTATATCGGGCCCTTCCGCAGATACAATTCTAAAGAATATCACAATTAATTCTATTTGGCACAGAAGCAGCAACCCCCCAAAACGGCTTATTTTGCAGTTATTTATGTTTGCTAACTATGTGCATATCGGGGAGTGGGGGGGGGGAGGCACAACAATTTGTGTATACTTTGCAGAGAATAAAAAGCATTTCCATATTGTCAGCTAATTTACAAAGAAATATTTACAGAGTGGAATTTTAACAGCTATCAAAGGACAAACAAGAGAGTGATTCCGTCGTGCGAAAGGCCACCGGTTTCAATTTTCTCTCGGCAGAAACTGATTTATTCAGTATTCGTTGATCCAATTTATTTATAATTACACCACACTGAATAAATCAAACATAGCTGAAAAGCAGTTTATCTCCGTGTACTAATTACGCATACAGAGGCAAAGAGATGCTGGAAGATTAAAGGGAGAACGTATTGGCGTGCATTAATGATTGTGGGTGTCTCTTTTATTACCCTGCGCTGCATTATATAATAGAATAATAGGGTCACTGCCATGATAGAGGAGGGCAAGCAGTACTTAAACTGTTCCCAAAATGATTGAAAGAGAAATGGAACACTGTAATAGTTAAAAGGCAAAGAACTGAAACAATAAATACACAGAGTGTTATCCGACACTCCTTGTTTTCCCCCCACTGTTGCTCAAGAGCACTCATATAGGGCCCCATTTAAGAAATTAAGTTATCAGAGAGAGAGATTATATTTTTAAAAACCGATTTCAATTTGTTTAGGCAGTTGGAGAAACAGCAGGCCTTTCTTTTGTGTTAAGATTTCGCACTTTTCATAAAGACTTATCTTAGGTTTCTGAGGCAATTGTTTTGACATTAGACATTTCTTTATTATGCGGAGCACTGAACAAGCGTCCGTAGCCATGTGATAAAATTCACTGGAGAGTCTTTGTGGTTCTATCAAGTGCTACCAAAACATTTTGATTTCCACGTTGCCACTATTTATCTCGGTAGGGAAAGTTCTTATTTCGAAATCCCCCAAGGAACTTGCCCTTGTATGTGCTAATTACTGTTACCATTTCCGTGAAGCTTATCTTAACTGAAGTCTAAAGTTTTCTGGAACAAAAAATGAGACTATAAAGGAACGCACAAAAGGGAAATAAATGGGAGGGAGACGAGTGGGGGGAGACACATATGGAGAGAGAATTTGAAAATTGCACAGCGCACTTTTATTAGGCTGCCATTCTGTGCACATTTGCAGAATGGTATGCAGTGGGGAAAGGAGGAGCTGCTGAGATGGGTTAAGAAAAGCACAGAATGCTGAAGCAGGATCTACCACACACAAACAATTTCCTCCCTAAAGGCATATAAAACAGGCCATAGTTAATTTCTGTAGGTTATTTTTCTGTACTATCAGGGGTGCCAACTTGAATAAAATATTGGGAGAGGGGGCAGGTAAGCCCCACCCTGCATAATCAACCACAAGATACATCAACACACACACACACACCACTTGAATGGCAATGTACATCAACTTTGGGCAGGGCAGGCACCCTCAAATAATTTATTGGGGTGGAGGGGAGAGTTGGCTCCTATGTGTACTAATTACACAAAGGTGGGTAACCAACCCATCTTTCATAGGACAAACCTGAACACGTGTTAGGCATAAGAAAAGTTCATCAGAAATAGATCTCATCGCCTCCCTCAGTGCACAGTCTCCTGAGCATGAGGCATATCTAACGTCCCTTGCGCCTTTGGCAACGAGTTGTATCAGTGCCCCCTCCTGGACAGGAGAAATGCCCCTCTTTGTGGCTGCTCTCTGCCTGCAAGCCATTCTGAAGACCCCCTTCTGTTCCTTCCTGCAGAAGCAGCAGCTTTTATTGGTAGAGATCCTGGTGGATTTCTTCTGGCAAAGCAGGTACTGCTGTGCTGAGCCGAGGGGTGTGTGTGTGTGTGTGTGATATCCAGGCAGGGCAGTCTCGAGCAGGTAGCGCACCCTGGTACTAAGGGGCTGAGATCCCTCCGGCGCCCCCGCCCTCGCAGGGCGCAGCATGGCTTCCGCGCAGCTTTGCCGCGCAGCGCCCCACCTACCAGCCCGGCGCCTGGGCACCCCACACCACCAGGACTCTACCTAGAGCTGGCCCTGTATCCAGGTGTCACAGGAGGACTTCCAACGCCCCACAGGTGGTTTTTGTATGCTCTCATTTCTCCAACCCATAGGTACACCTCTGTCCCAGAGCTTCCGGAGCTCCGGAGCTTTGTGTAGATCCTGGGCTCAAACTATTGAAGACTGCGGTGAACTGGAGCACATAAAACATTGACTGGATTCCTTAGCACTGAGTTTCCCAAACATGGGTCTCCAGTTGTTTTTGGACTACAACTCCCATCATCCCTAGCTAGCAGGACCAGTGGTCAGGGATGATGGAGCATGCATACAGGCACCACAAAACATGTTCCTACCTGTCATGGCACTACCCAGCCTGACCTTGAGGGGAGAGAGAGGGAGGAGGAGGCTAGGCAGGAACAGCTAGGAGGAGAAGGACAGGAAATAGCAGGAGGAGAAGGGGAAGGGGTGGCAGGAAGTAGCCACGGAGTAAAGGGGCTCGCTGATGCTGAGCCGGAACCTCCACCAGCTCAGGGACAGAGGGGGAGGCTACGCAAGTCCCGTCAGCAAGAGAGAGGCGGGAGTTGAAACGTAGAACGCAGAGGCAGAGATTAGGGCTCCCTAAGCTTTTATGTTGGAGGAAAAGCCGCCAAAAGTTACTTCCTGGATCTGAGTCCGACAGTACAGATGGCTGAATGATGTCTACTGCTTGTACATATGCAAATACAGCTTTGAGTAATCAGAACCATTTATTGCGGAGAGCACCCCACCACTCTTGCACTCTTACAACTGAAGGCTACAACACTACCTGAGGCAGAGCAGTAGATAACACCACCCTCACCCCTCCATGTCAAGCTACAAAGCACTCCTGGTTGGTCAAGTTATTTTGCCACTTTAGGCAGAAAATCTCACAGGTACGGTACCTTTCCCTGGCTGTAAACATGCAATGATAAATGTCTAGCCATTTGCTGCCCTTTCATTACATCCCAAATGAGCTGCCTATGGAAGCTGACTGTGCCAAATGGTAGGGCTGGCCCTGCAATGAGTGTGTTGCATTTATAATTCTCAATTTCATAAAAGGATATCAAGGCAGAATACAACATACTGGATTGTAATAAAATCTGTTATATGAGGTTTATATGTGCAAAAGTAGCAAAACTTTTTTTTGCTACTTTTGGTTCTTCTTTTTAGGAATGCCTGCTTATATACTGTGTAGTGGCCCAAGCAAATATATGGGGAATAATTGAACGCAGTGCTTGCATGATGAAGCTATCTCCCTTCGCCTCTTGATTCCTGCCTGAGCCAATGTTTCAATGGCCAAAAACTGGTGTGAGGGTGGGGAGAGAACTGCTGACATAGAGAAAATGGAGAAACAGGGTGTGGCATACACCCAAGATTATTTAGGAGGGGCATGAAAATAAAACAATTTGCTATGGAACATTGGAAGAAATTTATCCACTGCCACAAGGTTTAAAAATGAATATTCTATTATCAGAAAAATAAGAGCTAAAAATAGTAAGAGCTAAAAATGGTAAGAATAGTGTATTTGTTCAGGTAGACAGAACATAATATCGATGAAACAATTGACTTTATGATACCTGCTTGTATAAAGTGTATGGGGAATGGAGACAAGACGGTTGGTTGTTTATAGGAATGTCTGTGATATTTATATTTATATTATTATTATTATTATATATTTTTAAAAAATCAAAACTGGGCATGCCCAGGCCCCGAAACATGCCTAAAACAGTTGTTGTTGGCTTGGCATACTTTTGAACTAAAACACTTAAAAGTAATATTTTAAGACATAAAGGAGTGCACAATTCTAATTCTAATTATTATAATTCTAATTATTTGGTGCCTATATTCCAATTGTGTCACCTCCAAATGTAATGCATAAAGAGGTCTTCTCTTCTAAGTTAATTTGTTTTTGTGAGCTGTATCTTTAAACTATCCCAGTGAAACATTTTAAAGTAATTGTTTTTATGTTGTATAATATGACCCAAATATTGTATTTTTGTCAGCATGTCTAATAGGTTGCTCAATAACCTTGTCCTCTACAGGTCACTGGATCCATTCATGTTCAATGATATATCGTATGAGTGTTCATGGGTAGTTTGATACATCTTCTAATATAAGGTGAGTAGAAATAGCACAAGTTTTATTTTTTGACCTTCTAGAAGTATGTCCCCAGCAGAAATGAACTGCACTTTTTAAGACTGTGTTTCAAAGAGGTATTGGAAGCAGGAATTGTTCCAAATTAAGCTTCTAAAAGTTGGGGAGTCATTTTCTGTGATTAGCATTAAAGAGCTGATTAAGGAAAAAAATTTGCTGTAAAGATTAATCATTTCAAAAGATGAAAGGTCAAATGTAATGGGCTTCCTTTGTTTTTCGGGGGAAAGGCGAGACTTATGAGTTCTGTATTAGTCTATGCATCTTTTAATAACCTCTTCCTTGCCCTCCATACAAGGCTTTTAAACTAAATTGGTCTGCCAGGACCTTTTGCTAAGGATAGCCTCTGCAGAAGAAATTAAAATATTTGATCTCTCTACCAAGTGAATCATAATTATCATGACTTTTTAAAACTTGGGAATGGGTAACTTTATGAGGATGCAAGGATCTCAGTTTGGCTAAAAAACATTATATAATAACCTTAACTTTGAAAGTTTATGAAACCTTAAAGTAGACTAGAAACTGATCATGGTCTGCAAATCTCCCTGAACCCCCCCCCCCACCACCGCGAAAACACTCACTCACTCTGTTGGTTGAACTGTTATACAAGGCTTTCCAACATGACACCTGTGGGCAACAGTGTGTCTGCAGTACCTCTTATGGTGCTCACAAAAGGTCTCAATGAATAGCCCCTCAAAAATCCACAATGCACAGGAAACTTTGCTTATCCTGGTCAGTTTCTGTTTCACTGGTCCAGCCTCTCCTATATGGATTGTGGCCCCTAAAATACTCCCATACTTCACTGGATGCCAGGACTAGACACATGTTCTCTCTCTCGTCTGGAAAAGGTGCAAAGATTGTCTGTGAGTGAGCATGGCAGTGGCTGGTGTAGGGGTGGCACTGATGCGGCACTGGTGGGGAGCAATTACTGAGGAACTGGGGAATCTGGGCTTGGGATTGGGAGAAGTGATTGATTTTGGACCCCTTTGCAGTCCTGACGACCTCGCTGGGAGAGTGAAGGCATTTTCCAGTTTGGAATTGGGTTTGTGGAGGGGGGGGGAGGAATTGTCTAGCTGTTTTGGAAAATTTGAACACAATTCCTTACTGAGCTGATTTCAATAACTGCTGTAAAGTAAAATAAAAAAAATTCCTTCAGTAGCACCTTAAAGACCAACTAAGTTTATATTTTGGTATGAGCTTTCGTGTGCATGCACACTTCTTCAGATACCTGAATCTGAAGAAGTGTGCATGCACACGAAAGCTCTGAAGAATCTGAAGGGTATCTGAAGGGTATCACGAAAGCTCTGAAGGGTATCTGAAGAAGTGTGCATGCACACGAAAGCTCATACCAAAATATAAACTTAGTTGGTCTTTAAGGTGCTACTGAAGGAATTTTTTTATTTTGCTTCGACTCAGACCAACACGGCTACCTACCTGTGCTGTAAAGTAATTCAGAAGATTGTGAAGGGAAAGGTCAGAATACAGATGATGGAGGATCACATCTAGGAAACAGTTTATGTATTTTTATATGCATTAATCAGTTAGCTAAGCAAAACCTCTTACTTGGGATAAGGCATTTCCAGCCCTATAACTTGCACACTCGCCATGTAGAGAACCAGGGCTGTCCATGTAAGATGTATTCATTTGCATCTTGCTGCAATTTCTAGCTGTTACCTCTGCCTTCCTTGCTGAGCCACAATAGTCCAGCAAAGATTTATGGGTTAAGCTTGGCAGTGAAGTTCTGGGTGCTTTTATCTGAAGCACAGTGGGTGTGTGCTAGTGTAACAATCAGGTTAAAACTGCTGAGTGTCCTTTGGTCAAGGTGGTCTGTGTACACTGTTGTGTATAAAGTGGAATACTAGAGTTTTTCACAAGTACACAAATCAAACATTTGCTAAATTCTCTTTTGAAAAAAGAAATAAACCTCTTAGTAAATTGCACATTGATGTAATTCCACTTCTGATTTCTTCAACACACACATAATTGCATGATTGTTAACCTGACATCTTTTTATCTCTTCTTCCTCCTTGATCCCACCCCCCACTTAATTCAAAAGACAATTGTGGTTGCCCACCCACTGAATCTCATCACCCATTGCTGTGTTTAGCTCAAACTCTGCGGTAGGCAGTCTTAGCTTATGGAATCATTTTCATAATGCTCAGATTTCCACTTCATGCCTTTATGCACAACTGAGGATTTTTTTTAAAAAAAGGCTGAAATAAATTATGTGCCTTCATTAAGGCCCAGCAGGATCTATCTTGCAAAATTACGTTTTTATGCAAGAATTAAGATTAGGGGAACTGTTAGGTCAGTGTAATCAACCTACAAGATTTACTTTTTCATGGAAGATCTATCATCTGTTGATAAGGCATTCAAAGTATGCTATTTCTCAGGGATTGTAATATGCTAGCATGTACACAAATGGGCCAAGTTGGTAAACCACAGGAAATAGGATTCCTCTAAAAAAAATTGCACAGCAGCAGGAAATGGAGGAGATGGAGAGGGTCGCTTCTAATTCCTACAGCAAGAGAATCACACTGCAGGTTGGAAACTTTCTCCTTTCAGACTGGAACAGATGAAACTGTCAGTTTCCATTTCTCAATTTACCAATCTTAAATTTAGTTCAGCACATTTCTCCCTCAGTCTGTGAGGGTTTTTTAAAGTTCTCAGAATAATTGGTCAGGCTTTTAGTGTGCCTGTCTGCTTTAATATATGTTTTCCTATGCAGAGTTGCCAAAAATCGCCTAACTAACATAACAGTTCGAAAGCATGTCAAAGTGCAAGTAGATAAATAGGTACCGCTCCGACGGGAAGGTAAATGACGTTTCCATGCGCTGCTCTGGTTCACCAGAAGCAGCTTTGTCATACTGGCCACATGACCCGGAAGCTGTCTGCGGACAAATGCTGGCTCCCTCTGCCTATAGAGTGAGATGAGCATGCAACCCCAGAGTTGTCCACGACTGGACCAATAATAATAATAATAATAACAACAACAATAATAATAATAATAATAATAATAATAATAATAATAATAATTTATTATTTATACCCCGCCCATCTGACTGAGTCTCCCCAGCCACCCTGGGCGGCTTCCAACAGAAAAATAAAACACAGTGATCTATTAAACATTAAAAGCCTCCCTAAACAGGGCTGCCTTCAGATGTCTTCTAAAAGTCTGGTAGTTGTTTTTCTCTTTGACATCTGATGGGAGGGCGTTCCACAGGGCGGGCGCCACTACCGAGAAGGCCCTCTGTCTAGTTCCCTGCAACTTGGCTTCTCGCAACGAGGGAACCGCCAGAAGGCCCTCGGTGCTGGACCTCAGTGTCCGGGCAGAATGATGGAGGTGGAGACACTCCTTCAGGTATACTGGACCGAGGCCATTTAGGGCTTTAAAGGTCAGCACCAATACATTGAACTGTGCTTGGAAACGTACTGGGAGCCAATGTAGATCTTTCAAGACCAGTGTTATGTGGTCTCGGCGGCCGCTCCCAGTCACCAGTCTAACTGCCACATTCTGGATTAGTTGTAGTTTCCGAGTCACCTTCAAAGGTAGCCCCACGTAGAGCGCATTGCAGTAGTCCAAGTGAGAGATAACTAGAGCATGCATCACTCTGGTGAGACAGTCTGCAGGCAGGTAGGGTCTCAGCCTGCGTACCAGATGGAGCTGATAGACAGCTGCCCTGGACACAGAATTGACCTGTGCCTCCATGGACAGCTGTGAGTTCAAAATGACTCCCAGGCTGCGCACCTGGTCCTTCAGGGGCACAGTTACCCCATTCAGGACCAGGGAGTCCTCCACACCTGCCCGCCTCCTGTCCCCCACGAACAGTACTACTGTCTTGTCAGGATTCAACCTCAATCTGTTAGCCGCCATCCATCCTCCAACCTCCAACCAAACGGTCAGGGGTCCCTTTACCTTTACTAATGCATATTTAAAATATATTTTCAGAAGCACTTGCATTTTGAACACAACTTGCTCTAATGTATGCATTTTTGTACACATTTTTTGTAGAAGGACTACACCACAAAATTAACAGAAGTGTGACATTGAAAGGATAGTTGCATTTTCTTTCAGGAAGTGCAAATTTGCAAAATGTGAATTGAACTGAATTTCTCCCCCATCTCTGCTTATCAAAGCTTGAGCCCAGTCCATGCATGCACTACAGTTGATAGTGCAGTACTTGAAGGCTCAGAGACATGCCTCCAGGCAAAGATATGTGTGTTGCGGCTTTGGCTGGCTTAAGTGCACACAGTCAATGAAAACCATGGGTCATGATGGCTTGAAAGGGAGAGATGGGATTGTCACTGGCCCTAATATTAGGCAGAATGAGGCAGCTTCCTCTGGTTTGGGTGTTGAGAAAAGGTAGCAAATTGCTGATTTATTATTATTATTATTGTACATTTCATGCAAAGAAGGAGTGGGGTATTTGTAGGATCTTCTGTCCTAGATGCCTAAATAAGACAGCTTTGGATACTCTGCACCTTGACCTTTTCCGGGGGGGGGGTATTTGCTTCTCCTTCATCAGAAGCAAAATGTATTGGGTCTTGTTGGTGTTGGTCCTCCTTTGGGGCGGCATTTAAAGCACTAAATGTGTGCTTGTTGCCTACTGTGGAATGGCGGGTGAGAGATCAGCCTTTTGCAATTTCTTTTACAGCAGTAAAAATAAGACGCTGTTAAAAATAAACAAATATATGCACATTTTCCCTTTCACTTCTCCCACTCTTCATTTCTCTCTTCTCTGGCAACTTCGAGATCATTGGATAGGAGAATGGTTTTAATTGCAATTGTTTTTAGAATGTTTTCACTGTTTCAGAAGGTTTTTTTTTTTAATTTGTTTTTGTTTTTAAATTGTGCACCTGTTTTCCTCCCCAGGGCTCCTTATCCATAAATGCCATGGATTGAATAATTTGGGGTGGAGAGTTGTGTCATTGGTCACTCATGATAGTCACAGACACCAATTAATGGTCGCTGGTGACACTTAAGTCGCCATCCACTTGCAGTCATGAATACATTGCATGCATGTGGTAGGCAAATAGCACTTTCCTCAATCATTTAACACAACAATGGATATGAAGCTGCAGTTTCCTAACTGGGGAGATCTGAATAGCCAGGAGATCACCTGCATATGAGAACTGCAGTGCAATACCATAGCAAAAATGAACTGTTTGGGAAATGCCTCTTTTAATTCTTGGGTTGACCATGTAAGGAAGGTTGCCAAGATGCTCATTTCACAGTTGGAGAATTGAGAGCACTTTAACATAGTACTTCCAGCAGCGCCAAACTGGAAATGGAGGAGAAAGGAGGCACTAAATAGTGGAGGGGGGGGGAAATAACTGTAAGGAATGATACAAAGAAAAAGGCTGAATAGAAGGAAGGAAGGGTGAAATGGAGAAGAGCAGAGGGAGGTGAATTAAGCAGGTCACAGCAGATGACACATTGAGTCACTTCTCAAAAATTACAAGGACACTTGTGCCATGTAAATATATCCTGCCCTTGCTGTTTGAGGTGCTGGATGAGACGCATGCAATTAAATAAGAAATATATCCCCTTTCAGATGGTTTCAGTAAAGAACCCTGCAGAATACTTAAGGCACCCCCAGTGTTCAGTC
Organism: Zootoca vivipara; assembly: GCF_963506605.1. Classification (NCBI taxonomy): domain Eukaryota; kingdom Metazoa; phylum Chordata; class Lepidosauria; order Squamata; family Lacertidae; genus Zootoca; species Zootoca vivipara. The sequence goes on along the minus strand of NC_083287.1, from coordinate 29,040,032 downwards.
TTTCTATGCAACTGACTTTTTAATCCTGGCTGAACACTTGATATACAGAACAGTGGTACCTCTGTTTAAGTACACAATTGGTTCCGGAAGTCTGTACTTAACCTGAAGCGTACTTAACCTGAAGTGAACTTTCCCATTGAAAGTAATGGAAAGTGGATTAATCCGTTCCAGACGGGTCCGCAGAGTACTCAACTTTAAGCGCACTTAACCCGAAGTATGAGTGTAATTGGCTCTGGAAGTCCGTACTCAACCTGAAGCATACTTAACCTGAAGTGAACTTTCCCACTGAAAGTAATGGAAAGTGGATTAATCCGTTCCAGACGGGTCCGCGGAGTCCTTAAACTGAAAGTTCTCAAACCGAAGCATACTTAAACCGAGGTATGACTATATTGCAAGAGCTATGAGGAAGTAGAGAGCAACCAATCCATTGTCGGGCAACCTGGGCATTTTTCAAATTGAAAACATGCATCAAGGTAATCCACAGAAAAGTTCATCTGTTATATATATAATCATACTGGGTTCAATAATTTGGAAGAAAAAAGGAACTTCCGTATAGGGAATTTACAGTCATAATCATATGGCTGTATCTGAAGAAGTGTGCATGCACGCTAAAAGAAATCCTTTGCTGTTGTTCTTTAATAAATTTTAAAAAGCCACCTAAAGCTCTTCAATGCTTTGCAGGCAGCATTTGGGACAATCTCAGTTCTTGCAAAGCCCATAGACTGAGAAAAGCATAGTGCACAGAAAAAAGCATTGTGATACATAAAAGTAGCTTTCAAAAAGATAAAACAGCATGAGGCTTTGAGGAGGCCCTGATCCAACTCGGGATGTGTTCTTGACATCACCCTGATTTGCCTTATTGTTTGGCTGCAGCACAAAGCAGCTGTTCACGCCAGTATCTGCTCAATGGATTAGTTATGTACGAGCTGAACAACTAGTTATAGAAAACTAATAGTGTTTTATTGAATAGTGGAAAGACAAAACTGATGTTTCTGTACTTATTGATTATATTTTTGACTTTACAAAAAATAAGGTATAATATAGGGTTGAGAAGTATCTAATAAAAAAAAATGAGGTGGAGATTGTAGATTACTGATACTTTTGTATTCAGAGTCATTAGCGGAAACAGTGATTGTGACCCAGGGAAGGTAGAAGAGATGAATTGGTGTGATCACCTGCTCTGCTGCATTTCCCGCTTGTCTAGCTTTCAAGTAATCTTGGCAAGACAGTTCAGTTCAGTATTCCTAGCTCACAAAAGTAGATTATTTTTTCTTTGCTTCTAAAACAAATTCTAAAGGCTGATTTATTACTTTTCTATAGCAAAGACATTGGCCTTTAAAAGGTGAGAGCAACAATGCTTGTGTCAAGGTCAAGAGCTTTCTAGGACAAGATTCTAGAAGTGAGTTAGCCTTTAGTTGCTGCAATCCAGAAACCCATGTGAGCAGAGAACTCCTCTGCATTCAGGGCACCCTATTCAGTTCAAAAGAGGAGGATGATCCCTGTCTGAATTTCTTTGGCCATGTCAAACCATCTCCCCATTCATGCAAGTGAATGGGGAAGTCATTTCACTGAGTGCAAAGGTTTCATTTTGAAGCCTTAGCTCATCTAGGTCTAGGAAATCACATCTGGAATTATCCTATGTTCTTCATTTTCTTTGTTTTTAACCTGTTCAGAAATGAATGTTATTTGCAGGAATCTAGTCATGAACTTTGAAAATGTAGCATGAGAGCAATTCTGGTCTTGCAAAAGGAAAACATTGATTTGAATTATACATGCCAACCGCAGACAAAAACAAAACAAAACCAGTTGCCTGCTTTGAGAGCCATGATCGCAGTCTTCCTCAAAACACAAGAAAGCCTAATGAATTCAGAGCATTTAGAAAATGATGCTCTTTGTGTGCAGATAATGAAGTCAGGGGAAGAATGCAGTATCGGAATTAGTAGAAATATAATTCACAGCATCCTGGAAGCTCCAGAAGCTTCTTTAAAGATTGATTAAGAGCATGAAACTCTGCATCAAAACCTCACTCTCCAACTGGGAAACATCTGGCTGAGAGATATTAGAGATCATAGTTATGCTGTTTAAAGGGATGATTCTGAGAAGAGCTAAGAGTATTTAACATTTGTCTTATGAAGGACAGACGATGTCTTTCTTTAATGGCATTTTAGCTTTGATGAGTTAATAAAGAAGGGGAAAGAGTTTAAACAGATACTAGAGGCACAGAGGTTTGAAGTGCAAAGAGGGATTTTTTTTTAAAAAAAAAGTTCTGCAGTCACAAGGAACACATTTATGTTATCAAAACATTTGAAGAAGGCTAAGAAACTCCTTTACATCTAAATATTGATTTCGGGAAGCTCAGACAGCAACTTGGTATTGCACACTGAAGCAATTCCTCAACTCAGATACTGCCATACTTCAGTAGTGAGAATACAACAGTATTTGGGAAGTGACCAGAATTTAGAAATAATCCAAGCTGTAAACAAGTGGGTCCACAGGGCCCTCTGTGTCAGGCAAGTTTAAAGTTGATTTTGAAGTGGGAAGCACTAAAAAGAATTTACTTTCCAGGTAGAAGTTTTTCCCTCTGGTTACAAGTAGAATGGACTTGCCAGAACCTCATATGACACCCATGAAAAGGTCACAGTAACATCCTATCAAAAAGATGATTGTTTGCTGTGGCTGATCAGTTCCTATTTGTCCTGGCTTGATTCAAAATTATTTGGATGTGATGCTAATATTTCACATTTGATTGAGCTGAGAAACCCCCTCCCTTCATGGCTGATGTGCGTACTTCTTCTGTGGCTGATGTGGGAGGGGCATACTTCACTTATTCTGCCCTTTTATATATGCTATCATTTTGTATTATGCTTTTACCTCCGTGGCAGCTATATTGTTTTATGCTACACCCGATGGCAACCATTTTATGTCATGCCTCATGCCCGTGGGAGCCATTTTGTGATTTGTTCTGTGCCCAGGGCACTTTCTCAAAATTCTAAGTGTGCCCACTGGCCCAAAAAAGGTTGGTGACAACCCAGCTTTGAGACATTAAAGCCTTTGTACAGGTCCCACTTTGTCTTGGACAAATCCCAAATCCCTTTGAGGGACCACACCTGAATTCAGGTTGCATCCAAATCCACTGTGCACTCCAGCTAAGAAGCACTGTTCAGCAATTCTGATATCTTCTTCTTTTCACTTGGACTGCAACAAGTGTCTGAATGAGTTTTTTTCCTCATAGTGTTCTTCATGCTTAGCAAGGAAGGCAATTCCATCCAGCCACATTGTTTGTTAGCTGTTACTCCATTTTGCACGGTTACTCTCCAAGAGCAGAAGTGTAAAATTTATCAACATTTACTGGCCCCTGATTGCTATGCTCTGCCGCCATGGTCAGGGCAGTAAGGTTTCTGAATACCAGTTGTTGGAAGCCACAGGAAAGGAGAGTGCTCTTGTGTTCCCACAAGCATCTGCTTAGCCACTTTGAGAACAAGATGCTGGACTAAATGGGCCAATGGTCTGATCCAGCAAGCTCTTCTTATGTTCTTAAAGCTGAACCAAAGTAGTTGGCCCATTGTTGGTTAAAATGCCTTTATAAGCTGCAGTCCTATCGTCTGTGGAAGTGGGTCCCAGAGACCACAAGGTACTTTGGTTCTCCTTCTCCAAGGGCAGAGAAACAGAAAAGAAATGTAACTTCACATGGTCTCTCCCAGCTGCAGTAAAAACCTTGCATATTATTATTATTATTATTATTATTATTATTATTATTATTATTATTTAATATACTGCCCTATACCCACAGGTCTAAGGGTGGTTCACAGAATAAAATCAAAATATAAAACCACAAAACGCATAATATAATAATAATAATAACCAACAACCACCCAATACCCCCACCCGAAAAACCCCCCACATTTTAAAAGGGCACAGCAGCGGTGGAGCTTCATGCTCTGTCATTGGGGGCGGAGAGCAGGCACGCTGCCCCCAGTGACGTGGCATGCGTTTTGGGCAGGGCCTGCTGTGCGCAGTGATGTGGCGCGTGTTTTGGGGCGGGGCAGGCAGCGGCGATGGCGCCCCTGGGATTGTGTCGCTCGGGGTGCACTGCCCCGACCACCCCTATCTTCCTACGCCCCTGGGGCACAGGATGTCAATCAATTCAACCAAAGGGCTGGTTAAAAAGCAACGTTTTTGTCTGGCACCTACAGTAAATTTGTATAATGAAGGCACCAGGCAAACTTCCCTGGGGAGAGCATTCCACAGACGGGGAGCCACTGCAGAGAGGGCCCTGTGTTGCCACCCTCTGGACCTCTTGAAGAGGAGGCACATGAAGAAGGGCAAATGGCAGCGCTTTGACACTAGTAATGGCAGAAAGGGGACAGATCCAGGAAAAGCTTGGTTCCAAAGCCTTGCCATTCCCCAGCAGTGCAGCCAGCCTTGGAAACAATAAGCAAGCAAGCAAGCAAACCCTCCCTTCTGCCCTGCCCTATACCTTGTAGGGTTGTGGATATTTTGGCTCCTTTGCCTTCAGTTCCCTCTGTGACCCATCTGTAAGATTTATCTGTTAGGGTGTTATATAGGGCAGTTGTTTGTGGTCTAACTTCAGGAAGTGAACTTTCTATCAGACAGGTTTCTGTAGACTTATCACTCTTTATCTGAGCAAGCAAGATCCTGAGAATGGGTTAGAAGCTGATTATAGGAGGCAGTGAGTGACAACTCCCTGGGACCCAACATTTCTTCAAGGTCTCTGCAGCATGGAGAGCTGATAAAGTGAAATAAATAGAAGTTGGAGCTTCTACCCGGGAGAATCCTTTTACCAGACACATCAGAGAAATCATGTTTATTCTGCCTAGTTCAGCTTTTCTTTTCTTTTACTTAGGTGGATTAAATGAAAAGACTTTAAGCTTGCTCTTTTTAAAAAGTAATTTTTACAAAGCTGTTCCTACTACAAAAGTAAAAAAATAAATAAATCAGTGACTCTAATGGTTCTCTTGGTAGCTTGCACCTTGGGGAACAGAACAGCAATTATAAATAAAGCTAATACATTAGTCTGATAACTTCAGATAACAGTCTATTCAGAAATGTACTTTTCTTTTAGAAGCAGTGGTTGTAAAGGGAACGGAACTCACAGAATCTGTTTTATAAGCTACACTCTTGAACTTCGATTAAATGCATTCACCTGGATTTAGCAGTAGAAAAAGGGGTGCAAAAATTGAACCCCACTGAATTGGGTCTCATGCAAGAAAAGAACAATTTTGTCGACAACCCACCTCCAGCTTTGGGGGTGAGCATGCGTGTGTGGTGCTGCTGAACCCACAAGGGCATCCTCAGCGCTTAACCCATCTGAGATTGGAGATGGGGGCAGCTATGACCTGAAAAGGCTTTAGCTCAGTGGTACAGCATTTGCTCTGCACGTAGGAGGACCCAGGTTCAAGCCCTGGCATCTCCAGGTAGGGGAATCACAGGTGATCACTACTTTTCCAGACATGATTCAAACCTGATTGGTATGTTAGACATTGTGGTTATAGCATGGAGCCAGACCCCCGTGTATCCCAGATGTGAGGTGTAACTTCTATGAGCAGGGACAACGTAGGTAGCTTCTCCCTGGGAGTGTGTCATTGCTGAAATCAGAAGTATCCACATCGCTCATCCCTACCATAAGTGATGCTACCTGTGTGGCATGCAGCAATATCAGCTGGTTCATGTTACAGCTTGGGTGGAGAGGGCTATACATTTCCACCCATGCAATAATGGACCTCTGTTTATGTGTGTTGACACTTTCAAGGTTCTATGGATAATTATCCAGGAATAAATCTCTTAGCCTCAATTAAATTAGGTGGGCTTCCTTCCCTGTAATTTTGTATAGGAGCATGCATAGATTGTTTATAGTGTAAGTTTATGTAGTTTCACCCTGCTTCATTGTGGTCTTCGCTTGCAAGAGGTCCACCAGCACTGGCAGTCTCTCCGTTTTGGTAGAAACTTCCCACATCTGGGAAGAATTTCCAGCAAACAGCTCTTGAACAACCAGCTGCAAAACTCTACAAGTCACACAGCTTTCACTTAAGTTGCTCAAGCTGCATTTTTCAACATCTTTTAAATGGGGAGAGATTCTACCGTTTTTTTCATTTATTTATTTATTTTGCTTTCTTTGACATTTACCAGAGTACTCCCTGACTGAGCCGGAGCCCATTTCTGTTCTCCCCATGACCCATCAAAGATAACTAATTTGTTTACTGTAAATCGCACACCGCTCACTTCGCGGTGCCATCTGGCACTTCGCATTGCACTTCGAGCGCTCCAGTTCTCTAATAATAGCATTTCCAACTTCACCAAGAAGAGTCTCAGGGGCAATTTGTACGCATGAGGGAAGACCAATACTTACAGTCACTTTAAACACCTTTCATGACCCCTCCATACTTAGGTGCTCATAGCTGGCAGACATGGCTGGGGGCTCCTGTTGAGGCTGCCTTCGCCTTATGAAATGGCGAGATGCATAGGGCCGGCGATGCAATCGCTCCTGAGTGCCCCCTTCTCCATTGCTGTGGCGCACAAAGTTCGCCTTGGTACTCTAATGACCTGTGTGCGATGAAACAGGAGCATAGGTGGCTAGGGTACAGGTGGTGTAAATATTGGTCTGAACCCTAGCAAATATGGGTGAAGCCACTTCATTGTGCCTATCACCTGCCCTTGAAGACGACACAGAAACCTCAAAACGTCCAAAATTAATACCGTAGCTAGGATTGCCTTCAGAACTTGCACAACCCCTGTTCTAAAACAGCTTCATTGGCCACTGGTTCGCTTTCAGACTTTATTAAAGGTGTTCACACTAGACACCTTAGGCCCCAGATACCTGAAGGATCACTTCCTTCCCGGTAGACCTTCTTGGTAGTTCGACTGCCCTCAGAAGTTTGGGTGGTGGTCACCTGGGAGAGGGCATTCTCTGTGGCAATCCTTAAATTGTGAAATTCCCACCCCACAGAGGTACATTTGGTGGTGGTGGTGGGGAAGAATTCAGTCCTACACTTCTCATTCTGTAGTGCTAAACAGATTCTATTGCACACTTCCCCCACCCACCGGACATGTAGATTTATTTTTATTTTAGGGCATTCTATCCTGACATGTTAGTTAGCTCAAGGCTATCTGCTGTGTGTGTAATCTGCGATGAACACAATGAGTGTAAATGTTCACAGATGCACAGAATCTGCTTGCTTCAAGTCGGCTTCTTCACTGACCATGGATCCTGATTTGCTTTGCACAAAGTTTGTGTGGAAGTTAGATGAAGTCAGCTATTTATTAAGAATTCATTCTGATCTGTGTGTGGGGAGGTTGCACGGCATTCAACCAAGTGCTATTGCACACTTTCCAGTGCATTTCCCCCATTCTTTATTGCAAGAAGTCTGATTTTGGGGGAATCTGGCATGTTGCACAAGAAGTCCAAATCGACTTTAATTGAGTACAACCTGAATTTGCTGGTACGTGACTAAATTCCACCCCAAATAGTGCCTGTTTGGAAGCACGCACACACTCTCTCTTTATTGTATCTTTGACCTTCCTCTTCTAGCACTTTCCCAAACACCACAGCTGAGCAACTGCTGTCATTCAACGTCCCCATTCTTTAGCAAGCCTTAATTTGTGTCCCTATTTTAAAACCAGGGGCTTCTGTTTTGCATTCCTTCAGCACCAAGAGCTACTGTAAAAACAGGATGCCAGTCTCATGTGGGCATTACAGTGAATACATTTGTAAAAGAGAGAAATAACAGCATATAAAACGGGCGCTGGGCACTTTAGGATAAATATCAACCATTTGTATTTTATTTCAGCCATTTTCGCAGAGGGAGAGGGGGATTTTTCCTCCTCTTCCTAAAGCCAAATGCATTGTACAGCTACTTTTACAGAAAGTGTGATTTTATTATGCTCTTCATTTGATTTACGATTCACAAAGAAGCTTTTGAGCAGAACCTGCCCAGTATGAAAGCCAACCTACTGACTTTAAAGCAATGCCTGGGCCATAATTCTCCCTGCTCTGTAAAATTCAGCATGGAACCATGGAGAGAATTTAAACCTTCGTGTCTTTATAAGTGAAATCTGATAAAGGAAGGTGCTCCAAAAGCACATTTCCTATAATGAAACGAAGGCACTTGCTGACAAGGAAAAGGTACAAAAGACTTGGCCCCATGCCATACAACATCAATACATTTCCATGTCCGGCCAGCTACATTTTTATACTTGACGTTCCTTGATGGTTTTAGGAACTAAATTTATGCTACCTGCTCAGGTGCCAATCTAGGTTTGTTTTCAAACAAGCCCAGAGCAAATCCCTGCTAGTGTTTTAGGACAGGCAATTTGTATATCACTCCTGCCATAATAGGTAGAAAATGGCTGTGGCTCTTGAGTGGCTCATGTTCTCGTGACACAGGTGCATATTTGTGTGTGATCTTCATTTAGCAGCGGGAATTAATTGCCATAAAGTGTTCATGATTTTCCATGAGGCAAATAGTAGATGCAGGGCTTTAAAAAAACAAAAACAAAAACCAGAACTCACCACCTCTCAGGTGGGCCCCATTGCCATTCTAAGAGAACCTGGTGAGTTCTGGCATTTCTTTTTATAGAAAAATAGCACTGAGGTCCAGATGGGTACTCTGATTCAGAGCCCTTGAAGTCTGCGGTGGATAGATTCTCCTGTTTGCTACAGGGGAGCAGTACTCTCTCCCCCTGCCCGCCCTGCCATAGCCGGCAACACGTGTGGCCTGTCTCTTTAGGAGGCATGGCTGGCCTGTAATAGAAACTCCCCTTCCCCTCTCTTGGTGTGGTTCCTTCTATACCTCAGAAAATGTAGGAATAACAAGGCCTCAAACCCTCGGTGAGTTAGTGGCTTCCCCTGCATGTTAAGACAGACTCTGGCAGATTGAGTGGACGAGACCAGTAGTAGGTCCAACAGCCAAGAAGGCAGTTTCTGCATGTGCTATTGGGGAAGTGAGGGGCAGCCAGGGCTCATCATCCTGGGAAGGTAACCCATCTGGGAGAAGGAAAACTCTGATCCTAACCCTCTGCTGCTCTGCTTTCCTTTGCACCACGAAGCCAAGAGGGGCTGGGTCCTGTTGTCCATACACACTGCCCAGGCTTGCATCTCAGGGAGGTCATTTTGGTGCTGCTAACACAGAGGGTTTGACTTCACCCCCGGAAGCACACACTGCGTCATCTCTTGAGACAGACAGGTGCCAGCAACATTCAAAAAGGTCTAAAGAGAGAAAGCACCATGTGGAGATGTCGGCAGGGCTGGTGATGCTTGTCACAATGGAGGTGGGCCAGGCTAGTAGCACAGCCACGCTCCCCCCTTTCCACATGGATGCCCCTTCATACAAGCTATGTGTGGGCCAGATTTGCTTGTGCCTGTGTATCATAATTGTTATCTCAGCAGCATCAAAAGGGCATGTAGTTTAGGCATGTAGCAGATTGAAGTCATAAAGCTCTACCAAGATAGTCTCCCACCCCCAAGGGTGGATAGAAGATCAGATATGCAAATGCCCTTCCATAAGGAGGGTGGTGAATCTTCTAGCACATGGGAAGGTAGAGAGGCCAAGTTCAGCCCTTTCTCCCAGAAGCACTGCTTTTTCTATTTTTATTTGCCTTGTATTGTTAGTGAGACTCAGGCATCCATCCCTCTACAACCTGGAAACTGAGGTGGCACTGCTGACCAGCTCTTGTTGGGTGCATTCAGAATATCCATTTTGGTGAAACTGGCTGTTGTGATGGTGTTTAGCCCAATAGAAGTGACCATAGGAACCAGATTATAGTGTCCTTTTATTCTCATGGTTCAAATTAAAAGTGCATGTTTAGGAAGCATCTCTCCACTCCCCATATAATAATAGGTTTGGAAAGGATCTCAAAAGCCTTCCTGCCCCAACTCCCAATTGATATAAGAATTCCCCTCCTACAGCATCCCTGGTAAGTTGGTCATCCAGCTTCTGTTTCAAATCATCCAACAAAGGAGAGCCCAACATCTTCTGAGGCTAGTCTGTAGCACTGCTGAACAGCTTGTACTGTTCTTCTAAATGTTTAATTGAAATCCTTTCCCTTGTGATTTGACCCTTTGGTTTTGGTCCTACCTCTTTGGAGCAAGTGAAAGCAGGGTTGATCCATCATCTCTGTGAACCTTCATCCCTTCAGACATTTGAAGATGGCTATCCTTTCGCCTCTTAGGACCTTTCCGCACATCATTTATAGTGGCACAGTGCCATGGTTTGATCCAACGTTTTTAAGAGTCAATTTGCGGCAGATTGTTTGAATGTTGCTTGGAGTCAGCGTGGGCTTGTCCTTCCCAACTAATGGTGGGTTGTGCCTGAAGTGACAAAAGCTCAGTGGCTATAGTCACACTCCTTAGGCACCCTTGTATTCCCTTCTGCCAGTAAAACCAGCTACAAGTCCACCTAACAAGAGCATGGGCTAGCCCACACATTGCCAGGAACACAGGAAGCTGTCTTATGCATACCCTCAAACATGCCTGGGAGGAAAACCAAGACGCACATCTCTCAGGGCCATGATCTTGCAGGAGCCAAAATGGGAAATCCTGCTGGGATGGTGTGGCAAATTGACGCAGTTTCGAAATGTTTATTCCTACCTGGCTGGCAAAGAGTTAAGCCACCTCCAGCCTGACTGACATAGAATTCTGATGGGGGCGGGACTGTGCCCGGTTCAAAAAGGAGGGAGTGTCGGTTTGGTCAGTTAGGGAGAGGGAGGAGGGTGTGGTGTGATGTGGTGTGGTGAGGTTATATGAAGAAATTGGAGAGGTCAGGAGACTGGGAATTTAGATAAGATTTAGGAAAACTTGAAGTTAAATGTTTGACTGAGTTTTTTTTTGTACAACTGGAACAAGGCAGATAAATACATGACACGTTAAAGAAACACTTATGCTTTTAAGACAATAAAACTTCATCTCTGTTTTGCCAAAAAGGTTCGTCTTTATTTTTCCAGCAAGGTACCAGGACTCACAGCCGTGGTGGCTCAAGAGAGGGCAAAACTCACCTCAGGCTGAGAGGTGGCAGTTTGTGTCCTGGAGTTACACGGAGGAGGCTTAGTAGGGTAACCTGAGGCGCCAAGAAGTTGCCAGAGTGAAAAGGGCAAACTTTTACAGTGGGGAATCAAACTGAGGGAGACCCTTTACTGTAGGCAAGAGGTTATTCCATCGGACAGCCTAGAGTTTCTTAAGGTACCAGGCCACGTAAGCTGGAAGGCTCTCCTTACTGAGAAACCCATAAGTAAAAGGGGTTTATTTTTTGAGGCGGCAGGAGAAGAGGGTGGGTGTTTTCCCCTCTGAATTCCTGTGTCACATTGATAGTAACGGAGAGTGGGACCCATCGTCACAGATGGCTTCTGTAATTTCCAGGGTGTCCTGCTTAAAATGGGACAGTTGAGGGGCATGCCTTATGCAAAGTCAGACCAGTAGCATAGAGTTGTGTGTGTGTGTCTGTGTGTGTGCGTGCACACACGGTAAGTTCCCCTGAGTGCAAAATGGTTAGGGGAATGAAATCTCAGCACCAGGTTCTGTTTAATACAGCTTCCGTCGCTGGTCTCCGTTGAAAACGGCTTCTGCATGCGAACAAGGAAGTGACTTCTCCAGACAACATAACTCTTATTTCTGTGGCGGCACACCTCTGGGTGACGCGGGTGCATGCATGCTCCATATGTTTCCCTCCCTCCCACCCTTCCTCCCTGCGGCCCCAAGTGCTGGCAACCCACGTTACGCCACTGAGTCAGATCATTGGGCCATTAGCTCCATACTGTTTACACCAGGGGTCCCCAAACAAAGGCCCAGGAGCCAGATGCGGCCCAATTGCCTTCTCAATCCGGCCCGCGGACAGTCCGGGAATCAGCATGTTTTTACATGAGTAGAATGTGTTCTTTTATTTAAAATGCATCTCTGGGTTATTTGTGGGGCCTGCCTGGTGTTTTTACATGAGTAGAATGTGTCCTTTTATTTACCAGTATAATGCATCTCTGGGTTATTTGTGGGGCAAAGGAATTCATTCATATATTTTTTTCCAAAATATAGTCCGGCTCCCCACAAGGTCTGAGGGACAGTGGACTGGCCCCCTGCTGAAAAAGTTTGCTGATCCCTGGTTTACACTGACTTAAAGCAGCTCACCAAAGGTTCCAGACAGAGGTCTCTTCCAGGCCTATGTGGAGATATCAGTGTTTCAGGGTGGGAACTTCTACGGTACATACTTGGCAGGTTCTCTGTTGCTGAGCTACAGCCCTTCCCAGCTTTCGATAAAAATAATTTTGTTTATAGACAATTTGTGTTATTTGCACTTTTTTCTTTTAAAAAAATCAGTTTAAATACTGCATTGGCAGCCAGAAGATGAAGCACCTTCTCATGTCCATTCAAACAATCCAAGATTCAAAATTGCTTTAATAGACACCAGCCAGGATTAGCATTTATCCCCCTTTACACCATGTACTCATTTCATTTAACTTGTCTGGTACTTGGTGCTGTTCTGTGCTTCCAAAATACAGTTTATATATTGCTGTTTGCTCACTTGACAGTGTTTGCATTTATTGTTTTCAGCGAAATTATAATGAAGTGGGAGAAGGGAGAGTAAAACAAAACACAAGGAGAATGAATGGCCTTATTTCACATTCTTCCAAATGCAGGACTTTGCTGCCCTCCTGTGGAATTCAGCTAGCATTTCTCTAGATCTTTATTTTTACTGGTTCAGGAATTAATATTTTCATTTTTCTTTAAGGCGCCATTGAAAGTTTTCTTCAAACTAATCATAGTGCCTTTAAATTCTGAAACAGGCCCCATTCCTTGTCTTACCACACTGCAGGAAATGCTTAGGGAAGGGGAGAGAGAATATATGTGTATCTCGAGAACTCTGCCTGGCACAAGGGGTCCTCCTGATACTTCATTTCCATCTGCAATTTGCAACACAAACAAACAAACAAAATCAAGCAAGCACAAGCATTAATGCACAGAAATAGTTCACCAACAAAGTGATATCTCATCAGAAAACATGCATTGGTTTTCATCAGGTTTCTCTGTATGTCATGTTCTGTTTCAGATCCAGGAATCTTATGTGTGAACTTCACTTCTGTCCTCAACCTTCTCTGGAGGTGAACCCTCACCGAGAGTTACAGCTGCTTCCCAAAGACGACTCCTCCATTTGGAGTGCCCTGCTGTTTGCATCCATCTGACCTCTGGGTGGGCTTGAGCATTGTAAGTACTGTGTCCCCTCAACTGTGCCAGTTCACTAATAAAACTGTTGTTTTTGTTTTTCATTTTGTCTACAACATGCTGATCACCTAGGTGCTGAATTTGTACAGAGAGAGGGAGCTGGTACATCTCCAGAATATATGCGCTCATGTCTTTATGCATCTCTGCCATTTCCCCCAGGGAGCTCAGAGCAACATGTACCTTCTGTTTTGTCCTCACATCAACCTTGTGTGGTTTAGGCTGGGAGAGAGTAACTGGCCTATAGTCACTCATTGAGCTTTAGTGGAGACTTTAACTTGCATCTCTGTGGCCTTAGCCTGATGTTTAAGCCCAGCCTTAGTCAACACAGTGCCCTGCAGATGTTTTAGAGTATTAAGTCCCACCATCCCTGGCCAGTGCCGTCCCACCCATGAGACTGGAAGTGGTGGTCTCCCCAGTGGTCTCCCTTTTAATTTACCCCCAAAATACTTTCCTCCCCTTCTTACAGAAGGAGCCGGCTTCTCTTACCTTTTCTGGCTTAAGTCAGCAGCACTTGAAGAGCAAAGATAGCATGCCATTTTGAAACACTGATAACTTTAGCCACTGTTTCTAACAGCTTGCTAGCCTGTGCTGAATTTTGAATAAATATATATTTGATTTTGGGAGTCAGGTGTGCCATGCCGTGCAGGAGGTCGATGCGGTGTAGTGGTTAGAGCTCAGACATGGGCTAGGGCAAAATGGGCTCAAGTCCTCTACTGGCAATGAAGTCCCTTAGGTCCAGCCTGCCTCATAGGGTTGTTGTGAAGATAAAGTTGGGAGGGGGAGAACCACCAAGGCCACCCTGGTGTTCCCTAAAATAAGGGAGTATATTAAAATTATTATTTTAGCCAGAGCTGCTCCTTATAGACGACTTTACATTCTTAGAGCATAGCAAAGACTGTTCCTAAAAGATTGTGGAATGTTTGTGCAATGTTTGTGCAAAATGCAAAAGTTGACATATTCGGGCTACCTAGTCAGAATTTTTTGTTTTGTGAACTTGAAGCTTTGCTTATGTTCAAAAGGACGGCTCAAATATCCCAAGGAAGTTTGACAAGTCTGCCATCTTGTGGATTGTAGCCATAATTGTTTTCCTCACTGCAAGACACAAGCCATACTTGGCAGAATTGATCATCAGGTTGTTTTAAAATCTTGCTTTCTTCTGCATTTTCCACCTTTGTCATACTTTTTGGTGCTACCTGATTGCTACCACTATGGGAAAGGATAAGAGCTCAGTGTTGGGGCACTAGCTTCAGAAGCAGATTGGAAAGACTCCTACCTGCATATTGGCAGCTAGCATAGGCAAATCTGGGCTAAATAAGTTTAACCTGGTGTAACACAGCTTCCCATTCCCTAATTCCAGTTGCTGGTGGTTTCTTGCTTCCTGCAAACTAAAGTTCTGTAAGGTCTTTAAAAACAGAATATTGGGATTGCAACACAGGATAGTCATAATTATGATCATTTGAGGACTAGGCTGAATACCTCCTTTTTATTGGACCATTAGTCTCCCTGGAGAAGTGTGGGAAGAGGGAAATGTTGAGCAGCTTTCAGGGGTGTGGGGCTTCTGACATTACTGTTACTCTTTTGTTTATACCCCACCCTTCTGGCTGGGTTTCCCCATCCATTCTGCATGGCTTCCAGCACATATAAAAACACAATAAAACATCAAACATTAAAATATAGGAAGTCAAACATTTTAAAAAATGGCCTTTTAAATATGAAGTGCTGAAAGTCCGCCCCTCCCCCCTCCATCTCTTTATTTCATCCCCATTTTACTTAGGAAGCTGGAATGCTGCCTGACTGCTCTGCACAGCTGAGTTAAAACTTGAAGCAACACCAAGACTTCCTGCCCCAGTTAAAGAAAAAATCCACTTCATAGTTAAAAGGTAACACCACCCTCCACAGGAATAAGTCTTAGAATTTTCACCGTGTCCTCAAAGTGGAATAAATGTGGGTGTGGGTGTGTGTGCTGGCCTGCTCCCTACAAAATGCTGTAAGAAGCTGGACCGAGTTCTTCAGACAAGAATTAGATGATGTACACCAGGAATGTAGAACACCTCTCTCTCTCTCTCTCTCTCTCTCTCTCACACACACACACACACACACACACACACACACACAATGTTGTTGGTCTCCAGCTCATCAGTCCCAGACCAAGCTTTTGGTCTTGTCTGTTCAATCCACTAGAGCTTGTCTTCACATGCAGGAGAATCCCCTACCTCACTGAGGGTTTGAGACCCATTGGCTACCCTCACCTGGTTTAGCCTGCCGGTCTAAGCTGTTCTTGGGATGTGGCTGTTGTCACATGCCGACAGCTTCATGGAGCCACAGGTGAGCACTGAGTGCAGCGTGGGGACCAAAGATAGAAAGACTACCCCAGAAGGAGCACAATGTGTCCCCCACCAGAGGTACTACCCCTCCCCTAACATCCCAACAACAACGTTGGGGAAGGGGAAGATTCTCCACCCGTTTGTTTGGTACTAGGTATGTGCTTGGTGCTAGGAAGTCATATCTACCGTCAGCTGTAGTTACCGTGTATTCAGTTAAAGTGGTTAGTAGAAGAGGAAAATCACACTAATGTGATTCTAACCCAGAACTTAATTAATGCCAAAGACCCATTTAATTCTGTTGGAAGTGAGTGAGCCAGCTGTTACCCCAAATATGCTCTGTTCCCAGTTGCATATACACCAGCCTTCCTCATGTCCTCTAGACATTTTAGACCACAACTCCCACTAGCCGCAGCCAGCCTGACTATGCAGGTTGAGTCTGATGTGAGTTGCAGTTCAAAACATCTGGAGGGCACCAGGTTGGGAAAGGCTGATAGACATTGTGAATTGCTTTCTAAAGTGCATTCTGAGCACATCTTCTATACTTTCAGTGGAGGCAGGAGGCACTTCAGTTATCTGCCACTTCTTCTTCAATCAGTCGGTAATTTACTTGTGCTGTTCCCATCAGAGTTGCTTCCCTGTAATAGTCCTATAGAGACCAAATAGGGTCTGTAGCAGACAATTGGAAGAGAATTCCCATGACACGTTCTTGATCTTATAGTCAAATGCTGCTTGTTTCTCGTTCTTTGCAGGATAATTGACAATTTGTCCTTTTGCAAAGAAAGGGGCCTGTGGTTTTCCAGGATGCTCCCACAGGTATGTACTTTCTCCTTCTAGTTTTTAGCTCATAGTTTGAAAGCAGCCATGCTTGACCCTTAATAGTGAAATGCTAATACCTACAATTCTAAGAGAACAGAATCGGGGCCAGCCCCACTCACTCTGAACTCTCTGTTCCTTAGCTACACATAGAGTTTCCTAGCTCAGTCCACCCAATGCATTGCACACTGTGGACACCTCCAGACAACCTGTTTGTTGAGCATTCATCTGATTTGCTTGCACAAAGCTACATGGAGATTAGATCGCATTGGGTCTTTACTCGGCATTTGTACTGATTTGTTTACAGGGCAGTTATAGGACAATGAGAAGCCATCCTGCGTTCATCCTGATTTGCTTGTGAGGTGTTTCACATGTCTTCCCATTAACCATTAGTTTATCCCACTTTTCTTTTGAAAAATTATTTTGACAAAGTAATAATAAATAAATAAGAATAAAAATGTGCACCCACCACTGAGACCATTCCATTATAACTATCCAACCTCCCAAAATTTCAACACCTCTTGCGATGGTTTGACCCCTTTCTGTTTTAACAGTACACATTCTACAAACACCCTCCATATCTCCTCAAAATCATTTCTCCAGCATATTCCTCGTCTTACCTTAATGGCACATGTTAATTTGTCATTAATAGCTATATTCCACACCTCTTTATACCATTCTTCCATTTTATATTCTGCTTGCCCCTTCCACTTCCTAGCTATAATAATGTGTACAGCTATCAATAAATTTGTGAGCAAGTCCTTCATAGCCTGCGGACTCATCATAAATTGATAATAATGCTACCTCTGGACTTTTGGTCAGCTTTAACCCAGTGTATCCCACACTTTTTAGTGATTTACCTAGACACTTTCCAACCTGGAAGAAGCCTGTGATGTGGTCCCCCCCCCCATTGGTTTTGTTCTGCTAGGGTGATTGAGTTACCTTAATCCACTTTACATGCGCAAACCTTAAGTTCAGGTATGCACTTGAATCCCTTTCACAAAATAGTGACAGTCAAGATATGCCCTATATCCACAGGATCCAATACAAAGGCGAGCAGTTCCAACTCGTATTTTAAGAGATACCTCTGTGTGTTTGGCACGTGTAACTGATAAATCACTAGTTTTGCCTCTTGGGAAGATTTTGTAGGTGCCCTTTTTGGATTCCTCGCACACTTGTTTTTCTTTCAGCCTCTATTATTTATTCTGATAATAAATGCAAGGGCAGGGGCCAAAGATGGTATCAGGCACCTTCCAAGGCCTTCACTTGTCTTATCTCTGCAACACCAGCCTAAAGCAGAGGGCGGGAAGAAGTGAGCAGTGGAGACAGTGGCCCTGAGGTGGCCCTATGCAGGTCACAAGGACCGTCCATAATCTAAAGTCAACCCTTCATTAAGACTGCAGTGTGTGCTTCAGCTTGCAGCTATTTTGTAGGAAGTGCAGATTATTTGTTGTGAGATTAGCCATTGTATGAAACATTACTAAATCCATACTTCATGCTTCAGAAATTTTTGCAGGACAACTGGTGGGGAGAGTAAATTAAAGTAGTGGACAGCTGACAGAATATAGAATTGAGGAAAGTCTCAGATAGCGTCCCTTGTCAGCAACCTTTTTTAGCCATGGGCGGTCCACCATCCCTCAGACTATGTGGTGGGCCGGACTATTTTTTTGGGGGGGGGGGATGAACGAATTCCTATGCCCCACAAATAACCCAGAGATTCATTTTAAATAAAAGCACATTCTGCTCATGTAAAAACACGCTGATTCCCGGACCGTCTGCGGGCCGGATTGAGAAGACGATCGGGCTGCATCCGGCCCCCGGGCCTTAGGTTGCCCACCCCTGGAATAGGGTATCTGTTTATCTATCCATACACATACACACACACACACACACACACCACATTTATTTGTACCTGTAAAACATCAGAAGGTATGAGTTGTGTTAGATATGCAATAGCAGCAATTAGCTGCTTAGGAAGGGAAAGAGCTGGATATAATTCACCTTTCCTCTTTCTTAACCACCAAGCCTCTAACCAGCACTGTCCCAAATATCTAATGGGTTACCTGCTAGGAGGATTGGATTACAGCCTATGGCAATACTTAATAGGCTCCAGCTTCTCATCTGAAAACTATTTCTCTCTCTCTCTCTCTCTCTCTCTCTCTCTCTCTCTCTCTCTCTCTCTCTCTCTCTCTCTCTCTCTCTCTCTCTCTCTCTCTCTCCACAATTGAGAAACAATAGTACTAGGAACAATATTGCTTTGTGTTTGGGATTTGAGTGCATGCTCATAGGAAGAACAAGCCAGTGGCACTTGTGACTCTGGTGCACTAATGGATGTTCGTAGCAGCTTGTGTACCTAACACATTTATAAATAAATAAATTCAACGAAAGCAGTATAGCAAGCAGAGTGATTGGTTGTAGAGAAAGTAGTGTTTCGGATCAGAAAGTATCTGTGTGCCAGGGACCGTGCTGAGGAGGGCTGCACTGAGGAGGAATGGTGGGAGCCTCCCCCTCCCCCTGATCAGGATCCTGAACCTTCCCTGGAGCAGGGAAGTAGTATTGATTTGGAACAGTGATTTGCAGAGGGACATAGTTCAGAAGGCAGAAGCTGGGAAGTACTGGGTGGGGAATAGCTAGGAGGAGGAGAACTGGGAGAAAGAGAGTTAGCAGACTCCCTTTCGCTGGAAAGTGTCCATCTGCTCAGCCCAAGGTCAAGGAGAGCAGATAAGGTGGCAGCACAGAAAGCACAGTGGTTGCGAGATCAGGTTGCAAGATGCGGAAGTGATTGGGGAGACTAGGGGGGAAGTGGGTGGAAACCTTAATTGGGAGCACCTTCATTCCAAGGAATGGTTTCTTTGTTCTCGCTGTGTTCATTAAAATTTCTAACTGGTAAGAGACTCCTTTCACTTTCTTCTGCTTATCTATGGCCAAGGGGTGGGGTGGGGCGAGAGGAAGCAGAGTCCCTGAAGCCTGGCACTATGTGTGCCAGTAGGAGCAGCCAGTAAGAGGTGTGAAGGTTGCACTGCATGCAGGGCCTTGCAGCAAAAGGAGGAATGTATATGCCCCTTTGTAAATTGGGGAGGTGAAAATAAGGTGTGTTAATAGCTGAAAATTGAAAAGTACAAACACCCTGTCATATCATTCAGCTTGGGGATCAGTTCCTATCTTTGACTTCACGGTATGAGAAAGCTGGTATGCTTTAGGTCTTATTCCAGTTACCTGTATCTCTCCAACCCCAGAACGTAAATACAAAGAAGTGTCTTCGGACAACTTTTCTCCAGTAAATTTGGGAGCTGCGCCAAGGGTGACCTGGGCTTGGGAATTCGGTTCGCAGCATCATTATATTCAGTGTATATTTGAAAATTATTCCAAATCCTTTCCTTGGCACCGTTGAAACAATCCTAGGTTTTTGTTGTTGTTGTTTTTGTTTAATAGTTGTTTTCAGTACAATTTTCACAGTAACACTCCACCCATCCTCTGTATTGCACGAGCTTCATTAAAACCTGCTGGATACGTGCTTTCATTTACACCTGGACTTCATTAATCTTTTCATTTAGTTTGCTTTGATGGCTTCTAGGTTGTTTTATCGGTCCACGTCTCTCACCTTCCCCCCCCCCATCACAGTTGAGGCCCTTTCTTCCTAATGGGACACTTTTGAATCTAAGCCCTGCTTTGATTCACATTGAACCTAGCTATAAATACCTGCTTTAGGGTTTTCCTAGTCAAAGTTTAGGAGTGACTTGTGATTCACTTTGTTCAGCAGTAGGTCTCTGTTTGACTAATTGGATTGCATCAAAAGCAACAAAAGCTGATGGACCCTCTTGCCCCCCCCCCCCCCGTTATGATTGGGAGAAGTTTGGTTCTTTACTTTCAGAACTCCCTCTTAGAGTGGTGTTAAGTTGAAGCTCACACGGTGTTCTTTATCATGTCATCTTCCGCTTCTGCCTTCTTTTAGGAGACACAAGAAAGAAATGAAAGGAAATGGGTCCTTGAAACACACAATCATTAGGGACTTTTTAAAATGCCTTTGATGTCAGCATGTTCAGGGATATTTGAGAGACAGAATGGGAACAGAAATATTCCTCCAGAGACAGTAGGAAACCACTTTCGGAGAAGTGTTTAAAAGTCAACTCTGGGGGAAGAGAGAGATCTTATTAATTGGGTATCGGATTGCATTACAGAATATGCTGCCCCTGACCGGAACCACAGGTTTGGATCATATCTCAGCATAATAATCTGATCCACGCTATGCTCTGCTTTAAACGGTGGTCAAAGGTTTGTTCTGGTAGATGGAACAAACATTTGTATTCAGCAGGCATAATGTCCAAAATGTTTGTGCTCCCTGCAATCCCACAGGTCTGCTTAATTTGGGACTGTTTTTGCTGAGCTAAGTGACCTCCTGACTGAAGTTAAAGGATATTTCCATATGACTTTGCCTCTCTGCATCTTATTTTTGAGCTGTACTGTAACCATTGTCTGGCACATCATGTGGGTTTGCCTCTGGAAAGCTAGACTGTGTGGCTTCGCCGTTGCGTTGCGGTGCCAGTGTCAACTACACACAGTGCCCTTTTTGGTGTGTGGAAACCCCACCACGTATTTGCATTCACAAGAAATGGCAGAATATAGCTTGCATGGGGAGGCTTGGTTACCTGAAGTCACCCTAAGGATGTATTTCAAGTGCACTATTTGCACTCGACGACCTTTTGGGCTTGATGCTTTTTAAAAGCTGTCATATGAACACCATTCTAATAACATTAAAGCCAATTAAAGCTGAGGCTGCCCCCTCCAAAGTGGATTAAAGCTGTCAGAGCGATCAATAAAAGCGAAGCAAATATCCAGCTGAGGGGGGAAAGGGCCATCTGTTCTTATCACTTTAGGAATGGAAGAAAAGTGGTCCAGCAGGGAGGGATACCAAAGGAGGGAGGGGAGCACACAATATGCCATGTGTCTTTCTGTCAAGAGTATTAACATTCTCTCCATACATGCTAACCTATGCCAATCATTTGTGAATTTTGTTATTCCAGAGCACGCAAAAATTTGTGGAGGCAGTTTGGAGCAAGAGGTTGGTGAACTTGAAGCCTTTTGCCCAGAACAAGAAAAAAAAAAGGTATGATAAAAGTGATTCCATATTCTATCACCATCTTTTCTCTGGGAGGCGAAGGAAAAGGACTTTTCTTCTTCTTTTAAAAAGGTTTTCTGCTAATGACAAGCTTGTGATATCCTTCCCTCCTGCTTCTATGCCACATATTCACACTGATCCCACAAAGGTGAGGTCACCACAGAAGTAAGCTTCCATGCATATAGCAGACATCTCTATATTGCATTGAAATTCTCATCTGGGCCCCGTTCAGCTGAGCATCCTTATTCCAGCTTCCATGATCCAAAAGGTCTCACCGGATTTATTTTCTTGGTCTTAACAGGCACAATGGTGTGCAGCACACGTTTCAGTATGTACTGAAAAGGTGATGTTTGCATGGACAGGCGGAGTCCCCCAAACCCCCTGGCGACCCCGAGCGGAATAAAGACGCATAACAACGTGCTATGGGATTCAAATTGGCCACAACTTTATTAAGATTCAGATGTAGGGAGACCTTGGTTCAGGCATTGGGCGTTATCCTTCTCAGTCCCCAGCCGGGGTTCTGGGAGGCTTCGGGGTTATCCACATGTATGGGGGTTGGGGCTGGCTCTGGAGAATATATGTTCAAGCAGAGAGAGCCCGCCCCCTGTTCACCGCCGCTGGAAGGGGGAAGCGATAACACCGATATGGTATGGTCAACGCTTCCCCCAATACCCCGCTCTTGTTGCCGCAAAGGGGGTGAGGTCTCCGCCTCACGCCCCTCCCTCTGGGAAAATCTCCAGAGAATTCCGCCCAAGGCCTGACACCGCCAAAGTTCTTACGTATTCCTACCGGAAAGGCAAAACCTGCCAATGCAGGAAAATTCCTTTCCGACCCTTCAACAGCGGCCTTGACGTAGCAGCGCCTGTGAACCTGTAGAGAAAAGGTTAACCTGCAAAAGAACATGAGTGAGGGTGTGGAGGGTGGGAGAAGCTCTGGAACTGACTGGTGCTTGGAGGTAAGATTCAAATTCTCTTGTGTGAGCCGGACAGTCCCTCCCCTGGCAACACCTCCCCAGGCAGGATTCGACACTGGGCTTGGGTAGGCAGAGACCCCTGGCATCCTACCTGGGAAGGCGATGCCAGCCCCGAACTACCAGCGAGTCACCTCTGGGACCAGGGGGCTGCGCGCGTCCATGCAAAAGTCGCCCCCACATTGATGTGTGGAGCGGTCATTGTTGTTACTCTGTGACCAGATAACACTTCAGTTATGACGAAGACACACCAGTTTTATGTTAATATTTATTGTCTGCATTACCGCAGTTATGTACAAATCTCCCATATGAAAATGTAAGGACTTTTACATTTTCACATGTGATCTGCATTAACTGAATAATGTTTGGTGACAATATACACAAATTTGCAGTAGTACATAAACATTTTGTGCATTAAAAAAAGAAATATACATAATTTAAAAAATAAGAATGCATTACACCATTTGCAAATTAACAAAAAAGCAAATTTTCCCCAGACAGTCGCCTCCATACTCTACAAAAAAAAAAAATCTTTTCAAGTAAATTAAGTTAAGCAAAATAATTTTTTTAAACTTTGGGTGAGCACAATTTACAAAAGGTAAAAAGACAGATCTGTTTCCTTCCAGTGATTTTTTTTTACAGTGATAATTACAGAATTGCTGAAATAGTTTTGTGTATGTAGTGCTGAATTTGGGGGTGGGGAGATGCTTAAAATTTCTGTGATAGGATGAGGATTTTAAGATCCAGAGACCGTAACAAATATAATCAGGCTTGTTCAGAACCAGCAAACATTGAAGAATTATTGTTCTAGTTCTCAAAGCAGACGTAACAATCTTTTAAAACCCACCATTTTAAAACGGAAATTACAAACCTCCACAATAAAAAGAAAATGTCTAGTCAGCTATTTTTTGGAATGGATTAAAGAGAATTGGTCACTGAAAACATTATTTTCACAAACTCACAATTTACCGATGTGGCTGCTTTAGGCACTGGATTTGTAGAAACACATCTTAAAAGCAACTTATTGTTATACAGATACTTCTTATATTCCTGTTTCAGTGCTACCTTTCTGATCTCTAGATTTAACACAATCCAGACTGCAATTGTAGCCTTCCTACAGCCTTCCTCTCAATAATCTTTTAAAATAATTCTTTCTCTTTACAATTAAAGAACATCCTTTGTGCATCTCCCCCCCTTTTTTTTACACCCTGTAATGTAAATTGAAGATGCACATGTCTTGTGGAGCAATCTCTACCTGGGAACATGTCCCACCAAACACCATGGGACTTACTTCCAAGTAAGCATGCATAGGGTTGCACGGATAATGTAGTAGAAGTTCAGCTAACCATTCATTAAATTTGCTACTCAGTTTCCCAGCGTTTAATATCAGTAAATTAGCTGTGTTTTATATCCACTTATTTTGAACCTTATTAATCATCTTTCCAAATAACCTTTCTCAAGGCTGCTTAGAATAACCCTTGTGTTCCTATCACTTTACTGCTAATAACAGATTCACAAGTTATGATAAATCCTCATTTTGAAAAACAAACAAATGAAAAGCAGCATGAGATCAGACACTTTGACGTTGTGTGTGTCAACACCAGAGAATTCATAGTGGAAGCTTTCTTACTCCCATCAAGTTCATAAATCTAATTGTGAACCAATGCTAAAAATAAATGCATATCTTTCCTGTCTAGGTAGCCATTTTGGCATGAAACAGCTGAGAGTATTGACTTTTATCAACAGGCAATATAGCGGGGTGCATTATGAATGGTTTAGCTTATTGATACAAACCTGAGAAATTAGAACTAAAATCATTAACATGTAATGGATGCCTGATAAAGTTGATTAATTGTATTGCTCATAACTTGATTAATCTGCTCATAACTTGAACTAGACAGACATAGATGATGTCTTTAAATATTGATCTTACATTTTGCAAAGGTTGAGGATTTCTAGCGGCTAAAGGGGCTTCATATTGTAAGTTAATACACCAAAAAACCCATTGGAAGGGAAAAGGTTACTAGCGATTAAGCAGCTGTAATTGCCAGAAATATGATAGAGGAGTTGTGCAGTTTTGAATATTCACAGAGTGGTGTAGGTTGGCTGTGTCTCATTCAAAGGAACAGTTCTATCCATGGAAATCAATAGGCAAGGAAGCTCCGAGAGTGAAATAGAGCCCCCACACTTCAACTAGGAAGTTGGACAATAATGTTTAAGAATTTAAAAAATATTTCTTGAGTCAGGATGGGGTGGGGTGGATTCAGTCAAGACTAAACCAGGTTATTTCAAATGGAAAGAGTGCTTATTGATTCTTCAGCAGTCAAACCATTAGCAGGAGAAAAATAAACAGGTATTTTGCATCTTTCAGCTTGAAAATATTGGATTATTGTTAAAGTATTCCCCCAAGATTAGAGGGGCAACCACTTTTTTCTTCCTTTCTTTTTTTTTACAAAGTTAGCAATATAAAAATCTAGTTGTAAACAACCTTCAAAGTAATTAGAAATCAACTTGAAAATCTATTATCTGTAGAAGTTGACAGAACCAGAAAGTAGACACTTAATGTTACTGCCATGGTATCGACTACAAAACAGCTGCTGTTACAAGAAATGGTATAAACAGTACTTGCATTAGCTGGCTTGATCCAGTCACAGTCCAGAAACTGATCTCTACTCTCAGCGGGACTGAAGAACTTACTGATAAACATCTGTGCGATGCGATTTGCAAAGATGCCGCATCCTTTCCTTCATCCTTTTCTGAAAAGAGGCAGTTTCTATGGCAATACTAGGTAATAAGTGCATATCATGCTGCACTAATATAGTGCAAAAAATTGCCTTCCATGTAGCAAAAAAGTTGCAGGCAACAGTTTGAAAGTAAGAGAAAGTAAAAACTTATTACACACGGATATTAATTTCCAGACAACCTCTATAAAACATTGAACCTGAAAATGCTTCTCTCCTTGATAAGTGTGTCTATATGGCGCTTTTAGTACCTGGAACTGGTAATATAGGACAGAGTCTTTTGCAAGCCTGCAACCTGGGAAAGAGAGGTTAAGGAAAACCTACCCTCCCCTGCCAAAATGCCAGAACTTGCTCATTGGGTTGTTATTCTCAGTTAAAGTTAACATGTTGCTAAGCCCTAAAATGCCCCTTTAGCCAGTATATCATTTGACAAGTTAATACATATGGTGCAACGGAGTATATAAATTGTATATCAATCATTATAGACATCTTGGTATGATCTCCTCATGCTTACTGACTATATTAGCTTAATGCAGTGGATAGTTCTGGCATCAAGACACTCAGATGTCAATATTAGGTCATATACAATGGGCTGGAGACACAAGCGGTTTTGCAGTTCATAAGTTTCAAAGAAGGCCACATTAAGATTCCCAGGTGCTGTGCTAACAAGATAAATTTGCCACCATAATTTGCTGTACTGACTGATGGTCTAGAACAAAGCATGTTTCTTGGAATATCCATGGCCATTGTGAAGTCTTTTTTTTTTGTCTTGTGGTGTAACATCTGCTCAGTAACGTACACACATGTGTGTTGTTTTTGAACACTACAGTTTCAAGAGACTAGAGTCAATGGGAAGTCATTATTTTACATATCTGCATCTCCATCGTAAGCCAGCGTTAAAGGTTTGAGACGGTTGTTCTGTCTTCTTTGAGGCTTCTTTGGCTTTTTGCTGCAACATGGGAGGGGGGGAACCAACTTTAGAAATTCAGATAACAAAGTGGTCAAAATAACATTACTTATCTGGGCCAAAGTTAAAAGTAATTCCCATGTGAGTTAATTTAACTGTTAACAGTGAAAAATAGATTACTTGACTGTTGCATTTACTAATTGTCTGATTCAAGACAAACTTCTGATGAAAGCTAACATCCAACTCATATTTGTATCCAGTAATTTTGAATGGTCTTTTCTGGATTTGAGCAAAGATTTGATAGGAAAACCCAGCAACAAAAAGTTGTAGATTGTAGCTTCACTGTAATGTTGGGCCCAACATAAACTTAAATAGCTTTATAACCCACCTCCATTAATACATCGGGTTCAGTACAAATACAGATGGTGTTGTCGTATCTTCTTAAGTGAGTTTTAAAACAAAAACCATAGGCATTACTATTAAAATCAAAAACCATAGGCATTGTTATTAAAATCAACCTTTCCCCCTTTTCTTTTTGCTGAAAAAAAATCCAGCAACAACAATGAAATGTAGAACAAACAGATAAAAAAGAAAAAAAGCTGTGCCAAATGGAATAATACAGCAATAAAAGCTAGTTTTGCAATGATCACTTAATAGACATTACTAAGGCGGATGCAACAAACTGATTTGGGGCAAAACTGTAGGAATATACATGGATAGATCACATGCTCACTACTTTTATAGTCTAAAATAGCCTTCCTCAACCTGATGCCTTCCAAATGTTGTTAGGGCTCCAGTTCCCATGAGCTCCAGTCACCCTGGTCAAAGGTTAGGCATGAATGGGGTTGCAGTCCACAATGTTGGAAGGTTATCAGCTTGGGGAACCCTAGTCCCAAAAGTAATAAATGACTGAAGAACTCACCAGGCTAGATATACCATAGAAATAATAAAGATGAGCAAAACCAATGCACCAGCAGCTACACCATAAACCCAGGTCTTCAGCTTCCCATCTAAAAAGAATGAATGTTAGTCATCAGTCTGCAAGTTAGTACTCAACAAAAAAAAGTTTTAAAGCTTGTTTTAATAAAAAGGCTTTCACACAGGTACGGTTAGTGATATTGTTCCATATTGCATCTTGGATGCTGCATGAAATTGCTTATCTGACATAGCACCTTTCCTTGCAACATCAGTGTGCAATGTGTCAATACAAAAAGGGCCAGAGAGTGAAGAGCAAAACCTGCCACGATCATTCTGTGAACTCAAGTGGCAATCAAGGACTGATAAGATTCAGAGCAAATACAGTATGTGCCCAGAGCCCAGAGAGGTGATATTATAGAACTTTTCCCCCCCCTCACCCCAGATTCCCATTAACACTATTGTATTGATCAAGCTACCCAACACCTTCTCGGTCAGTGAATGTGTTTAGGGGCTGACAGTCAGAGGGGCAACTTCTACTTCAACCCTGTGCCTGCTTATTCAATTTAAGTTTCAT
This sequence comes from Zootoca vivipara, assembly GCF_963506605.1. NCBI lineage: Eukaryota > Metazoa > Chordata > Lepidosauria > Squamata > Lacertidae > Zootoca > Zootoca vivipara. Next base: position 29,012,450 of record NC_083287.1, on the reverse strand, counting down.
TCTGAAATCTAACACTTTTAGTTAAAGAACTATCAGTACTGTACTAGTGTATGAGTACACAAAGAACTAAAAAATAATAACCAAATGTATGCCACTTCTTATCCATGCTGTTAACAAGGTGTTGGCTCTTCCTGCATTACTTTGCATGTTTGCCTCCTATGAAAATTGTGCAGAGGCCAGAAAAACCCACTGCGTTCTACGATAGCGCTTAGCAGCACTAACTATGCATGTGAGACTTCACCTGGTCCAAAAGGCTGCAGGAACCAAGTCCTTCCTCGTCCTGATTGGGGATTAGATGGCTGCGTGGGGTTTACAGCTCGACTGGTTTTTACATCTCCCTTTCTGTCGTCCACTGTGGGGATGACGACCACCGGGATGAGAGTGCACTGCTCAAGTGTGCCGTCAGAAGACATTACTTCTGTGTACCCTTCTTCACAGGCACACGTTCTGGTCTGCAGAGGAACAAGCGTTTTACACACAGTTGCAAATCCACGCATCGCTGAGCGCTACACAATGTGTCATGGAGCAATTTTAAAAGGGCCACACCCCACCACAGAAAAGCTGTAGTGGGGGGAAGATTTGCCAGATGCAGTGGGGAGAGATTTAGCTATGTCCACCCAGCTTCCAAATATTGACCAACTAGCTCAAACATTATTATTTTTCTCCAAGAAGTATTGGGGTTCCTTTTTGAGATTTTAATTGCAGCTAAGTTTCTTAAGAACACTTAGCTCAAACATTATTATTTTTCTCCAAGAAGTATTGGGGTTCCTTTTTGAGATTTTAATTGCAGCTAAGTGTCTTAAGAACGCTGCAGTCCCCACAGTTCAATATCATGCACCAACATGTGACTGGAGCCACATGCTGGATGGGTGGCTTGTTATGACACAGTAGCACATACCTCACTACAGTAAGAATAGGGCTGGCTGCACGGTGGCTTACATGACCTGTCAACATCTGGCTGGCGCATCACTAAGCAGCCTCCTGCAGAACAAAACAAATCACATTTTGACACAAATGTGCCTCTGAAGCGAGGAAGCTAATTGCTGCAGCTAGGAAAAGTGACATCCCATAATGGAAGAGGATGCTCTCCCACTCCTTTGCAGTTTCTCCGAGGAAGGACACAGCAACGGATGGATTTACTGGCATCGCTCTATGTCTCATTAATATGTCGGTGTGCCAGATGCTATTTTCCTCTTTACGGCTCACACAGGTAATTGGTTGTGTATGTGAAAATGTGCAGGGGATAACGGATGTTGAACTTTGAGAGGTAATTGTGTTCTTGGCAGGATGGCTTTAATGCCACTAACAGTACTATTGACAAGCATGATACATGGGAGAAAACATATTCACTACAAGATGAACGTCCTTTGTCTTCATCCTCCGAACACCGAGCAAATTTGCAGGGGCCCCCCACAAGAAGGGGTTAGGTTACCATGCAACATTTTGGAGAATGTTGAGATGGCTGGAGTTGTAGTCCAACACCATTGGGGGGCTCACATGTTCCCCATCCCCTTCCTTGAAGGCTGTTGCATGCATGGCAAGACAACATGCTCAAGACTAGAGTAAAACAAGTAACTGAAAAAATATTTTGGTTCTCAAGAGGTGATCTTTCTTGGTGCTCTGCTCTTAATTCTCGGTAGCTAGAAGGTTATGAATGTGGCACAGTTATTGTTTTAAACCAAAGAAGCACACACAGGCTTTCATCATTGTTTTGAGCCAGGATTCTTGTTGCCATCGTTCAGTAGTACCCAGTTTGCCTGTTTCTTCCTCAAACAACTTCAGCAGTAAAATGTAGCTGCCCACTCAATATAAGTTTGCTGTTGCATCCTGAAACAACTATGCCCATGTACTGGTGAGAAACAATGATGAAGTCCTGACAATAGCAGATGCAATTAGATGCAGTTAGGTAGCTGTACGTTAACCAAGGGATTAACAGAGAACCAAATCAGTCTTGCTAGCTGGCAAGTGAAATGGAATAAAGTCTGAATGTCCTGGCAATAAGATGCACATGCCTGTAAATGCCCTTATTGCAAAATGTCAGCCATCTGGGGGGCTACAGGAGGAAAGAGCAGCTTCATCACCCGTTTCATTTTGAATTAACGTATCTGTAAAAATAATACTTGGATATAAGAAGGCCACTCGGAACCATTAGGCTGTGATAGAAGTAGAACATGTGAGAAACAGTGCTCTATAAGCAAATACAAATGTCAATGCAGTTGAACCGAGTGAGCTTCAAGATAGCACATATACATTCTGACACTGCTACAGAGAAGCATTACAGCATCAATGCAATGTTTTTAGGCCCAGCCCTCTTACTTCCAGAAGACTGCACATACTGTCTGTTAAAAAAACACACACAGTGTAGAATGGCTATCAATAAAGTAATACTAGCCTTGGAATGATCTTATGTGAATAGTGCTGTAATCCCCCCCCCAACTGCTTTCAATTGGAAATCCCACTGTTTACTGCTGAATCGGGGAAAACATCACTTGGGTTTTCTGCAGATTGTTCCAAATCAGCAGTGATCAGCAGGTTTTCCAGGGGACAAAAAAGAAACCTCTTGAACCCGTGACTAGAAATCACAGGATAAACAAAAGTGTGGATGGGCCCTGAGTCTGGATATATATATAGGCACACCCCTTATCCTAGATATATTTCTCCTCATTTTCTAAAAACCAGAGCCTTATGCAGATGTTAGAATCATTGGTGTTGAGGCGAGCACTGGGGAAGGAAGAGGAGTGCGGGGGGAGTGCCCCGCCCCCGGCAGCGCAATCCCATCAGGGTGCCATCGCAGCTGCCTCCCTGCCCGCACTGGGCGCCCAGCCCCCAGGACATGCGCCCCCAGGATGTGCACCACGCCCCTGCAGACACTGCACCACACCCTCAGGACGCGTGCCAGCCCCACCCCCACCTGCTCTCCACCCCCCGGTGCTGGAGCATGAAGCTCCGCCACTGGAGGCAAGTAGTCTTTCTAGTGGTGGCCCCTTGAAAAATGAGACTCCTCCTGTCACAACAAGTGTGCTCTTTTGGCATGCTCTTTTATTGGATGGGGTGGGAGCTGCAAAAATGTTTTATGTTCAGGTAGACCTCTGAGATGCAGCTGGTGAGTTGCTATTTCAAATGCTATTTCTTAGTTTGTGTCGATTGTTATGATTATATGCTTTTATTAAAAAAATGTTTTACATAGTAATTATAGGGTTATATCCAATGGCAACTTTCTCTTAGCAGAAAGCACTTCCACTCTCACAAGGTGGGATACCTGATTTTTGCCGGTTTCCACTGCTCACTTACTTCCTTGAAAAGTTGCTCCTAAGAGTTGCTATGTTACATGGAGAGCTGCCGTAGGTGTGTGTGGTGGTGGGGAACGAGCAAAACTCATGTTGTGTGAGTAGAAGTGTTTTTCTCCAAGGCAAACTTGACAGTGGGTACAATCCATCATTTTTATTGCTGGAAACTGCTTTGAGGATAGCATCTGAGAAGCAGGTTCTAAAACCTTTGAAGACACACAACCCAGCCAAAATGTAATTCCGCCGACTTGGATGGGAAGCAGTTTTAGATGTGCTAATCTCTTCAAAATCAACAAGACATAGAAGTGCTTTAGGCTTGGCTGAATTTTAACAAATATGTTGAAGTGGCAGAAATCTGTTCCGTGGGTGTGCTCTACCGCTCCCAATCCATATTACACCCAAAGCTAAAGGAGCTAGTTAGCTATGGTTTGGCTTACACAGTAACTAGCAATTCTCAGGAACCCAATGCAAAGCTAATAATCACAGGCTTTCATGAGTGCTCATTAACATTTCGTAGGAAACTTCAATGAGCTCTGAAACACGTATATGAGTAGAACTTTAATACCTGTAGTCTGATCCTAACAACCCTTTAATAACTCTTAAGTAACCTCTTGCAGCCTATCATGTCAATAATCCCTGGATTAATGTTGTGTAAGAATTTGCTAATTTCATAAGCAATCACAAACACTAATCACATGGTGTCTACCACTGACATTATTACCCACAGAAGCAACTTACAACACAATATAAACACTAAAAACCAATTACAACAAATCAACCCCCCCCCCAAAAAAAGCCCTCACATAAATACAAATAAATGTCAGGTGTTACAGAACCCGCTCCATTAAAAGTGGCCTCAAGTACTTTAGACCCTTCAAATTAAGGGCCAAAATTCAAGGTTAAAAGGAAGGTTTTGCCTACGTCAAGCAAGCCCTGCTGGGGGGTCCCAACACAGCACCCCCATCTAGATCATAGCAAAGAGATATTTCTACTTTTTCTGAATAAGGCTCAAGAGTGTTCGAGATTGTGAAAGGGGAAGAACACTTACCTGTAACATTTAATCCATCTGACCTTTGGCACCATACTGTTCGAGAAGATCCCTTCCATGGGCTGGCCATCCATTTGTATTCATAACACTGGCCATCTGAATTGGAAACAGTAGCACTGTCAGAAATCCTCCATTTGGCTTGAGAAAAACATAGGGAACTGCCTTTTACAGAGTTGAACCATTGGTCCATCTAGCTCAGCATTATCTGCACCAGCAGTGAGGAATCCTTGGCCTAGTTCACTGCCAGCACCTACAGTTGGCCCAGGAGGCCATTTCTAGAGAATTCCACCAAGCTCGAATCATGTGGCATGATTTGACATAACCTGTCAGGCAAGCTTAGCTAGAACACTGGAGAAGTCTGTGTGCCCCTCGTCCCCTCACCCACCTTTTTCTCCCTTCTTGGTCAAGTGAAGGGGAAAGGAGAAAAACAGGCATATTTTGCAAGCAAAGGCATCTCACGGCACTTGGCAGGAGGAGGGAGTGGAGGCCGCTTCAAAGAGTGCTTTGACTGGTGGACAGCCTGTCAAATTTGACTGGTGAGGCTGATCCTGATGAAAAGGTTCCCCACCCCTGCTCTAAACCTAAGGAATCTCCCAACTCTGCCTGAGCTGGAGATCTTCTGCATGCAATGCATGTTCTACAGCTGAACATTGCTCCCTACTTCTCCCTCTCAGGGCAGCAGAGTCAAAATCTCTATCCTGTGTTCTTGTTTCTGTAGAAGCACATTGGTTCCCTGTTCTATTTCCCCCCCCTGATCAATGGTGAGTTAACAGAGCACATATACTTTAAGACTCACTTGCCTATAGATTTTAACACTCACCATTACACTGCCTTGTTTCCAATACTTGCTCTGGGCAAAGGTGTTGATTATCTAGGTCCTGAATGATCACCGCTCGAGATCGAACTTGTATTCCCCCAAAGCCAAGATCTTCGCCATTTACACAGGTCAACTGACAGAGGCTCCATTCTGCCCACTCCTTTAAGTAACAGTCACCTGCCCAAAAGGTATTAATGAAGAAGTTAATTAACATGAGGGATTTGCAACATTATGCCACAACCTTAGTGTTAAAAGATTTGTATAGGATTCTTTGGTTGCAAATCATGGATCTCCTGCCCCAGCATAGTTGTTTTAATAAACCTCACCCAAACCCCAAAGTGATGGCACAAATAGACTTGGTTGTTTGAACTGATAATCTGCTCATTGGTGTATCTGGTATTTTGGTATTCATGATCTGAAAGCAGCAAAGACTATATACTGTACATTCCTGAGTATAAGACTACTTTTTAACCAAGGAAAATCTTCTCAAAAGTCAGGGGTTGTCTTATACGCCGGAATATACTACCACACCCAAAGCTTTCTTATGGCTTCAGAGCCACACGAAACACAGCATGTTAAGTGAATGTGGGTTTCCTGGAAAGTCAGCTTTACCAATCGTGCCCTGTGTATGGGGGCCATAAAGTGAAAAAGGCATCTAGGCTTGCAAATGAGTTTGGAGCTTTAATTATTTTAGCAAAAGGACTATTAAAAATTCATGTTGCCTTACATTACGTTGACAACAAATAAAATCAACTTCATGTTTAACAGGATGCCTTAATGAAGGGGATTTTATTTGCTAACATTAAGGACTCGCGTAAAGAAATGAATTATTGAATAAACGATGTATGTATAATAGGAGGGCATGTAGTGTTCTTTGGAAACATTAACTAGAGTGCCTCATTAACCCATCCCCAGAGGGCAGTTAATCTTTTCTTGGGTGAATTGTGGAGCCATTCAAGCAAAGGTCACTTCCTCTACAAAATTATGAGTGAACAGCAACAATGTCCCCCACCCTGCCCTCGTTATTTTTAAAGATTACAGGTATCTGTTAAAGAGCAATAAATTTGAGCTTGAAGCATTGTAGCACTTGTTCTGATGTGCTGTTAGGATCCAGTACTGAGTTGACATTAGAGAGCAAGTTTTGTTAAAAACTTTATCTGAACCTACAGCCCTGCCCATAATCACTCTTTCAAATATTGTTACAAAAGCCCCAAGAAAGCATTTGATTCACAAGAGTGATCTTAGATTGGCTAATAATGCCCATCTGACCAATGCAGGAAGCATCAACCCCATTCTCATGGGATTCATTTGCCCTTAGTGATGTCAGCACGTAGCAAAATCTTAGTTTATACAAACATGTATACAAACATTGTATGCCTCTTTTCAGCCCTAAAAAGAGTGCCAAAGGCAGTTTACATCATCAATTTTTTTTTGTCATTATTAAGGACAATAATGAACACAAAACCAGTTTAAACATTGTGGTGTCATGTGTGACCCCAGATTGGCCTAAATCGCTTGGGGAGGAATGAAACAGTGGGGCAAATAGCAGCAGCCAAAGGGTGAAACAGCAGTTGTGAACAGTAATGAACAGCCATCAATGCTTTTGGATGGCCAGCTTTTGGATGGGGGAATTACCTTCACCCAAATCAGCACCTGGTGGAAGCTGAAGGACAACTAGAGAACAATTGGCTCAGAGCTATTAGTACAGGCTGCAATTACTTCTGAACATTTACTTTCAAAAGGTGGGTGGGAAATCACATTAAATTGGAATAAATCCATCTCAGAAGGTGTTCAAGGCCCAGTGCTGGCACCAGGACCAAGAGCAAAGTTTGCTCCTTCTCTCCTTTGGCTTCAAAGAGTCTTTTGCCAAGTTGAAAGTAGGAGGAACTACATGAAGGGAGTTCACCCTTGAGCCTAATTCACAGCACCAGGTGGCTGAGAGCTCACATCAGCCTGCTGCTCTAATGTTTGCTAACACTTGAAGCATGAGTACTGCATCCATGTGCAGCCTTTGGGCCCTGGGGTAAACCAAAGGTTCTTCTTAAATGCAGGTTTTTTCCTGCACACCTTTGGGTTCCCTCTCTTATAAGGATCTAATCCTGCCTACTCCTTCTTGTCTGGGTTTCCAGTGCAACCACACAAGGGGCTACATAATTTACCGGTAGATCACATTCTCATGAAACTTTGAGTGAGCAGATAACTCCACTGACTGTAGCATACAGCAATGAAATGTGGGAAAGAACATAACTTTCTAGGGTTCAACAGAGGTTCATCATTCATGCAAACACAGCTGGTCACCTGGGCAAGGTAGGGTACATGTTTCCTCAAGCACCATTTTCTTATTGCCATCAACAACCGGTTCAATTTCCCCACAAAATTCTTCATCCACTATTTTCCCAGCATCATCGCTGGATCCATCATAGACCACACAGGAAATGTTTCTGACTCTTGTCCCTTCTCCACACTGAGCATTCTGGAAGAAGAGAACCATAAAAAGGATTAGGTTGCAGGTGGAAAAAGCCATTGCTCCTACTTCCTCACAAGGGTGAAGAGAATTCCACAAACATTCAATGGGACTTATCAACTGGCAGGCAGCCCAAGTGTATCAATCCCATTTAGCTTGCCAAAGTTCATATGATTTGTGGTAGCCAAGGCTAGTGCTTCTGCCCTATCTTGTTCAGTTTCTGATCTCTTAGCATTCTAGCATCTCCTTAAGCTTAGCACAAAAGATATATGAGAGAAATCAAGCTGTGCGTATTTTCTAATTTTATGCATGACGGCAGGCATAATTTCTTAGTGAACAAAAGTCTTGGGAAGGAAGGCTTACTATCATAATGTAATTACTGAATGTAAAATAACAGAGAGTCGTTTTATGTATGCAATCACCATTTAGTGGGTTTGTTAAGTTTACTTTTGAGTGTGGAACTTCCCTCTGGACTCATGCAGGCTTTCTGATTAAGCAAAACCCTCTAGATCTTTTAGATCTGTTGCCTTGAAACATGCTACCACAAATATTCAGAAAGAGGTTGCACCATGCCAGAATGTGCTTGCGACTGTAGCTTTTTGTAAACTGCTTTGTGTGTTTTTCTTACACTCTAGTACAGGCACCCCCAAACTGCGGCCCTCCGGATATTTTGGCCTACAGCTCCCATGATCCCTAGCTAAGAGGACCAGTGGTGAGGGATGATGGGAATTGTAGTCCAAAACATCTGGAGGGCCGAAGTTTGGGGATGCCTGCTCTAGTAGTATATACATTTGAAGAAATAAATAGAATAAAAATTAGTTTGTGCTCCTGCATTAAACTTTCCTTACACAACGAAAACCAGCATGTCAGAGGCAAGACTCAGGTAGAATCTTTCCTCCTGACACAACAGCTGTGTAATGATGGGCAGATAGTAACTTTGTTTATTCAAACATGGATTCTAAAGTGTTATAGTCCTCATGAGATGTTCCTCGCTAAACACTGGAAATTGAGTCACAAGAGTGAGACATGTGAAGCAGTATGGCTGGTTTCCATTTCACTTAAGAAGTCTGAGGTAGTGCTCAGCTCACCTTCTGATACCTCATTAGAATGAAGTTTAGAGGTACTTAATAAACAATATAATAAGCTGTGTGTGTGTGTGTGTGTGTGTGTGTGTGTGTGTATCTGAGGATGAGATGGAGGGAAAGGCTTCAAACTTTTGTTTTACCTCAACTTTGCATTCATCCCACTGACTATACTGCCACCGATAACAGGGCTTTACTGGACATGGTTTGAACTGCTCCATTAGCGAAGGACAAGGTCTCCCGTCACCTTGGAATGGTTGAATAATAGTTCTCCTGCGTAGCATCCTTCCTTCAAAACACAGAGAGAGGAAGAGAAGCGAGAATGTAACAATGACATTAGTCTCATGCATCAAGGAGTCTCAGCCTCTGGCTTCCATTATTCAGGATCAGGATTGATTTACTTAATCCAGACCTGGGTCTGAAAGCAATAAGGAACCGGTTGTGAATGTGTGTAGAGTTTCAGCTCCCACTATGACTGACCATTGGCCTTGCTGGCTGGGGCTGATGGGAAATGGAGCTCAATGACACGTGGAAGACCCCTTGACATCAACAGAGACTAAGGAACGAGCGAAAGGAGATCTTGTGTCAAATCAGTCTCCTGGGTGAATGAGAGAAATGCCAATTCTTAGCTGGAGGTCAATATAGGTTCTTCAAGTTGTTAGGCCATACTGGGCCATCCAAAGGGACAATTTGAGCCGTGGTCTAAGATTTTGAGGGGTGGGGAGGGGCCTGTCAGTATTTTGCTTACTATGCAAATCTGTGCTACACTATGTATAGTGATGGTCATGAATAATAATAATAATCAGAAGAAAATGATGAAGAAGTTGGGACCAGAGATCTGTCCACAGTGTAGGCCAAAGTTGGCTTTGCCTTCCTATCGTCACCCCAACAGCCCTAGAAGCCACCCATAAAATGCTCCTTGTAAGTTGGGGTAGTCTGTGACATGAGGGGCTAAGCAGAAAGGAGGAAGGCACAGAAAAATGCATGGAATCATTTTCTATGTATGGGGTTGTCATGGGCCACTTCATTCAGCAGGGTCTTCCAACCCTTGGAGGTGCCTTTTCTAAGAGCTTGCAGGACTGCCAGGGAGAAGATGGGATAGAAAATCAGCTGATGCATGAGGGTGGATCTCATGATGATAATTAATATGCATATTAAATAGGAATTAAATGTCATTGACCTCAGAAGAATTGTAAAATCGTATTTGGCATTGGGTTGTGAATTGCATGCATTGAATTGTTTAGCAGAAAAACTTGTTCTGGTACTATTATAATTATAGGAATTGCACCTCGTACCAGTTCTCTCAGAACTGGTTTTGAGGAAGTGGTGCCAGGTCCTAAGAAAACAGCAAATATTGGTAAGTCCACTTGCTATGAGTTAAATCAAGTCCCATTTCATGACTGGATCTGATCCCTCTAGGGATTTTATTATAAACAACTCTTTTGTTGTTTGTAGCTCTTACTCTAATAAATAAAGTAAATGAATTTGGGGCAAGTATTAAGGGCTTAAAGAGTTTGCAACCTGTGCCTGAGGATGACAAACTTTGTTTACAACCACAGACACATAGAATGTTTTAAGGGGGAATCAAAATATTGGTGTTTGGATGCAGTAGCATCTTCCTTCCAAAGTCAAAAGTTCCAAACCTAGAAGCATTTAATAAAGGTGATTCACATTATCTTGCTTTGGTTTAAATAGTTGTTTAGTTTATAAATTCTTGAATACTCCCCCCATTAACATAGACGTCTACTAGTCTCACAAGAGAAAAATACTTAGACTCGAAAGAAAATTAAAGCAGTATGGATTTAGCAGCCATTAATCTTCAGGCCAGCTAAGGCAGACACGCTACCCAGGCGTGCTGGAGGACCCAGGCTCTATTTACAAGGACTTGCATTCCTCCATCCCTTTTGTGATCCTCTGGGTTGATTGTGTTCCTTTCTTCCTAAGGTATTACATTTCATTACAGAGACAGATGTCACTACAGCACTAGCACAAGGACGAGTGTGCGAGAGTGTGTGGGTGTGACTTGTAGTAGCACTAAAAGGTTCATTGACCAGTGATGGCAATAAAGCCTTATTTCAGCGTCTTGTTTCACCTGAACCCAAATGCACTGTGGTATTTGTCACTACAAGTAGACACCATACTAGGACTTCCTTTCACGCCGTACTTTCTAGGTACAGGCCTGCACTTTAAAGCTCCATGTCGTGGTGCTGTCCCCGGGGAAACCTGCATTTTACCTCTGAAATGGAGCAAAACGAAGTCCGTGGAAAACCCAATTGCCATTTGCTCCAATTCAGCACAAAGCCCAGTGCCTAGAAAGGCAACACAAAAGGAAGCCTGGATGAGCCCTTAGTTAAATTAAAAGGCATAATGGTGTTATAAAAAGAGAATGATTAGAATCATTATTTTAAAATATAATACCTGTTGCCTCTTGTGCAGCTGTAAGACTACTTGAGTTACATTCTGTCCCCAGAGGAATGGAATTTTATACAAGCTTCCCTTGAGAGTCCACTGGGTGGCAGCAGAGCTATATTAGAAGCTAGCTAAAATCCCCTCTCTCCTGCTGAGATGCTGAATAAGTCAAATGCCTCTAGCCATGAATGCAGTCAGTGCATGCAGTGTTGTGGTGTGATGCCCTTCCCAACACAGTAGCACAAAAGGAACAACTATCTTGTGCATGTGCTGAGGGGTGAAAATGTCATATAACTGGCCCCAAATATATACTTGATGAACAATGGATAGCTTAGTCGGTAAAGCACGAGACACTTAATCTCAGCCATAGGTCGAGCCCCATGTTGAGCAAAAGATTCCTGCATTACAAGGGGGGTTGGACTGGATGACCCTCATGGTCCCAACTCTACAATGCTATGATTCTATGATTTAGACTATCATACTTTGACTTAGAAAGCAAAGATATGAACAAGCCTCATTCCCCTACATAGAGTGACTTCACACAAGTTGAGCCACAAGCCAGGAAAATGCAGTCAACTATAGTTTCATGGTGTGCCTAGATTTGGAGACTATGGCTAATGGCTTCCAGGCAAGCCAGAACATTAAGCCAAATTTAAACCATGGCTTAACATCCTGGCTTGCATGGAAGCCATTAACCATCATTTCCCAGTTTGGAGATAATACAGTGGTATCTTGGTTTACAACCATAAGCCCTTCTGGAGGTCCGGTTGTAAACCAAAACAGGTTGTAACCCAAGGTGCGCTTTCGCCAAAATGGGTTGTGATCAAAAAAAAAAGGAACACACACTTCCAGGTTTGATGTGGTTGTAATCCAAAACGGTTGTAATTGAAAGTGGTTGCAAACCAAGGTACCACTGTAATTTACTGCAGATTCCTGCTTGTTTCCCCTGCTTTCATGAAGCGAGAAACAGAACAAAAGTATGCCACACAAGACGCTTGTTCAAATTAGGATGGACAAGATATGATTGTCCACATGTGGCCAATGTCTACCACATAGTGGTTGCCACTGGCTGTATGCTTTCATCGTAGCAGAGTTTCAACCACTTTGAACCAGTTTCAGATCCGGGTTAAATGTAACCCTGGTTAAGTGGGGAGGAGGAATTTGCTCCAGGGAGGAAAATACCTACACGGAAAGAGTCATGGCAGGCTCTTGGTTTGTTAAACCAGGTTCTAGAGGATGCTCTGTAACATTTGAATCACCTACTAAGGTTTCTCGCCTTACACATATTTGTAAAATTGTTCATCACAATTTAATTCTAAGTGCAAACAGAACTTTGTGATTTTCTGGAATCTACAACCTGAAAAGAGATGCATTTATAACCATATATTGATGCTAACTGAATTTGTAGGAAAGCAGCCCAACACCTTTGGGTGCTTCTCAGGGCCTAAAATTGTTTTATGTTTACTCTGATCTGCCAGCCACAAATATAGTCCCCTGCAATAGTTCCATGCAGTGTTTTGCCATCTCTCATTTCCATTATCTAAGTCAGAAATGGATTTTGACAATCCTGATCCTCTTAGCACAAGCGTGGCATAAGGGAAGCTTGCAGGCAGGCAAAGCAAACCTCCCTAACCCTACAAATCTCTTTATCCAAGCAATTTCCCCTTCTGTTTCTCAGTGGCTGGTATGAGCTGGAGGCTCATGTTTTAAGACGTTTAGGCATCAAAGAGAATCTCCCAAACTTACCGGCTAGGCCACAAGCCTGAGAGCACTCAGACCACGGAGACCAGTCCGACAGCTGGCAGTTCACAGGGCATTCTACCACACAAGATGTATTCATGTGCCAGGTCTTTTCCAAGCCAAGCTAATAATAATAAAAATAAAAAGAATGATTCTACTATCAATTGGTCAATGTGCAAGATGTTTATGCCACTGGATAACAGCTGAATTAAAGGTGACCACTCCTTTTGAATACAACTTAATAATTATGAAGACAAAAGAGAGAGAAATCAACTGCATAAATAATGTATTAGTCATTAAATGCTTGTTCAGAATTGCAGCAATTCATATAAGAACCTAAACATGTTCCAAATCATTGAATAAGATATAGACAGACAGGTGGGTTGTCAGGGGGTCTTTTCCACTGGGCCCCTGATCTCCTGCCCTTTCCCTCCTTTTTTTGAATAGTACATGATGGCTTCCCTTCTCCTGGGCCTACATTTTCAACTATATATAGAAGAAACTAGTACACACAGCTTTTATGCAAATTTGTGTCACTGAGCTGCGTCCAAAAGTCTCTTAAGGACCTAGAAACGTCCCTGCAAACAACTCCTTAAACATAATTTTGGTACTGTCTCAATTTCCAGAATTGATGATCAGTGAAGGAACAAGTGGTATATTGTCTGAAATTTAGCACAGCTGTTAGAAGCTATCAGCTACATTGTGCAGCTATAATATAGGTACTTAGCACCTATCTACCCACCAGTAGAAGACGTGCGCCTGCACATTCTGAGCTGAACAGTTGCAGCATCATTAACAAATGAGGCTGGAGACCTCTCTTCTGTTCTGCAAATGGCATCACTTGTTATTTTGCTTCTGAAATCTCTAAATAGGAAAGCTACAACAGTAGCTTCTAACTCTATACTCAGCTCTACACACTGCAATTGTCCTAAGAAATATTTGTGCTCTGCTAGTGTTTCCACAGCCAACCTGCATTGTGTGGACATCATGCAGCCAACCTGCATTGTGTGGACATCATGCGTAAATGTACAGAAATGCTTTTACATCACCAACATATATGATTCTGGGAAATCTGACTGAGCCAGATTTCAGACGCATGTGCTAATGCTAAACAAATCCCCAAATTTATTGCTCAGCTTAAACCCTGAACCTGCAGAAAGCCAGCATTCATTCCTAGCACTTGGCTATTAAGCAGAAGGTCTGAGGCGGCTGTAGACATAGCCCACTAAACAGCAATAGAACAAAGTATAAGGGAGACAGAGAATAAACTGATGTGCATTCCCAAGACTAAAATCAAGGCCCAGTTCTTATAGCCAGCAGTTGTTTTTTCTCAATTGTAGCGCTTCAGACTGTGGGCGAGAGCTCACATGACTGAATGTTTCTCCTTCCTCCCAAAGCCCGCATGTTGAAAACCAGATGCCAGGTTACCTGCAGGCTGTCTTCACATGCAATGCTAAAATATGGGTTAGTGCTATGAGCTTTGTGAGAGATTCAGGGCTGCACACTCCCCTCCTCCTCTCTCTTCCAGAGTGGCCATGAGGGGATGAGAAGTTCCCACTTCTGTTTCTGATCGGCTTCGGTTTAGTGTTACTTTCAAACCCTAATCTTAACTGATTTACTAAAGAAAGTCATCTTCATAAACCATGGTTTAATGCAAACACTTTAGTAAACCATAGTTTACTAGCTAACTAACTAACCATAGTAGGTTTGGATGCAACAATATGCTGTGGTTAGTAAAAAAAAAACACAACCCAAAAAACCCAAAACAGAAGCAAAGATTTCTGAATTCCTAGGGTGAACTAGAGGAGGAGGGCAAAGCACATAAGTTCAACTCTCACACAACCTCACCCTTTAACACTAGACACAGATGCCTGAAATCCTCATTTTTATGTACACAGATTTGTTTGTTTGTATGGAGGACAATAATGTGTGAGTATTAAGTGATAATACATAATAATAATGTGAGTATTAGGTATTTTGGTATACTAATTAACACCTGTAGTGGGGCAAACTATTGTTTCCATTTAAGCCCAAATGTATAGAAGCGAACTTCTTGTTAAGCTCCTATGCAGCAGGTTCATGCTAGTCTCCAGCATGGCAATCTCCAAGTCAACTGAAGAATGCCCTGGTAGACCGAAATGTTCTCTCAATGATTTCTGAATGTTTTCAGTGTTAGTGCAATCATTCACAGGACGCAAAGTTCTCTACCTAAGGGAGGTTGCCAAAAAAGTCACTTCATAGTGTGCAATATGATAGTCTACCCTAAGATCTGTGTAAATGTCTGGGATTTAACAAGGTATCTCTGCCTAAGCTCAGCAGGAATTGCATCTCAGGCTAGGTTACTTTTTTAAAAAGCGAAGCTTACCTGCTGATAGCCTGTTTGTAAGGCAGGCACAGAATGGCAGAGAGGAAGCTTAGTTTAAACTCTTCTGATTTGTTAATGTAGGCAAATGAGCAACAATAAGCTTCTGGGTATTTGAACAGCATGGAGTCTGTCCTGAATTTAAATAATTTGAATTTCAAAAACCTCAAGGAAATGCAAGGAAAGTTTTGTGATGTGTTAATTTTGGAACCCAGCAGAGATCTACTAGTGTTCCGGCTGTTCTTTGAGATTTTGTGATAAGCAACAATACACACTGAAAATATGCTTGGGGGGGGGGGGTTAATTAAGCCTGGCAGCAATAAGGATGTTGGAGTAGCTTACTTAGCAGATTGGTGGAGACTTTCTGAGATAATTAAGGATGCATTAAGACAGGGTTAGGCAACCTAAGGCCTGTGGGCTGGATGCGACCCAATCGCCTTCTCAATCCGGCCCGCGGATGGTCCAGGAATCAGCGTGTTTTTATATGAGTAGAATGTGTGCTTTTATTTAAAATGAATCTCTGGGTTATTTGTGGGGCATAGGAATTCTTTCACACACACACCCTGAAAAATATATATAGTCCAGCCCACCACATGGTCTGAGGGACAGTGGACCAGCCCACGGATGAAAAAGGTTGTTGACCCCTGCATTAAGACAATGACAGTTTATACTCAAGAGTATATACTGTAGTGAACATGGGTACCTAGGCAGGATCTAGGGTTTGCTTATTCTAAAAAATCTGCAGAGGGTAGTAGTCAGGTTTTACTCAGAGTAGACCCATTGAGATTAATACCTCTTGAGATTTTATCAAGCTGATATATCAACTACATTTTACCCTAATTTTACAGCTGCCCCTTACTTATCTAATATCACTAACAAAGCTTATGGATGGGCCTTCTCTAGAGCCCGCTTTGAGGCAATGCCCTCAGCGGTGCTGTGCGGCAAATTTATGTGGGTACCAATTCATGAGCGTATTCTTTTATTTTGTGAATTTTATAGTGAAGAATGAGCTCGACTTATTTTACCCCTTTTATCAAAATTTACACCCTTACAGTATTATTTGGAATTTCCCCCCAAAATCTTACGAAAATTCCTTCTGGAAGATTCCTCAAGCCCAGTGTCATATGACGTGGCCAAATTCTGCACTTTAGCTATTAAGAAACGTAAATCCCTTCTATTGAATGACACATTGCAAATTCCTTTTGTGTAATTGTTCTATTTCTGGTGATGTTATTGCTGATTTTCTTTTGTTTGGGATTATGATATTCTGTATTGCTGGCTTTTGCTGTAATAAAAATTGAACTTGAACTACATTTCACTTGACGTTTGTTCTGCTACAGGGATAGGGCACCTCTGGCGCACAGTCCAATCTTAGTCCACAAGGGGGCTCCATTTTGTCTGTGAGGCCACCTCCTCCTGTCAATCAGCTGGTGCCACTGGGTGATGTCAGCTGATGGGTCAGGAGGCGGGGTTCAGTTCTGCTAGGCCAGGCATTCCCAAACTCGGCCCTCCAGATGTTTTGGGACTACAGCTCCCACCATCACTAGCTAACAGGACCAAAACTTCTGGAGGGCTGAGTTTGGGGATGCCTGTGCTAGGCATTGCTGTGCTGGCTGGGGTGCTCGAGTAGCGGGCCATGGTGGAGATGGTGGGGCTCTCAGGCCTACTGCCAGTGGTAAGATGGATGTTGCAGAAAGTCACACTCTGCACAACCACCACCTGTAACTTATTCATTCATAATACAGGGTGAGTATTTTAAAAGAGGCCCCATGGAACATGTGTACTCTGTATCCAAGGGGCCTCTTTTAAAGGACTCACCCTGTATATCCTTATATCCTGCAGGCAACCAACACCAGATATAAATGAATCCAGCAAAATGGATCCAGCAAAGAATGAATGTGGAAGCAGAGAAAGCAGGACATTAAAATATTGATCATATATGACAGTTTGTAGGGGGAGGCGGTTTAGAAGGGGAGATTCAGCCCCACGTGAACAGGTGTAAAGACTCTTCTGACTTCCTGCTGAATTAAATCCACCATTGCTTATTGTTTCAGGAAAGGTATTCATGCTTCTCTAATGTCCATGTCAAGAGACACACTTCATATCATGTCTCATTAAGTAAGCAATATAAAATAATACAAGAGAGACAGGTTTTGTCGTGAGACATATGTATGGGCACACACAAACACACAGCTCTCATTAACTTCAATAGGAATTACTGGCAAACATCCAGAGGAACTTCCCCCGTTGCACCTAATACTGTACTTTAAAATGCAAATAGACCCAACCACGTTAACAATGTGTGTAAGAGTAAAGTGGTTTATGTGCAAGTATATCTTCCATAAAGAAGGAAGCATTTACTTTCCCCAAACTACGGTAGTAGATTCAGTAGATTGACAATATATCAGCACTGAATGAGTGGAGACAGTGAGTGCAAATCCCACTTTGTCCATAACAAACTTTAGAACTTTTGCTGTCCTGCTATTTATAGTGACAGAAAGTCGACCTAGTGCTATTTTGATATACTTGGAGATGTATTAAAATGTTGCTGCTGTGTCACCACCGTCTGTTGATAAAATTATATAGATTGTTGAGTCTTAAGGAAAAAAGACATCATCATGCTAAAGTCTGCTTCACACAGGACCTAAATGGACCCCAATACATAGTTCACATTCTTTGCTTGTGAGTAAGCACATTATTTCCTTTCTGGGCCTGTCTTTACTTATTCCTGCCTCTTGGTGATTAAAAAGTGCATCCCTTCTGATTTGTTGTTCACCCACCTATGGCTGTTTAGCTGTGAACTGTAGGAACTGTAGGTGAGGGTTAATTTTTCAAGCAGCCTTATGTATGAGCCATGCTTGTTTCAGTATTATTGAAGAGGTTCCTTGACTTACAAAGCTGGCTCTGAAAAGCTGGCACTAACCCTAGATACAAGAAGAAAAAGAAAGGACACCCTGAACCAGGCATCCCCAAACTTCGGCCCTCCAGATGTTTTGGACTACAATTCCCATCATCCCTGACCACTGGTCCCGTTAGCTAGGCATCATGGGAGTTGTAGGCCAAAACATCTGGAGGGTCGCAGTTTGGGGGTGCCTGCCCTGAACGATAATAATATTGGCAGATGTCCAAAGCGCTACAAAGGAACCACTTCAAATTAAAATGGTGATTACCATTCTGATTAAGATTTATGATACTTATTCACCTTGATTGCTTATTGTTCCCAAACCATTACTTTCAGGAGCTAAGAAAAATAGCATACCTTTGTGGTCACATACTCATGCAAACAGGAAATTAAACGACAAAACCACTGATTATGGCACAGGCTCATTTCATGGGTACTTAACAGTCCTCGAATAACACTGAGAAGCATCTGCCTAGAGTGTAGCTCCATACAGTTCTGTGCCAGTTGACTCCATGTCTGAATGAAAGCATTTAGAGATGATGGGGATTATTTACAGGACCAAAAAAAGGAAGAGGAAAAGAAACGCCCACCCACCTTTTCACAGTACTTCAGGTCCACCGACTTGCCATCGCTGCGAACACAATCAAGCATCCTTGTTTTGATCCCGTTACCACAGACGGCTTTCTCACTTAGCTGGCAGGTGCTCCAGTCTAGAGGTAACAAGGGGGTGGGGTGGGTTGAATAGAGGAGGAAGCCATTGAGAAAGAGAATGGCTTCTCTTTCTCACTATAGCACCAGAGCGAACTAGGATACAGTAAAATGCAGTAGTGGCTTGTGCAGCAGGGCAAAGATACAGAACCAGCCTCGCAACACTGGCATCGCTACACAGCCTGTTACTGCTAAAATGTCACCTCCCACTAATGTTTCATTCAATTCCATTTTCCAAATTCCAATAACCAACAGCAGGCCTCTTGTACAGCCTACTAGGAAACTGCAGCCAACAACAACAGCCCAGTGGAATCCAGTGCATGCTGACTTGACAGATCTCCTATTGAGTTCAATGAGGCTTATTCCCAAGTAGGTGTGCAAAAGATCGCCGAGGAAAATTGCAATCCTATAGATGTTTCTCCCTGTGGCGTTTACTGGTCTTGTGAGCGTGTATAGGATTTCAGTGCAAATGGTGTTTCTGGATCGAAAAGATCAGCAATTCAAAGAAAACAAAAAAAGCTTGCATCGTATACTAATAGCAAACACAGTTAGTGCCTGAAAATTGGAACTTGCGCCAACAAAATGGCACCATCCATGCACAACGGGAAGGGCTTGGCAGAACCACATGGCCTAATGAGGACTGAGCATGCTTAGTAGCCACAAAATGCTAGCTGAGTATTGGAGCGGGTGGGGGAGACAATGGAATGGAATGTAGCTGCTGGCTGGCTGGAACCCTGAACTACACACTGCAACATCTTGTTGCAGTTCCTACTTGTCATCTTAGCCACTAAGACCAGTACCTGTCACATTATAATCATAATGGTAGCAGTTTTTGTTCAGGCTGCAGGGTTCTGTCTCCACGGCAGCAGGGCAGGGCTTTCCTCCTTGAGGTTGCCTCACGACTTCCGCTGTTCGTTCCCTCACACTGCTTCCATTACACGGCTGAGAAAGGAGACGACACATCCTTTTACTTTGATACACGTAATATGCTGGCGGAACTTTGTTTTATTTTCTATGTTTGGTTTTTAAAAATGGGGTATCCTTCTATTTCCCAAGCACCACTCCAGGTGGCTTACGACAGTTTCGAATCACAATACAAATAAAAAACATAAAGTCAGGGTGAAACAATTAACAATACCTAAAATGAACAACATGGAAAACATGCAACATTAAAAATCCATTCAAAAGCAACCACAGGTATAAAAAGAAGTAACCTCCAGACCCCAAGCTTTGCAGGGGGAAACTTATGGGATAAAAACGTATTTAAAAAGGTAAAGGGACCCCTGACCATTAGGTCAATTCGCGGACGACTCTGGGGTTGCGGTGCTCATCTCGCTTTACTGGCCAAGGGAGCCCGGCATACAGCTTCCAGGTCATGTGGCCAGCATGACAAAGCCGCTTCTGGCGAACCAGAGCAACACACGGAAATGCCGTTTACCTTCCCCCTGTAGTGGTACCTATTTATCTACTTGCACTTTGATGTACTTTCGAACTGCTAGGTTGGCAGGAGCTGGGACCGAGCAACGGGAGCTCAACCCGTCGCGGGGATTCAAACTGCCGACCTTCTGATCGGCAAGCCCTAGGCTCTGTGGTTTAACCCACAGCGCCACCCGTGTCCCTTCTAAAAACATACTTACCAGCTGACAAAAGACAGCTAGAGAGTCAGGCTGAGCAAGAAAATTCTGAAATGCTTAAATGCTAGCTTTCTTCTTCTTCTTCTTCTCTCTCTCTCTCTCTCTCTCTCTCTCTCTCTCTCTCCCTCCCTCCCTCCCTCCCTCCCTCTCTCTCCAGTAGTATATGCCTTACCAAGGAACACCGAGACCATTGGCCCCACTCAGACATGACACAATCCTCCGGGCATGGCAATGTGCACTTTCTAGCACCAATGGGCATCTCTTCTTGGTCACATAGGTAGTCTTCAACAGTGTCCGAAGGACCATCCATGGTGTTCTGCATGCATCTGGAAAAACAAAGCCCATGCCTAAATATACATGTATATTATTATTATTATTATTAGGCTGCCAATGTTAAGTACAGTAGCATTGCTTTTTATATATACGTTATAGAGCAAAGTCAATAGACACAGGACTTTGCAGATTAAGGGAAACATGCAGGGGTCCTCCTCCAAGGAACACACAATCTAGAGCACTGGTAGCCAACATAGTACCCTCCAGATGGTTTGGGACTACAGCTCTAATAATCCCTGGCCTCAGGCCTTGCTGGCTGGAGTTGATGGGAAATGTCGTCCAGGAACCTCTGGAGGACATCACATTGGCTAAGGGTAAAGGTAAAGGGACCCCTGACCATTAGGTCCAGTCGTGACTGACTCTGGGGTTGCGGCGCTCATCTTGCGTTATTGGCCGAGGGAGCCGGTGTACAGCTTCCAGGTCATGTGGCCAGCATGACTAAGCCGCTTCTGGTGAACCAGAGCAGCGCACGGAAATGCCGTTTACCTTCCCGCCAGTGTGGTACCTATTTATCTACTTGCACTTTGACGTGCTTTCGAACTGCTAGGTTGGCAGGAGCTGGGACCGAGCAACGGGAGCTCACCCCGTCGCAGGGATTCAAACTGCCAACCTTCTGATCAGCAAGCCCTAGGCTCTGTGGTTTAACCCACAGCGCCAAATGTGCACAAATGCAGCTGCCCATATTTAGGTTACTTGCTGGCAGGGATTAGCTATGGAGTGACCCTGGATCCTGCAGCATCGATGCAAAGGTAGCCTTGGATCTCTTCATCCACAGGTCTTCCTTCTTTAAAGCAATTTGAACCTTACTCTGCACATCCCTAGTCGGTTTACTAATCTACACTTTGGCAGAAGGGAACCTCCACTGCATCCTGACCCCTACAGCCAGCTTATCTGAGGGTTAAGATTGCTTTGCTACAGTAATTACTATACTTCACTAGTTCCTTTATTTGCTCACCAGTTCTTAATATTTTATATAGCCTATGGCTAAATAAATCCTGAGACCAGCACCAGATTAGGTGGTTAAGGCCCTGTTTCAGATTTCATCCTGCATAGCCTGTTACTTATGTTTTCCTGCCATTGTGAATACTAGTTGCAGTGTACTCAAGGGTACGCAATACCAGCACCTTTTTTTTTTGTTTTGTTTTGTTACTTACTGTAACAACTTAATGGTGCGTACCAGCACCTATTTTTCAGGGGGGGGGGGGGAAGCACTAACCAGTAGTAATTATATTAATTATATGTAGGATCATCATCCAGTTTTCTTAAATTCAGCTTGGTAAAATAAACCAAAATTTCTGGGGTGGGGAAGGAGAAGTAATAGTAAAGCAATGTGCAAATACACACCTGAAATATGACTAAGTTTGAGTCTCACACCAGAAGGGGCAGTATATTGAACTGCCTTCAAATCCTGGCTGTACTCACATGGCAATATTGTCAACTCTTTCAAGTGCTGTTTATCCCATCATTTCAAGATGTCATGATTCAAATCAGAGCATCTTTACAATGAGGTGGTCATACTGTGAACACAGGGCTTGGAGGCCCTCTGCCTGCACAAAATGACCATGAAATTTAGCATTTAACATTCAGGAAGCGAATGTGTTTCTGGATTTTAATTCTAATGGGCTGAGATTTCAATATTTGGAATGAATAATAGACTTTTCCCCGCCCCACATTTGGCTTTAATGGTACAGACAAGACCTATTATCTTTCTAGGTTACTATACTCCCTCCTTTAACATGGGGTAGAGCAGGGCTATAGGGAGAAGAAATTATCAGTAGGAAAAGGAATATCTATCATAGTTACTACTGCCAATTTCTTCTAGCGGAAATTTGAAAGCTAGAAAGATGGCATTCCCCAAATAAATCTTTCGCTGCTTCAAAGTGAGCCTCTGTTTTGAACATAACCTTGTGAAACTTGACAGCAGAATAATATACCTGTGGCAGATGAAAATGAACATTTGGCACTTCACAGCAAATGTTCCCAACAATAAAGCGCTCATTAGGGCGCTTGTCATTGAGTCTCTTGTCATACCAGATCGTAATTGGACACCTATCATACTGAACCACCAGGATTCCAAAGGCACGCTGCAAAGCCCTGAAATTGTGCATGAAACAGGAACAAAAACACAGCAATGCCCCCCCCTCCCCAAACCACCCACGCTAAGCCAAGTGGAAGTAGACTCCACTGGAAACAATGGTAACTTTTTGTGCCAAGAAAGAATGGGTAAAGGCAGAAGGAAAGCCAAGTAAGAGGTATGGTTTCCTTCTGCACACTAGTTTTTATACTGTCTTTCAATAAATAAATTCCCAGGGCAGTTTACGTTAGGGTTGCCATACGTCTGAAATTTCCCGGACATAGCCAGTATTCATTCCCCTTAAGCAGCTTCCAGGTTAAAATCGCTGAAATGTCTGGAACAATCCGGACATATGGCAACCCATGTTGGTAGTGTAGTTTTGGGCATTTTGATCATTAAAAATAGATCAAAAGCTTACTTTTTGATATACAGTGGTACCTTGGTTTAAGAACAGCTTAGTTTAAGAACAACTTGAATTAAGAACGCTGCAAACCCAGTGTTTTGGTTTGTGAACTTTGCCTTGGAAGCAGAACATGTTGAGTGTGTTCCATTTGTAAATTGAGTCCCCCGCTTCTGTGGGAAAGCATGTCTTGGTTTAAGAACGCTTTGGTTTAAGAACGGACTTGCAGAATGGATTAAGTTCATAAACCAAGGTACCACTGTACCGTAGTACATAAAAAGAAAAACAATGATTCAAACAATCATAAAAATATGAGAATTAAAGAGCAGCAACATTTTTTTAAAAAAAACTCAGGTTTAAAAATTAGGACTAATTAAATTAAATTTGTATAAAATGGGTTTCAGTTTGTCAGCAACATCCCTAGTGTCATTCACTTGAGTTGTACGTTGGCTTGCCAAGTTTCCAAAGAAATGAAACTTTCCCACCCCTTTCATGATCATACAATGACGTCTGAAAATCTAAAATATATATTTTTGTTTTGAATAAAGAAAAAAGTGAGACCTAACATTGTTATGACTTTTGCTATACTGTACAGTACAATTAAATATTAGGAAGTGCCTGAGGCTGGAACCCCGGAGAACAAAGGGGTTGCGTCAGTGGCATCTACAATGTCAATCTACAGAGAGATGGGCATAGAATAGGGAAGGGGAAACAGTTATTAGTATGGCACATATCAGAAAGGGTGTGTGGTGCAGGGGTGAACATCAACATGAACTATGTGACACATACACAAAAATTGGGTGGAACAAAAGAGCTTCAAGCTGTCAGCAAGCAACAGTCCATGCCCATCTAGGGAGTTCTGACTTGTACATTCAAAATCCTTTTATGACTTTCAGCACACTAAAGCCACATGTGCTGGAAATTAAATTAGGAACCATGCTTTCAAAATCATTCCTGGGATGGATGGACTATTCCAAGATTTAGTAGTATGAAGAGAAGGGGATGACAGAGGACAAGATGGTTGGACAGTGTTCTCGAAGCCACCAACATGAGTCTGACCAAACTGCGGGAGGCAGTGGAAGACCTGACGTGCTCTGGTCCATGGGGTCACGAAGAGTCGGACACGACTAAACAACAACTACAATAGAGACTTTTTCTGCTAGAAACTACTATTCCAAATAAAATTTGTGTTTAAGGATGAAAGCTCCCCTGGCTCCTCACTTGGAAGTGAAAGTGCCAATGTTTTGCTCACCTTACTTTCCTCGTTTGCACACCTTCTCCACAATTCTCCTTTAAGTCCACGTTTGTCACTTTGCACACGCTCCAGGGTTCAGTGACCCCGATGTACTGGCTGCAGTCGCTGTGGCACGGGACTACCTCATATACCTGGAATGCACACACAAAACATGAACTTGCTTTATGTGCAAGTGTGCAGCCTAACAACTGGAATCAGAAATATCTTAAGCTTTATTGGAAAACAGTACTTTCAATTAAAGTGGGGTGGGGTGGGGTCATTTGCTGTGAAAGTTAGCAGGCATGCATTCGCAATCAGTGCTGACAAGCAAGAGTATATAAAATTAGCCTTTCAGTTCACTCTCCCCCTTGAGACACACAATTGTGAGGCCTTAGTCTCTCTTTTTGAGCAGCTGCTGCACAAGGTCAGGTGGGAGGAATTTCAGGGCAATCACTCTTCAACTCCTCTTCCTGAAATTGCCTTCCTACCCTATTATCACATCAGTCTTTGATCCTCAGCAGCACCTGTCTCACTTTTTGTGCACCCTATTTAAAGGTAAAGGTAAAGGGACCCCTGACCGTTAGGTCCAGTCACGGACGACTCTGGGGTTGCGGCCCCATCTAGCTTTATTGGCCGAGGGAGCCGGCGTACAGCTTCCGGGTCATGTGGCCAGCATGACTAAGCTGTTTCTGGCCAAACCAGAGCAGCGCACGGAAACGCCGTTTAACTCCCCACCAGATCGGTACCTATTTATCTAATTGCACTCTGACGTGCTTTCGAACTGCTAGGTTGGCAGGAGCAGGGACCAAGCCGCGGGAGCTCACCCCATCGCGGGGATTAGAACCACCGACCTTCTCATTGGCAAGCCCAAGAGTCTGAGTGGTTTAGACCACAGCACCACCCACGTCCCTATTTACCAAACATCTATAGGAGCTTATCTTGCCAGGCAGCCCATGCAATTTACTCAGGAGCCCCTTTGAGTAAAATGGGCCTTGCTCCCAGGTGCTTCTACAGGACAAAAATCAAAAGATTTTGGCAAGGCCTTGCTATGCTTCTACCTCCTGTTCTTCCTCTTGGTTGTTAACAGCTCACAGTCCCACCTGTAGATGTTTACTTGTTGTTCCTTTGCCCTGCATTTTGCCTCCCAGCAGCATTTGTGCTGGGCTCAGAGTCTGACATCCCATGGACTTTCCTTGGGTCAATCGTTCTTATATGAGATCTTAGTTCCTGACTGAGCCTGGCAGCTGTTGACGCTGTTTCCAGACTCCAGAGACTCTGGCCCACCCCATTGCCAAATGTAGCTGTGGGTGTCTGAAGAACCTAATATGCCATAGGAGTGATAACTCAGTTCCTTTTAAGCTTGCGTAACATTTTGGCCCCTTATCTGAATATGTGTGAAATATGAGAAGAAGAGAAGAAGAAGAGTTTGGATTTGATATCCTGCTTTATCAAAGCGGCTAACAATCTCCTTTCCCCTCCTCCCCCACAACAGACACCCTGTGAGGTGGGTGGGGCTGAGAGACTTCAAAGAAGTGTGACTAGCCCAAGGTCACCCAGCAGCTGCATGTGGAGGAGCGGAGACGCGAACCCGGTTCCCCAGATTACGAGTCTACCGCTCTTAACCACTACACCACACTGGCGTATTCCATTAGCATATGCTTCTCTGTGCTTGATCATGTTGGAAAACACACTCCTGACCTAAAGTGCCTGTGCTTGGCGTGGCAGGAAAGAAGGGGAGAGAATGAAATGGAAGCAGTGTGCTGGGACTGAAAAGGTCTACCAAGACAAGACTTCCACCTCCACTGGACTTCTTCATAGGATTCCTCACCATCATCGCCCACCACTTGGTTGGCCTTATGCCATGCCAGCGCAGCCAACTTCTGTAGGCTCCTTGCATGTTTTAAAACCCTAGTTTTCCAGGATTCCAGAACACACATCGAAGCCTACGTAGGCAGAACAAGTTTCCTACTACAGACAGAGTCACTTTCAACTCTTGGTTGGCTACAGAGGGTTGAGCATGCTTGTCCCTGCTTCCTCTTCTCTCACACTGTTCCCTGGGTTCCTTATCAGTCATTTCTGCCTATGTATCAGCCCTTGGAATGGCTGTTTGTAATACAGCTATAACCTGTTTTTCATTCAGCTTTCTGTGTCCGTCACCATTTTCTCCCCTCTTCCACTGTTGATGAAGCCAGTTGCAGTTGTATACATAAACACGACAGGTAGCATATGTACAGTCTTAAGAAAAAGTTATACCCAGAGGAGGCAAACAAGGCACATATTAGGGGATTTTATCTGGAAGCATGCTTGAAGGCAGTGCATCTGTTTCACAGACTCTTACCTGAGCCTGGGGCAGGTGTTGGCCATGAACGCAAGGGAACAAGCAAAAGTAAATAAAAGCAATAGTTAGGAAACAAAATGGATAATCAGAAATAGTAATGCTGCTTCAACCTAAAAAGCGGCAACCCTTGCAAAATGCAATGGTGAGTCCATACTTAGAGCAGATCCATGGAAATCAATGAGACAAGTTAACCCCTCTGTTTTCAACAGGTCTACTCTAAGCAGGTTTCTGCCTCTAGTCTCTCACATTGCTGGAAAGCACTTCTTTGATGATGCTGCCTAGAGACGAGCTTCTGCAGAATGGCTGGGCTCTGACTGCAGTGGCGGACCTTGGGACCTTAAGTTTCAATGTGGCGTCCTGTGCAACACCCAAATTTGGCACCCCCACCTTTTGCCTTCCAGTCTACTTCCTAGTTTCAACACCCCCTGCAGCTCCACACCTAGTGTGGCCAAACTGGTTGTGCCCCCCCTAAATCCACCCTGTTTGTAGCACATTATTAAATTATTATTCTCTGTCCATTGATGGCACTGATCATTTACAATCTGGTAATCTAGGCACATCCCTGAAAAGCCTTCTTTTGGTCCTAACCTGGAGAATACCACTGGCAGTAGAGCTTTCTTTCCACCAGCCTGCCAGGGAGCCCCTGATGACAGGCTTCCCTCTCTGCTAGCAGTCCAACCCTTTCGCCACATCCGAAGGCTTCTTCCCTCCCCGGGAACGATAGGACTCCACCTTTACCGTAGTTGGTGTACTATTCATCCACTGTATGTTATCTGTGATGAATAAGCAATGCTTCTTTGAAACATTCTTGGTGCCTCTTCAACACCTTATAGTCTATGGAATTTGTTTATTTTATGTGCTTCTTACTGGGGAGAGGGAGTTACCTTTATGTTTCAGTATTTTGTGTTATAATGCTTTCCATGTGCTGCTTTCATTGCAAACACAGACTTGTATTTAGCTTCTTGATTTCCTTTAAGCTGGAGATAAGGTGCAGATTAATTACACAGCCTCAAGCAGCTGTCTGGCCACTGCCACAGGATGCATGTGTGGGATTTCCACACTTACAGATTTAGAGCGAAGTGTATTTAATATTAAAAGATGTATCCTCTAAGGCTAAGCTTTCGGCTCTTTAGAACATCCCGTTTGGAATCGTGCTCCAGACTGTTTACAATTGCATTGCTTTTCATTACTGCGGTGGCATCTATTGCATCCAGACCAGCAGTTCTTCATCCCCTGCCAGGGATCGACTGCAGAAAACTGCATGATACATTTGGAACACTGCAGTTTGTGATCTGTTGCAAGCACCCCTTCCTGCATACACATTTTTTCTTCTTCATGCAAAACCTCCTGCCTCATTAGAAGCACCAACATTTGTGTCATTGGTCTAGAGCCACTTTGTATTTTAGCATTTGCCTGATAGCCACAAGCTATCACAGGCATTTGCATGTAGGCAAGTATAGGTAAAGGTAAAAGGTAAATAACCCCAGACCATTAAGTCCAGTCAAAGACGACTATGGGGTGTGGCGCTCATCTCCGCTTTCAGGCCAAGGGAACCAGCATTTGTCTGCAGACAGCTTTCTGTGTCCATGTGGCCAGCATGACTAAACCGCTTCTGGCACAATGGAACACGGTGACAGAAGCCAGAGCGCATGGAAATGCCGTTTACCTTCCCGCCACAGCGGTACCTATTTATCTACCTGCACTGGTATGTTATGCTTTTGAACTACTAGGTTGGCAGGAGCTGGGGCAAAGCGACAGGAGCTCACCCTGTGGTGCAGATTTGAATGGCTGACCTTACAATCAGCAAGCTCAAGTGTTTCAGTGGTTTAGACCAAGACGCCACCCGCGTCCCAAGTAAGCAAGAATATAAAAATGTATGCAGCTGAATGAGCAATGAGCAGGCTGGCAGAGGAGCGCCTTCTTCTTTACCTAGCATGGAAACTAAGTTGGCTACCAGATTAGAGAAGTTTCCTCTGCTGTACAGAAATGCAGTGAGCTGCTGTCTCTCCTCTGCCAAACCCCAAATAAGCTAGTAATTTTTATGGGTTAATTTACAAAGCTGCTTTACGCTGTTCTTCTTTCTGCCCTGCCCTGCCATTTTCTTTATTATTACTGGTGGATTTGTAGCTATGATCACAGCTGCTCATCTAGAAACTTTGTTAATTTTATCTGGCACTTTCTTTAGGTTGAAGGGGACGGGGGGAAGCAACCCATAACTGTTTCACAATCCATGGACACCATCGCGGGAAAAGCCTATCAAGTGTCAGTAAATGGTACCAATAGATGGCTTTGTGTGTGCAACAGTGTGAATTAAGTTCAAAAATTAAAAAGGGCAAGACTTCAATTTTAGAAGGAGGAAGCACATAAAGATGAGAAACACTTGAAGATTAACATAAGACTTGGGCAGATCTGGGTGAAGCCTTCTAACAAAAAGCTAAGGACATTATGACACTAGCCACCATTAGAGGGCAGCATCGTTGTAGAAATAAACCTCTCATCTTTAGATCACAGATATCTAACCATTTATTATTTTTGTTATGTAGAAAAAGAAAGCATGTTTCTAAGTACAGTGAATTAGGCTGAAAGCAGAAGATTTGGTATCAGCCCCTCCTATTAAAATGTTTTTACCCCGCTATGAATACCTCACCCGCACAACCTAGCCTCCATGCCTACTTTTGTTTGGTGTTAAATTGGATTACAAACTTGGTTTATTAGCTTTAGTTTAACACTTATTATGTTCTAAACTAGAACTAATTACATCCTCTTAAGTGGAAAATCAAATCAGCAGGCCATTTCCTTCTGTGCCTGCAAAATGTCAACACAATGGCATCTTATTTAGATGAGAACCGCCAACATCCCCACCCCCAACCCCCACTTTTTCATCTTCTTCCCAGCTCCCCACTACAGGGGAATTTATGGAAATGGAAACTTGGGCTGTTTCCTTTGTTTGGGGGAAATGCAGATTAAATAAAAACTCAAGGTGGACATTAATCAAATCGGAGAAGATGCACAAAACCCTTTTTCTTTTTTCCCTTCCGTTCAGTTTGTCGTGAAACCAAGAGCAGAGGCCATGCACATCTAGAGCTTATTAAACATCCATCGATGGTTCAGCATCAACATTAAGATTCTCCTGCATATGACTATGATCTCCTTCACGCTTACACACAAAGCCCTCCCCACCGCTCCCCTCTTGGTCTGGTCAAACATATAAAAGCACATTCCCTTAGAATACCAATGAACCATTATGAATCAGGGCTGTCGCCAATTAAAGAAACCTGAGTTGGTAGTTGAGTTTTAATCCATTAAATAATTAAATCTGCATATTATTAAAACAATAATGTTGCTGGGACTGGGAAAGGAGTGCTTTGTTTTTTACATGGCCCATATGTCGCAGGACAAAAACCCATCTTCCTTTATTGTGAGAGTGAAAAAGCAAAGCCTCTTTTAAGACGGTGCCTGCTATCTTCAGCTTTTATAACTATTTACACACACACAGAGAGAACTTTATTGTGGGCCATAGACCCAAACACAGTACAACAATAGAAAATATTAACAGTTATTAGGGTGTAAGTTCGGCCTTGCTATCCAACAGGGAAGCTTTTAGCCTGTACATACTGATTTATGGTATTTTAAATATAATTATATGTCGGGGTGCTAGTTTTGTGGGTGCAATGCACCCATAATTATTGGATTTAGTAAAAATTAGAATTAATCAAAGTTTGATTGTTGTTGTTGTTTAGTCGTTTAGTTGTGTCCAACTCTTCGTGACCCCATGGACCAGAGCACGCCAGGCACTCCTGTCTTGCATTGCCTCCCACAGTTTGGTCAAACTCATGTTCGTAGCTTCGAGAACACTGTCCAACCATCTTGTCCTCTGTCATCCCCTTCTCACAGTTTGATTAAACTGTGCCAAAGGCTGCTAGATGCAACTTATGGTAATGAGTCAGGCCAGCCTGACAGGACTAGCTGAGTATAAGGCACAGAGGAGACAAAGATGGGTGATGCCCATCAGGGAACCTATCGAGAGAGAGAGAGAGAGAGAGAAAAGACTGCCAGACAAAGAGGGGAGACCCTCCTCCAGCTGTGTGTTGATGGGCAGAGACCAAAAGGGTTAGGATTTCAAAGTGGAGGACGTAAGCCAACAGTGGGAAAGTGTCAGTTCTGCAAGTGGTTTGGGAAGCAGAGAAGCAGGGGCAGAACATGATGTGGCTAGAACGTAAGAGACACAGAGCATGGCTTTTTGCTTTTCTTATGAAGGAAGCCAGGCCCTCTTTGGATGTGGATGCTCTGCAATCTCTTCATCTAGGTCCAGGTGTTATATACAGTGCTATCGTTCTAGAAAAAGAGGTGCCACAACTCACCATGAACACCTCTCTTATTCTTATAATGGCAATGGCACCACCTGAAAGTTGCTGGAATGGAGTTCTGGCTGAAAAAAGGCCTGGTTGTATATTTGTGTAAATAAACCATATATAATAAAGACACCACAGTCACTGCTGTGCCTTATTCCCAGAAGGAAACGCAAGCCCTTGTTGAGTGCCGGGGATCCCTGAAATCTCTCGCATCGCTCAGTGGAGATGGAGGTTGCGTGTAACAATATTAATTTGAGCGTTTTTGATTGTTTAGGGTCTCTTTTTAGTCCATTAAAAACACTGTTAATCAATCTAAAACTGAAGGATTAAAGGCTGCTGTCCTAGTATTAACCAACAAGGATCCCACATGCTAAGAAGGAAAGAAAAGAGTGAGCAGGCATTGAAACTGATACATAAATACGTAAAAAGCATCCAAGTGAGGGAAGACAACTTAAGACTAATGAATAAAAAATCCATTGGAGGATGCTCTATGTATTTTGATAGCCTTCTCTTCAATGATGCATTCAGGAGGGAGAACAACTCAGTTTTGAAATGTAAAAGAATTACGGGTGGCAATGTGCTGAGAATTACCTGATTGACATGATCCAACTTGGGGCAAGGCCTTCCGCCATTGTAGGGCTTCTCCCGGAGCCATTTGGACCTGACTTTCACCCCACTGCCACAGGATTTACTGCAGCGAGACCAGTTGGACCATTCGCTGAGCTTGCAGTCCGAGGGGCATGGGATGATGCAAGCTTCCTCGATGTACCCTGAGTGGAGAAAAAGCAACAGCACAATGCCAGGACGTAAGAGCTTTGCTAGAGCAGACCAAAAGCCAAATGAGGCCAGCATCCTGCCCCCCGCAGTAGCTAGCCAGATAGAGGCAATTAGCTTCTCTTGCAGCTGCCTCCCAGCAGCTGGTATTTGGGGGCAGAGACAAACACACAGAGGTTCAGTTTCACTGGCTAATAGACACTGATACCCTATCTCTTCCACAGATTTGGCTAATCCCCATTAAAGCCCTCTAAACTAGTGGCCATCACTACATAAATGAAAAGAGGTACCATGTTTTGTCCTCCCTGAATCGACTGCCCATAATTTCATTGGGTGACACCCCCCCACACACACACATTTTAGCGCTCAGAGAGACAAGGCAAGTATAATGAAGCCCTCCCTCCCATCAATCTACAGTGTGTGCTTTCGGAATTAAAACTCTGGCTTGGCAGGAGTCTTGCGAGCGCAGAAATTTCTTCGTCATTAGGACAATATTGAAATGCAACTAAGAAGCAGATATGCGCACCCAGAGACAGCGCTGGGGTAATATCTGAGCGCCTGCTGCGGTGTCTTATTAGGATTCATGCTCATCTGGTATCTGCCGTTCTCTGACTTTTTGACAGCTGGAACGTAACTGACGCTGCCCTGTCTCTCATTACATCACTGTCACACTCCACAGAGGTATATTGAATGAAAGGTGTCTCGTGAGACAGTCTGCCAGCGCACCCCTCCCACAGCTGAAGCAAGGAATATCTCGTGTTGGTTGCAACATATGTCCACATACCAGCCAGACCAAAGGCGCCTGATCCTCTTGAAAACAGTGAACTTATCTATCGGGTCTAACAGCGGAGGAGAGAGTGTGATCTGCCACATCAATGATCTGCAGATTAACAGCCATCTGCCCTCGCTTGTAATTGTAAGTGCTTTCTCCAAGTGTTGATGGGTTTAAAGGTGATAGTAGTTCGATTAGGCTAAACAAGGGTCTATTGCCACAAGCCTTAGAACTCTCTCCTCACCCCCACCCCACCCCCGCCGCCAGAAGACTTTGATGCAAAAGTACACTTTGCATTATGCGCGGTGTATAAAATATGCGATGTCACTCCCGCTAATTGCGGACACAGGTGGTGGTGGCCGACAGAAATGGAGGCGAAATGGTGCTACTGGGGAACCAGAGGGAGTGATCAGCATGCAAATGGGAAGCCTGAGGTTTGAAAAGTAGAAAAGGGGGGTACACACACCCCTCTCTACAACAGCCCTATGAGGACTGAGAGTGCTCAGCAATCAGGGAATGCTAAGTATCAGCTTGAAAATAAAAAGAAGGAAATTGGCCATAGGGTAAGAAAGATAGAGCATCTTGAACATGGGCAGGCAAACTAAGGCCCGGGGGCTGGATCCGACCCAATCGCCTTCTAAATCTGGCCCGCAGACGGTCTGGGAATCAGCGTGTTTTTACATGAGTAGAATGTGTTATTTAATATGCATTTCTGGGTTATTTGTGGGGCATAGGAATTCATTCATATATTTTTTCCTCAAAATATAGTTCAGCCCCCCGACAAGGACTGAGGGACAGTGGACTGGCCCCCTGCTGAAAAGGTTTGTTGACCCCTGATCTTGAACATCTTGTACTGTCTTAGAAAGGCTGGCTGGCTGGCAACCAAACAAACAGGAACATTCCTTTCAATGAGAGAGGATAGGCTGCAATATTTTACAGGTGCAACTTGTACTTTAAAGTACTGGGGCTTATGGTCAAAGGCCTGTACAACTTCAGCCTGTCAATATGCTAAGACTTTCTTTGGCGGCGCCTCCCCCCCTCCAGGCATCACAAACTAATGTGACGTAAGAATCCATTTAAGCTCCCAGTCTGCAACAGGCTCCCCACCCCTCCTCAAAGCAAGACAGCTCATTAGGAAACAGCTTGGCAGGTCACCCATTATAGTTCTAGAGTATAAAACAACGGGACTGCAATAAAAAGGAATGCGACTGGTAAAAAAAACCACACATCTATTCTTAAACACAAGGAAAGGGTTTCAAAACTTTCATATGTGAGCATCTGGCTACAGAACTGAATTTCACTGTTTTTAAGAGACAAAATATTCATTTATTTAGGGATTTCTACCTGCTCTGGAAGCAGACGTTACACGTAAACCATTGACCTTGAAAACAAAGCACTCAAGGTGGCTATAACACACATGCAATCATGTCTGGTTACTCTTTTTTTTTACCATTCAGTTATTTTTGTACTGTTCTATCCGCTTGCTTCTATAGCAATACAATCCTATGCTCTGTTAATATTGGCGTCACTGGAGAGCTGCAGGATCCTGAACAAACTACACTGCTGTTAGCTGGCCACCAGTACAGCAAAATCCCGTTACCATTTCCTCCCACCTTCTGTTTCTGAGGTTTGGGTATGAGGGCTGATGCTTATGAAATGAAAACCACAAAGGAATGCAACAAACCCCTAAGGGGCAAACATACTGCAAAAAAGGCCAAATTAGAACTAAGCTCAGGGGCTACAGAATGCTGACTTACTATTGGAGAATGGAATGGAATGGAGTATCCTGGGAGAGGGCATGGCTAGTTGACTGGAACACTAATATAAGAGCACTCCACACTGCAGCATTTTATAGCAGACCCCTTTTGTTTCTTGTATTATTGTAGAGGTATGGCAACATGCAGGCATCCGTTGTGTTAAACTGAAGAGCAGAGCAGGCCCATGGCCCTTGCAGAAAAATAATGGGGAGGGATCGAAACGATCCCTTGCATCAATCCCCCTCCCCTTGCACCACCCCCCACCCCCAGAATCTGGAATGTCCTTGGCAGTAAATAATCGGTGCTCTCAAAGTAGGACTGGGAGTTTGAGAGACTTGTTGCAGCATCTTCTCATCCTGGGACCTTAAGATGGGGAAATGGTCCTCTGAGCCCAGTTCTCCTCCTCCCCTGGCTACCTCTAGCCAATTCTCCAAGGATCTTTTTGGCACCAAGCAGAGCTGCTTCTTCACCGCTGAAAGGATTTCGTGCTGAGGAAACTGGCCTCAGAGGAAATGCTTTCACAGTTGGTGCACCTCAGTCAGGGATTCATCACCCCGGGGATTCTTCCAGCAACAAGAGGGGCATAATAAATAAATATCATTCAAAAAAAAAAGATTCTTCTCTCTCTCCTCTTCCAAATTTCTGACAGGTAACTGCTCATCTGCCTCATACAGAAACCTTCCAAGTTGCAGCCCCAAACATATGGAGGCCACCAGGTTGGGGGAGGCTGGTATATATTTCAAAGATTCAGTGCATTCTGTGATCTATACAACATCCTTGTAAGATGAGCCACTTCACTTAGTCATTTATTAAATGTATGGAAGAGGGTGTGGGTGTGTCACATTTGGTACCAAGCTTCTTGAGACTACCACTTGAATATCACCATAGGAAAGAATATGTGGCTATATGATACATGCCAATGTGATAATGTTTGAACAGGCCCTGCATGTTCAAACCCCCCACAGGGCTTAAATCTGATTGCTAATGCCTATGCCCTGCATGGATCACTGCCTTGTCATGGCAAAGGGGCTTGAATAACTCCAAGAAGCTATGAGCTATGCCGTGCAGGGCCACCCAAGGTGGACAGGTCATAGGAATGCCTACCCATAATATGGTGGCACACCACCCCAATCTCTGAGCGAAGCAAGATTCCAGGGGTTGCAGGAGCTCACCAGCGTTCAGTTTCCTCAGAATGAGGGACAGCAGAGACTGTCTTTATGAGATATGGCTTATTTACACATATGTACAACCTGAGCCTATGATGGAGGGGCTCACAGCATTAACAGCCCAAAAGGTCTTCCTTTTCCCATAGCCGTACTTCCTTGGATTCAAGCATGGCTCTCATTCTCTGGCTGCTACAAGCAGCCTGATTCCAGCCCAGTTCTCACACCCAACTCTGACCACTGTCTTCTCACTACCACCCAATTTGCCCTCTGGCACAGAGCAGCTTCATTTCTTATACTAAGGACCCACACTTAGGGGCCGTTAACTCGCCAGGAAACTTGCCTGGCTCCTTCAACAATGGAATCCCCCAAACCCACAACAACACAAACATCTCTGTATCTCTAGTGCAGTATGGGAGACAGAGACTGCAGCAGCAGACATGCTGTAATGGTAATAAACGAATCTCCTAATGCAAAATGAAATCTGAGAAGCAGTTAGGGAGGCAGTATAGAAAAACAAGATACATACTTAGCCAGTGCTTTCAGAAGCATTTAGAACAGGCAAATTTCCAATGCAAGGGAGTAAGTAAGCAAGGACTACAGCAAGTTGGTATCATATGAGCTGTATTTTAAAGATTATTTTTTTTAAAAAAGAAACTCATGCTATTACATTCGTAATTTAAATGATTTAAAATCGCAGTCTAATGCAGCCAATATTTAGTACTTGTGGTCTTTTATTCCAAACTATCTAACTGCAGTATGCCCATTACTATATTAACAGATTGCTTATGTAAGCTCAACTGAACAAGCTTCAGGGGTGCATTGCAACAAGTCTATGGGCATCCTGCCCATGGAAAAGTTAGACGGGACTGAAGACAAAAGCCACACACTCTCTGGAAGCTGGTTTTTTGGCATATGCCAGGGGCTTCCTGGGACTGATCTGTGTTGGCTGATTACGGCACCATTCAAAACTACTTCGATGCACGAGGCATCACACACACACAATACACAGCCAAGAGTGGGGAAGCTGCAGTCCACCAGTGGAAGGTGGAGGGCGCCATTGGGGCTGCCTGACTACAGCCCACTGTCGGCGCTCTCGCTGCTGTCCAGCGGCCGTGAGCAGCTGGGATGGCCAGCGAGTCGTTCACGAGAGACACGTGACACAGACGCCGCCGAGAGGGAGGCGAGGAGGAGCAGAAGAAGCCGTGGCAGCGACTTTGGTGACCCCCGAGCCCGCGTCCCAGCTGTTGTTTCCTTTCTTCAGCCAGTCAGGTTCAGCCCGTGCATTTGTACCCAGAGCCGAAAAGAAATGCCCGCCTTGCCCCAGCAGCGCCACGGCTGAGGGAGAGGAGGCGGCGGCGCCATAGGGCTTAGTGGCTCGTTGTGCCCCGCCAATGCTGGGGCGCCCCTGAGAGGCCGGCGCCCTGGTGCAACGAGCCACTAGCCCCTATAGGAAGGACGCCTCTGACTGCAAATGTTCAAAAGAGGAAAACATGCACCCATCAAAATAATTAAAGTAACTGTTTTGTGATTGTTAGTTAATCTAGGAAAGGTATTTATGGTTATTTCACAGTTCTAATGGACCAACATGGCTTTGGGCAATTAAATATACAAATTTCAGAGAGCTATATAATTTGCATTAAACATTAGCTTTTTATAGCGCATTAAATATTGCACCAAGCAGATTCATAATTTAAACTAAATGAATAAAAACCTGATACTGATAGCAAACATATGTTCTTTGCAGTCCTTTGGATATACCTATAGCTTTGTACTTTCTCCCTATACAGGAGGTACTTTTTCCTATACTATTAGGAAGCAACAGGATAGCTCCTAAGCACTCCTTCTTGCCTTCCTAACAGAAATACCAGACTATCCCCTACCAATGTAACACTTCCTGTTACACCTACATGGATTTTTAGATACAAAGTCCTCTTATAATTCTAGACAATAGCAAATGCTCAGAAAGACTACTATGCCCATCCCAAAGCTGAGAAAATCATAAACTATGCTTTGTTAAATGTATTTACAATGTCATGCGATGTGACTCATGATGAAACTGGACATCTGCAAAATTGGTTAAGTCTCAATTGTAATGGAAAAATACTTAATGCCAGCCTCTTGACCTGATGCTCCCAACAGTTGTACAAGGCATTTATCATCTTTCACATGTGTAGGCCAAATGCTCTTCCATATTTCTGTTTAGTAACACAGACAAAGAAAAATGGATGTAACCACTCATACAGAGGAAAACAAGAGGGACACAGAAGAGCAAATTGCAAGGAGAAATCAGAGGAATGGCAAGGGTGGGAGGTGTATGGGAGGAACAGACGCAGAATGATATGAGAAGAGATAAACATGTGGCCTGTGTCTGCATGTAAGACTAAACCATTATTGATTGAGCCTAACTTCTCTGAGTTTTCATGGGCTCCATCTCCTCTTTCTTCCTCCGACTGGTACAGTTGTAAGGAAGTGATCACAACCTTCAGCTTCAATTTTATATTAGCCTCAGTTCAGCATGTCATCCAAGCCTTGTGGTTAAAACTAACCACGGTTAATTTAAACAAACCAAGTACAAAAACCAAGGTCAAGTCAGCTTGTTTCTATTACCAGTAGTTAAGCTTAATTACTGTTTGTTCAGGTGTGGATGAAATACCAGGCCTGTGGCTAATAATAATAATAATAACAGAAGCAAAAACCTTCTGTTATTAAGAAGAAAGAACAGGGGAGTGGGACTGGATGATGATGATGATGATGATTACCCCACCTATTTGGGTTGGTAAACTCTAAACCATGGTTTTGTGCTACATCTGAACCAGCCCACAGAGTGACCCTATCATAAAAAAGTGGTTATTAAATGAGGTACGGATGAGACATTATGGGAAAAGGACTGACTATGAACACCTTGTTCAGGTACTGGAAGTTGATTCATGAGATCCTCTTGAGCAGAGTTGGAAGGATCTTTCAAAAAATAAAAATAAAAATTCCTTCCAGTAGCACCTTAGAGACCAGCTAAGTTTGTCATAGGTGTGAGCTTTCGTGTGCATGCACACTTCAGTTTCTCATTTTTCCAGTCTTCAGTTCTTCACATTTCTGCAGCAATTTGCAAATTTATTTTTTATTTTTATTTTTTTACAATCCTCATGTAAATTTATTAGCATTTTAATGTGGATTTTGCCTAATAAACACATTTTGGTACAGTTCCGAATAATGCATATGTTTCTGGAAGCAATTTTCTCCAATATAGTGCATTTTTTGTATGTTATTTTTACTAACATATTTTTTATGCACAATGTCCCCAAATATATTTTTTATTTTTTATTTATTTATTTATTTATTTATTATTATTATTATTATTATTATTATTATTATTATTATTATGCATGGCTTGGTTGGATAACTGCATCACAAACTTTGGATAAGTGCAAATTTCAAAAGATGGCTGTTTCTTGTTCTGGAAAGTATGGATTTGATATATTCATCTATAATATGAACTGAACCAAATTCCTCCCTCATCCCTACTCATGAATCACCCAGTTTATATGGGGTACCTAACTTCAACAACTTATCCTTGAAAACGGCACCATGCTAGTTAGCACTATTAAAGGATAAGTGAGTCAGGGAAGCCACAGAATAGATGTGGAGGGACAGCTGTTCAGATGGCAGCCCTATTAAAAGATAAAGTGGGGTGTGTGTGATCTTTTGACATGAAAAGAAGAAAGGGGGGCATGCTGGAAGTGAGCCAAGCTGAGAAAATAAGTACTTAAAAAGAAATGTAATGTAATGAGCTAATGCAGGGGAGGAGGCCAAGTTGTTTTGATTCTTTGACCTATGGGTTTTTTCATGTAAAGCACGGCTGCCTTGAAGAAATTGGACTACAACACCCATTGTTCCTGAACACTGGCTATGCTGGCTGAGGCTGGTGGGAATTAATTGTAGCCCAGCAACATTTACAGGGTCACAGGTAAGTCTCCCCTGATGCAAATGATAAATTAATGTGCATCTGCTTTATATGTGAAAAGAGGATAGGGATGAAATATATTGCTTGCCTATCAAGTCTCAATGTGGCCCTGAAAGCATCACACCGGATCAACAGTTTAAGAATTATACGTGAAAGTCCAGCAAACATAGCACCCCAAATGAATCTGCCACACAACTTAGTCTGCGATCATAAAGGTTTTTTAATATATATTTTTATTCTCTTCCATGGGTTGGATTAAAAGCCAAAAAATATGGGTTGACTATCTCACTATCCCCAGTTTCTTGGGCAGTCTTCTATACAAATTAGTTACAAAGATGGATAATAATGATCCAAGCAGTAAAAATGGGAAAACCTCCAAATAGTAAAAGTAGGAAATGGAGGGAGAGCAGACATGAGCTTTTCTCCAGTAAAATAAAAACCCTCGTTGTAATTCATAAATGACCCAAACGTTTATCATGTTGGACACATTTTCAAAAGATACAAAAAGTGGGTGAAATCAACATTTGCAGCTACACATTTGTAGAAATATAAACTTGGAATTATGCACCCATGTATGATATAGATACTGATATTCCAATATATTTTTGCTTTGTGCAAGCACAGAACTGATCTTCTAGGTTTAGTGAAGGACACCACTTCTTGAATTTCCCTTGACTTTCAAAGGTATTTACAGTCTACCTGACAGTATTTGTATTCATGGCTATGTCACAAGAGCCCATGGAGTGATGAATTGAACAACGGCATGTCTTTTATCTTGTTTTCAGGATTAGCCTCCAAGGCTTCAGCGCCACACAGCAATTGATCTTCTGCATCAGCAGTTTGGTCTCTTCTTTACTGAAGAGAGGCTTCCCTAGTTTTTCATGCTAATGGACACCTCACAGGTCATGACTCACTGTGAGATTAGAAACGATGACACTAGTTAAAATGGCAAGAGAGTCTTCCTTGCACATCAACGTGCTATGATGCAGCAACCAGACACAGACGGAAAAATACAGCACCTTTTGACTCAACTGTTATTGAATTCTCTCATCAACATTTATGATTATCATGCCATCATGACACATTCAAGCCTTTGCAAGAAGGCACTATATCTTTTATTCTAATATCTTGATCCTAAGCATGTTTATTGGGATGCAAGTCTCACCGTTTAAGTGGAAAGTACACCAAAGCAAATGATTTCAGGTTAGTGACAGAACTATTTGCCCTCATCTTCCAATTTGCCATTAGGAAACATCTGGTTTTCCCTACACTGGTTTTCCATACACGAACATAGGCACACTCATAGCAGGTATGATTAAAAGTGAATTCTGGGACCAGCTCTTAAGAGTATAAGGAGAGCTCTGCAGGATCAGATCAAAGGCCCATCTAGTCAGCATCCTGCTCTCGGTGTCCTTTGAGAAGCCCACAAACAGAACACGAGCGCAATAGCGCTCTCCCTATTTTGGCTCCTCAGGAACTGCTATTCATCATATTCTGGAATGAATACTGGAAGTTATTGGCTAGTAACCATTGATATCTCCTATGTCTAATCTTTTGAAGCTACCTAAGTTGGTGGCCATTACTAAAGCTTGCCGTAGCCGCCCTCTACTCATGCCACAATATTATTATGTTGTTGTTGATTTCCCGTTCAACTCATGCTCTTATCATTTCATATTTCTGAGTCTTATGGATTGGGTTCCCCTGCCAATACATTCTTGGCAAACTTGACACCCAACGTCTGCCAGGTGCATGGAGGTCAGGGAAGGGAAGGTGTGCCACAGCCTTTGAAAGACTCAATTTCTACCTGAATCTCACTGGATTTCATTGTATTATAAAAATCACATCAAGAAAGTAAAAAAGCAATAATCTATGCATATCTGAATGTAGTATAATCTTGGGTGCTATTTGAAGCATCTCATGCACATCACACATTTCTTTTAGAAATACTACGGGCTGCCAATCCTGCTAGCTCTGCTTGCCAATCCCATCCACCCACCCCACACCCCTTCACTGTAAGAAAAACGATAGGGCCTAATTTGATCAGTGGAATATTGGGTATCTATCTGGTGGGGGGGGCTTGTGTGTGTCCTGTCAGTTAAGAGGGGCCAACTGCCTCTTCTCGTTTTCTTGCCTCACACTAGCCTCTCATGATGTTGTTTTAGTCTCTCTCAGACATTATGTTATTTTGCTACAGTTTTATTATTAAACCTTGTTTACATTTACACGAGCCACTTACTTTTTCTCAAAGAACAAGGAATTCTGCTGAAGAATGGTGGAATATCCTAAACTTGGGTGAGGGAGGGGATATTCCTAGTTTGCCAGGAGGATTGTTTTTGTTCATCATCATCCCCACCATTACAACATTCACCAAGCCCCCTCCCCTCACAGCT
Organism: Zootoca vivipara; assembly: GCF_963506605.1. Taxonomy (NCBI): domain Eukaryota; kingdom Metazoa; phylum Chordata; class Lepidosauria; order Squamata; family Lacertidae; genus Zootoca; species Zootoca vivipara. The sequence continues at coordinate 28,970,449 of NC_083287.1, read as the reverse complement.
TGCCCCAAATCATCTTTTCCTTTTCCCTGGCAGGCAGGCTGGAAAGGAGGTCAGATCGGCACAGGGTGGGCTTTCCAAAACACCTTGCTCTCCCCCTGTCACCGCTGCTGCAGAGAGCAAGAGAAGAAAGGCGTTTTCAGGGCAGTCTCAAGCAGGTCGGGCGCCCTGGCGCTGAGGGGCAGAGATCGCTCCGGCACCCCCACCCTCACAGGGCGCAGCATGGCTTCCACGCGGCTTTGCTGCGCAGCGCCCCACCTACCGGCCCAGCACCCTGGCGCCCTGCGCCACCGGGAGTCTACCTAGAGCCGGCCCTGGGCGTTTTATTCTCCCTTCTCCCACAGTAACCATCGGCAGTGACCGGCGGGAGAGTGAGAAGGCTTAGAAAGCGTGCCCTGCACCGATCCGCCCACTTGCCTCTAGTTATTTCCTGATCACCCCCAAGGACACTCGCCTGCTGGGGCAGCTCCCCAGCAACCATTCTGCTTTGTTGCTGCTTTCTTCCTCCTTGGCCTCCAACATTGCCGAGGCCGAAATGGCAGCGTGTCAGGTGCACAGCAGCAGCCAAGTAGGATAGCTGATGGGGAGTTGATGCTGGTGGTCATCAAAAGAGGTTCAAAGACTCTCTCAAGGCAAATCTTTAAAAATGTAGTATAAACACTGACAACTGAGAAACACTGGACTGTGAGTGCTCCAATTGGAGAACAGCCTTTACCAAAGCTGCAATGGGCTTTGAAGACGCTCGAACTCAGGACAAAAGGGAGAAACGTGCTAAGAGGAAGGCATGCTTGGCAAATCCACACCGTGATCAACTCCTGCCCAGAAACCAATGTTCCCACTGTGGAAGGACGTGTGGATTCAGAAATGGCCTCCACACAGTCACAGACTCACTTTTAAAACCATGTTTATGGAAGACAATCTTACTCGGCTATGAGTAATCGGAGGAGGAGGAGGAGAAGCCCTGCCCTAGCTGTTCCTCTCTGGCTTGCCTGGGCCACAGCCTGCCACCCACCACCACTCACACTGCTTCCTTGCTCACCTCCTCACCCTCCTGCAGTTCTGCGGTTATGCTGCCGTTTGCATGACCGACAACAATCACAGACAATGATATATTAGAGAGATTGTTCCATCAAGTTCATTAGAGGCAATTTCTCGACAACACTGTACAACATGGAGATGTGGAATTCAATAGTACTGGAGGGAATCAGAATATATTCTCATTTTGTTCACTCAGACCTTGACTTGCTTGTTCATAGCCCACTTTTCTGAATACACGAAATGGCTAAAATCAATTTATCACTTTTGACACGTCAGTGGAAATAATATCGTATTTCATAAGGTACATTGCAAGACAAAGTGGAACTTTAAAAGTCTTTCTTCTGCATTTCTATTTCATTTTACTTTCCCTTCACATAGCTGCAGGGTAGAGTTTGTAAAAAAAGAGACTTTTTAAAATGATGAAAGAGTACACATAAACAATAAAGCAATGTTTGCAACCACATGGATTCTTTTATAGCATCTGAGAGTTTACTATCAGACGCATAAGCAATTAAATAAGAAATTCAGCACTTCACATGGATACTCCCAACAGCTGTTCTAGAAACATTCACCGATGCACAGATATTCCCCTCTAATCCCCTGCCTAAGCCTTGCAACCACACAGAGCTTTGTAGAGTCAGCACAAATCAATGTATCTCATTTAATTAATGCTAAAGGGGGAAATAATCTCCCACTAATAAGGCAGCAGACAAGCCATCCTGGACTGGTTGACTGTGCCTGAGGTCTTAAAAAATAAACCGACATGAATTAAGAAGTGCATTATGACCTATATAAAAACGTTAAATCTCTCTGCTGCATCAGAGTGCTGACCAAGAGAAGAGTTACAAGAGAAGACGGTCATAATCCTCAATGGACCGATTATAGAGTAGCATCCTGGAATTACAATGGGAAAAGTTGCCTGCCGTCATCCAGTAAACAGCAATGGCTGTGGTAATTTCCTCTGGACAGGGTTCACATGCCATGCCGGTGCAATGGGCTGCAGAAGTTAGAAATACACACTCAGATTTATTTGAGTAGCACTGGTACTGGGAATACGGCGAGAACAGAGATTATGCTGTCAAAAGTGCTACAGCCAACACTGATGACCTGATTGTCTATTATCCATACATCAGTGTTGCCCAAACTTTTCATAGAACCATAGAACTGTAGAGATGAAAGGGACCCCAAGGTTCATCTAGTCCAGCCCCCTGCAATGCAGGAATCACACCAAGGAGTCCTCATCAGTGGTGGTTCCTCTCCACTAGACTCTGCCAACAGAGGTGAGTCTATGCTCCATTCAAACTCCTGCAGCTGCCACTGACATGTGGTGTATGTGTTTAGCATTACAATCCTAGCCTTATAGGACTAAATATGGGCACTAGGTTGATGTTGGTTTGTTTTATGATCAAGCAAAGCTTAAGGAAGGACTAAATCTATTAAGGCATGCATGTCCCCACATTTTATAAGGTTTTTAAAAAATATGGTTGGGATGGTCAAAATGTGTATTATATATTATTTGTATTATAAATGGCTTTTAAAATTGGCTGGAGGGACTAAAAAGAGGGATAGTTTTGGATCAGAGTGGTTTGATTTTGTAGCGCATGGGAATAAGAAAACTAATGATGTAATGCCGCCAACTCATAAGCTACTTTGTGGAACTCATAGTTGTTTACGCTGAAGGAACCATAAGAATAATCATGATGCTTTATACTGTAATTTGTGTGTGATTTTTGCTGTGGGTATTATTCTCTGAAACTGAAGCTTAGTTATGTTTTAAGTTGTGTTTTTAAAGGTAAAATCAATAAAGAAATTCTTGTAAATAACAATTAAACAAGTTACGAACACACTAGGATATCCTAATTACCATGTACTACTGGTATATTGAAGACATTTAACATTTGCTGGGATGTTTCCCAATCACAAATTTCTAAGCTTTTATTGAGATGGAATGGCATTGTGTTGATTATACTGGTTGGATACCTTTAAGAAATGGAGGAGAAGTGAGTTACACACTATCAACTGGGGAAAACATCAGTTCAACACAATTAAAATATTTTCTGGATTCCAACAATGCCTCCAAAAAAAGTCAAATTATTAATGTTCTTTTCAAAATCCGTGCTCACACTTGATTTAGATTAAAACTGAAATGCCAAATTGGGCAATGAAATGACTTAGTTTTGACATTGCTACAAAAGAAATGGATTAAGAGAATGATGATATATAGGAGACACATTGTCTCCAGATCTCACCTTTTTTAAAGAAATCTAACCACCACCATAAAAAACCCCAACACACCAGGCTTTGATAAGCAGTCACAGATGGACAAATATGGTATATAATTTTTGCTGAAGACATATAAACAGGGATTCGTGAGAAGTTTATGTGTTGTCTCTTTTGAGATGCCCAAGATGATTGAAATATTTCTTTTATTTGATCTCTTTCTTTGTGCATTGAAAAAGAGAGCTATTTTTAAAAAGTAACATTTTTGAAGCATATTGGAGACTATTTACTCAATGGGGCAAGTGGGGTTCAATCTGTTCTAAACAGGTTGTATTCCCCCAAAGGTTCAGGTTTGTAGTCTGGGCTCTGGCGCTGTTCATTGATTCATTTGTGTTACTAAGGCACAAGTAGCCTCTGTAGCCCAACAGCTTTTCACCAGCTAAGAATAGTACACTACGGTACCTACTTGCCTACCTGGAACGAGACAGCCTTGCTTCAGTAATCCATGCCCTATTTACCTCCTGCTTAGACTACTGCAGCTCATTGTGTGGGAAGCTGGGAAGCTGCTTTTGAAAATGAACTGGAAACTTAAATAAGTTAAGAATAAAGCTCTAAGGTTATATACACCATGCCAGTACTTTACAATCTCCACTGGCTTCCAGTCCAATTCAAGGTACTGCTTTCCTTTACTTTCCCCTTCACAGCTTGGGACCAAGGTACGTGAAGAATCACCTCCCTCCACGTGTACCTATACCTGGATCTTGAGGTCTTATCTGGAAGCCCTTCTTAAAGTGCTCCCACCAAGTGTGGTGGTAGGGTGACTAGGTACAGAACACAGGGCTTTTTCAGTGGTGGGGCCATTGTTGTGGAATGTCCTCCCCAGAGAAGCCTGTCTGATAACCATCTTGGCGTCATTTTGACACCAGGAGAAAATATTTTATCACTCCAGTCTTTCTAAACCGTTTTTTGTTCTCTAATTTTACTAATTTTACTATTGTTTGTCATTGATGCTGGATTTTAAATTGTTCTGTTTCTTGATTAAAGCTGCCCTTAGAATTTTGTTACAGGGCGGCTTAGAAATGCTGTTATGCAAGTAAGTGATGGAAAGCTGTGCATGACCTAACAAGATAATTAGCCATAAAAAGGACGCTGTCTAATTTGTCCAGGGAGTAACAGGCCAAAATATTGCCACGTAAACTACCGATCCAGCATAGATATGCAACCGAAAATACACAGACAAGTTATTGACTCCTTTCAGTTGCAAGAATGGAAACATCTTCAGTGCTGTTGAGGCTGTTTTGTATGGCTCAGCCCAAAGAGATGTAATAAAGAGCCCTAGTCAACCAGGAGCTCCCTCTAGGGCAAGGGTGGGGAACACACACACACACCCTCTCTCTATCCTTCATCGAAAGAAGAGGCACTATCAGAGTTCCAAGGACACATTCTAGTCAGGCAGAAGCACACTTGGGTTACAAAGCAAAACTAGTGAGGGGTGTGGCCTTGGGAGAGTCCCCTGGGCCTTAGGTTCCCCACTCCTGCTTCAGGAAATACCCACATCCAGCATGTGCTTTGAAACACAGAAGTACTATGTATGTGTTCAATACAGGCATACACTAAAAACTTAACACATGAAGCAGCTCGATAAATCTTACTGGAAAAGTGATGTTGGAACAAATGTCAACCCAATGGAAAATCAATGGAAATACAACCATCTTTGTCCATTAATGCTGCTATCCCTAATCCTGCTGCTGTCAAAGGAACTACGTATCCTGACGATATACAGGATTAACTCTGCTGTACTCTTGATTTATATTTATTATCATTATAGGTCACATCAGACCCAAGGTCAGTTGTGTCTACGTAAGACCTGGCGTGATCTGGTCCATGAGGTCACGAAGAGTCGGACATGACTAAACGACTAAACAACAACAAAGACCATGTCTCACCCAGTCACCTGAGTCTCAGGAGTTTCTAAACTTCAGAGGTGGCACCAAAAGAAAAGAGATTAATTTCTTTACTGGATAGTGTTGTGTTCTTGTGGCAAACAGTTTGGATTCCAGCCAACATAATGAGATTTCCCTTCTGACACTGCAAGATAGCAACTTCATCAGCTCCATTGCTCCAGCTACTCTGTGCTTTTGAATAGATGGTTCCTGATTTCCCAGTGTTTTTATAGTTGCTCTTACAAATAATAATCCTTCAAAGCTACAGTGATTGGCACTAGGCCCCTCTTGCTTCTGTCGGACTGAAGGTCTTTCATTATTTTGCATTACCTATAGTCTAACGTTTCTAGACTCACAGCTTTTTTTGTGTGCAATTGGAAGCCTTTATATCCAGCTCCCAATTTTCCAAGGTCTTATAGCTCTCATAAGCAGATTGGTATTTAAACAAAACACCTCACACCAATATGTGAAAATTGTTTGGAGGCTCACAGACAATGACTTGCTATGTATAACAGCAAAGAATAGCAAGCACAGTTGATTTGTTATGCATAGAAGCCACAACTCTTTTAAAATGTGACTCGACACACCTCAGCAGTGTAGAAGAGCTAAATGCAAGCTTCTTCGTTTGGGTACAAATTAACATGAAGAGGGGTTGATTGAGGTAATGCGCCTTGACTCTGCCCCACAATCTGCTTGTGCTTAAATATATCACTTCTGTGGAGACTATGAAAATGCACCTGCTATGCAAAATTTGTGTAGCCATGATCTGGGACTCTAGAAAACGGAAGGTGGTCCCAGGGCTTTAACAGAGTTGTGGGGACGCTGCCACATCTGCAGCAGCTGGGGTGAAGGTGGGGACAGCATGCAACCACAGATGGGCCATCTCAGGAGCCAATGGACCTCGGGTTGGCTCATCCCCACTCCATCCCCATAAAACCTGCCCACACCTTTGATGTAGCAACTGAGCTATCTCTCAGCATCAGAAAGGGGAAGCTGGAGGGGTGATGCTGGTGAGAAGGCCAACAGAGGCCAGCAGAACTGGGTTGAGGGACACCTCCATGCAATTCAACCCACCTCCCCCTGACCAGCACGAAGGGGGGTTGGATTGCTCTGTTAGTCATGCTTAGAGAACCACTGCAGTTCAACTTCCTATCTTAATCCCCATATATTGCAGTGGATCTATAACATGACTAAGTAGGTGTAAATATATATATATAAAAGGAAAGATTTCCCTTTTCATTAAACCACTGCTTATTTTTCCAGCATTGCATTTATTGGTTAATTAAAAGTTTAAAATAGTAAGATAAATGCACTATCTTTTTTTTCCTAAAGGCAAGATAAAGCCAGGCCTCAACATCTAAAAAAAGACACCTGCTGCTACCTGGTAAATTTGACAGACATAAATAATAATGACAATAAAACTTCTACCGGTAGCTCTTTGTCAGAATGTGAATGCCAAGTTTTCTATGATTCACACCCGATTCGTGAACCAGACCAATATACAAATGCAACAGGAATGCCTTTCCAGAGGGGCGGCCCTGTTAGTCTTTTGCAGCAAAAACAATGAAACATAATGTAAATTGAAAATACAGTGAATTTGAGAGAAACCCATGGTGTTGCATGCTCTAGCAACTGTTTTTGCCACAAGGGATGAACAAGAGCTGGAGGTTTTTTTCATGTAATCTTTGGATCTATTTTTTTTTTTCACAGAAGGGAACACACACACACACAAACCTGGAAAAATAACATAGAAAGGTAAGGAATTTTCCTGGTTTGCAGAGAAAGGTTCCTTAACTTACATCGGCTTTGAATACCTTTCTAAGGCAACAACACGTTTACCCCCCTCCGAATTCTGCCTATATGCTGTATCTCTGTGATATTCAAAGACTAACCAGCACCTTTAACCAACCAGAAAAATGAGAGGTTTAAAATACCGTGACTGTTGCATCGTGATGTTTCGACCAGTCTGCTGTTTTGATCATAGCAAGCCATGGCTTGGTAACGGTAGCCTTGCCCACACTCTTTGATGTCTCCTTGTACTTTCATTCCCAGCAGTACTTCTACTTTGCCTTCGGGTAAGATGCAGTCTGACCAGTTCCCCACAGGCTGGGCATTATACTTGTCACATGGACAGATCTGGGTCTCAATCAGTGGATGCAGCTGGGGATTTTTGCATTTCTCCTTCTTCTTGCTTTTCCCTGGAAGGCAGTAGAAAGAACTTCAGAAAGTGCTTTCTTGGGATATCCTTTATCTGAATGTTTATTATGGTGCTTGTTGCATGTCAAGGTCCCCAAGCCACCCTCAAATAAAACACAATTCACGCTGAATTTTTGTTTAAGGTTTTTGGCATAATTTTTTGGCCACAACTTTATTGATTACAGAATGTGAGTGGCTGCTTAGGCATTGGTTCGCGACTATCTGTTCCCACCTAGAGGTAGGAACAGAACTGTCATCCACAAGCCTGCAAAAGTCAATAAGGGAAAACATTTTGGGGAGAGAATAGAGCTGGGTGCCAGGCCCTCACCTCTCCCCCAAATGCTCCCAGGGGCTCTTGCGTGGCCCTAGCCCCTTGGACAGGGGTTCGGACAAGAGCATGGTGAGCCCCTGGATTCCTTTAACGGAATACCCTTGCAGCAGCAGCATTAGAGGGGCCGGCACAGCCAACCATACCCCCTCCAACCAAATTTAACCAATGCCTAACTGCAACCTTACAAGTTGTGACGATTTTGATACGCAGTAGGCAAAAAACCAAATGGCACCGGCCAATCAGCCAAATGGAAAAATTCCCACCAGGCCCCTGCCCCAAAGCAGACAACCCCATGACAGGCATAGCAAGGTCAATGCAAACAGCCCTAAATATATGATCTGATGCGTTCAGCGAAAAGAGGCAGCTCAATGCTGCGCGCAGGGAATAAATAACCCCTTGGCTGTCAATCATAAATTGCAACATCAAATTCTCCCCAATGACCAAGAGGTGCCCAATAAGATTCGTGGCCATCCAAACTGACCCGCCCAGCAACAGAGGGATGTCTTGTTTGCCCCCACCGCAACACATACTCTCCATGAAGGAGAACACGCTTTATCTACAACATTGTGAAGTCTCTTATAAGTCAACGGGGCTCCCATACTAACTGTGAATTGTCTTTGCAATTTGTGTTCCCTGTTTTGTTAGTACTGATTTCCACCATTGAGAATAATCTTAGCGCTTGACCCACCACCTCCCCCTGGGAAAACCCGCTGTTTACCACTGAATCGAAGCAAATGTCAACTGAGTTTTCTCCGGATTGCTGGTTGCTCCGATTTAGCGCTAAAGCGTGGGGCAAAGGCAAAGCCTCTCAGACCCCTGCCTAGAAAGTCCGAGACAAGAGGAAAACCATTCAGACCCGTGCATTCCAGGCATGGGACAAGCAGAAGTGGGGATGAGTCCTTAGTGGAGACTCTATTTAAAGTACATCACTATGTGAAAGCTTTATTACTTAAATTCAAATCTGAAATCAGTATCTACCTTCTTGCCATTTCAATGGGCATCAGTGAGTGCTGCCCTGTTTTCCTTTGCTCAGAAATAATACAATTTTTATGAGGTGTTATAAGATGCATCTTGGAAAGACAGTGGGGTCATTAAAATGTTTACCAGCATAGACAGAACAGAGACAGTCGATATAGCACCAGTAATTCTCTGTTCTGATTAAACTAGGAGCTCTTCCTGTTGCTCATTAAATAATAACCAGGCCCTAAAGTGGAAGAGATCCAAATCAGATAATGTGCGGCTCTCATTGGACCAACGTTAATTTGGGTGGAAATAAGCAAGTTTTTGAGTTACACAAAATTCCTTGTCAGGAAGACATCTTTCATTTCCTACATTTCTTTAGCCCTGCAAATTGGATTATATGATCTAGATTCTAGATCATGCATATCAATCCTGTCTAATGATGTTGTCACCATCTTCATGACACCCACTTGGGAGTGTCTGTCTAGCAAAAGAGAGGGTCTACTTACTGACTCAAAGCCGAGACTTTCAGTTTTTTATTTATTCAGCAATTCTGCACCCAGGATGCTAAAATCTCACTGACTTCACTTGAACTGAAGCAGTAAAAGTGTCTACAGGACTGCAGCCCAGCTATTTAACCTTGTTTCTGAATTTCTTCCCCTGTCAGGAGTATATACAATTTCTTACCTAATAAATGTGGAGTAGTTGCAGCATTCTGAAGTTGAACCGAAACCAATGTTATGAAAAATAGCCTGCAATCCACTGACACACATCTCTAATCTCCTGTCACTAGTGCTCGGAAGACTGCAAACATTATTTCAAACTGTATTCTACAAGTTCATGGCAGATGGAACATAAATTCTTTTTTGGGTAGGTGGGAAATAAAGCATTATTGATAATAAATGATACTGGAAGACCTCAATTTCTCCTAGAAATTTTTGGATTTTTCCCCCTCCCAGGGATAATATACTTGGAAGGGGCTTCAAAGGTACAAGCTCCTGCAATCCAGAAATATCAACTAAAGCATCCATGATTGATTACTTTTACATAAAAATAACTTGCATAATGATATGTACAAAAAGAAGCAGAAGCAGAAGTCTATTGTCAAATGTACATATTCTTTTGGGAGGGGTATGCACGTATATACGTTTACATGTACGTGTGTGTGTGTGTGTGTGTTTTCCCTTGATTATCCTAAATCACAGTATAGATTTGGAATATATATCCACTTCTACTAGAATATGTATGTCTAACTTTACAGATGTTTCCGTATGGATCAGTTAATAAAATATGTATTGTACACTATCTTGGGCAATAAAAATGAATTCAATCAGTGACACCTTACTCAACTAGTGCCAACAGTTTCTGCATTTCAGTCATTTTAGTGATTCTACCTGCTCCCTAAGTAAATTTCTCATTGCGGCACTAATCCTACTGGTACTACCAACTATGTTTCTCTTGGTATTTTCCAACTCTTACCAATAAGAGAGCGCTTTCTTGTCCTAAATGCTCCGCAATCCCCATTGCAAGAAGAGAACTTTGACCAGCTTGTGAACTGACAGTCATCTTGGCAAGGGATTTGGCAGGGTTGTGTTAAAGGTGGCAAAGAGCCTGCATGCTTAAGGCATTCACTGATGTCAGCCTGTCCGCCATCTTGCTTGCGACAAGTAATAGCTGGAAGGAGAGAAGCAGAAAGAATTATAATGAGTTGCTAGGCCTTTTGTAAGTAAGACAATGGGAGCACCTAATCACCAGAGTCACCCACATTTGACTTAGCTCAACTAGCAATATGTTCAAGAACAGTAACATTCCGCTTGGGATCTCTGGTACCATGGGACTGTTTTCAAATTTCAGAAAATGCAAAATGCTGCACATTTCTCATATAATTCAGATCAGCAAGTGACATTAAAAATGCAGCACAGAAATACAATGCAAGCCATTCTATGAAGGAAGGAATAAATGCCATCTATTATTCTGCCCCATTTCGCTGTATAATTTAACTGCCCTATATTACTAACTTTCCCAAATAATGGGTATACTGAGATACAAATTGAGCTTTTTATAATTTTAAATATACTATCATTATATTCACAGTTGATACACACTTTGAAGAGAAATGTATTTGCTCCATAGGAAAGCAGGAAGGTATGTCTACCTGAAAATGCTTTGTAGCTTGAGCATTATATTAAACCTCCATATAAAAACACAAAAGATCTTCTCTCTAGCAATGATGGCATAAGGAGCTTGTAATGGAGAAAACCAATGAATATATTTTAAACACAATTTAACAGTATAATGTATCTAGGTTTAGGTTTTTTAATACGGCGTAAGTTGCTGGGGACATTTGAGTAACAAGCAACTTGAAATAATAATAATAATAATATTAATAATAATAACGACAACAACAATAGGCATACCAGTAGATTAGGGAGGGGTAACACGTGACCCTCCAGATGTTGCTGTACCACAACTCCCATCAGCCCCACCTAACATGGGCAACAGTTGGGTAGGATGGGAGTTGAAGTCCAGCAATGTCTGGAGAACCATGGCTTCACCACCCCTGCCACGGTGCTGCAAATTAGGCTCCATTTTCTCTGAGATTTGCAGTCCTATACACACTTACCTGGAAGTCCCATTGAACTAACTGAGACTTACTTCTGAGTAAAGAAGCATAGGCTGTACCATTTATGCAGATTACGCTGCATAACTGTTTCTGACCAGCAAGTTCTATTTGCTTATAAGGCGTGTGTGTGTGTGTGTGTGTGTGTGTGTAATACTATAGCGATGTACCTATTGACTTCTAATGGGACTTATTCCCAGTTAACTGTAATGCAGTCATAATGAAATACCTCAAAAATAATACTTGAACGCAGCCCTAAACTACACAGTGAACTTCTACATCTTGACTTTGCTCAACAGCTATGCAGCCTGGTGTTATGTATATTTATTCAGAAGTATGCCACACAAAATTGAATAGGATTTAATCCCAAGTATGCATAGGATTGAATCAAAGGAAAAAGAGAAAAAAATTAACTTTTTATGAGCTGTATGTTCCTGAGTTCTCAACTGCAAGTTGCATGATGAAATGCTCCACTATCAGACAACTGCTGCCTCCCTAGCAAATATTACGATTCCAGCTCTTTGAAAATATTTCCTTTATTTGTAGCCCAGGATTCCAAAGGCAGGACCTATCCATGACCCTCACAGTTCCCAGAACTGTAAATACTAGTTCACTGTCTCCAAACTCAGTTAATTGGCCTGAGATTAATTTTTCCCGTGTGGTTTAATAGACTCCCCATATCTGAAGAGATGAAATGTGAATTCTAAGTGGTAAAATGGCAGCTATAAACTTTCTGACATACTAGCATAACCAAGGAAACACTATAATAAATGTGAACCCACAAATGTGCAAGGCTTTTTAGTGGCGCACAGAGGACTCTTTATGAACAAATATAAATGGAGGGTCATGTATAGTCTTTGCTCTTTCTACATTTATAACTGAAATATACAGTTTTGCCTCCAAGGCACAATCTATAACGGCATAGTATGGAAAGGGACCATGAGGAATTTGAAGGGCGACAACAAAATCTGTGTTGCAACCACCATATGATCCTAAGTTACAAATAGGTTCAGCCACCCAAAAAGCAGCTACCACTACTAGTCAAGAAAGTCTTGAAACAATTGTAGAGATAAAATAAGCAGTCTGGTTAAATTCATTTATTTAGGATTTCTATTACGGGTCTGCATCAACCGTAAGATTCAGTGACTCATAAAACCACTTGCCTCATTGTAAAACACTTTGTGGTCTGCCCAATTCAATTCAGGTCCAGCTCAAATCAACTTCGTCTCTCCTCACCGCATGCACTAAGCCAGAAATGACCATGATTTTTCTCCTTTTGACAAAAGTGGATCAGATCTACAAACATGGTAGCTTCTCCAGGATGGATAAAGCCAGCCAACTTATTGACCAATAGGTCCTGGGAGTGCTATTTTTATAGAAAAAGATGTGCACAAGATCACCCTTGTTCTCTTAGAATTGCAATGGTGTCCACCTGAGAGGTACCAGAACTGAGTTCCAGCAAGTTCTGGCTGAAAAAAAGCTCTTGGTCCAGGAAGGTTGTTTTTTTATTCATTTACCGTGTTTCTCATATTTTAAGGCATCCCTACAAAATAAGGCATGGCAGGATTTTCCTGAGGTGGAAAAATATAAGGCATACCTCGAAAATGAGCCGTACCGGGTGGTGGAAGAAGGTCTGTGGCAAAGAAGGGTTGCTGCTGCCGCGTTAACCCCCGAGACCTGGCTGCAGCCTCAGCGCGCAGCGCGTGCAGCCCCAGAACCCGGCTGTAGCCTTTGCGCGCGGACACCCGGGACCCGGCTGCAGCCTCAGCGCGCAGCGCGCGCAGCCCCAAGACCCGGCTGCAGCCTCTGCCTGCCGCGCGCGCAGCCCCAGGACCCGGCTGCAGCCTCTGCCTGCCCCACGCGCGCAGCCCCAGGACCCGGCTGCAGCCTCTGCCTGCCCCACGCGCGCAGCCCCAGGACCCGGCTGCAGCCTCTGCCTGCCGCGCGCGCAGCCCCAGGACCCGGCTGCAGCCTCTGCATGCCGCGCGCGCAGCCCCAGGACCCGGCTGCAGCCTCTGCCTGCCGTGCACGCAGCCCCAGGACCCGGCTGCAGCCTCTGCCTGCCGCGCGCGAAGACCCGGTGGGAGCAGGTCTGTCGTCTGCACAGATACCGGTAGCGGTAATTATTTTTTAATTAAGACATCCCTTGAAAATAAGCCATGCTGTGTTTTTTTCAGGAAAAAATTAATATAAGACATGACTTATAATATGAGAAACACGGTATGTGGGCACCTTTATAATTTGATTTACTAGTTTATTTGTTTTTAAGGAAACATGTATTTCTTATATATTTATTGCATAACTGGATGAACTTTACAGGCAAGGTCATCCCTTCTGAGGACATGAGTTCAGCCAAATATCATAAGGCAGCTGTAGTACTCTTCCCCTGCAAACTCAGCTGTTACTGTTTTGAGTTGTGTAAAAAACAAACAAAAAAAGAACCACTTTATTTCCCTTAGCGGTCTGTGGGTAATTTGTCTAAAACTTGCAGGTATGAGACAAGTACCCATGAGTAAGAAAATGTGCCAAGCATATCGTCCCGTGGGAATCTGGCATAAAACGATCACAGAAACATGTCTGGCCCCTCCCTTAAGATATCACCTTAGTGAAAAGAAAAGGGTTTGCATAAGGTAGATACATTTTAATGGGCTACAGAGCACAAATTATTAGAAGAGAAAACGTGGTCTGGTTACGCAGCAGACCACATTCTCCCCTGAAATTCTATATTCACTGCACATCCTAATACAATTTAAGTTGCATGCTCCTTCAGCCAAGTCCACATGCTTTATTTACATGGTGAAAATGGCACCTGGGACCAGAAATCAGTCTCTTATCATGCTGTGGCAGACTAATAATTAATCACACCCACTCCCATCAAATTGATTACAGACATTAGTGGAGAGAACACCAAATGTGGTTATTCTGAATTAAATACAAATAATTGTAAAATGTTTCCATAAAGTACAAGGATGCGGTTGCCAGCAAATTTTAATTTAACATGGGTTCTCTTAACATACGTTTCCCTATTGAACATTTAGGGTCTCCCAGAAGAGTGGTATGAAATAAACTGCGCTTCAAATTTTGTAGACAAAAGACCTTGATATAATTAGGGCTGATAGCATAGCTTGAACTACACCACAAGGGGCCATAAGCTGATAAATTATTATTGTGGGGATAATTAAATTCAAAGTCTGCTTTGTGTATGCAAATGAGTGCCATTTTGGTACTAAAAAAATTAGATACTTTAAGTGCCCAGGTCAAACACTACCAAATCACACTGTGTCTCAAATAAGGATATTTCTAGTTTACCATGAAATCAGGTTATTCTATGGCTTTAACTCTTTGTGATGGGCCATGCTGTCTGATTTTAGCCATATATAAATAATTTCATTCATTACCTCTATCAATCTCTCTTATGTTCAAAGGCAATACTTTATAAGTCCATTGTTCCTTTCACTGCACACATCTGCTCTTGCAAAAACATGCCAGTGATGGGAGGAGTCAGAGGCAAATGTAGACAAAGTTCTATGCAAAGTTTACCTTTGTACAATAAGTAGGTTCTACAAATGCTGACACATCCTTCTCTATCCTCCTTCCAAGCAGCCAAGAGACATTATCATAACTGTACCAATACAATTTGTTCATCTTTATCACCAGCAAACTAGAAATGCTGCAGGGGAGAAATCAAGATTGGGCCTTCACAACTCATGCACTCCCAAACTTTCAACTCTGGGTACAAGAGAGAGATGGGGACTTCACCCTTTCCTCACCAACCATTCCCCAACATTACTCCACCAACTGCATTCTCTCCAAAGCAGGCATAGGCAAACTCGGCCCTCCAGATGATTAGGACTACAACTCCCATCATCCCTGACCACTGGTCTTGTTAGCTAGGGATGATGGGAGTTGTAGTCCCAAAACATCAGGAGGGCCGAGTTTGCCTATGCCTGCTCCAAGCTTTATTCCGGACCCATGTTTCTGTTGCAAACACAGATCTTGCCTGGATTGGGCTGCAAGGAGAGGAAGCTGGTATGGTGGAGTTGTGAAGGAAAGCCATCACACAAACTATATTCTTCCCCAAAAGTTGTCATTGCAAATCATGGTCCCCTGGGCTCAATTTTCATTGCAAAATCAGGGGCCTGGCTCAAAAAACACAGGGCTGAGACAGAACATTTAGCGTTGCCCCTCAGACTTCACACTTCCTTTGAGCTGACAGTTTTCCCAACCAAATAATAGCTTCTTGTCTCCGTATGTAATACACTCCCAAGAGCAAACAGGAAATACGGCGCAGAGACAGCTGCACAGGTTTTTTAGAAATATATGTTGAAAATCTAAATGTTCAGGACAAGAGTGAGGCAGATATGCACTAGCTTTTCACTGCTCCAAGAGAGTAAAAATATTTTAATTCAAGTGAAATGACCTTTTGCGCTCAAGTCTCTGCGCTGGGTCATTACGTAAGAAATGAAACAGAGGAGAGGCTCTGGCACAATTGTCATTCCTCCACCCTAGAGAGGTTCTTGACCAAAATAGCAAGGCTTTTGTAGGTCAGGCATGAAATGTTGTAGAGTCGCTGTGTCAAGGGAGAACTAAGCATGCTCTACACAGCATTGTATTTTGTTTCCACTGTGATTTTTCCGACCGTCTCTTACAAGAAAACCAGACATCAGTCTATTTATTTCTTCTTCTTGAGAACATGTGTGGCTTTAGAGACATAAGATTTAAAAGTAAGCTAAGCCTTTTGAAAAAGGTCAGAAGCTGGGTAAGAGCTCTCACTCACGCAATTTCATTTTTAGTCCAAATTTTCATGCTGCGTTTCTTAGCACTGCTCTTGGCCTCCATTATCAAGGCTTTTTTTCTTTTTCTTTTTTAGCAATTTCCCTCGCCTGATAGCAGATGCACAGTGCTGTCCCACAATATGGTGATTGTCTTTAAATAACAATCTTTAGCATGGGGTAAAATTTGTTTTATTTTGCTGTTTCTATGTTCAGCTATATAAATAGGAGAAGGGGGAAGGAAACAGTTGATTAAAAAAATAAAATAAAGACATGCTCTTGCTGACAAAGACCCAAAGAAAATTGGCCCCAGTCTAAAGTTGTGACATGTTCACTTTACACAGACATGATTTGCAATAAAAGCTCAATTACACAGGACAGCTAGAATCAAAGCTGTCTTGGAGGAGGACTCCTTCTGCTAAATTTCTGATTCATGTTGGCACTTTTGCAGCCACACAAGCTCAGTGTGTGTTTAAAAAGCTGAAAAAAAAATGCTAATATATTAGGCTTTAATTATAAAAGCAAGGCATGGGTTTGTTCTAATAATGCCTGTGAGCTGACAAGTGGAGCCTCTTCCATTTGTGCTTTACCCATTGCTGCTCTTGTGCATCTTTATTTCATTTCCAGTTTGTCCATGATAAACAGCGCCATAGCCAAATATGCACGGCTGAGGTATGCTCATCCCATGTCACCATCAGCACTATTGCAGCTATGGTGCTAACCCAGCAAAGTGGGGCCGATGTCAAGGTTGACCGCTTGCCAGTGGCAGCAGCACACATCTGCATTCATACAATTCACAACATTGCATTGTTTACTTTGCTTTCTTTGCAAAACCCAGAGCAAACTGGTCAAAATATATACACATTTGTAAAACCAACATATATTGGACAGGGCACAGTATTCAGAATGTCCACTTTTTTTTAAAAAAAAAGGTGTGTACACATAACCACGATTATTATCTCCCAAATAATATGGATGAATCCCAGCTTCTTAGAAGAGCAAGGATGAAAAGAACTGCAGGGTAAGAATCTGTGCATGTCACATTTACACAATAGACAATACTTAACTTGCAATGAAATTATGAAGATGATTAATTTTATTTCAATTTACATCCTGCTCTTCCTCCTAAAGGAGCTCAGGCAGAGGACACAACAATATCAAATGTTCTAAAAACTTTATCTCAGGTCAATGATTTCAGGTGTTAATTATTTGAGTAACTTCAATAACTTTCACACAATATCATGTTAATAACTCCAGTTCAACAGTTCTTTGAAGACAAGACACCCTGGGGTACCTCCCTGGTTTTCAACAACTTCATGCTAATGCCTGATTTGTTACTGCTGTTGATTTTACAAAGTCTAAAACTCTTAGCACTTGCAGTGGACAAGGATGTCAGGAATCTACATGAGGTTGTGATAGAGCACAATGATAATCTATTGTGATAATAACTGTGTTAATGATTGACAGCATAAATTACAGTGAATTTTCTAACCTCTTGCTTGTAGACCAGGCCCACATGTTTCCTGGGCACCGGGGCTGGCTTGACGAACATTCCATGGTGCGAGCTGACACCTGCGCCATTTATGAGTCTTCCATCTATAGCAGAAAAATACCGTGTGAATGCAAGCCATTTGCCAGAGCTTTACATGAGCAAATGTGCAAATAGCACAATATTAAGACCAATCTGTTCTCCTCCTTGCCACCTTCTGTCCCATCAATTTTCTTCGCTCTGAAATTGCTGTTCCCTTAACTAAAAGTTGAGGGTAATTCTACATATTTTAGCTGCCGCTTGTCCTCATATGTGAAGAAATATACTTCAAAGACCATTTTCTTACAGGTGACACCTACAACAATATTTGCATTACCAATGATTATAATTATGCTTTATGTCCTAGGCTAGACAAGTATTAAAGTGATGGGAAACAAGGTTAAAAAGCATTCCTAGCCTCACATGTAGCTAAATAATCTTCCATGTATTTTTTTAAAAAATCCTTGTACAAAACGATGTGGGCAACCTTCCATGCCCCCCCCCCCGATGTCACTGAGTCACAACACCCATCAACCCCAGCAAGCGTGGCCAATGGCTAGGGACTACGGGATTTGTAGTTCAGCCTACCATATAAACTGCTTGGTTGTAGACCAAATTTTCTCCTCTCTCGTACATGCTTAGCAAAGCATATACTGATCAATTTTGGCTCCCAGCTGCATCTACCTGTGGTCATATGCTATGTTTAGGAAAGGGGCATAGCTCAGTAGCAGAGCATTTGTCTTTCATACAGAAGGTGCTAGGTTCAATCCTTGGCATCTCCAGTTAAAGCTGGGAGCCAGTCCTACCTGAATCAGTATAAGACAACTTTCTATGTTCCCATATCATGGATGCATGTAGAAATACAACAAGAAAATCAAGTCTGGGACCCTAGTTCTCAGTGAGGTACTAAAGTTTACAAAGCAAACTTACATCTGGGTTGTGCCTCTTCAGACTGTGGTTGGAGACAATCGCAGCCTTCTATGTGACATATCGCTTTGTTCAGGGACCTTTTTTAATCCGAAAGATTACTTTTTATAAGGAAGTAGGAATATGACTTTCCCACTTGCAGTCTGAAATGTTAAGCCTGGGTTTATCACCTCCCTTAGATTTTGGAAGAAATGAGCAACATTTTCATCACTGATCACGCATTATCAGTGCTATTTAAGCCACAAATTCAGGGAAACCTTTAGTAATTCTGTTGGCAGGACGAGTGCCGCATAACCCACTTTGGAACTTCTCTTTGCAATTGAGTTATGCAGAACTGCATCAGATAAAATATGTGCATCTAGGCTATTTTTGACGCTCTAAATTTGCTTTAGTGAAAAGCCTTTCTACTGTGCTTCTCTATGGAGGTCATTTTAATTATAGGGTTTTGCTTTTCTAAAAGTTCTTCCACATATGGACTTGGAAAATGCAGGTCCTGTACCATATGAATTCAATGTCAATCTGAATAACAAAATGGAAGGGAAGCCAGAGTTAAATAACCAAAATGAAGCCTTACAGAATTATTTAGGCACCTGTTCTACTCAATAATTTATTTCCTTCTCTATATTTATTCAAATACCTATGGGTACCTGACTCATAAATATACATTTCACACGAAAGGGCTACTCATAACTATATGCTTGGTGCTGCTCAACAGCTTTAACAAAAAACAAAAAAAAGACAGGTCATCATTCCAAGTTCCTATATTTAAAACATGTCTGAAATTATGCAGAGTGTCCACCATTTCCAACATATTTTCACATCAAATTTACGAAAGAATACATGGGGCTTTTCACACTGCAGTATCTATACAGAGAAAACCACTGTATATAGATATTGCACCGTGAAACGCCCTTTGTATTATTTTCCATACTGGATACTTGCCGTCTTGTTCCATCAGTCATTCCAATAGAATTGAATTGTTTGGAGTGAAATGCTTATGGGAATGGCTGCTATAATTTGGTTGCTTCAGTAACAAGCACTGATGGTCTAGCTAAAAGTAGCTCATCCTGCTCTGCAAAAAATAAACGTGACTTGCTTTTCATATACTTGTTCTTGAACCGAAACAAGAGTCAAGTAATTCTCTTTCTTATAGTTTGTGCTGCTAACCGAATGGAAATAAACTACTGTCCATGTTTGGTGTATCTGCACAAAACAAAATGAAGAACTTAACTGCTGAAGTTACTGCTAGAGTAAACTGCCATAAACTTAGAATAAACCTAGGAAACAATAACGGCGAGAGAAAATAAATTATCCCCAACATTTGGAGTGTATTTTTGGCTGCCTCAAGTCTTGCAATTACATTCTCAGAAAGCCATCAAATAGATATTCTACAATCTCCTAATGGATTTTAAGTGTATGTCTCTGATAGAGGATCAAGGTAACCCCTTGCTTTAATAACCTTTATTTATATTGCACTGTCAAGTAAAATCACAGGAAGGACATTTCAACAGGGACAGGTGGATAGAGGAATTGGATCAGAGTGAAGACTTCTCCACCCTGGTCTGCCACCCAGGCTCCACCCCTCAGCTTGCCCCTGATAGGCTAATTTCAAATTTCAAGATGGTGGCCGGCTGGGGAGGCATTCCAAAGGCCAGCCACCATGGCAAAGTCATTTCGCCCCCTAGGTGTTTAAGGGGCTGCCACGCTGGGCCACAACTGCCACCTACCTCCAGACCAGATAAGTGGCCACTTTCTGAACAGGAGCTTCCATGTGCTGTGAGAGATGGGGAATGAATTGAGAGAAGAGCTGCAGGGAGGAGGGCTGCCACAAGAGCCTGCCATCTAATGAGTGTAAGTTAACTGTATTGAACCTTTGTGGAATGCCTTGTGAAATGGAGATGATTCTGGTTTGCCCTACTATTTTTATTTCTGTATTCATTTCTATTCTCTCTCCTGTTCAGCTTTAAGACTGGGTTAGCGCATTTGCACTGTTTTATATAGTGTTATATGGACTGATTTTTTAAAATGGTGTATTGATTGACATATTTACTTTGGCTAATGTCCAACTAAGTCATATTAAAAGCACACCCACTGAAATTAATGTATCAAAATTTGTCATATCCACTATTTTCAATGGGTCCACTCTAAGACGTTGGCTACAACCCATTATGATTATTTGCACTTGTTCGTATTATGGCTTGCACCCAATGCTAGTCCTACTCATAGCAGACTGACTGAAATAAATGGACATCATGAACGTGGCTCCATTAATTTCAGTGGGTCTGCTTTGAGGAGTATGGTACTTAGCTGCACACAACCCCAAATTTTCTGAATGGCTATTGCTGTCCATTTGATTTGTTGTGACCTGCTTCAGACACAATGTTGTAAGAAAGTAGCATACAAATAAACTGATGGCGATAACTTATTGTTAACTGCCTCCAAGTGGCCTATGACATTTACATCACAATATAAACACATTTACACAAGAAACTCGTAACAAAAAACACACCATGCAATGATGATGGCAAATCCTATTTGGAGCTCAAAGCTGCCAAGGAAATGGGCACTTGTGCAGTATATCTGAATGGGGCATGCTTCCACTTACAGTATGGAACTCCCTCATAAAAGAAAATGTGGTGTGAGGTAACGTATTTGCCTTCAGCTGTGTACTGCACCTGCATCGCCTATATATGTCATGAAGATGGATGGATTGTGTGCACATGCCCAGCACAACAGAAAGACCAGAATTAGATGAACCATTCTTCATAAACAAATTCTCCTTATATTCTATCTGGGTATCGCTACCATTACAGTGGTACCTCACAAGACGAATGCCCTGCAATATGAATTTTTCACAAGACTAATGCATCTTGCAATCTGATGGTGACTCGCAAGACAAATTCGTTTTGCAAAAAAATCATCTTGCAAATCACGGTTTCCCATAGGAACTGCACTGAAATTTAATTGATGCACTGAAATTTAATTGATGCGTTCCTATGGGCAAAAAAAGAAATTTCAATGCATTCCTATGGGAAACCACGATTCGCAAGACGAATTTTTCGCAAAACGAATTGACTCGTGGAATGAATTAAATTCGTCTTGCGAGGTAGCACTGTATTCTCTTAACCTTCTTTCTGTGGGAAAGCCACAGAAAATAGCCACTACTATTTCAATTACAGTGGGAATCACTAATAATACAATCACATGATTTGGCCATGGATTTTATTTCCAGGCCCCAAAGTGAAAACATTTCTCTGGCTCCAAGATTGGCCATCATGATATTTACAGAACATTAAAAAGATGTCTGACCTATCATCCTTATTCTATGAGTGATGTTATCAGACACAATGGGATGAATTCACCAACGCTTTGCAAATGAGGTAATCGTGGCATTTGAAAGCAGTCGGAGCATGTTACTGTCTGAACAAGCCATTTTTGTATTGCTAAATTAAGATGACAAATTGCCTGTGAAACCCAGGCAATATCCCATTATGGGGAGAAGGAATTAATGCCAGAGCTCAGAAAGCTCCTTTGTGGCTTGGCAGCTTTCTGCTAATGTTTTGCTACAAAGATAGCAACAGCCACCTCCACCTGTCAGAGACTCTGCCCACAAGAGACCTAGATGGCGTAGGGTTGTTATGGTTCCACACATTCTCCCAAAGAACCCAAATAGCATTGATAATGCTAATAATGCTTGCTAAATATTACTTACGCAACACACATAGTAAGCTTTACAATGCCTCTGTAAAAATAGGCCAATTTTGTTCTACCTGTATTATAAATGGGGAGGTGAGTCTGAGAATGGCGAACTATGATTGCCCCACTGAATATTGCCAACCAAGAGCCTTTAGTAACATCGTGATTGGAAGACATTAACAAGTGACAAACAGGGATGTGTAACGAAACATTGCAGTGTTTAGTGTTCTTGACAAGGGTTCCAGTCAGTCAGCCACGCCCTCTTCCAGTACTCCATTCTATCGACCCAGCACGCAGTCAGCATTCCATGCCCACTGGGCATTAGACTAGGGGAGGGGGCACCTGACTTAGCCCCCCCCAAAAAACCCTTTATTTGTCCTTTATTTGTCTAGGGGTACTCTCATTTTGACTCAAGAAAATCACCATTTAATAGTTCAAATTGGGAAAAATAAAGTAAATGGACAAAAGTACAAAGATTCGGGAATTTTTTTTTTTTTAAGGAAAATTTTAGGAAATATTCTGCGTACCCCCAGAAAAAAGCATGGCTTTAGGGATGGACAGATCAGCTTAATTCCGGTGGGCCTACTAGAAGTATTACCCTAACATGGCTTTTGGTTTTGGTTTTCTTATGAGCTGACATGACTACCTTTGCTGTTTGCGCGTTTTGATCTGCGCATTAGTCTGGCAAGCAAATCAGAATGGTTAGCTTAAAAATGCAGACCAAACGAAATCCTCAAGCAGAAAACGTCATTTCCTGATATTTGCAATCATACTGCTATTAAAGGCAGAGAAAATGACTGGTAAAAAAATAATAATCAACCACAAAGTCACGTACTGAAGATCAAGGCTGAGTTTAGATTTTAATCCAGGATTTCTCGATTTCAGCTCACAATGACCCTAACACCTGCTAAAGGAACCCCATGATCTGACAGTTTCTGGAATTGAAATTCATATGTAAAGATGGACAGTTGTGCAGTTACATTAAAATGTGAAATATTTAGTGCATATATGATTGGTTTTGGTTTTCTTGGTTTTCAATCATATATGAGCAGGCCTGCCACACAGACAGAATCTTGATGCATATTCTCCACAATGACTAACTAAAGTAAGTTGCTTTGTTTTCCAAAGTTAACACAATTTTTCATCTCCCCTCACAGCCCCCAAAATTATGAGGCTGTGAACAGTCATCACCAAATATGCCAATTCAATTTCCATTCTCCAAGTGCCAGGACTTATGTGGCCATTAGCAACATGATCTGCACACCTGAGGGAGCTATCAACAGGTTTGCAGAAATACAAAAATACCTTTAGAAAATTCACTGTGAAAGTGGGAAACTCCAACAACAGCTTAAGAAAGATTGAGAGTGCTCAATGACCATGGAATGCTGACTGACAATTTGGGGGAAATAGAAAATATGGTGGCAGATGAAACAGAATGGAATGCTGCTTTTGTTGTTGTTGCAAATACCACTTGTTGAAACGTAATATACAAAAGCTAGAAGTAGGAAGCTCTGGAGTACAAAACATCTGAGGTAGATTCCTCATAGAAGACTACGGTAATTCCCTCACTTCCTGAATACATACAAATCTCACAAAAACAAGTTATTTTTTGACAGAAACTCTACACTGATAAAAGTTAATGGACTCTTCTGTTAAGAGCATCACCTGAAAAACAAGCAGACGGGAGGAGCTTCACAATCTTTTTCTTCATACAAAGTATCTGGGCAGTCTCGGCCACCATTCGCAGGGAGTTGCAAGATCACTCGATGCCGAGATTGTTTCGTCACTTTCATATCCCCTGCAAATGAACATACAGTGCACTTTACTCTCCTCAGACCACACACAAAAGTTGAACAATCATGTTGAGATCACAGCAAATAGCTGCATAAATACACAGTATAGAACAGATTAGCACCTAGGAAGTTGAAACCTTCAAGCTTTCTGCTGTGTACGTGAAGAGGAATATAGCATCTTGAAACGTATTTGTACATACATGAAAGTTTTGGCCAATTCTGGCAATCCCAATATAGTGGTGGCATCAATGTATTTTCCTCAGAGCTCAAAAATACTATATGCATCTTTCAAAAAATTCAGATATGCAAGCTTTTTCTAAGGGTATGTAATATAACAGCAACAAAAACTAAAGTATCAGCCAACTACTGAATCGATAGTACAGTCCTATATAACAGCCAAAAATATATAGATGCCGTAAGACTTTTCTTCTTCATCTCTATGCAGATGGACTTCCCCTTTTCTACAACTTGATTGTATTTCAGTAAGCTCTTGATCTCACACCCAGTTCATTTGGTGTGTGTGTTATAGTTGTATTATTTCATTTGTCTGTTGTGTATATATATTCTCTTTATTACATAACTGAAAATCTAATTTAAAAATAACTAATTACTGAATCAATACAATTCTGGCCTTGACAAACCATATAAGGAAGGAATTGAAAAACCCAAATTCGGAACTGGCATATGAATTAGGTACAATTACCGTATCTATTATCTGCTCAGAGTAGAGTAGGAATTGGTTTATTGGATTTTAATATTGTATGATTATATGGTTGTAAACGACCCTGGGACCTTGCAATGAAGGGCAGGTAAGAAAACTCTTAAATAAATAAATACGTTGCATTTAGAACAGCAAAATTCATTGCAGCAGCGTTAGAAAAGCATTGAAAACTTACTGATTCAAATTAAGGCTGCAATTGTCGCATGTTAGGTGGATTTATTTTTCCTCTCCACTGCTATGGAATTGCAATCTTGAACAAATTGGACTGATTCATTATGTTTACAGTACTGGCATGCTATTTCCCCCTCCAGTTTACACATCTTAGTATGTAGGGTTATTTTTTTAAAAAAAGAAAGAGCCACAGTGCTACTAGAGAACAACAGATGTGCCCCACTGTATATTATACTGTATTTGTCCTATTGAAAGGAGTGTGCTCAGTTTCTCTCCCTCCCATCATATTAAACCTCCCAGGCTCCACATGCTCTTTATTGCCTCAAAAGGTTACAAGTTTAATCTGTCTAATCCTTTATTAGTTGGGGAATACTCTAGCCAGCAACTAGAACAACAGTAAAAGTGACTTTGTATTTGTCTCCGTCCCCTCAACCCCAACACAGAGCATTAACTGTGAACTATAAAGAGTATCTTTTCAGGGCAACAGTCCCATGCCTTTTGAATGTAGGTGGCAATGAGTGAACCTGTGGATTAACACGCATGAACGAGGTATTAAATTATTGACTGCAGCTAGGATCGTGCATATTAAGATGAATGCTTCCCGATAAACTCAAAAAGAGAAAAAGGGATAAGGCAGAAATATCCGGGCAACGTTAAGTCAGTAGGAAAAAAAATGCTCTGTAACTATAATTACAATGCAGAATGTGGAATTGCTACAGAATGCAGTAAACATTAAACATCTGGCAGTATGTGCTAAAATAAGATACTTATAATTTGCGTGTAGTTGTTGGTTCAAACCAAAACCTTAAAAGAAACCACTAGCACCAATCTTTTTTCTTATTCCCATCTTCCAAGGAAATAGGCAAAAGGAATGCATAAAAGTAAGGAAAGCTTTGCTCAGGCATTTTTAATGGCTTATAAGGAGGGCAGAAGCCACCCGTACCTCTGGACCATGTCCCCAGGGCCGGTGCTAGGGTTTCTTGCGCCCTAGGAGAGATCACCTTCTGGTGCCCCCCCCCAAATTAATAAAAAATAGAAAATAAATAAAAATAGAAAATAGAAAAAATAAAAATAGAAAAAATAAAAAATAGAAATAGAAAAAATAAAAAATAAAAATAGAAAAAATAAAAATAGAAATAGAAAATAGAAAAAAGTAGAAAAAATAGAAATAAAAATTAGAAATAAAAAAATAAAAAAAACAGCTGAGAGGCGCGGCGAGGTGGCCCCAGGCTCATGCTCCCCATGCGCCTCCGGAGCTTTGCAGAGGCAAGCCTGAAGCCGCTCAACAGGTGACAGGTGCAGTGGAGGCGGACGGTGGCGGGCTGGCCAGCGCCCCCTCCATTTTGGCTGCCTAGTTCGCCTAAATGGACGTGCCGGCCCTGCATGTCCCTAAAGTGCAATTCATCAAATACTGCTGTATTACAAACTCTCCATTCATTTAAATGTGGCCCTCCTAGAAGCTCAACTAATACCAAGACTAGTCACAAATGCATGGTGAGTTGATAGGAGAAATATATAGACCCATTGTTTTAAAATTTTGGACCTACTAATGTAGGAGGCCCCTGTCTGTTGGATTTCTAATCAAAAGATCAAAGAAGTCAAAAGGGACCAACAAAGATATTACCCAGAACACAGAGAATTAAAGAAAAGCAGAGAAGAGCAGTAAGAAAACAAATTGTGAAAACATTGTTGCAGTGATGGCTTCGCACCCACACCTATGCACATCAAAACAGGACGGTTTCGATGGCCAGGCTTATGCCAGAAGGTGAGCGATTTGTATGTTTTACATTAATTTTTCCATGTTATTACTAAGTGCAGTTTTGTACTTCAAGCCCTCAGGCGGGGCACACTATAAACAAAGATGCTCTTCAACGTTTATATTGAGCTGCTGGGAGAGGTCATTGGAGGATTTGGGGTGCAATATTATCAATATGCAGATGACATTCAATTCTATTTCTGTGTCATCAAAACAGGCTGTGCAAGTGCTGGACTACTGTGATGTGGACCATTAAACTCAGGCTGAATCCCAGCAAAATCCAGGAATCTAGGAATTGGCTGTGGATCCAGGAATTGGGCAAAGCGTGCACTTGCTGTATTGCTCAGATGTGATTGTATAAAGTAACCCAAGACGCCTGCTTCTTGGGAGAAAAGCAATGACAAACCTAGACAACATCTTAAAAAGCAGAGACATCACCTTGCCAACAAAGGTCCGTATAGTTAAAACTATGGTTTTCCCAGTAGTGATGTATGGAAGTGAGAGCTGGACCATAAAGAAGGCTGGTCGCCGAAGAATTGATGTTTTTGAATTTTGGTGCTGGAGGAGACTCTTGAGAGCCCCATGGACTGCAAGAAGATCAAACCTATCCATTCTGAAGGAAATCAGCCCCGAGTGCTCACTGGAAGGACAGGTCGTGAAGCTGAGGCTCCGATACTTTGGCCACCTCATGAGAAGAGAAGACTCCCTGGAAAAGACCCTGATGTTGGGAAAGATTGAGGGCACTAGGAGAAGGGGACGACAGAGGACGAGATGGTTGGACAGTGTTCTCAAAGCTACCAACATGAGTTTGACCAAACTGCGGGAGGCAGTACAAGACAGGAGTGCCTGGCGTGCTCTGGTCCATGGGGTCACGAAGAGTCGGACACGACTAAATGACTAAACAACAACAACAACCCACTCGGAGATCATATAAGGCAGGCATCCCCAAACTTCGGCCCTCCAGATGTTTTGGACTACAATTCCCATCATCCCTGACCACTGGTCCTGTTAGCTAGGGATCATGGGAGTTGTAGACCAAAACATCTGGAGGGCCACAGTTTGGGGATGCCTGATATAAGATAAAGGGCAAGAAAGCAATTGAATGAATAAGATATTATTGAATAAAAAAAGAAACCTAAGCATAGTAACCGTTGCACATAGCATACAACAGCTTGAGCCAGGCGATCATTAAATACATGTGATCTGCTCATTTATGGACTCCATCTATGCAGAGAGTTCTCTGAAGGCTTCATTGTCTGGGAAGTTTTGAAGGCATTGATGTTGAATTAAGGCACAGAGGTGTCCCACGCCTGCAAATGATGTTTTGGGGCACAGTATTGCTCTATAAGCTGCTCTCTGTCCTTCTGCCCACAGTTATACAGAAGTCATTATGCTTCTCCAGCTATGTATGCTATCAGCACTATTTCTTTCCTCACAGTAAGCAAGAGCAGGGGCTTTTTTCTCAACTGGAACTTGCTGGAACTCAGTTCTGGCACCTATCAGGTGGGCGCCATTGCCATTATGAGAGAACAAGGTTCATGGTGAGTTTTGGCACCTCTTTTCCTAGAAAAATAGCACTGGGCAAGAGGGCTATTCCTCCCATATCATGTGATAAAGGAACTACTGTAAAGAGTCCAACACAGCAAATAGGAGAAAGGTAGTCTTGGTAGAGGCCCCACCACAAGACGGAGGCCTCCATTTGCTTTGGGCCCTGTAACGGATTGACACGGTTTTGAAATATTTATTCCTACCTGGCTGCAAAAGAGTTAATCCACCTCCAGCCTGACTGACATAACATTCTGGTGGGGGCGGGACTGTTCAGAGTTTAAAAGGAGGGAGCAGCTATTTTGTCAGTTGAGGAGAGGGAGAGGGAGTGGGTAGGTGTGAAGAAGAAAGTTGAGAGGCCAGGATAGTGGGGATCTAGATGAGGTTCAGGAAGGCTCAATGTTAAATGTTTGACAGAGATTATCTACAACCGATAATCTATAAACACATGAAAAGTTAAAGAAACAACTATGGTCTAAGGTTGATAAAATTCTTCTCTTTTGTGCCAAGAAGTATCGTCATTATTTTTCCAGCAAGGTATCGGGACTCACAGAAGTGGTAACTCATTAGAGGACAAACCTCAGGAAAAGAGGCGAAAGTTTGTGTCTTAGAGTAACACTGAGGAGGCTTAGAAAGATAACCTGGGGTGTCAACAAGTTGCCAGCGTGGAAAGGGCAAACTTTTACAGTAGGGGGAATCAAGCCGAGAGAGAGACCCTTTACTGGTGGCAGGAGGTTATTCTATTAAACAGCCTAGAGTTTTTCTTTGATACCAGGCCACGTGAGCTGGAAGGAGAGTCTCTTTACTTATAAACCCACAAAAATAAAGGGGTTTATTCGGAGGAGGCGGGAGAAGAGTGTGTGTGGCTTCACCTCTGGATTCCGGTGTCACATTTTAGTAATAGAGAGAGGGACATTCGTCGCAAATCCAAATCTGTATTTAAATATTTTTTATCCAAATTTGATGAGCACCACACAGTAACCATGGTGAATCAAGCTTCTTTAAAATAAACATTGATGACTGAGTGAACACAATCCAGAGGGGATTGAAATTGTTTTGTGTCTCACTGAAAACACATTGAATTCAAGGGCGATTAGGTTTGCCAAAGCCCGCCCCCTTCCCACTCTCTTTTTGGTTTTTACAATTACCTTCTTGACATGATGAAGGGCATGGTGTCCAATCGCTGTAAGGTGTCACAATGCAGTCTTTCCTACAGGGTAGCAAGCAAGGTCTAACGGTCTCAGGGCGAAGGCTTTCAGGACACCTAAAATGGGCAGTGACAAAAGATACTGTAGAATGAAAAGTAAGTGGGAGGCCACATTAAATGCAGGCACTAAAAACTATTATACAGTCATACCTTGGGTTGCATTCGCTGCGGGTTGCGTATTTTCGAGTTAAGTACTCAGCGTGCATGTATGTGCAGAAGCGTTCTGCACGCTGCATGCGTGCACAGAAGCACTCTATCGGGGCTTCGTGCATGTGCTAAAGCACCGCTCAGGTTGAGTACTTTTTGGGGTGCCGAATGGATTGTGTACTCAACCCGAGATACCACTGTACTGGCATGAACATTGTCAGGGAGATGTATGTGAACTTAGGGGGGGGGGACCCAATCAAGAAGGAGTTCAGGAGAACCAGTATTGGGGGAATGGCCCATATACACTGTTCATTTTCCCCACTTTGACCTTCCCTTGCAGATGACTTTCTTTGCATCCTAACAGTACAGAGTGTCTCTCCATTGAAAGCCACAGGAAGGGCTGAATGATGACAAGAGAGCTATTCCACCTGATTTTCAGTTATCCCAGTGAGGTACCAAAGGAATTCTGCTTCCTATGTATTTTTTAGCAATACTAAAGTTGTATAATTTGTCATTTCACCAAACCTATCGCATAACTGAGTGGGGATGATTCCTTTATAGGTGTGCATGTGTACACATGTACACACACACACACACACACACACACACACACACACACACACGAACTAGCTGTTCTTCTTTTTTTGTGCATGAATAGGAAGAGGAATCCACATCTAATCAGCTCCTGGGAAACACATGAAACGCTCACCATCCAGGAGGTGAGCTGCAATTTCACCATGTGTCACTGATTATCAGAAACTTTGAACAAAATTGACATCATATAGTGGATCTATTGTCTTATTCCTACCACAGCTGGTCATCTGACCATGCTTTAATGATCCATATTATTTATTTAAAATATTTATTGGCCACTTTTTCAGAAAGGTGAACTCAAAGCAAAAGCAAAAACATTAAAAGCAAGTGTAAAAACACCCTAAAATGCTCACCAATAACGTATAAATAAAAAGGCTTGGTCATTCAATGTCCATGCCCGATTTCACCTAGTTTATACATTTGCATTTAGTTGCTATCTTGCCTTTAAAGCAAGCTACTGAGATTATAGCTCTATATAACTATATCCGTCCATTCTCTCCTCTATTTATGGCTTTCCACCTTATTCAAGGTCAATTTGAACTGAAGTAATATAAGCTGGTCTGTTACTTTGAAAGTTATGCCAATAATATTGATCTTATCATATCATAATAATCATTTCTATTAAGGAGAGTTTAAAACATGGTTCTCATTTACACTTTCACATACATCTCCTCCTATTTAAAAACTTTTAAGTAAGATTAGCATGGTGGTTCAAGGGATCAAGCAACATATTTCTTTTTGCTTCGCAAGATTGCACTCCTTATATACCACCATTAACTTATTATTTGTATTATTCAAACAGCAAAATGTAAACAGTATGATCTGTTATGCAAATCTGGAAACCATGGACAATTCTGAGAGACGCTGCGATTGCATGAGCTGGAACTCGATTCTTACATTCATTTTTATTATAAATTCAGACAAAACACATTTTAGTAGACTATGTTATAATGGAGCTACACAGAAAAAAAGGAAACAGGGCAAATAATTAGGAGGTTCGGCCAATCAAGGTTTTCAGTACCAGAATTTCAATTTCAATATTTACTTTTTGGGTCCAACTTGTCCCACGTTGACCCTCAAACAGATGACTTTCCTTGTTTGCATTCCAACAGCACAGGTGGCCTCTCCATTCCAGCCTGCAGAAGAATTGAATGCCGACACGGAGACATCCTCTACACACTGGCCCCAAGGTCCTGTTTGCCAGTGATACACTGTGCATGGATGTTCATTGCAGCTGCGTGTTTCCTGCAGCAAACTGCTGTTTGGGCACTGAAGTCCTCCTGGAAAAAGCAAGCGCACAGTGGCAGGGGAGGAAAATCATTGCAACGACAAATTAGGAAAAACAAGCTCAATAAACAAACTTGGTATTCACTTCTTTGTTCTCAGAGTATGAAATTTTAATGAAGGCAATGTGTTGATGTACAGGGAAGAGGACCACAAACTCCCATCATCTCAGGCCACTGTCTATGCTGGCTGAGGCTGGTGGACGTATCTGGAGGGCAACAGGTTCCTTTCCCTGTACTATGTCATAGTTCTCACTGTATTAAGCCTACAATTGTTTGGACTGTGATACTTCAGATTGCAGGTTAGGGGCTCTCACATGTCCAAATGCTCCTCTATATAGAAAATAAATCAGCCCTTGCACACAAAGAAAACTAGGGAAGAAAGATTCCAGCCTAGCCTTCTCCCTGAAATCTAGTTTTCTGTGGGCAGGAGTTTCTTTTTAATAGAGAACATTCAATCACGTGGGCCCCCACCTACAGTCTGAACACAGCCCAAATAAAGGTTTACCCCTTCAAAACTAGTCTAGGCCTAAGACACAGGTTTGGATGTAACATATCTTGGCTTATTAATAGGAAATATGCATCATTCTGCTCTCATATTCCACTCATTCTCTACTGCCCTTCTCACTCAGCGCACAATTGAAAATGCCAAGAGCAACGGGGAATGATTAAAAGAGCTGGACACGTTTAGTATGGAGAACAGAAGGTTAGTATGTTTAGTATGGAGAACAGAAGGCATCGGCAGGATGGTCTTCAGACATCTGAAAGGCTGTCATAAAGAAGACGGAGAAGATGGCAGGACCAAAACTAGCCTATTGAAATTGCAGGGGAGGCTATTTCAGGTTGACCTTAGCTTTCTAATGGCAAGAGCTGTTCAACCGTGGAACGGACTACCTTGGCAGGTGGTAGGTCATTCTTTGCAAAGACTGAGTGGCCATCTATTGGGGATCTATTAGGATGAACTTTGGCTATTTACAAACAGCAAGTATATGCTGCAACTCAGCAAGTTGGGAAGATGAGAATATATTTACTATTCACCACTGAATCCTCCCCCCTTTAAAGAATTTTACACCAGCTGGCCAGAGGGCATGCTGGGTTCTTATCCAAAAGCTGCTTAATAGTAACTGTTATTATATCTAGTATGCAATGTCAAATGAAATAAAACAAAAATCCAATGCACATTAGAGAGACCAGCGGTTCCAACACACAAACACACACTCAGTGTGCACATTAAAAATTAAGAACCCAGAGAGAAACTAGTTGGCAGAGTCTTTGAGAAGGGGTTGGGGAGGCTTCTTGCCACTGGGGGCTGTGCATGTCTGCCCCTGAATCTAGCCCTAATTGCCCTGGAGGCAAATGAGTAGAACGAGTAGAACTGTGGGGACTTATTATGAAAGAGTACAACAAACCAAGTAGACATAGGATTGTCTACTTGGGCTAGACATAGTGGCTGTAGAGGGTATTGGTATTAAAACTTACACTGTGTGTGTATGTATTATAGCGCCAGCCTTCTAAAAAAGAAGGAACCAGTGAGAAGGCCAACATTATTCAACCGACTACTTCAAAGGAGGCCCTACCATGCCATTGCCAAACTAGAATTGATCAGTAAGTTAGTTTAGTACTAAACAAATAGAAACAAAGAACGAGGCTTTGCCTTCAGTTAGCACAACAAAGTTAGAAGGCTGTGTTATCTCCAATCTCTACTGCCACGAGTGGTCACTGGGCTTATGTTGTATACATTTGATACAGAAACATCACAGGCTTCTTGCAGTTTATAGCCTTTTGGCCGAATTGCTTTACTTTCCCGCCTCTGTATGTATCTTTCTCTATGTGTATATAAATACAGATACTGTATATATCTGAACACTGATACATTCCATGCATCTGGCAAAGAAGTTGCTGGGCCACAAAAACCTGTCAAAGAATAAAATAAAAATATGTTTGTTTCTAAGGTGCCACAAAACTCACTGGGTGTTGTTATTAACTGAACAATTGCTTTTCTCCCCAGATGTGGATCTCTGTGTCTATGTCCATTACTGCTCCCTTTCCAAGTGCTACATTCAGCTCAATGTTTATTGGCGAACAGTCATGGTTCAGCCACACATGAGAACAGGTATCTGTCAGAAGGCTTCCGGGACGCAATTCTTCAAGGCAATAGATATTTTTGCTTTGTTCTGAGGTCTGCTTACACTTTCTGAGTCCATGGCTGTTAGAGTTGCCATACATCCAGAATTTTCCGGACATAGCCAGCGTTCAGCCACCTTAAGCAGCTTCTGGGCTGAAATCACTGAAATGTCTGGGAAAATTCAGACATATGACAGCCCATGTTTTGGCAATTTTCATTTTAAAATAGCATAAAACCTCAATTTTCTTGTTGAGATTTTGCAAAAAACAAACAAATACCTCAACAACTTTGGGCAAAACCAAAAGCTCTGGATTTTCACTTTTTGAAATATGGCAACCCTAATGGATGTGGAAGTCATCAATGCAGTCCCTTACCCAGGAGCACTGTTATAAATCTCAGAACTGCTGCTCCTTTATACAGCAATGAAGTTGTAAAAACACAGCATGTCATTGATCTAAACAGGACATGGTTACAAGGAAATGTGTTTAGAACAGCATTCTATGTCACAAGTGACTATTACAAGCAAGTAAAAAGGACTAGAGATATATCCAGGAGAACTTACATTCAACAGTCTTAGAGGGTAGCACAATCTTTCTCTTACATATATGGGATGCTAACCAGTGACTTTTGTATTCAATTAACTAAAATTAATCGGTCTTAACACCCATTAGCAGCTGAAGGAGAACACCCATACAACCACACTGAATGTTAATTGGAACTATGTTGCTAATCTGCTATCAAAGCATTAATTGATTCATTAGAGTAGTTAATCGGCAAAATGCTTTCAGGCCTAAAATTACTTTGGTGATAAGACTTCAGAAAAAGCTTCCTTCAAATATATATATATATATATATATATATATATATATATATATATATATATATATTCCAGGCAGGCATATACAAGACTGTAAGAAGGTTCATGAACCAGCCATTTAGATTTCAAGACTAAAATGGGAGCTTTGAATCAAATGCATACACACTATAGAGAGTGCTGAACAACTCAATGCCTCTTTGATTTCTGGTCTGAAATACAGCTCATTCCCAATAATAAACCTAAGCAGTGTCAGGAACTAAGAACCAAACCTACAGTGGGATATATAGGAACTTGCTTTAGACTGGAAAAGCAGAATGTGGAAAGGTGGAGGGGAGGGTTAAATTGTCATGAACTGGCAGGACGACGGGCAAGGAAGAGGAGGATCCTGGTGAGGGGCACAGCTGGGTCTGGGACACACCAGGGCAAGCAGGGGGTGGGGAAGGAAGTACTCACGGGGCAACAGAGGATGACGAGAGGATGGGGGTTCAGTGCACAGGAACCAGAGCAGCAGGACCCATCACCAGAAGGCCCCCTGTCTTCATGAACATGGCAGGTTCTGAGGTGTAGGAAGCAGCAGGAAGGGAACTCTAGGAGGCTGAGTCAGGCAAGGGCCCACAGCTCAGCTCCCTAGATGGCCAGGTGGGGCTCACTAGCTCTGGGAGGAGGTGTGTGATTCCTCAGCTGCAGGAGGCTTGGAACAGGTGAGGGTCACCTGACTCATCAAGCCCAGGCTGAGCATTTGTAATGGATGACCACATGCCAGGATATCTGCAAGTAGATCTGGCCATGTATAAATTTGAAATTGGTTCTGTTCAGCATTTGTAGCATTATGCTGCTCATTGTCTTTCTAGATATTCAGGCCATGTTTTTCATGATCTCTGGAAGAAATTAGCTTGACGTCTGAGAGCAGATCAGTATCTTTTTTTAATCAATTATTGAGTTGTTGTTTTTCGAAACAAGCAGAGAATGAGGTGCAAGTACTTGACTGTATCAGGAAAAGTTTCCACATTGAGAATTCCTTCCAAGTTACAGATAAGCCTTTGCTTTGGGAATGATGACAATTTCCCTCCTCAGTTATTGGATTTACATAAGCATATCCCCACTACTATTTTACATAGCCATTAAGCATCTACAACTGAAATGCTTCCAGCCCAAAGGGCTTTTCTGCTGACAATCGAGATTAGGCATGTGTTGGCAGTGCACAAAGCAGCTTCTGCATCCTGGCATAGTTCTCCCAAATCCAAAAAAGTATTCCCCATTCTACCTTCCAAGAGCTGCACTAATTTAAATTTGGCTTCCACCATCTCCCAGAGAATCACTGCTGAAATTCAGCAGTATATTTGGATACACAAAGGGTTCCAAACTGGGGTACCAAAAGGATGTATTTCATGCCCAGTGCTTTAACATAAAGGCATTTTAAGGCCTACGTTTCCACTTTTAAATAGCCTCTGCATGTCCCTCAAGCCCTTAACTTCATGAAAATTTAAGCACCAAGCATGGAACATTTCAGGAACTGATTTGTGTCTCATAAATCATGGAGCCAAAGAACCCATGCCTGGAAAAGTCAAAGTCTGTTCAACAAGCTTTTGAAAAATTGATTTATAGCTCGCCATATGCCAAGGACTTGGTAGGTGGAGAAGGTAACTGAAGTGTTGAATTATAGAGGTGGGTTCATGCCCCTCAATGGTCCCCTAGTAGAACAGGTCAGATAAGTGGCCCAAGCATAGCAGAAGGAGGAAAAGTGGAATTTAATATAGTGAGATATACTTTAAAGTACATATATAGGACTATTATGCATGTTACGTCAATCCATAGTTAAACTAAACTATGGTTTAAATGTGAACATGCAGTAGTATCCTGCTACACATGGCTAAAACTGTAGGTACTTTGTTCCTCCTGTGCTCCTGCTCCTGCCATGCTGCCAGGAGCTAAGCCATGGTCCGCCTTTCCATAATGTATGGACCCAGGCTTTCTTTTCTCCAAATAAACCAGGAATGGTAGTCAAGGTTTGCCCTTGGCTTGCCACTATCCCATAAAATACCAAGTGATTGTGATTGTATGAACAACAAAATGGCTGCCCCCATGATGTGCTGTGCTTTTTCCTGACAATGCAGAGATGCTGCACTTTGAAGCTTCTCCAAGCAGCATAAGTATTTAAAGCCCCCCAAAAGGGGGGGTAGAGCAAGCCCTGGATGGTCAAACCAGCCCTCAGAAAGGTTTGTAGAGCT
This sequence comes from Zootoca vivipara, assembly GCF_963506605.1. NCBI lineage: Eukaryota > Metazoa > Chordata > Lepidosauria > Squamata > Lacertidae > Zootoca > Zootoca vivipara. The sequence goes on along the minus strand of NC_083287.1, from coordinate 28,933,834 downwards.
GTGAACTAAAGCACAGATCTAGGTTTTGTTTTGAGGACTGGTTTGACTGGATCAATGAGGTGGGGCTCACAACATATCCTAGACTGAATCGACATTATCCGGCATCCCTAACGTTTACAACTTTTGAGCTTCTTTCAAAGTTGCTCTCCAGCAAAGGATTCATGTTGACCTCTCATCTTCTTCTTCTTTGCTAACTGAGTTGTGGACATAGAGAGAAAAAAAACCTGTTATGGGAATCCAAATCTGGTAATGCTCTCCAGTAGGTTGCTTCCCACTGAAACATTGTATGTCCTGCTGGAATTGCTTAAACAAAGCTGTGCATTGCTGAAGGTGAGGAGACAGCCATTCTCTGTCAGGCAGCACATGGCAAAATTGCATAATAAATTTACTGGCATGGTGGTGACAAGAGATTTGATTGAAGTGAAGCCTAAATATTATAATCTAAACTGATACAGTTTCAGTTCGGAATTTAATCTGAGAAGTGAAAGTGACATGTCAGCTACTTTGGAAATGATATTACAGTTCCAGAGGATCTTTTATTCATAAATGCTATGCAGTCCCAACAGTCCAAGTAAATCCGTTTAATCACACATGCAACTATTTTTATTTTATTTTTTTGATAAAACTTACTTCTCGTACGTGTGTCATGCTTTTTACATGTTGCTCCCAGCAGGTTCCCATGCAGAATTTGTTCATTATTTATGCATTGCATAGTTTACATAAAGACACAAATCATATAAAAGACTGCTTAGCTTCAAGCGCCCCCAGATCATTCATTGGGACAAATCACACATGCACCTCTCACAGCCAAGAACTCAAGCATCTCCCATATGTGCTCAATAGTCTTTTGAAGCCTTTTCCACTCTTACACCTCTAAAAGGTGCCTGGATGCCAGAAGTAGCACACCTTTCAACGATCATCACAATATGAAGCAGAATAGTATAAATGCAGCCACCACAAAGGATGCAAGAACTAAGCAAACTCAAAAGCCTCACTTTCAGCATGCTTTCAAATTCCTTTCTACCTTTCTCCGCCAAAGCTTATTTTTTTTGCTTTGTTTTCTTTTTGCTTAACTTCTCTTTCCTTGGGACCAGGCTTTGTGTTCACTTCCAGACACTGAGACTACACTCTAACAAAAAAACCTTTAGCTTAACATATCGTATTAAGGCCCTTCGATTCCCCTGTGCTCCAAAATGCTGAGAAATTATAGCTGTTAATCACCATGCCCTTGACAGGGATGTTATTTCGCCAATATGAATATAGTATAGCTATACTAATATTATGAACCTATCCTGTCGTTCATTTCGGCTTTACCACTCCTTTGGACCTGGATGGCTCTAATCAAACCGTGGGGTTTTTTTTGGTGTATGTGGCCCATGAAAAGTTAAGTATATACAACGGAACTTCTGTTTTCCAAGGCACACTCCACAAAATCAGGATGCAATTAACTAGGGGGGAAAGAAAGGGAACTGCGCAAGCCTTCACATGGCTATGTATGGGCAATGTCTAGAAGCCATTTTCAAGGTTGTGGTGTCTGCAAAGTCCATTTAGAAGCAGGCCTTTCATGGCCAGGGATTGATGTTGAATGGCTTGGATATATTGTTCTGATTTATATTAGACCTAGAATTTGCTTTCTTACAGTTAACTCAGCAATAGAGTAGCTGTTTGCGTATCTGTTATATCAATTACAAGCAGAACCCGCAAACTGCTTATGCATGTCGTTTAGCTCTGTGCAGAACACCTTAATTCATGGGTGTCATTTGCATGCCAACCACCCAAACAACATAAAAGACGCTAATCTTATTTGTTAACAGTACTCTGAGACCTTGCACATGTGCATACGTAGCATCAGAGTCCATATTCTGATTTCATTTGAAAATGGGACCTTGCACATGTGCATACATAGCATGAGAGTCCATATTCTGATTTAATTTGAAAATGGGAGCTTAAATTCTAAAGGAAATCTATCAAAAACAAAACAAAAACCCACCTTATCTCAAAATGCAGTAAAACAAACACTAACAATGCAAGACATAGTTAGAAAACGCAGATCAGTATTTTAAAAATACCAACTGTAGTGCAGAATCATATTAAATACAATGTGTTAAAGCTGCACTTTCCTTCTAATTGTCCTGTTATTTCTGCAAATGTTTAAAAGGTAACATTAAGAATTCATAATAATATGCCAAGACTGCTGAAAGATGTGACCTTACCTTCACCTGCATATGCCAAAATGGAGCGAGCACGCATCTGTTTTCCTTCTGTGGTTTTGCCAGAGCAGGTGTGTGAGCAGGAGGACCAACCAGACCACGTGCTGAGTACACAATCCTTTGGGCATGGAACTTCACAGACGATGGGGACTGGGTAGATAGCATCTCTGCACAGCTGTCTATCAACCTCTTCTCCTGGGAAAGAAAAGGCCAGTAGCAGTCTATCATTGCTAATTTAACTTAAATTGAGCAGTCTTAGTCCAGATGGGCCTACAAATAAATTAGATTTCGTTGTTTTGTAAAAACAAAGTAATCCGATTAGTTATCAAAGTGATTGTGTCTCCGTGGCTTGATGCTATTAAGAATATGCTAAAATCTTTAAATGCCCTCATTAATTTAAGGTTGAGCTGAAGTGGTGATGAGAGAAAGGTCCATATTTGCACTGTGAAAGGATGAGACTCAGTGTTAGCAAAAGAAACTGAATTAAAACAAGAAGAACAGAAGAAAAATACACTCTTCTTTAAAAAAGAGTACCACATTTCAGGATAGGAATTATTTTAATGTGAATAGTAACTATTAGGGGTGGGCAACTCTGTTGATTTCAGTTTCTCTCAATTTCTCATTTTTCCAAACTTAAATCCAGTTCTCCACATTTCTAGGTCAGGTTTGTGATTTTTTTCTTATAGTCCTCATGAAAATTCACCAGCATTTTGTTGCAAATTTCTCCTAACACACGTATTATATTCAATTTTGCCCAAAATACACGTTTCTAAGGCAATATTCCTTAATATAATACATTTTTGTATGCTTTTTAAAATAATATATGCATTTTAGGCACATTGTACCTTAGTATCTGCATTTTTGTACACCTTACTTGGCTGCAGATCTGCTTTGCAAAATTCAGAAAATCATGAATTTCAAAGGATGTATTTGTTTCACATCTTGTTTCAGAAAGTATGAAATACCGGGGGGGGGGATGACTAAAATTAGTTTGCTCTGCGTCTCATTGACTCAGGCTCCACCTACTGTTTGTCCTCCTGCCTTCTGCCCCACCAGTCCCAATAGATACAAGCCGCCACTGGAAATGAATCCAATTTCTTCCTCATCCTTAGTATCTATATAATTGAGACAGCAGCAACAGCAGCTCCTTACAGTGCAATCCTATGCCCGGTGCTTATTTCTGAGTGTGTATGCATAGCATTGCAATATAAATTATGATAAATTACACGAAAGTCACTGGGGCGACTCATAAGGTACTTAATTTGACAACTCCACATCTGCCTCTAGCATCGCAAACTTTACAGTTGGCAACATAAAGCATCCTTTTCCTTTGCTTTAAGTAACTTAGACTTTCTTTTATTTTACTGGCAGCCTTACATTAGAGTGTGCAGAAGGCTAAAACTACAAATTAAGCAAACTATGGACCAATTAGCTAATCTGGCAAATCTGGTTATAAATTTCCCTAGTCCTACAAAGCAGGTATGGGGAAGCTCTTAACACTTTGGCTGTGACCCGGTGGCTTTTATAAACTGTAGGTTTGGCCAAAGTTCTGCTGAAATCAATCGACCATGCTTTAAGGCAAATTGTCTAGGTGTGGGATATAAATATTCAGGGATGAGCAGGACAATTTTCTGTGTACAATGCCCAAAATAAGCACATCTTACAAGATGGGGTTAGGCACAGCGTTCTTTCAGTTCTTCTCTCAACTATCTGAAAAGCCTGTCGAAGAGCACTGGAAATATTTGAGGTCAAGGAGCTATTCAGGGGTCTGTTAAGGAAAACTTGAAAATGAAGAACTAGTTTTAGTAGGAGCCAGAAGAGGTTTCTAAATGCATCTGATGGAAGATACTGGCAAAAACCTCTTAAGAGAAGCATGGGATCCCAGGGGAATCACTGGCAAAGTGCTATTCCCACAAGTCTTTTACGAGTCGACCTTTGAAACTCTTACATCAAAAAAAGTTAAAATATTTGGTGTCCCACTTCATCATGAAGACTTAGAATCTCTGCACAAACTGTCCTTATTTTGTGAGTAGCAGAATATCAGGTTATATAGGTGAAAAAATTCAGTGGCATTACGTATGGCTTATCCTTTGAGACTTCTCTGGAATACATGTAGTGGTCAACAAAAACTGAAAGAGGGAGTTCATTATGTTGTGATCAGTTCAACAGGTCAATCATTCCACCATAACAGCTAGTCTCAGTGATATAATTGAACATAATGATGTTCAATAAAATATAAGGCCACGGTACAACAAAAATATTTTTTTTTAAAAAAAAATACAATATTCAGCTATCACATTCAGGACAGCTGTCAATATTGATAACTTATTGCTTATTTATTTGTCAGAGGAATGTTCTGGGGCCCATGGAAGCTGATGAACAAATCATGTTAACTGTCATATTTACTTTCTTCCAAACCTCTGGCCTTACTTTTATTACATCAAAAAATGTAAAAAACAAAAAGCTTCTGAACAGACAAGTTGGAAGATGGCAGGTATTTTGCTTTGGATGTGAGGAATATTAGTAGCTGGCATAGAGATAAAGAAAAAGTGAGAGATGTTTTAGGCACAGGGAATTCATGCCTATGCTTGCAAATTCCCCCATATCTTTCCTCAAAGGGCAATAGTTTGGTGTACTAAAAATATGATGGCACATAATCGAAGTCTCTTTTTTCAAAAAAATAGAAATAAATCAAAATTGCCTAAAGGCAAAAAAATATAGTCACTAAATGCATATTGGAGTGATGTATTAAAACCCAGAGTACTCATAGGCACATCTTATTTGACTAGAGGCAATAATATGGAATGAGGCAATGCTTTATAACAGTTACTTCATCTCTTTGGGGGTTTATGCTGTTTAGATCAAATTGTTTCTAAGATTTCACTAATGGTTTTATGAACAGCTTAACCTTTGTGGGCCCCACAATTTATCTCACAGCGTAGCATGCTACCAGGAACCAATCAGCCTTTTGCTGGGAAAGTAATTCCAATCACATCAACTGGCAGAAATCCCAACAGAAACTAGCTACTGTCGATAGAATCATATTTTTATTTTTATCATAATATGGTAGCACATGATTGGATGCAATGACTCTCTCTCTCTCTCTCTGTGTGTGTGTGTGTGTGTGAGAGAGAGAGAGAGAGAGAGAGAGAGAGAGAGAGAGAGAGAGTGAGTGTTTACGTTTCCGTGCTTCCTTTGGATCCATGTTTTTCAGCCATAACACTGAAGTGAAACCTTATCTTCTTCCGTCTCTTGTCTCTAACAAGCCCTGCTATGTGCTCCCCAAGCAAGGGATTTGCCATTTATCCTTAACTTGGGCATCAGGTGGCACAGGATAACCTTGAAAGTGATGGGAAGAAATTCACTGCCCAGGGATCAGACCAGTGGAAGGAAGCTTCAAAAATTATAAATGAACAGCTGCTAATGGTATATCGTGTTGACTGCGTTGCTGCCTCTGAGCACAACTGGCTTAAATGGATTGGCAGTAGACCTGACTGGAGCGAGTTGCATTTCCAGGTCAATGTAATCCTAGCCCCACTTTTCTGGGAGTAAGCCTCACTGTATTCAACCAAATTTACTTCTGAGCAGAATTGATTAGGATTGTGCAGTAAGTTTCACTGTGTTCAAAAGGGCTTACTCCCTAATAAGCGTGTTTAGTGTTGCAGCTGAAATCATCACAGAACCATATAATCATGACAAGGCAAAAGAAAAAGAAAAAAGGCAACTGACTAGGTCACTAGGAAATACCTCTGTCCTTCTAAAAGAGGTACTGTAAATGCACTACCCATTTGAAGATCATCAGTTCCACTGGATAAAAGCCAATCAAGAAAACATTCTCCTTAAAAATATATGAAGGACAGCAGCCCAACCCCTAACAAAGTTTGGGTTGCTGGTCAAAGAACTGACAATAATATTTAGTTTGCAGAAGAAAATAACTGACCGACTTCACTGTAACATACAGAAACAAATTACTATAGAGCCTATAATATCAATATATCATTTTCATGTAACACAAAATAAATAGAAATCCATTTAATCGAGGCAATAGTGAAGAGTGGAAAATCAATCACATGTGAGAATATATATATCACAGTACAGCTGCATTTAATACAACTGTCCTTTGAAATTGTAAAAGTAGAAATGGGTGAAGGGGCATAAGCTGTTAAGTCTCGAGCTCAACATTTGGTGGTAGGTTAGCAGCTACCTGTATACCAAAGCCCTGCTGTTTTATCAACATTCTGACATAGCTTAGAATTAGTTTTTGTAGAATAACACCATTCTACATTAATATTCAATGGGTACTTTCCCTCTGGCATACATCATTTTTGCTGTTAAATAAACGAACGAACGAACGAACGAAAGAAAGAAAGAAAGAAAGAAAGAAAGAAAGTGTTATAATGCTACTTAGTGGGGCTTATTCACTGAGGACTGCAGCCTCAGTTAGACATGCTGTAGTCTCATAGAAACAATGGGACTTGAGATAGTCATGACTAGCTTGTCTCATAGACTTCAGTGGGACTACCGAATACATAGTCTGGAACCAGCCCACTCTCTGAAAAAACCCATTATGTTTTCTACTTATGTTAAGGAACTGAGCTACAACATAAAATCTCCGAACTGTGGATATGGCTGACATATGCATTTTGCAGGGTAAAAAAAGCTCAGGTGGGAAAACTAAACTAGTTTATCACTGTCCTTTGCTTTCCAAGAAAACCGCAATGCTACTTCTGTTTACAGATGCCTTCAAGCCATGCTCTAGGGCCTATAAGTGATTGATGGAGTGTAGCAAACTCTGAATACACTGACTCCCAGAAGGCCCTTGAGTTGAGGGTTGTAGCTGCCAAGGTTTACACAGCTTCATGTAAAACATAATGTCAATTTATATGAAATTACTGAAATATTTACATCTCATTTGTGTGAAGCAGTAATGACCATCTTTTTAATACAAAGCAGACCAATTTACTGCTGTTGAAAGCTGATAGCCCATGATATTGGTAACTCTTCTTATGGGTCAATAGCAAAGTGCTTAGCTGTACCATCAAGGCCAATGAATGATTTCTAGAAAGGCTGAACTTTGGTGGGAATACCAAGAACTTTATAAATTTTATAAAACGCATGGAAATGTTTTGTTGCAACTATAGGCATAAATGATACTTTTTCATTGGGATAATAAGTATCTCAACTACAGAAGCATTTTGGAAATTGAGTTATAATAGCATAACCATTCTGTCGTTGAATATTTCAAAGTTCTGGACACAGTATGCTTTACAAAACCTCTTCATACTGCCACGTTTCCTTGACTATAAGTGGGGTTGTCACATTTGAACATGTTTGCACGTACGATACTTGAAATAGTTACCTAAAAATGTAAAAAGGAAGCAACCATTATATGTTTTTAACAGATACATGGAATTGTAACTTAATGGTGGTACTTTTTGCAATCAAACCATGACAAGCTTGCATGGCTCTGTTAGTTGTACTTGTATGCACTTAATGAGTTACTGATTTCCTATTCATGTTCTCTAAGTCAATTACTTGTTAAGCAGCATCTGCATTTAATTAAGAGTCTTAAGTCCCCCTTCATGGATCAATGCCTTGTCGTGGCGAAGGGGCTTGAATAACTCAGAGAAGCTATGAGCTATGCCATGCAGGGCCACCAAGATGGACAGGTCATAGTGGAGAGTTTTGACTAAACGTGATCCACCTGGAGAAGGAACTGGCAAGCCACTCCAGTATCCCTGCCAAGAAAACTCCATGGACAAAGACAACAGGCATATAAAAGTTATGACGCTGGAAGATGAGCCCCTCAGGTCGGAAGGCGTCCAACATGCTACTGAGGAAGAGCGGAGGACAAGTACAAGTAGATTCAGAGCTGATGAAGCGGCTGGGCCAAAGCCGAAAGGACGCTCAGTTGCGGATATGCCTGGAAGCGAAAGGAAAGTCCGATGCTGTAAAGAAAAATATTGCATAGGAACCTGGAATGTAAGAACCATGAGTGGAGGTAAGCTGGATGTGGTCAAAAATGAGATGACAAGAATAAATATCGACATCCTGGGCATCAGTGAACTAAAATGGAAGGGAATGGGCGAATTCAGTTCGGGTGACTATCATATCTACTACTGTGGGCAAGAATCCTGTAGCAGAAATGGAGTGGCCCTCATAGTCAACAAAAGAGTGGAAAAAGCTGTAATGGGATGCAATCTCAAAAATGACAGAATGATCTCGATACGAATCCAAGGCAGACCTTTTAACATCACAGTAATCCAAGTTTATGCACCAACTACCAGTGCTGAAGAAAGTGAAATTGACCAATTCTATGAAGACCTACAACAACTTCTAGAAATGACACCAAAGAAGGATGTTCTTCTCATTACAGGGGATTGGAATGCTAAAGTAGGGAATCAAGAGATAAAAGGAACAACTGGCAAGTTTGGCCTTGGAGTTCAAAATGAAGCAGGGCAAAGGCTAATAGAGTTCTGTCAAGAGAACAAGCTGGTCATCACAAACACTCTCTTCCAACAACACAAGAGACGACTCTACACATGGATATCACCAAATGGGCAGCATCGAAATCAGATTGATTATATTCTCTGCAGCCAAAGATGGAGAAGCTCTATACAGTCAGCAAAAACAAGACCTGGAGCTGACTGTAACTCAGATCATCAGCTTCTTATAGCAAAATTCCAGCTTAAACTGAAGAAAGTAGGAAAAAGCACTGGGCCAGTAAGATACAATCTGAATCAAATCCCTTATGAATACACAGTGGAAGTGAGGAACAGGTTTAAGGATTTAGATTTGGTGGACAGAGTGCCTGAAGAACTATGGATGGAGGCTCGTAACATTATACAGGAGGCAGCAACGAAAACCATCCCAAGGAAAAGGAAATGCAAGAAAGCAAAATGGCTATCCAACGAGGCCTTACAAATAGCGGAGGAGAGGAGGCAAGCAAAATGCAAGGGAGATAGGGAAAGATACAGGAAACTGAATGCAGATTTCCAAAAAACAGCAAGGAGAGACAAGAGGGTCTTCTTAAATGAGCAATGCAAAGAAATAGAGGAAAACAATAGAATGGGGAAAACCAGAGATCTGTTCAAGAAAATTGGAGATATGAAAGGAACATTTCGTACAAAGATTACCATAATCAAGGACAAAAGTGGTAAGGACCTAACAGAAGCAGAAGACATCAAGAAGAGGTGGCAAGAATACACAGAGGAATTATACCAGAAAGATATGGAGGTCTCATACACCCCAGGTAGTGTGGTTGCTGACCTTGAGCCAGACATCTTGGAGAGTGAAGTCAAATGGGCCTTAGAAAGCATTGCTAATAACAAGGCCAGTGGAAGTGATGATATTCCAGCTGAACTATTTAAAATTTTAAAAGATGATGCTGTTAAGGTGCTACACCCAATATGCCAGCAAGTTTGGAAAACTCAGCAATGGCCAGAGGATTGGAGAAGATCAGTCTACATCCCAATTCCAAAGAAGGGCAGTGCCAAAGAATGCTCCAACTACCGCACAATTGCGCTCATTTCACACGCTAGCAAGGTTATGCTTAAAATTCTACAAGGCAGGCTTAGGCAGTATGTGGACCGAGAACTCCCAGAAGTGCAAGCTGGATTTCGAAAGGGCAGAGGAACCAGAGACCAAATAGCAAACATACGCTGGATTATGGAGAAAGCTAGAGAGTTCCAGAAAAACGTCTACTTCTGCTTCATTGACTATGCAAAAGCCTTTGACTGTGTCGACCACAGCAAACTATGGCAAGTTCTTAAAGAAATGGGAGTGCCTGATCACCTCATCTGTCTCCTGAGAAATCTCTATGTGGGACAAGAAGCTACAGTTAGAACTGGATATGGAACAACTGATTGGTTCAAAATTGGGAAAGGAGTACGACAAGGTTGTATATTGTCTCCCTGCTTATTTAACTTATATGCAGAATTCATCATGCGAAAGGCTGGACTAGATGAATCCCAAGCCGGAATTAAGATTGCCGGAAGAAATATCAACAACCTCAGATATGCAGATGACACAACCTTGATGGCAGAAAGCGAGGAGGAATTAAAGAACCTTTTAATGAGGGTGAAAGAGGAGAGCGCAAAATATGGTCTGAAGCTCAACATCAAAAAAACCAAGATCATGGCCACTGGTCCCATCACCTCCTGGCAAATAGAAGGGGAAGAAATGGAGGCAGTGAGAGATTTTACTTTCTTGGGCTCCTTGATCACTGCAGATGGTGACAGCAGTCACGAAATTAAAAGAGGCCTGCTTCTTGGGAGAAAAGCAATGACAAACCTAGACAGCATCTTAAAAAGCAGAGACATCACTTTGCCGACAAAGGTCCGTATAGTTAAAGCTATGGTTTTCCCAGTAGTGATGTATGGAAGTGAGAGCTGGACCATAAAGAAGGCTGATCGTCGAAGAATTGATGCTTTTGAATTATGGTGCTGGAGGAGACTCTTGAGAGTCCCATGGACTGCTAGAAGATCAAACCTATCTATTCTTAAGGAAATCAGCCCTGAGTGCTCCCTGGAAGGACAGATCGTGAAGCTGAGGCTCCAATACTTTGGCCACCTCATGAGAAGAGAAGAATCCTTGGAAAAGACCCTGATGTTGGGAAAGATTGAGGGCACTAGGAGAAGGGGACGACAGAGGACGAGATGGTTGGACAGTGTTCTCGAAGCTACGAACATGAGTTTGACCAAACTGCGGGAGGCAGTGCAAGACAGGAGTGCCTGGCGTGCTATGGTCCATGGGGTCACGAAGAGTCGGACACGACTAAACGACTAAACAACAACAATTCTTAAGTCATTTCCTTTTGAGAAGCCTAAGTAAAAATAGCTCTGATTTCAATTAAGGCAAATATTCAAGGGCTTCTTCTTACATCTGGTGGTGGGGTTGGGATATTTCCTCCCCCTCCTAGTTGTTTAAATATAATAAATGTCTCTATGCTAAAATCAGTCACATGTGACATTTTGTTTGGACCTCCTCACACTGACTGATTTCAGAAAAGAAAACATTTTCAGGACACTGATGCATTAATTTTCCACAAACACTGCTGTTTTCAATAACATTAATTAAAAACAATGGTTGTATTTATGTTCACTGCGAAGCATTACTTTTGAATATTTAACAGGGATTGTGCTTGTCTTTGAATGACAAATTGTTTGCATGCCACAAGAAAACAAACTAAACAGTGTAACCAAGTTTTGTTTAAACTTCACTTCTTGTCACAATTACAGAACTGCAGACTTCAGGACATCCTACCTGAGGAAGAGAGCAAACATCATGTGATTGCTGCACATATAATGGTACCTCGCAATGCGCACCATGAAGTATGAAGGGGCTGTGAGTATCCCTAAAGGCCAGAAAGCTAAAATTAGCTAAGGATTTCTGGCGCATGTCTGCCACATGTTGACAGACTTAACCAACATAGCAAATCAGACAATTATAGGCTCAAAATATATTTGCAGAATCGGGATAATTCTGTATACAGAATCAAGCACGACTGTGATATGAGGAAATATCCCCTGCTGCTTGAAATATTGTTCCCAGGATAATAGACTATAAGGAGGGAAAGATAATTATAAGCCGTAATATATTCCATCCCTAAGAGATCTATAAGCTTGAAGAAGCACTGTTCACAAGCAAGCGGAATAATTGCTTTCTACTCCTATGTCTCACTGCCATACACATGAATCATGGCCAGGAAGAAAAAATCGGAAGGAAAAGTATCCCCCCTCCACAACAAGTGCTTAATAAGGGCTTGTTGAAATTCCACACAGTTCCTCCCACCAACATAGGTGGGGACTTAAAGGCTGTTCAGGAATGGCATATTCCCTTTACTGTAAGTGATTCTTTTGTGTACTGCTTCCTGTACTTCGTGAACGAAAGGAAAGGTGGGAAATCCATGTACAAGTCTGTCCACAGAGTGCTGGCGAGAGGGGATTAAATTGTCCATTAACACTAAGGACAGGTGATAGGGAGGAAGCTCTGTTCTTACTGAAGGGCGACTGCACTTGAATGGTGGTGAACAATATCCAAAGTGGCTCAATGGCATTATTAGCTATTATTAGTCACTGGTGCCTTCACTATGCAGACTGGTCCATTCTTAACTGGCCTCAGACCCTTTGCTGCCAATGATCCCCTTCAGCAATGCCAGGCCTTTTTTCCTTTACCTAGACTGCAACAAAAGCCATGCCCCCTCCCCATTCATTTTCAATTCAATTCATATAGTTATAAGGGTTTGAGTTCTGTTTCTACTTGGGTACTTGGGTACATGGCTGGTATCCAGGAGAGCTAAATAAACCTGCTCATTCATTGTCCAGCAGGTCTTGTTTGTTGTTTTGTTAAGCAGATTTTAGTGTTGTTAAATGCACCTTTTCATTCTATATGGTGTACTGATTCCAGAAATATTAATAATACTGTATATATTATGCATTGTTTTTGTGAATTTGAAATAGCTTTGGTTTTCATTTACTTTTTAAAACGAGCAAAATTACACACACACACACACACACACACACACACACACACCAGATCCATGTCGTTATGCTGTGACACAGTATCATTCTAAGATAATGGGTATGCATTTGGGATGTAATATTAATATCTTCTCAAATCCACTCTCAGGTATCTTAATGGGAAATCCTATGTATCTCCATTTATATTACAACCATCAATCAGGCTTATGCTCATGTAGACACTGTCTAAATTTAAGAAACAGGGATAAAAAATAAAGAGGCAATGGAATAGTATTTCCCAATCTAAAAAAATAAGTATTTTTAGTTGTAAAATACTGCACCATCTGCCAGCTATATACAGAAGATATATTAAGCAAGTGTGTGAAACAAACACTTTCCATAACCGTGTTACCCCAGAAAATATATTTTAAAATCTAATATCCTCAGGCATTCAAGCTGTGATAACTTGTTTTTTCCTCCTCTGATAATATGATCTCTTTCAACTTTGAATTTTCTGCTGGAGAAGTTCGAGGAAAGGAAACAATGGAGTAGAACTACTAACTTCTTCTTTGTGAAATGCTGCAATCGGAATCTAAATGGCCTAGAGCACTACTGTATATAACATGGCCAGGACATTTTCTTTGTAAGTAGCTCAGCCTCCCCCCATTAGGTCTCAAGGCCTCTGGAAGAGGATGATGCAGGCCTGCACTTCCATGATTAGAAAGCAACATCAGTTAACAGGAAGGGTTGTAAGCAGCCTTGCGCAAGAGCAGGCATCCCCAAACTGCGGCCCTCCAGATGTTTTGGCCTACAACTCCCATGATCCCTAGCTAACAGGACCAGTGGTCAGGGATGATGGGAATTGTAGTCCAGAACATCTGGAGGGCTGAAGTTTGGGGATGCCTGCGCAAGAGGAAGGCAAGCTTGTACAACTGGTCTTTGCAACAGGGTGAACAGAGTTCATTTCCCTACCTGATCAAAGGTAAAGGTAAAGGGGCCCCTGACCATCCGGTCCAGTCGTGTCCGACTCTGGGGTTGTGCCGCTCATCTCGCTCTATAAGCCGAGGGAGCCGGCGTTTGTCCGCAGACAGCTTCCGGGCCATGTGGCCAGCATGACAAAGCTGCTTCTGGCGAACCAGAGCAGCGCACGGAAACGCCGTTTACCTTCCCGCCGGAGCGGTCCCTATTTGTCTACTTGCACTTTGATGTGCTTTCGAACTGCTAGGTGGGCAGGAGCTGGGACCGAGCAACGGGAGCTCACCCCATTGCAGGGATTCGAACCACCGACCTTCTGATCAGCAAGCCCTAGACTCTGTGGTTTAACCCACAGCGCCACCTGGGTCCACTACCTGATCAAAGATAGATTTAAAATAAAAAATAAAATGAGGACTAAACAGTGCTTAATGCCATGCCAAACCAATTGGCCATTAAGCCCAATGTCATTGACTTGGTTATTAGATTTATTTTATTCATTTTTTAAAAAAAAAATTAGCATCCTAAAATCACCATATGTTATTTAATAACATCTTTTCAGCAGCCCAGATCTAGCATTGTAAGAAGCAGAAACTGTTGGAGAGAAAGAAACTGCTGATTTGGCTGTTATTGGCATTGTTTAAGTTCTTAATTCACACAAATAGCATGGTGCCATGGTCAATGTTTTCTGGCACAGGTGGTGTGCACTGAAACAGCACAGCACTTTGCGTCCAATATCAGTGGGCTTCTCCTGTGCAATTTGACAGCTACTTGAAACATTTTCAGGGTTCATTTGTTAATTCAGTCATACTGGGAATGATAAGGACCAGTGAACACCAGCGTATTGATCATAGTCAAGCATAGCAAGCTGCTCCCATTGCTTGAGTCAATCAAGTGTCATTTTGGTAAAAATGAAAAGTGGGAGGGGGGGAACTAAGTTTGAAGACAGGCAGGGGAGTAAAATCAATCTGAGTCGTGGGACCAAAACAGATCAATCTATCCGACCCATAGGCCAAATTTAAATAAAGCAGAGCAAGGGGAATATAAAATGCTGAAGGTGCAAATCTAGAATATTTTATTAACTGTAGATTTCTAGTGTTTTTCTAACAACTGTGTGTGATACTATATTGCAGGGATAAAGAACCCAGGGCCCTCCAGGTGTTGTTGGGCTACAACTGCCACCATCTCTGCCCACTGACCATGCTGGCTGGGGCTAATGGGAGTTGGGGGTCTGTTCAACAACAGCTGGTTCCCTATCTCTGCTACATTGGCTCATTTCTACCAATAAATACGATGTGGATGCAATCCAGCTCGGGCAAGAAAACTATCCAGCAAGCCATGAGCATGAATAATAGATCAAAATAATTCCATCATGTCCTGTCTCTATGCTGCCTTCTTTAATTGCATCAACTTTTAGGTTTGGGGACCTAATCTCTGTTTTACCATGAAACAACCTACTTATTAATGTTAAATAAAGGGGGGGGAATTCTAGGAGTTTCAACAAAGTTAGTCATTGTAATGAAACAAAATGGTTAGGGGGGCTATGTTTCATGAACAGCTCAGCTGAAAACAGTTTGTACGCATTATTGAACAGCTTTCCTATAACTCCTGTCTTGTTTGCATTAATTTTATTAAATAGATAATCTCTTCCTGGTGCTTTGATTGTTTCTACAGTTAAGATGTTGAACAATGTCTTAGATCAGACATCCCCAAACTGCGGCCCTCCAGATGTTTTGGCCTACAACTCCCATGATCCCTAGCTAACAGGACCAGTGGTCGGGGAAGATGGGAATTGTAGTCCGAAACATCTGGAGGGCCAAAGTTTGGGGATGCCTGTCTTAGATTCTGCAGTCCTCGGATCTTGAGCTGCCCAACCGTTGGAAGTTCATTATACTGAAATCACATATATCAGGTCTTTAAACTTGCTGCTGAGGAAGCTGATGTTCTCTTGAGGATTTAGATGTTTCATAGCAGGTAAAGAATGATTTCACACTAATAAGAACTCAACAAAAATTGTGGTCTAGATTAAAGAAAGGTCAATAAGTGAGTCAGAGCTGAGTGAAGGAAATGAACATGACAGGCTACGAAGAAAATAATAGGCTAATAAGATGGATTTTAAAAATATCATTCATCCATCAGCACAGTATTTCCAAGGCTTAATACCATTTAAGAAAATCATCTACGTTAGGCAAAAGGGCCATCAAAGAAGACAGGTCATGGGTATAGTCAAATCGCTTTTGACAGTCTTGCACTGCCTTCCTCCCACATCGCTGCTTTCCCATCCTTGGTTTCTGTCTGTCCTGTTTAAAATAGTGGTGGGCAAACTCCCACAGGGTTGATTAGAAACCAGTTTGATATTCACAAGCTTTCTCAGTCAACATTCAGAAACAGGTCATCTGTTGTACAGTAGTTCTGTCCCAGCTTGTAATGTTGTAATGATGCACACTTGATGCATGTGCACCTTATAATATAGGCCACAGGAATCTGTTTCATCTGCAGCTATAGCAGTCACTTGGAAAACTAACTGCCCCATGGAGAAACAAGCAAACCATACAGAGGAACAAGGGAAGGGGATTTGGATCTGGAGAGCGGACAACAATCACAGTTAGGGAAATGTATGCATACCTCTCCACATACTTAAACAGATATGTAATTTAAGTATTTTGTATTATTTTCTATGCTTATAAAAATATATTAAGTAAGAGAATTGATCCCAGTAGAGGTGATTAATAGCCAAATGGATGGCTGCTTGGTCATTCAATGTGGAGCAATCAGTGAGAGTTCCACAGAGAAACTTTATGTGTACTTGCCTCTAATGCAATTAGCTTTGGACACCTGGTCTGCTGAACACTGACTACGCATGTGCAAAATCTCATTTAACATGAAACCCTAAGTAGAGGTTTAAAAGCCATATAGAGAACACAAATGGGGGAAGGGGAGCGAGATCTCAGCAGCAAGGGATATGAAGTCCATCTGTAAAGCAATATTGTCTACACATCCTACCTAGAGATTGCAGGGATTGAACCTGTGGCCCTTCTACATATAAAGTCATGTGTTTCTACCACTGAGCTACTGTCCTTTCCCCTATTCCCCTAGCTGGCTGCATGAAGTGGAGGTTGAAGGGACAGGAGATGGATAAGAAGGTCCTCATTCACTGTAATGTCTGCAAAGGCGCCACATAAAGGGTGGGGAACCTGTGGCCCCCCAGATACCGGAGTCCCAGTCATCCTTGGCCATGATGGCTGGGGATGATATGAGTTGGAATCCAACAACATCTGGGGACGAGGACAAGTTGGCCGTCCCTGCTGAGAATGATACAACCAGTACACATGAATGGATAAAAGCAAGTCTTCTTGAGCAGGCAGCTCAGCATATATGCCTACAGTTTGTGTGTTTAGGGGATCTGTGAAGGATGTTCATGGAATGTGCAAAGGCTGAGGGAGAGAATTTCTGTCTCTCACCTATAGACACTGATTTCACATAGTTCAACATTTGCATAAAGCTAGTCTGACTCAGAGAATAACTTCTAGGGAGAATGGAGCTCGATTTAGAATACTGCCAAACATTGCCAGCTGGAAAAAATTGCATACTGAACCAGGTCCTTATGGAGTTTGGTGCCATATCAATAATAAATAATAATAATATGGTGGGAGAAGTTGCGCTATGAACCCTGCAGCAATATAAACGACTGCTGTTGTTGTACTATACTATATGATGGTCCTGGTATCCCCATCTTGTGAGGTGGGGAATTAGGATAAGTAACTATTCTTTTCCTAGATTACTACATTTATGTCTTCTTCCTCAGCAATGGTTGTACAGAATCTTTCACTGCATTATTCCAGTCAGAGAAATGCGTATGGCAGGTGGGGAAAGGTTGCAGTTTCTATACTGTTTCCGAACAGAGTAGATACAGAGGCACTACACTGCTCACAGCAGTCAAGATGGTCCCTTCTACTCAAAATGAAATACCTAAAACATTTCAGGGCAAAAAGGAACCCCTACAATAATGCTGCTTAATCTCTGTATGCACATTTTACATTTGTTGTACCTTTGCTGTTCACAAAGGTTAATCTGCAGCATGGAAAAGTCTTTACCCATCACCTGAGACCTTTAGCCAACTAATCCATGTGATAGGAATTATGATCGGCGTTGATCTAATTTTGCAGGGGGGGGGGATTGCTTTTTTCTTCTTCTTTTTAATTTAAAGGCTGAGCAGTCAAGTTAAAAAAAGAAATCCCCAGCACTTCCTTGTCAGCAAAGAGAAGAGAAGTTCTGCTTTATATATATATATATAATAGCAACAATAATAAAATGCACAGGAGTATATTATATTCTAGACAATGACAACTTAGGGAACTAACTGTCAGGTCTCCCCCTCCAGCTTGAATTAAAATTCTGATTACTGCCATGCACTGCGGAAAGGCAATGACAATCACAAGCCTCCGGCAGAAACGCTGGAGGATAAATCTATTATCCCGGTATTGTCTGAATGGCTGTAATGGCTCCTCTCTTTACAACAAATTGAATAGACATGCTCATCCCTAATTATACACCACACCCCCACAGACACTGCTATTTGAGCCTAATTGTAAAATAAGAGACCTCAGGTTTAAACATAATAACCCAGCTAATTATATTTCAAACACATTAAATGATGCAGAGAGCAGGAAAAAGGAAAAACTGATCTGCTTTATGGGCTTAGTTGATAGTAAAGCAATGAAGTTACCGTACAGCAGCACCCCATTCCCCAGAGATGTGAAACACACTGGCTTCTTACAGTGTGGAGTAAAGAACCCTGGGGAGGGAAAGGAGGCTAATAAATGCACAGACACTTCAAGTACTTATGCGTCTTTGATCATGTCTTATTTCAGGTTTAGGTTTTAAACTCTTGCTGTTTAAATCGGAGTTAAGTTGTATGTGGGAAGGGAGAGCTAAAGAGGAATCACCTGAGAAGAAGGAATCTTAAGCCAAGATCCTTTCCTTCACACAAACTGAGAACTTAAAACATGCATCTTGTTGTACCTGTCTCCCTTTACTCTTTCACAGCTGCTAGGTGCTGTGCAACGCCGCACAGGAGGACAATTATGTGAAGTATTTAATGAACATCCAAGCAGACAGTTTGCACATAGCCCCAGCCTTCACACTGGCTGTCATCTGAAACCACTAGAGATGGTTGTTGGAGAATGGAAGTTATAAACTGTGCAAGGGCTTGTAGGCGCAACTCCCTAACCTCCGCCACTGCTATACAGGAGCATGACTTATACAGAGGCCATTGCTCAAAGCAGCACAGACTGTGGCTCTCCAGGGTTTCAAAGAGGAGACTTCCTAGCTGTACTTTGTCAATGAGTAGTGCCATTTTCACTAAGAACATTCCCTTTAACTAAAGACTGCTTCACTTGCGAGGCACTGCACCCTGCAGGAAGCACGTTCTCAGGTATGCAAGGATTTCCATCTATACAGTCAAGGCACTCCTAAAATTACCAGATAAAGCAAGCAAAACTTAGGAAAGCAGGAAGCTGTCTCTTATGCCATGTCAGACCCTTGGTCTTCTAGCTCAGACCTGTGCACACGGACTAGCAGTCACTCTCTAGTGTTCAGAGGGCAGACATTCCCCATCCTACCTGGAGGCACCAGGGATTGAACCTGGGACCTTCTGCATACAGAGCATGTGCTCTAACACTTGGCTACTGCCCTGCCTCAAACTTTTCCTAAAAATGCCTCATGTCAGAAGCTGGCTGGGAGAGAACTAGGAGCCTTACAGTCTTGAGTGCTGTTGCCCTGAGGAATCAGAACTATGGGAGGACCCTAATGCTGAACTCCTTTTGGTCATCCTATAGGACGCGGGTGGCACTGTGGTCCAAACCACTGAGCCTAGGGCTTGCTGATCAGAAGGTCGGCGGTTCGAATCCCTGCAGCGGGGTGAGCTCCCAAGGCTTGGTCCCAGCTCCTGCCAACCTAGCAGTTCGAAAGCACTTCAAAGTGCAAGTAGATAAATAGGTACTGCTCGGCGGGAAGGTAAACAGCGTTTCCATGCGCTGCTCTGGCTTCGCCAGAAGTGGCTTAGACATGCTGGCGACATGACCCGGAAAAACTGTCTGCGGATAAACGTCGGCTCCCTCAGCCAGTAAAGTGAGATGAGTGCCACAACCCCAGAGTCGTTCGTGACTGGACTTAACGGTGAGGGGTCCTTTACCCCTTTTTTTCAGTTTGTCACAGTTTGTTACAGTTTTTTTTTTTTACATTGAACCATGCACAGAAATGCAGGATTTCCTAAAGGTTTTAGATGATACAGAAGACATTGTATGCAGCAGGTTGAGAAGGAGAAAGGCAGTTAACTCACTTTCATGCGGAAAGACAATGCCCTAATAGCCTCCTCATCAGCTGCATCATCCTTCCCTTGGAAATCTCAAGGGCTAACAATGTCCTCTTTTATAATGAAAGCTCGGAACTGTGTAATTTGATTTGAGCTTTGCCATTAAGCAACCCTGAGAAATCTCAAGACAAGCTATGACTTAAAGGGTTGGCATGCCTGTGAGTGTTGCTTGAGACACACAGCATTTGACAGCTATGGCTGTACAATTAGGAAGATATCTCCATTCCTGCCCAATGTGGATGTTCATCAGAATGCAGACTTATCGCCTACTCTTCACTAGTATTTGTGTAGACATTTTCCTATAAATAATGTACTACAACAAGCTTGGCGGTATACCAAATGGTGTCTAACAAAAGTACTTCCCCAGGCATGTCCAAAGACCATTTCGGCGGCCTAATCCCACCCACTAGTCGGTTTAATCCAGCCCTTGTGGCAGTTCAATCCTTTAAAAAGCTCAACAACTTTGGGGTAAAATAATAAAAAAGTTCAACAACTTCAATCCTAAAAAAGTCAACAACTTTGGTCGGCCCCAACGGCCCTTCATTTCATCAAATCTGGCCCTCTTTGAAAATAGTTTGGACACCACTGCATGGCTAGTGCAAGGCTTTCACTTTGCGCAAAAAAACTTCCCCTCCTTCTCCTCTCCCTGCTTGCCTCCCTTATCCCCCTGCCCTATCTGCTCCAGAGAGTTGGGGGAGACCCCAGAAAAGATCTAGGGTGTGTGTGTAGGGGAGAGAAGACGGTGACTTCCATTGCACAGCGCTAAGTCCTTGCGCTTCAACATTGTTGAACACCACCCAAAGAGTATATGCTGTTGTATAGCAAACTGCATGTTTATTCTGTGTAGGTCCCACACTGTGGAAGTGTTTTCTCGCCGTATTTGATGTTATTGCATGTGCAAAGGTATGCCACACTCTGATGTGCATGGCTATATGGGGAAGGGGCAAAAGTTAAATATCCAGAAGTTAAAAGGATTAGGTAGAAAGGCATGGGAAAGCCTCTGCCAGAGACCCTGGAGAGCCCCAACTAGTCAGTAATACATACCTGAGATATATACAATAGCTGAGGCTGCTGAACAGACTCTTGGGCTGGGATGTTTAGGGGCTGTTGTTGGAGTGGGTGGTTACTGTTGGTGGGAGTGGGGGTTTGTATCTTTATTTTAGATCTTGTGATTTGTGTGAAAATATTTCGGTTTGTTTTTGTATTTTTAAATATGTTATTTATTGTTTATATGACTACTTTCATTATGTTGTAGTTCTGTGCTTTTTTTCATTTTGCAAGCTGCCATGAACATGGTTTGAACTGTGGAAATGCAGCAGCATACAAATAAAACTCACCTTGGAGAATAAGGGTTGTTAGGCAAAGGACATACGATGCGCTTAGCTAGCTACATGAAAATAAAGCTTAGACTCTAATTCTTAGTTTTCCCAGTTGAGCCCCAACTCAATTACAAAGCAAAATCTGGAGTCACAGTGCAAGACTAGATACAGCTCTGTGTGCACAAGTAATCAACTCCAATTCCCCCTGCCCAATTTAATTACAAAATAACATTTGGTGTAACGGCTAAACGCATACCAGGTGACCTCTCGCTTCAATCTGTCTGAAGCATTTACAAGACTCTGGCTCTGCCACACAACTTGCACTGTCATTTTTTAAAAAAAGCATTTTATTGACAGTTTGGAGCACACTATAGTATTACTAACAAAACTACTCCTTGCCTTTACACCTGGTTGATGCATATGCAAAAACAGCTGTGCAAACCTAAGTATATACAGTGATTAAATTTTTTCTAGAAGAAGAGGAGCAGGAACTCCCACCTTTTTTTGACAGACAACCCTAAGTTGTTGAGTTGTTTTCCAGCTGGGAAAAAAAGCCCCGGGTATATATGCATCTCTCCACCCATCCACTTTTTCTATTCCTTCAAATTAACTTTTTAATAGAAGACATTCATGCATATTGCCATATAGCAATTATTATGTTATACATGCATGTTGCCATAGATAGCAATTATTGTGAAAAATCAATATGATGTAATTGTTTCCCTTTCAAACCATGATACAATAGCGTTTCCTTTGCTCATGGAATTGTTCCGCAACATGACCCGTCAAACCAACTTCAAAGGGCTGAACCACATGTTACAGCCAAACCAAGCCTATTCCTATGATGAAAGGAAGAAGGGGAGTGCAATTTCAATGGCAGCCCCATGTAGTTTTTTTTAAAAAAAAATGTACTCATGCCCTCACACTTTGCTTCTTAAGATATTATTAACGTGCCAAAGGAACAATAGCTCACAGATTAGTATTAATCTGCATTTGGACAGAGAGGGAAACATTAATTTCCATCTGAATTCTATTCAACTAAAAAAAAATGAAATGGAAATTTGTGAGTCAATCTACCAAGCAAATTCTTATCCTTTCCTTTTTTGCCGATTCTATTTCCACCTCTACCTTCTAAAGAAATACTGAAAACATTGACACTTCACACTAGTGAAAATTATCCTGTCAAAATGCATGATAAAAATGGCAACTCAGATAGTGAATGAGCATGGGAGTTCACATCACATTTCTGATAACTCCCCACCATCCTGTCAACAATTACACACACACACACCCCTCATTCACACTGCCGTTCCATCAGCATAAATTTGGCAC
This sequence comes from Zootoca vivipara, assembly GCF_963506605.1. NCBI lineage: Eukaryota > Metazoa > Chordata > Lepidosauria > Squamata > Lacertidae > Zootoca > Zootoca vivipara. Next base: position 28,911,168 of record NC_083287.1, on the reverse strand, counting down.
ATGTAAAGGAATGTTGGCAACCCACCAGCTGTTTGTGATTTGAACTAATCCGAGCCCAGTCTTTACTTTCTGATAGTACAAGATCTACATCCATTGCTGGAACATGTATAGTAAATTTTGCTTCGAATCTATAGCCACTGTTTAATCAGAACTCTACAACCACAATGCAGAATCCCACGAGTGCAGCTGGTTGTTTTTATCTCCCATTTTCTTCAAACAATTTCCTCTTCTTCCATTCAACACTATCTGTGTGCTTGTTTGTTTAAAAAACAACAACAGCAGACAGATCAAAACACAGCATTTGTCCATCCCAGGGATAGCTGACATGGTGACCTCTAGATTTTGTTGTCGAACAGCTTCTGGGCGGTGCCACAATGATGGGCCAACACTTGCAATTTGGAGGGAGAGCAGTTGGCTGCTAGAGCCAAAATAAAAATAAACTTTCCATTGCTGTACACACAGGACCCTAGTACATGTCATAGGAACTCAAGAGGACTGGGGTTTTTCTTCCCCCCCTCCCCCCCCCTGTGAAACACCAACTCCCCACAATAAATGAACGAGAAACCCCAGAAAAGGGGCAGATCAGCCTACCATCACTGTTGATGCAGACAAACTGTGGCACCTGAGTACCAGGCCCACACTCCTTCTCATTGTCTGGAACGCAGTCTTCCAGCCGTACTATCCTCCAATCAAAGCAAGAAGGTTCTTCACATGGGATGGCTTCAAGCAGATGAGGACAGTTGCCAGTACCCCCTGTAGGTTCGTTTGTAATGCGACGTTTCCTTAGTTTAAAACCTTGAGTATGAGAAATAAGGAGCAATTATCACGGTGATTTCAATGCATGAGGTATAACCATCGTTTCCCATTCACGTTTTAAACTGTATGGTTTTTGCCAAGTGCTTCCTAAAGACAGCTGTGACGTGTTTGTTCAGTACAAGACTTTATGTAATTGACATCTCTGAAATAACAAAATATCCAAACTTTGAAAGTATTGGAACTCTTGCCATTGAACTGCTGACTTTTGCATTGCGTGTTCAAGTGTTAATATGTATACCATATTTTCCCGTTTATATTTTTCCTAAATTTTTGAAGTTTAAAATAAGCGGTCGCCTTATATAGGGTTGGCAGACTCAATAGAGGACAGGACTTCTGTTCCTTTAATTGCCCTGCTCTCTTTTGAGTCTGGAAACCTTAAAGAGAAACCAGCAGACCCTTTGCTTGGAAATTAAACAAAGGGTCTGCTGGTTTCTCTTTAAGGTTTCCAAACTCAAAAGAGAGCAGGGCAATTAAAGGCACAGAAGTCCCGCCCTCTGTTGAGTCTGGCAACCCTAGTTTTATACAGTACATGGATAGTGCATAATGCATTTTCTTAATTTCGAGTCCCAAAAAATAGGGAGTGTTATATACACGGGGGCGTCTTATACACGGAAAAATGTGGTGTGTGTGTGTGTGTATTAGATAAATCTGAAAAACACATTTCAAGTGCAGCCGCTGTGTAAGTTGCATAATGTTGGAGATACCCTTTGATATTTGCCTGTTCTGTTTATATAGATACTTTTCATATACTTGAGGATGTGAACAGAATCCATGTGTGAGGCTGTTCACTTGTGTGCTTGACCCTTCCTGTCTCATGAAAGCAGTCATAGGAGGTTTGATTTTTAAAAATGTTTGGGCGGGGGAAAGGCTTTTATTTGCCATCTTTTTACATACCGGCATCGGAAATGTGATTTAGTATTTGACAGCATCAACCATAAAACAAATATATTCAGGTCTCCTTTGTTTTCTAAACTTTAATCTTCCACCTCTGAGGAGAAAGGCTGCTCAAGTAAGTCTCTGATCACCCAAAAATCCAGAAAAGTGTAATTCTGACTGAAGAGCAGGCATGGCATAAAACCTTGATCTTCAGCGCTCAGTTCAAGGTGTAGCCAGGCTTCAGCTCTTAGTTCTTGGAATATATTTAGCTTTTTGTGAGGCAGCTCTGAGGCAAATGTGGGCCATTAAAAAAAGAGTAACTGAATCTGAAGGAAAAGAAACAGAATGGAACAAAAGTGTAGGAGAAACAGAAACAGGAAATATAGGTAAGATAGGTAAGAGAAGGAGAAGGATCACAATTATAAGTGCATGAGGGTTTTTTTAAAAAAAGCTGGCAAATACACATATTTATCAATAAAAGAGAATGAAAAGAAATTGGCGTACATTACAATCTACTCAAAAGTAAGCCCTACTGAGTCCAATAGAGCTAACTCCCGGGTAGGTGATAAAGGACTGCAGCCTAAAAAATAAAAGATGAGAAAGAGGGAAGGGGAGAGTTTGTACTGATAAAGCAGCAAATGGGAACAAGCAACCAAAAAAGAGGGAAGTTTGTAATTCCTGCAGAACGTTTCTGAAAAGGTTTTTAAGTAAGCTGCAGATGTCAGTTTGCTTCCAAATCCAAAGGCAAGAGGAGCCCACCAAAACAGAGGAAGGCAAAGACAGAAAGAGAATAAGTAAAATAAAATGAATTGTGTTTCTCTTCAACTACTTGCCTCAAGGTTGCAGAAAAAAATAGATTTTAAAGTTACAGTACAATGGCCGTGTTCAAAATGAAGCTGAAATGTGAAGGCGGGGAAGGGTAAGCTTGTATGGGGGTATGTGAGCAGTTATGCCTGGAAAGGGACTTTTCGCTGTTGACTAGTCAGGAGATTAAAATATTTCTGGATCTGGCTTCCATTACTGCGATAAATCTTGGAATTCGCTGAGAGGAATGGTTTTAGTATGTACAAATAAACGTTTTGAAGAGCAAAGTATTTCTTTGGAAGCTGAATGTTTGGCTATTTCGTGAGCACAAATCATTCCAGATGGATGGTGTCAAGAATGCCATAACTAAGTCCATGGGGATTTCTGTTTGTGACTGAAGGTGACTTTCTCTGCAGAAATATTTCCTTCTCTGAAATATTGGCAAGTCCACCCTGCTTTCTGACTTTCCTCTACTGATCTCCAAAGCACTGCAGCTGCTTCTTAACATTATTTGTATACAACATCTCACCGAAGTTCACAGGGCAGTTTATCACATAAAAATACAAAATAAAAACACAAAGTACATAAAAAACCCAAACCAATAACACCCTGCCCTGCTCCCACAAACACATTTAAAAATCCATAAATTGTTTAATCAGCCAAAGGCCTGGATACAGAGAAATGTTTTCATATATATAATGAAGGCACCAGACGAGGCCACCCTGGGGAGAGCATTCCACAAACAGGGAGCCACCACAAAAAGACCTATCATCATGTTATCACCCTCTGGACCTCTCGTGGAGGAAGCACATGGAGAAGGGCCTCAGATGATGATCACAGGGTCTAGGGCCATTCATATGGGGAGAGGTGGCCCTTGAGGTATTGCAGTCCTGAGCCATTTATGGGGGGCAGTGGGGCAGTGGTCTGTGGGGACCTGTACCAGCCAGGAGGAAGGGGAAGCTTCAGAGGCATGAGAAGCTTCAGAGCTGGAGGAAGAGGCAGGTCAGTGCAGTTAAGGGCCAGGTGCTTCCCCACTATCCCTGGCACCACTGTCTCCCAACCAGAACCAGGAGAGAACTGAAGTGGGAAGAGCAGGAGCAGCTTCCACGCAGGCATGGTCTCTAGCTATGTGCATGCAGCCCAGGGGGGGAATGTACATAAACTGCTGGAGGGAGAGTAGTCCCCAGTTGCTGAAATTTCTCCTTATGGAGCGGACCTGGGGATTGGTGTGCGTCAGTGTCCAGAGCTGTAGAAGCAACTGTGTTACCTGTGACAATAAAGAGTTAAATCTCTGACATATACATTCCTTTGGTTGGGAGACATCTCAACACATACCCCTTTCTTCAGTGAAGTCCTTATTATCAACAATGGCTACAATAAAAGAAGAATTCAGATAGACAGTACTGCCTTATGGTTCTAAAACTAAGACAGTAATGCCTGTTTGAATTCCTATTTAATACTGGCAGCAAACATGGCAGCCTCTTTCAGATCAAATTTTGGTGGCACTGGCCTTACTTCTATCTGTATACAAGGCTTATGTCAAAATCAACCTAGAGCTCAAACATTATTCTAACTTAGCTCAGTATGCAATAAAAGCAACTACCGTAATATGCGTTTAAAATGCACATACCCTTTTTGGCTTGTTGGTCATCACAGCTTTCAAAGGTACACGGCCCCCAAGCCGACCAGGCTGATACCTCACACTCTATGGGGCACGGAATATGGCACAATTGCGTTGTGCTAGGTGTCGGCCCTGTGCACAGTTTGTAGTCCACTGGCTTAGATGCTAAAGGGAAGAAAAAGACAACACACATGAATGAAGCTTTGCTGCAAGTCAACACTGCTACCCATCAGAGAGTGCTTTCTCATCTCTTTATAATTCGCTCTTCTTCAAGCTGGTGCCCTCTTAGAGCCCAGGAAGCTGTACTAGAAGCTATACTAGAGCTAGTTCATATCCAAGACATGACGTTTGGAAATCTCTGAAAATATTGCATAATTCCCAAGCATTCTGTTCTTCCATTCCATGCAACAAAAACACAGCTGCACCCCATAAGCAATGACGCCACTTTCAAAAGGCTATTTCAGACCACTTAAGGGATGCATGTGTGAAGTCCACACTGTTAAAGAAAAAGAAGCTTGAATACATATGCTGTGTAGTTTCTCAAACTCCTATTTCCTGCAAGAGGGGGAAATGACAGCAGTGTGCTTTCTGTATGCTACAGCCAGACAAAATCTGTCTGGCCTGTGAGGATCCCTTCCCTGGGTACATGCATGCAGTGGCACAGGAAATAGAGGCAAAGTGTATCTCCTTAGGGAACTTTCTATGACTCTTGAGATAGTAGGGAGCACATCACACAAACTAGTTAGAGACACTTAAGAAGTAAGAATTCACTAGCTGGATTCTCCAATAATAGCCAGCCATAACCTCGGGGGGCTCATAAGCAGCACATAAGCTGTGAGATAACTCAATTACAAGTATACTGCCTCTGAACACCAAGGCTCCATTTTTAGCTTTAAAAAAAGAGAGAAGACAAGCTGGTCCATGCTGTTTCCAGCCCAGTCTTCTGAATGGTGCTATAGTGAGATCTCCAACCCAAACCATAGAGGAACATCTTACACAATTTCACTGTATCAGATTTACAGAAGAGGATCACATATATGGAGGAAGGTTTCTTTTTAATCTACCAACAAAGCTACTTCACTCTAGGAAATCCTTTACTCTAGTAACTGAGGCTGCAATGAAATTGCACAATTCATTGCTCCACAAAGTGGCTCACAACATAAATACACAGCCAAAGAAAATCATTTAAAATACAGTATTCATTTAGAACACTAAAACCTAATCCCAGCACAGAAATTAACAACACAGCCATGAAAAAGGAATTGCAACAGACTTCAACATTGCCTGCATTTTATACTCCTGGCATAGAAAACATCAATGGCCTTTAGAAAAAAAGATGGTCTTTGTGGTCAACTTAGAAGAGGCCTGCCTAGCATCCAAAGGGATCAAATTTCACTGTGTGGCCACTGCCAAGAAAGTTTTCGTGATAACAACCAAAGGCTCTCCAAACCAAGAGTAGTCAGTGTAGTGCCTACAGAGGTGGTTGGGTTACAAATCCCACTATTATTGACTATATTGGCCATGCTGGCTGGGGTTGATGGGAACTAAAGCCCAATAACATCTGCAAGGCACCCCAGCTTTGCACATGCAAGTGAAAGGAACCCCTTACTTTCTGAATTAAGGTTTATAAGCAATAGAAAGTGTAAGTCACAATGTTTTGTACAGCACAGGAAGTAAAGTTCACCAGGAGCCTCTAAATGCATTAAAAGGAATATGAGAAATAAATGTCTAGTTTATCCGTATTGTTCCATGCATGTGGAAGTGTAATCAGTTATGCTCTTTTATCATTCTTTTTAATATCTTCAACGTTTTAATGTGAAAGCCCACAGCTTCAGAAACAGAGAAACTTTTTTTTTTATATATAGAGCTGCGTGTTCTCTATACAGCCAACATACTTTTCTCAAACTGGAGAGCGAGTCCTTAGACATGTTTCATTGAAACGTCAGACTGAAGGCCTCAATTACATACCTGTTATTTCAAAAGTGATTGATAGAAGTGGTGCAGCACTAGCCCTCGATGTGCTCTGTGACTGACTTTCTGAAATAGCAGGGACAAAGACCGCCATGAATACAAGAGAACGGAGGGTTTTTAATACAGCCTAAGACAGAACAAGCTGCTTAGAATACACAGCTTACACTGCAAGTATGGAGCATCTAACAGCTATAGTGGTTGAGTTTCCTTTGTTTGTCTGCCATTCCCTAGTTCAACCTGTGCTGATCGGCACAGACTGGCAGAGAAGTGGGAGGTACCGGTAGGGGTGTGTGTGTGTGTGTGTGTGTGTCCGTCCCTACATGTATATGCAGGCCTATCTTCCTGTGTGTGTGAGAGAGAGAGCAGGTGTGGGATGGTCACATCACCTTTAAATAATACATAGGAATCTCAATACAGTTTACCCGTGATGTCCTCCTGCCTCCTACAGCTTTATAAACATAAGCTCAACTTTCTCTCTTTACTAGCTGAACCTCTAGGGAAGGTTACTGAGACAGAGCAGTTCAATAGTCTCCAGTTCTCCTAACACATTCTAACAATAATAGCTTTGATGTCAGGCTATACTAAGGAAAGATGTTATGGACTATTGAAATCCTGATCCCCTTTGGAAATTTGCTGTTGGCTTTATTAATATCTTTCTTTATGCAAGACTTATTGTCACCATCTAAATGGTACAAAGATTTTGATTCTTCCTCATTGACTGATCGATTTCCCTGTCCTCTCAGATGGTCTGCATTATGAAAATTATGCACTTCCATCATTATTATTGGGTCGAAATATGTGCCACATGCAGAGCAAGAATGGTTTGATCCAAGTATCTGGATCAAAATCGGCTCTTGGCTATCTAGCCTTCTCAAGTAACACCTCCGTGTGCTCTGGGTCTCTAAAACATCATTCTTATTTGAAACAAGCTAAGGACACCTCCGTGGCTGTATTTCCTTAAAAGTCAATGTGTACAACCTAATGCCAGAATACATTGTGGATGTTTCAGGTCGTTCGAAACTGTGGGCTAGGATGCATTTTATTCAAGTTTATTTGGGTTTTATGAATTGTTTTATACCATTAAAGAAGGGGTGGGAACTATATTGTTATATTCTACCATACAATTGCTTCACTTATTTAGACCATGTCACTTACTTAAAGATACAACCCACCGGTAAGTTCTCCTGTGCAATTCCGCAAGTGCAAGTTATCAAGAGTTTTGTGAACTTCTAAAATTCCCATTTCAATGCCGGTACATACAGAGAAGGGAAAGTCTCTTTGTTTTTACAAGTTGTTAGAGAGAGATTAACCTGATAGAATGCTGATTCCATGACAGGATGGTCCACGGAGCCTTTTTCTTTTGCAATCTCCATGCCCATGGAACATTTCTTAGATTTCATAAATATACTGTAACTTTAAGGCTGCCTTTATCAATGTGATGTACTCCAGATGTTTTGGACAAGGACTTTCATCACACCCAACCAGCACATCAATGTGGGCTGGGGCTCTAGTCCAAAACTCTATGTGGAGCTACCTTGAAGATGGTCCAGAGGCTACAGCCACTGCAGAATGCAACTGCTAGGTTGGTAAGTGGGCAGCCCCGATGGGACCATGTGACACCAGTCCTGAAAGCTCTGTACTGGCTGCCAGTGAGCTACTAGGCCCAATTCAAGGTGTTAGTACTACCACATGAAATCTTGGAGATGATGCTGTGGTGGCACTGCCACTGGGGGCCACCCAGTTAGTGCTGACCTGTGGCAGGGCCTTTTCAGTGGTGGCTCCCCAGTTGTAGAATGCCCTCCCCTAGTGTGGTGTGCCTGTCTCTAACATGATTGATTTTCAGGAGGAATATGAAAACATTCCTATTCACCAAGCATTTGGCTGAAGAACACTGTTCCTGGCAACCTTAAGATCATTGCACGGGACAATGTTTTTAACTGCTTTTAGAAAGTCCTGACCCATAACTGCTTTTGGATACTTTTAATTGTAATTGCTTTTGGAATGTTTTAACTGTTTTAGAAAGTTTCTGCTTTGTTTCTGATGGAGGGACGACATATATATTCATTCATTCAAGAAATAAAACATCTGGAGAGGACAAGATTGGCACGGGCAGCTTTAAGTTGTGAGAGGCACGCAAAAAATAGGAAGATCATACCAACACACTGTTAAATGGAACATTGCCCACTATAAATGAGAAGAGGGGTTGTGAGACTCAAGGGATTTTTCAGGTAATATAAGAAGGGAATGTAAAGATAAACTTTTCATTTAAATGAGAAATTGAGCTACTGAAGAACTACAAATGGATTTTAAAATAGAAATAGTTTTCTTCCTGATGACAATTATCACTTGGCTGCTCTTCATATATTTCACAAAGCTAGCATTGTCCTGGTGCCCCAATGCATATGGCTGCAGTAAACAACAGATACCACTGACCCCAAACAGTGTCTGGGTCATCTACCTGGAGCTGCATTGCATGACAGAATCAACTGTTTTTTGCTGGCAAGATCCTTTATGCATGGTGAAGGAACTTGAAGGCAATCAAATAAGTAGAGAGGGTAGAATTCAGTGATAGAGCACATACGTTGTATGTGTCCTATTCCAGCCCCAGTTCTCTGGTTAAAGGGTCTCAGGTAACAGGTGTATGAAGGACTGAGTTACAAGATATGCATCTTTGCTCATTGGATACCTGAAGCAGGTGGGTATTTGGTGCTGAACTAGCAATTCCTAACATTCAGTTGAGAAACAATGGCCAATTAAAAATAATAATAATAAGACTTCACATTTGTATACACTTCCAATTGATTCATGCACATTATGTGATTTTCATCCTGACAATAACCCAGTAAAGTTACTATCACCTGTGTTGCAGGTGAAGGGACATAAGGCTGAGAATGGGTGGCCTAAGCCAACCTAGTGCATTAACAGCAACAATGAGAATCAAACCAGAGAGACTCCCTGATTTGTGGCCCGGTCTTGTAGTCATTATGCTCCACATTTCCACAAATGCCATAACTCAGAAAACATTTATACCTTATAACTGAAATGTGATTTTAAGAGAACTGAAAATGGTAAAGTTGGAGGGTTTAACATTTATGGTAATTCATTCGTAATGGTTTCAAACATACCTTCTTTTTCCTTAAGGGTATTTAAATAGGAGAGGAGATTTTCATTAGCTTGCACACAATATACCTCCCGAACCTGAATCCCACCTCCACACAGAGCTGTTTGATTTCCTCGACGTTTATCCTGTTTGCTTAGTAAAGGGTCAATGCGACATTCTGTCCATTCTGTGGTTCTCCATCCATACCTGAATCAAACAAATTGCCAATTAATAAAACTAGCAATAGAAACACACAATAAAGCAATCAGGAGTTAACATCATAAGCAAAGGGAAGCTTTTGTTATCAGCAGGGAAGCAATCCAAAGGTTTGTTTTTTAATTAGCTAAAATGGTTTGGATACAGACTACAGTACATTAGTTGAACTTAGGTCCCTTTAAAATCAGCAATATAAGCTAGTCATGGCTTAGGTCCCACTGGTTCCAATGGGAATGATGTGCAACTAAGTAAGGCTACAATCCTACACTGCTTACCTAGAGATCAAGGGGCATTAAGGCTATAGCACTATTAGCCTGGATGCAACCCAGCAGTTCCTTCCAGGTTAGAGAGGAGCTTCATTTACACTAAATGACAGATAATTATTAAAATAATGAATAGATTTATTTATGTATTGCAACCGACAGGCATATTGCTGCCTGAATGGAGGCAGAACGGATTGCCTGGGTAAGCTGCCGAAACAAACTGAAGCTAAAAGAATGCAATGAAAACACAAGGAAATCCAAGATAAACACGTATACATTGAAAATGTTGCATGCAGGGAAGGGAATTAGAAACTTTCAGTTTCCCTTTGATAAGAAACAGAAAAGTTTATCGTGCACAACTATAGCTTTTGCTCCCTATGCACTTCTGCTTCTCATATATATATATATATATATATATATATATATATATATATATTCATTCCTTCATTGTCAAAATGATGGCAGTTTCTCTGGAATGCTCAGGCCTCCCTGCTGAGCAATGATGAATGATCAGAAGCTGTGAGCTTTCCAATCAGCCCAGTGCACAGAGGAAAAAAGATCTGATACAGAGTTAAAAATCTCAATCAGCCTTATGAAGCGAAAGAAATGTCACAAGACGCTCCACTCAATGAGTGCTTTAAGCAGATATCAAGGGAACCATTTCTACAGGCCACGGGAGATGGAGAATGATATTCCTTTTCTTCCGAGAAGAATGACAATGCCCCACAATCAAAGACAGGAAAGCAAAATAACACAACATCAAAAATAGCTTTGCTAAGGCTGCAATCCTGTACCATACACACTAACCAGGGAGTTTAAAGGGGCTTACTTCTGAGTAGGCATACATACTATTGCACTCCATGACTCCTTCCCAGAAAATGAAGGAGAAGATTAAACATGGGAGGAGGGGAAGGAACCCAGACAGTTCCCTATGTTCATGTGCTAATATTAATCTCAATTAGAAGCTGCACATTAAAGAAATCGTTTGAATCTAAACTGCTTACTGCCATGTCTTCTGGGCTCTAAGCAGGACTAATTTATTTACTGCTACTTTTAGATCTTTCCCCTACTGACCAGTTGCTGAAGACATCAGGATGCTCAAGGAATATTTATCAGCCTTGCACACAGATCGGGTCTTTTATCCCTCTGTGTGTAGAATACTTCAGAGACTGAGAATTTGCTGCAAAAAATATTATGAGGAAAATACTGCTCTTGTCCAGCAATTACATTGATTTACTCCCAAAATGAAACTCTGGTGCCAGCTTGCTGAGACGGATACCAGTTGGCAATACATTGAAGATAAGGCAACTAATGCTCCTCTCCCATATAATAACTGGAATTTCTTTCTAAATTATGGGCATACACATTTCCTAGAGCCAGTGGATATCCCTATCTATATACACAATAAAGTGTGTGTGTGTGTGTGTGTGTGTGTGTGTGTGTGTGTGTGTGTAAACATATGACTGTTGCTTATCACTTGTGAGCCCTCTCTTGCCATTGGCTGAACTGCAGTGATGTTCCACTTGTGAACCTCTGTGTTACACACCATTGGGAACATGATGATGAGTACTTTTGGTTCACTGGCTTCATCCATTACACAGGGTAGTATAATTTTAGATAGTCCCTTCCGCCGTAGGAGGAGGGGAGACTGTGGGCGCCACAAGCACTCCACGAGATGGGGGAATGGATGCCATTCCCCCCAGCCTACTGGCCGGCTCCCGGACGCGACGCTCCCTTGGCGTGTCCAATCAGGACGTTCCAAGGGGGCGCGGCTTGCTGATTTAAGCAAGCCCGCAGCCAGGAAACAGTCTCTTTTATCTTCACCACCAGCTGCCGCCCTCCCTCCCTTTAGGCAAGGCTCTCTTGACATTGCTATGGACATCGGTTGGTCGCCGTTGAGGGGCCTGGTAGGAATTTTACCACTTGGCAAATTGGCTCTGGCCTGGTGGTTTTCACCTACCTCGTAGCAACTCGTCACAACTTTGGTTTTGGCGGTAGGCATTGGATTATCTCTGAAAGGTTACCGGGGGAGGTTGCTGCCATCACCTCCCCCCAAATTGCTGAAGGGTACTCCCTTAAGGAGTCCAGGGTGTGGCCATGTCCAAAGCCGTGGTAGGTGAGGGCCTAAGGCACGACCCCTAGCGGTGGCCCCAGGATGAGTTCCTAGTTGATGTGCATCGCAGGGCTCACCCAACGGTGGTTAACCCTTCACGGACTGCCAGCAGAGCAGGCTGGAGTCGGATATAGACGGTTAGATCCAATGCCTAAGCCAATACCTCTCTACATCCATAATCAATAAAGTTGTGGCCTTCTACGCCCATTAACCTTATGCAATGTGTCCTGTGTCTTTATTTATTCCAGGGTGGGGGGCTCAGGGCATCGCCACACAAACCTCCATAACAATAACCTCATGGTGTTCGCGCTTAAGTTCTAATTTAACTGCAGCTTTCAAAACTCTTTGAAAGCGAACTCTTGCAAGGACTATTCAAAAATACTGAAAGAAAGAACTAGAGCCCACAAGAAGGGTGATCACAATATTGCAAAACTATTGATTTCCAAGAATGACAAAGAACGCTTTTAAGGTGGCAGGCCCAAAGGAACCTCTTTTTTGTCTATTTACCAGGACCCAAAATGGTTTTATTGTACATAATTCAAGATGCATTTGGAGGTGGCCAAAAAAAGCTCTCCAGGTGCTGCTATCCTTATAAATTCTTATAAATCCCCACATGTGAATGTGGTAGCCCTATTTTGGATAACTGCGAAAATTTGCTTCCTTTCACCCTAAAAGAATGAGCTTGCCTGACTAACTAAGAAATGGGGCCTTCTAATCTGTGTTGAACACTTAAGCACATGCCAGTAGAAAACCAGAAAATATTTCCATATTAGTTGAAGCAAGTCTGATAAATGTTAATCTGGTGGCATAGAAGCTTCAGTAGTATTGTTCCTTCCCGCACCAATAGGTAATGGGAGAAGGCTATGTGACTGGAGCTCATGCTGGAGCTCTGACCATGGTAACCCTACAGAAAGAATGGGCTCCTTCCATTACTATTTATTTATCTGAAATGTAACCCTGGGCTTCACACATCATCCCACTAACACAAAATAGAGGGCCCCTGCAGCAGCTCCCAGGCTGCAAGAATAACATGAGTCCCAGGCATACCCATTGCTGAAGGTCTAGGGACATGTCAATACTTACGTGATACAAGGAGCCACCCCATCTCCTTGAGATGTGCACTGTTCCGTTTCTTCTAGCTCTGGACACTCGTTTTCACTGCCAATAGGAAACTGCTTAATGGTCCGTGTTCTTGTACGATTACCTTTAGGGGATGTCAAATCAAAGCATGTTTTGGAACATGGACTCCATTCAGACCATTCTGACACCTGGCATTCCTTAGTGATCACACAGGACTGGAAGGTAATTGGTAGCGTCTCTTGTTGGCAAAAGCTGTAAAAGAGCATTAAGGTACTCAGAAAATGTATGCATTTATTCATTTTTATGACTGCATTATACACACTGCACAATAAAATGTGCCTTCTTATACCCATATCTTCTGGGAAGTGATTTCTACTTCATGAAACAGACATTTCTGCACCTTGTTCTAGATATTTAGATGGCCAAGAATTAGAGGAAAGGCTTCTTTAATCTGTTTGTAATAAGAAAAACTTGTTAATACTTTAGATTATTTATGCTGGATCCAATAGGAAAGATTGCATTAAGAGCCATATTAAATGACAGTAGTGAGCAAGTCAGAATGTAGTTATTTCAAAAATTAAAATTGCCAAGCTGATAATTAAAAGTGTGTGTATGTATAGTGACGTGCCTTTAACTATATATCTGCGGCGATTCATTTCCAATTAAGAAAAGTCATCTTAGTACACTGCCTAATTGATGTCAACAAATGGTTTACAATTCTATTAGCCTTTTATATGGGCCAGAGCTGATTAATATTCTCATCTGAAATCCAGTTAATTTTTACATCCATGGCATAAAATACTTGTAAGCAGTTTCATCCCTCATAGTTGACCTACTGCCAATATTCAGAGACATTAGTTCCCATCCCTTCTAGAAGTGGATGGCTAGGCAAAACTTCTCCACCTTCTAGAAGAGGCACATTTCATGTTCAGCATGGGAGGAAGGAGGCCCCTGGTCAACAGCTGGGTGGAATCACAAGGGCAGATCAGATCGGAGGCCATGTCACTTCCTGTATGCAGTCTGAAAGGAAGCCGAATTCGGGAAAGTGCCAAAATTTAATTCATTCATTAATTCATTAATTATTTTTTTGCTTATCCACCAGCCACCATGGAGGACATTTCTACTTTCCTTTCTTCAGGAAACTGGGTAGCTGCCAGTTGTTGGAAAGGAATTGTACTAAATCTCTTGGCTGCCAAATGCAGCAGCCTACGGTAAGTCCTTTTTCTTTTTGCTTTCCTCTTAGCAAAACTGTTCTTTCTTTATCTGCACATGGACCAGCTGATTAGATGATGGCTGTTGTCCTTTTCTTAACCCAATTATTGACTCCTGGGCACTTGGTAGAAATGACAGTGCAGAGGCGGAAGCTAAGCAGAGAACAGGCCTCTAATACTGCTTCTCAAATTAGAGGGCTTGTGGGTCGGGGGCTAGAAGTGCCACCAAATGCAAGACCTGGAAAGGCCTCCCTTTGACAACACAGATAAAGGGTATTGTGATAGGGCACTGAGGCCAATATCCAATGGGGATTGCTTCTAGCCCCACCCCGGGTTGCTAGTTATTAGGTAGTGCAAACAGTTCATGCTGTCCTTTGCCTTTCAATTGCTTTTCCTCTCACTATTGTGCAACATACGGGCTGGGTCTCCTGTGTCATCTCTCTTTCTTATTGGCTTTCCATTGTGGATGGTATTACACTTCAGTGTGATATGCTTAACTGACATTAAGGCCTGTCACTAGAACTGCACAAAATGTTAACTGTCAATCACTAGTCAAATGAGATTAATTTAAAAAAAAACAAAAACATACCCACTATTGTTCCCTGAAAAAAAAAAGTGGTGGTAATAGATACACACAAATAGAGGCAACGATTTCTGACATATGAACAGTGCCAAAGGGGCCTGCGTTCATCAGACAAATATATTCCACAGTTCAGATAACCAACAGCTGCAATGACAGCTTCCTCATGCAGCAAGGACTGCAGAAATCACTGAGAATACACACACAGCCTCACCCTGTATGTGAAGTCAATCGATAATTCAGAGGCAAATGAAAAATTATTGCGGTGTCTTAGAGCACATTTACCCCATACATTTAAAGCACGACAATTCCACTTTAAATGGTCGTGGCTTCCCTCAAAAGAATTCTGTGAGCAGTAGTTTTTGTTAAGGGTACTGAGAGTTGTTAGGAGACCCCTATTCACCTCCAAGAATTACAATTCCCAGAGCTCCCTGGGAAGGAGGATTGACTGAACCACTCTGGGAATTGTAGCCCTGGAAAAGGAATAGGGGTCTCCCAACAACTCTCAACACGATTAACAAAGTATCATAACCAGAATTCCTTTGGATATCATAGCACAGTGGTACCTCGGTTTAAGAACAGCTCTGTTTACAAACTATTTGGTTTACAAACTCCGCAAAACCGAAAGTAGTGTCCCGGTTTGCGAACTTTACCTCGGTCTAAGAATGGAAGCCGAACAGTAGAAGGGCACCGGTGGCAGGAGGCCTCATTAGGGAAAGCGTGCCTCAGTTTAAGAACGGCTTCGGTTTAAGAACGGACTTCCGGAATAGATTAAGTTTGTAAACTGAGGTACCACTGTACTTTAAATGTATGTTTTAAATGTGGTCTTTGAGGTTCAGCCTTCCACAACCTGGTGACCTCCAGATTTTTAGGGTACAATTTTCATCGATGCTGACCATGCTTGATGGGGGCTGATGGGAAATGTAGTCCAATAACATCTGGAGGGCACTAAATTGAGGGACACTTATCTGGATTATGGGTCATTCGTCAGCTTTCATTGCCAGCAGATGCATCAGCCAGCCTGGGACAAGTGTGAGTGGGTGTGGGTGTGTGGGTGTGGGTATATATACACACACACACACACACACACACACACACACACACACACATATACATACATACATAGAGAGAGAGAGAGAGAGATGAACTGATGAACAATGGGTTAACAAAGTGAAAATGGAAAATAACATGACACCTGAATCCAAGCACAGATGAAGCTGACATGCTGTTGATTTTGAAGGAAGAAAGAGATGAAAGAAACTGCAGAGTTCCTGGGTTTGATTTCCTAGAGAATAGTTAAGGGGGATCCAGGAAGAATGCATTACAATTACTAAGGACCCCATTCCTATTTTATTACAAGCAGTGCTTTTTTCTGGGGGGGACGCAGGGGTATGCATACGCCTAAGCATTTTATGAATCTAAGTTTGGTCTCATTGACGGGCAGTATTTCAATATGAGTAGGAAAATAAGAGTACCCCTAAACATTTTTATTTTTATTTTAGAAAAAAGCACCGATTACAAGCAATAGTATGTACTGATGAAGAACACATATTGTCAAAACTGCTGTTATTTAATAAAGGGGGGGAAGCCCAAACTTATTTATTACTATTTATTTCTATAACAGCATTTCACACTGCTTATATGTTGATAAATATGTGTAAGAATCACAAATTGACACTCAAAACCTTTTCTTAGAGCTGCAGTCCTTGACTTCTGGAACAGAATGGGACTTATCCTGCGTAAACATTCACAGGGCTACATTTTACCCTTTTGCTTTTGAAGGTACTCAGACATGTAGCAGTTAGAGTAAGGAGGTGAAAAATGCTTTATGTGTATTGTCATTTTGACTAGCTGCAATACTGGGGAGCATCTCGGTGGTAAGGAGGGAAAATAAACAGGTGCAAACTGTTTGCCCTACGTATCACCGTCAATTTTTACAATCTCCACTGCTGCCCAGCACCATTTCCTCAGTATTTCCTGTCTGAAAAATTCCAGAATGAGGGTGGCCACTGTGAAAAAGGCAGAGGATATAGTTTCATGGAAACTTTTGCCATGCTATTCTCAATAGGGTTGCCAGAGACTCAATAGAGGACAGGACTTCTGTGCCTTTAATTGCCCTGCTCTCTTTTGAGTCTGGAAACCTTAAAGAGAAACCAGCAGACGCTTTGCTTGGAAATTAAACAAAGGGTCTGCTGGTTTCTCTTTAAGGTTTCCGGACTCAAAAGAGAGCAGGGCAATTAAAGGCACAGAAGTCCTGTCCTCTATTGAGTCTGGCAACCCTAATTCTCAAAGTTTGGGTATGGTAAATATCTTGTCTCCTTTTTTAAAATCCAGATACTGCACTATTCTAGCAATGAAATGAAGAACCAGAATTACCTATAGATCAACGCTTGCTGGGGGAAGGGAGACATTATGCACAGGAATGCATAGCACAAGGCATAGCTGAACTTCATGTGGTGCTCACTTTATAAAGTGTAAGCTTCCTAAATTGGCTCTAGATTCCCTACCAAGAAGTAAAATGGAAACATTAACTTCCAGCCTGCTTTTAGTGGTGGATGCAGCTTTTCACTTAACGTGAATACCATGGGGTGAATTGAGACAACGATAATTGCCTACGGAGAAATTGGAGCTGATACCAAGTGTCAAATATCACCATCAGGTAAAAGGCTGCAAAAATTATAGCATGTTGTAGACAGAAAACCCAGGTCTGACTCTCAAAAACCAAAATGAAACTTACAGTGCTGAGTTAGCTCAAAAGGTTCCCATTAACCAAACCATGTGCTTCAATAATATATTAATGGAAATAATGTATGAATAATACATTATTCCCATTAACCAAACTATGTGCTTCAAACCAATAAAGAGACTAACATATATAATGGGGAAACTTGTACGGCAAGTCCAAACAATTTCATCTTGAGTTATGATGGATTACCACATGCAAAAGTGTCTGCATGGTGGTGAACACAGATGCATATGCAAAGGGGTTAAAATGCTAATTTGAAAAGAAATGTCTGTCCTAATAGAATTTTCCATTACTCGGTCTGCTTTTGCATGGCTAAATAGTATTAGAAACCTTATGTGTTGTTCTGGAAATCCCACATAAGGTCAAAGCAAGGGTAAGGGGTCTGCATCAACAAGTAGAAGAAACCAGATAGAGGATGACCTAAAAAAACATACAGTACTAAGAAAAAAAATTATCAAAATATGTCTTCATGGCAACTGTCATTGAATCGTGGTCTCTTCTGTTTTGTGCTCTCCTGAAACCTATTAGGCTTCAGCTGCTTGTTTCAAAATACTGGTTTTTAGCCATGGTCAGACTGCTCTCTACAGCAAATACCAGTGCTCAGGGCTGATATTTAGTAGGAAAATATCATTTGCCACATCCACATGCAATGCCTCTCCTTCCCCCTTCTGCTGAGCACCAAGAGAACAAACACACAAGAGGTAACCGGCTGTACTCTTACATAAATAAAATATATTTTTCACTATATCGTATCAAATAACTTATAGAATTCAATGGAAATAACTCATAAAGTTCAACGGAGTAAGCAGAAGACCCCGTAGATCAGTTCATTCACAGATCAGTTCATTCACGACGTCCATCCATGTACTAGTGTCTATTCCACCTGTGTCTTTATATGTTCATAAAGACCAAACAATCCACATGGGAGCTTGCTACAGCTCCACGGAATCCTTTCGCTCACAGAGTCTAGACAAGGATTTCTGGAATATTGGCCTTGTTTCGCCATCCTGGGCTTCATCAGTTGTACAAGTTCTAAGTAATGCAAATAAATACAATATCATAGTTTCACACATTTTAACAGGAAGAATAATATAAATCATATATACAACTGTACATACCATATGTGATGTAACAAGACTGCGGATCTTATGGCATAGTTGTAGCTGCAATAAACAGCAACTGTTGCAATGTGGGGTTATATGGACAGGGCACAGTACTGATTTCAGTTACAGGTGTTTGCAATCCACAGATACAGAATTTCTTTCTTAAAGTGGCACAGCAAAAGTAAAACAAACTTAATCCATGCTCAGGTGTTATACATGTGAACATTTATACAAACTCATACACAACTATAATACTGCAACATACTGAAATTGATTATAGTTGCTTTTTATGAGTTTGTACTAATGTTTATATGCGCAATACCTGAGCATGGGCCAAGTTTGTTTCACTTCTGTGGGCCATATGGGTCACTTTAAGAAAGAAATTTTGCATCTGTGGATTACTATTACCTTAGATCTGAAGATTGAAATTGATTGTAGTTGTGTATGAGTTTGTACAGTTGTATATAGTATATACTATGGACTTTCCTAAGCCAGTGTCTATCCAGTTTCCTGGGGGCTGTTACAGCTGTATGGAGCTCTTTCTGGGTGGAATGGTGCTCTAAGCTGCTGCCACAAAAGTGGTAAAAAAGGCCCAGGCTTTTAAAAAAAAACCCTTCACTCTGTAGAGTACTCCCCTGACTTAACTTTCCCTTCGCTCTCAACTGTATTGCCTTTTTATGCTGGAGCTTCATTTTACCCCTTTTTTTTTGCATTTCCCCCCATTACTTTTTATTCCCAGCACACTAGAACTGTTAACATTTATTTTCCCCTACTTGATTTCCCTTTTGATTACATACTGACTCCTCCATTGTTCTGGAATGAATAACGTAACTAAATTCAGCTGGGAGAATGCTGCCAACATACCGGTAATCTCTGGGTACATGTCAGAAATGAAACAATTGAATGCTGAGTTGTTATTTCCAGCTTTAAAATGAAAGGGGGGGAACCCACCTCCTACATACAAAGAGCACAATAATTCCAGGTTAAATAAGTAACAGCAGCTTACACACTAATAATGCAAGACTGATCGGCTATAGACCATTAACTCTACATGATGAGGGGGTTCCACATTCCTGAGGCCTTGGGGGTTTCATATTCTGCAGATGTCTAGGGAACTACTCTACCCTGTTTATTCCTTTAATGTGGGCAGCATTTCTCTGCTTTAATTCTCCTCCTTTTAGTGTCCTATATAACCTGAGCATTCATAAACATGATTTCCATTTTCCATCGGAGATTATTTTGTTTCAAAAGAAAAAGGAAATAAAACAAATTACTTTTTTTCACTGAGTGCAGTCGACACAGCATACGTTTGGTCATTCAAGAGTGTATGCTTTAAAGAAAAAGAAAAAGAAAAAAATAACACAAAGTTCCATCTCTTTTGGCAGTAACCTGGTAATTTTAGTACAGGGTCCAGCACTACCAAGCAGGGGTCATGAAGCACAGCTGTATTCCCCAACCTGTGCTCCTTTCACAGCTCATAACTGGAATCCTGTACTGAAAGGTGTCCCATCTTAGAAGAAGCAAGATGGGGCCGGACAACATGGCAAGTTGTGGCGTAGTGCCAAAAACCATGAGTGGAAGCCCACAAATTCCAAATTTCAGCTCATCTCTCTGCCATAAACCTATTAGGCAAGTGGCCCAGACTCTTGATGCAAATATGAAATATGGAGATAATATTGGCCACCTTATGGGGTGGTTGTAAGATTTACACAGATAAAAAACTCCATAAAATGCTATGAACCTTTTAAGGCATTATATAAATGCTACGTATTAAGAAATACAAGGAAGACTCACAAAAATTTGTGGGAAATTGTGGAGAGGGTGGTTAGGAGTTCTGCCCCCATGTAGGCCTCCAGGATGTCTCTAAACACATCTGGTACGCAGGCTGAGACCCTACCTGCCTGCAAACTGTGTCACCAGAGTGGTGCATGCTCTAGTTATCTCCCACTTGGATTACTGCCATATGCTCTACGTGGGGCTACCTTTGAAGGTGACCCAGAAACTACAACAAATCCAGAATGTGGCAGCCAGACTGGTGACTGGGAGTGGCTATCAAGACCATATAACACCGGTTCTGAAAGACCTACATTGGCTTCCAGTATGATTCCGAGCACAATTCAAAGTGTTGGTGCTGACCTTTAAAAGCCCTAAATGGCCTTAGAATCATAGAATCATAGGGTTGGAAGAGACCACAAGGGACATCCAGTCCAACCCCCTGCCAAGCAGGAAACACCATCAAAGCATTCTTGACATATGCCTGTCAAGCCTCTGCTTAAAGACCTCCAAAGAAGGAGACTCCACCACACTTCTTGGTAGCAAATTCCACTGCCGAACAGCTCTTACTGTCAGGAAGTTCTTCCTAATGTTTAGGTGGAATCTTCTTTCTTGAAGTTTGAATCCATTGCTCCGTGTCCGCTTCTCTGGAGCAGCAGAAAACAATCTTTCTCCCTCCTCCATATGACATCCTTTCATATATTTGAACATGGCTATCATATCACTCCTTAACCTTCTCTTCTCCAGGCTAAACATACCCATACTGCCTTGACCCAGTATGCCTGAAGGAGCGTCTCCACCCCCATCGTTCGGCCTGGACACTGAGGTCCAGCACCGAGGGCCTTCTGGCAGTTTCCTCCCTGCGAGGTGAGGTTACAGGGAACCAGGCAGAGGGCCTTCTCGGTAGTGGTGCCCGCCCTGTGGAACGCCCTCCCTTCAGATGTCAAGGAAATAAACAACTATCTGACTTTTAGAAGACAGCTGAAGGCAGCCTTGTTTAAGGAAGTTTTTAATGTTTGCAGTTTTATTCTGATTTTAGTGTTCTGTTGGGCCAGATGGGCGGGGTATGAATAATAAAACTATATTATTATTATTATTATTATTATTATTATTATTATTATTATTATGTGTTACAACTGCCAGATTCAGGAGACTTCATTCTCTCTCAATCTGTTTCTCAAAAACGGGATAAGAAAATCCACACCAGTGGCCAATTTTTGCCTTCACTCTCTGCTTAAATGGATCGCTGTGAGGTCTGTAATGAGAACAGACTGTGCCTTCAGATACTCACCTTGTCACAGCTATTGATCAGGCTGAAATATCCCTCAAACCAATCTGGAAAAAGACTGGGCACCTTAATTACCACAGGCAAGGGATGAAATACGTTCCAGTGCCACTTTCCGGGTATCAGCAAATGGATATATCGCAGCAAGTCAAAGGGAATGGTTATACAAATGCGGACATAACTGCTTCCAAGACTGGGCATTGCAATTCTTTGTTTTGCATTCCGACATTTGTATATGGAAGCTGCTTTACACTGAGCCCCTATCTCTGGTCCACCTAGCTGAATATTGGCAACAACTCTCCAACTTCTCTTTCCCAGTTCACCACCATCCCTGGAGAGAGGGGGCTTTGTTACCTGCAGCTATCTATGCTACAGGATGTCCCTTTGCGGCTCCAGCTAATACCTGGGACTGGCTCTGCCTCCCTCTGCACTGCTCCAGAGTGTGACTTAGGCTGCAACATCCACACCAGGCACCCCCAAACTGCGCCCCTCCAGATGTTTTGGCCTACAACTCCCATGATCCCTAGCTAACAGGGCCAGTGGTCGGGGAAGATGGGAATTGTAGTCCAAAACATCTGGAGGGCCAAAGTTTGGGGATGCCTGATCCACACCATATATTTAAAACACTATGATACCATTTTAGACAGCCATAGCTTCCACCAAAGAACTCCTGGGAGCTGCAGTTTGTCAAGGGTGCTGTAAGTCGTTACGAGACTCCTATTCTCAGGGAGCTGAGAGCTGATAGATGAGACCATTTTGAGGCTTGTTTGTTTGTTTGTTTTGCAATCAAGCAGTATATAAATTTTATGAAGTAATAAATAAAATATCCCCAGCCCAGAGCTACAATACCCAGATTTCCCTGAAACAAGGGATTGGTTGTTAAACTACTCTGAAAATTGTAGCTCTGGGAGGGGAATAGGAGTCTCCTAACAACTCTGAGCACCCTTAAGAAACTACAGCTCCCAGAACTCTCTGGGGGAAGCCATGACTGTTTAAAGTGGTTTCATAGTACTTTAAATGTATGGTGCGAGTGTGGCCTAAGTCACATTCTTCAGCAGTGCAAAGGGAAGCAGGGAACAACCATTGATGCAAAGTATTTGATTTACCAATGAACTATAAACTTTCCCGTAACCAATGAGAAAACTGGCACATCTACTTATTTACTATTTAAAAATACCCTTAAGAGAACTATGTTTGAGACACAAGCACATCATTGCCATCAGTCATTCAGTGGGTGTAGAATGATAGAATTGTAGAGTTGGATGGGACCCCAAGGGCAATCTAGCCCAACCCTGTGAAATGCTGGAATCTCAGTATCTGGCATATAAGGCTGAAACAAGAACAATTCTGGGAAAATGCTGGCCCTTTTAAATCTGCTGGATTTGCATTGGCGTTCATAGAACCATATGAATGCTGCTTCAAAAGAAAAATTTGCCAGATTCTTCTATGAACAAACTAATGCTTCGTTCCTATGCATTAGTTTGCAGAGTCTTCTTGTAACCTGTTATATTTCAGGTTATGTGGGTTGGTATGCCCTGAAAGCTACAGCTTCACTAGATTTTAAGAAACGGTCTCAGTGGTAGAACATCTGCTTTGCACACAGAAGGTCCCTGGTTCAATTGCCACCAGGGTTCAATTGCCTACCATCTCCAGGTAGGATTAGGAATGCCCCGTTTGAGAGAGCTGTTGCCAGTCAACGTCAACAGTACGGAGCTCGATGGACCAATGGTGTGACTTAGAAGCATAAGGCAGCTTCCTATGTTCTCTGGCCACACTCTCACACATAATCTAGGCAAACATAACTCACAATGCAACTTCATTCCTGCTGTGCCATGCCCTATGTCCACTGCAGACAGCCAGTGATATGAGGCTGGGGGGAGGCACTGCACAGAACAATTGTGCCACGTCACACATAGTGTTTATCTAAAGAGGAGGGAAGGAAACAAAGAGCAAAAGAAACCCCGTGTCTCTCAAAACATCTGGTTGAGTCCTCTGTGGCTGGGTGATTCTGGTTCAGAGCCGTGACAGCATAAAGGCATGGATGTTCCTTGAGCCCTGAGAACCTTGTATCAAGGGAGGTTTGTGAAAGAAAGCCCATTTGTACTTCCTCCGTGACAAGTGTCACAACATTCACAAGGAGATGAGCATGAGTAATTTATTTTGACCATTTCATAATGTATATTGTTGCCAGGCCTCTCTTGGAACATTAGAGCATAGTGGATTGTTGTAAGCAAACAGCAAAACCTCTGTTACGTATTTCCAGTTCGAAAACTGACTGAATGGCCACTTTAAAAATGTTTTTCAGTGGCGCTCGATGCAAGTTAAATCAGTACAAAAGAATAGCAAGTAGAGCAAAATTTAAAAAGGGCAAGGATGCAATCTTTCAACAGGCTGAGCACAAGGGTGCAGGCTAAAATTTAAGGCTGTGGTTTTAAACCCTACTAATCAGATGTTCAATTGAACATTGTGTTACTGTATCTCCAATCAACTGTGGGTAAGATTGATGGGTAAGCATTACAGTAAAGAGGAAAATGGGGCATGTAAATATATAAATCTCCACATCAAGTTCATGGGGCATTCATTTGAACATGAATGCCTATTCAAACTGAGCATGTAAAATCTTATCCAGATAACTGAAATTCTGATCTCACAGGAACTCTGGGCTTTTTTCCCATTTATAATTGAGGGTTTCGCATATCCCCATTTGAAAATATATCTTCTGGAGAAGAAATAGCTAAGGAGTAAACCCTACACAAATCCAGAGGGGAGTCACTAAGACTGTTGGATGGTGAATTGTATGCCTCCTTTTGGCAACTCCTGAAGCCAAGCTGGTGCCAAATGTATTGCTCTGCTTTCCTTTGGACCACATCAGCGAGGCCAAGAGGAGGGTCTTCCCATCTGGGCAGCCCAGGGCCTCCATACTGTCTGCCCAGGTTTGCACCCTGGAGAGGTCATTTCGGTGCTGCAAACACACCAAAAGCAACACAGGCAACAGAATTTATGAGTTATCGGTCTCTGCAGCCACAGCAGGCGCTGTGATTCTCCAGCGGTTTGACTTCACCCCCAGAGGCACACCCCATTATCTCTCAAGACAGATGAATGCCACCAACAACAACAATTTCCTTGCTCAAATTAGTAATGAAAAACAAAACTCTACCTCATTCACAAAAGTTAACTGAATGTATACGCAAACACGCTATAAGGAAAAGGGAGTGCAAAATTGGAATAGACAATACTGAGAATTTTCTGCCCAGGTTTTGCACCTGCACTTTCAAGAATTCTAAGTGCAGCTTATTTTTCCATTTCCAATCATAGGTGCAAAACAAAGGCAGCGGGGGAGGGGCGTGATATGTATATATCAAAGTGCAACTTGTATGCTTTATTGCACAGTGGACATGATTGCTGGGTCCAACATTTCAACTCTCGCAGGGGCCTCTATTCATTCTGCGATAAAGGCATGAAGGACACTTTGATTTACGTAGTTCACCATCTCTCTACCTTGCTGTGCAGATTTGTCTAGGTCATGTTGAGTTTGGATGATGGCCTTCCAAAACAATTTCCTCTTTAAGATCTGTAATTTGTATATCCGTTTTTGTATATGCTACAATGGTTTATGGGTTTCAACTCTGTGCAGTTTAAACAGCATTTCACTGGCATTGTGCATCCTGGTCACTATCATTCTAATCTAAACCCCGAACACCAAATAAAATGTGCAACAAGAGCTATACTTTAAATCGAGTACAGGTTGAAGGGACAGCAACGCTGGTTTACCCACTAGCGTTCTCCCACAGGTACTCACCCCCACCCCCAATTTCCCCTTTATCCACTCCCATTGGCTGTGATGCATGCATGGGAGGTTGCCACCAAGCTTTAAAAGGGGAGAACTTTAAAGAGAGATACACGCAACCCCCCAATTTGCACAGGAGTTGCGTCTGTGGCCCCTGTGTGCACCAGCGGAGCCCACATAAGCCTGCGCTCACCCTGTTATGCCCCGCCCTGCCCCCATCCTGCCCTCTCCCAGGTCCAAAATGACCTGTATGTCGATGGAACACACTCAAAATGCTCGCTGCCTGTAGAGGATTAAGTTGAGGAAAAACAGGGTTACCTCAAGGCAACAGTCTTCCCATTCCTGTGAGTGCACATCACCAGCCTCGTCTGGTATCCAATCTGTATGTCCCAATATTTGTTCTCCTGTCTGTTCTGTCTGTTACGGTTCCTTTTCTTCTTCAGAAGCTCACGGGCTTCCGGGTCCCTTATCGCTTTTTCCTTGTCCTTTTCCTTTTCTTTGTTCTTCCCTCGTTTCCTCGCTTGCCTTACGTGACGTGTGTGGGGCACCGAACAGGAACTCCAGGGCCCCACATTCAGGCTGTACATGCTTTCCTCAGCGCTGCATGGAGACGAGTTGCAAACCTGGAACTCAGTCAGGTTAGCACAGGCAGAGCCTCCGTATTGGGGCGGGGCAACAATGTGGCGGACGCGATGCGTCAGCCCTTTGCCACATGTCTTAGAGCACTCTGACCAAGCCGAGAATTCGGACACGATGCAGTCCTGCCGGCAAGGGATGAGGCATCCCTGTTCTAGCTGAGGCTTCGGCTCAAAGTACTCGCATATAGTGTCCTCAGCAACAACACCGTTCGATTTCTGGACACAGGTGATGTGTCTCCTCTGAATCCCTTCTTCCCCTCGGACGCACTCTGCGGGTTTTTCAATGCTCCTTGAAAGAACTGGCTGGCATGGATTCCAGTCGCCCAGCTGCCAGTCGTATAGCTCCTTGTGCCTGTCACAAACCCGGAAGCAGTTCTGCTGGTTGTCTGGCCTCTCTGCCTGCCTGCAGTTCGTGACCAGTGTGGTCCATCCTTCCACGTGGGCGCACCAGACCGCTCGAGTTTGGATGCCTCCTGGGCCACATTCATCTCCCATGCACCTGCCCCATGGACCTGGGGAAACAAAGAGAGGAATGGAGATTGAAATATCTGGCATCTCAATTGCTGTTTCCTCATTAAGACGCAAGCAGGAAGATGACCAAGTTAAGGTTCAATATATGCCAGACTCTCGACATCATTAAAATTAATGAGGGATAGCTGTTGGCATCACTTCGCACACCATGCAGACTATGGAAAAGCACACAACAATAGTAGTCCTGCGCCACTTTTTTCTCATCTTTCCACAGATTGGGAATACATTTGGATTTTGTTTCATGCAGTGTAAATATCTGAACTCCTGTCATTCCTCTGAGAAAGGTCATGTTATCAAAATTTAAAGGATTAACATGGCCTTAGTGATTTCTGCTCTCATGTTACATGTGGAATTTTTCATACATTTCCTATTAAGTTCTCCCTCCTTTTGAGATCTACCCAGGGCTAGAAAATGGTATAAAGCATGATCTGAGAAGTGAACCATGTGATACACATATTTTGGTTGGGATAGGAGGCAACTTGTCATCAACGATGACCATAAGGCAATGCCCCATTGCTGATAACTCCCCATCCCAGAACCCCACTAACAGGAGTTGCATAAACAAACCTAATGTGGAAAATCACAAAACAAACATAATGCGGGGGAGAGGGGCTATGTAACTTTGCCGCAAATTGCCTAAATTAAACACACTGCAGAAATGCAAAATGCCATTGTTGGATAATGCATCAACAATTAGACTTATTGTTTTTTTAAGTAGGATACTTTCGCACCTCAACAAAAACAGTCACTGGCCCCTTTCTTCCTCCTTTCTGCCTTTGCTGGGGAAGAATCAAATGGTGGGCCAGCAAGCTTGCTTGAGAGAGGTTAATTCCAAATCAACTCTAGCATTGTTATACTGTGTTTTAGGACTCCCGACATAGACCAGATGAACAAAAGTTCAGGCAGCAGTTTCAAAGTTCTAAGAACAATTTTATTGTTTCTGTCAGACAGAGTCAATACGGTGAAGTGAGAATAAGCCTTCTCTACTTGTGCCAAATATCATGTGCATGCTCAGAGTATAAATAACAGCATCAGTTGCTTCTGACATGGTTCAGATCAGGGGTAGGCAACCTAAGGCCCGTGGGCTGGATGCGGCCCAATCGCCTTCTCAATCCGGCCCACAGACGGTCTGGGAATCTGTGTTTTTACATGAGTAGAATGTGTGCTTTTATTTAAAATGCATCTCTGGTTTATTTCTGGGGCATAGGAATTCATTCATTTTTTCCTCCAAAATATAGTCCGGCCCACCACATGGTCTGAGGGACAGTGGACGGCCCATGGCTGAAAAAGGTTGCTGACCCCTGGTTCATATCCTCCCTAGGTACCTCATAGCCAGCAGCAAGCGGCTGCTGCCCCTGCCTATGTGTTTAGCTTCAGGGTCGCTGAAGACAGGTAACTGAGTAGGCTTGCTCATCAGTCTGCAACCACTTAGGACTTGGGCACAGCAGAAATGGGAGCTTGAGTTGCTCTTTTTGTATTAGTTTTGCCCCACTTTGTAGATACTACATTACATCTCCATGGAGTCTTTAAGATACTGTCAAAAGAAAATAAATTTAGTTTCATAGCATCCAGAAAGGATGCAGAAGCTTTAGTGTTTCTTCCAGTTTTTCTGTCCCCTGTGAACTTAAGCATTTCATTAACGTCTGAAGCTTTAGAGACAGTTTGCAGCAGGGAGATGGTTGGAGCTTTTCCAAATGTTGTCATAGTTTTCTTTTTATCTCAATCTGGCCTTTTCAACTTGTGAAGGCAAAAGAGCAACCTCCAAATTATTTAGTCAAAAAAATAAATTACCATCAACAATCCTACAGAGAAATAGCACATGAGAAATTCTTCTTATTCATAATCTCACATCTGAATTAGCTATCATTAAAAGTTGAGGAGCATAAAGATGAGATAGCATTTACAACAATCCTGATACAGTTTTTCAATTGTGTGTAAATGTTTTCTTTAAACTTGTTATTTGGTGTTTACATTAATTGACATTAAAAAAAGATTCCCATATGCAGAAGCCAGAAGGACTGAAGGAAAGCTATACAACACAAGTGAAGCCTATATAATTTTTTTTAAAAAAATGGTCTTTCTGATGCCAAATATAGATAGGCATTTAAAGGATTATGTGCATATGGTTTTGGGGTAAGTTTTGTTTTTAACACCTGGGGGTGTGTGACATTGATGCATGGTAAAATTAAAAAGGAAGTTTAATCTCAAGCAAGATTTCAGCCCATTGGTTCCCCAAAGCCTTAAAATGGGCAGAGTCAGTAATATGGAGTCTAAAATATTGCATAAAGGTACCCCGACCATTAAGTCCAGTTGCAGACAACTCTGGGGTTGCGGCGCTAATCTCGCTTCACAGGCCGAGGGAGCCGATGTTTGTCCACAGACAGTTTTTCCGGGTAATGTGGCCAGCATGACTAAGCTGCTTCTGGCGAAACCAAAGCAGTGCATGGAAGTGCTGTTTACCTTCCCATCGGAGCAGTACCTATTTATCTACTTGCACTTTGACGTGTTTTCGAACTGCTAGGTTGGCAGGAGCTGGGACCAAACAATGGGAGCTCATCCCGTCACGGGGATTCGACAGGATGAGCTCCCGTTGTTCGGTCCCAGCTCCTGCCAACATAGCCTTAATTAGATGCGAGGGGGCAGGAGGGGCAGTGAGATGTAAACCCATGGCTGTAGTTGACTGCTTTAATTTATTCTGTTTTTAAAGGGGAGAGTCGGTATTAAGCAGAGTCAAAAACGTCATTATTGCTACAATTTCCTCCTTATATGCCTGCCAGTCGAAAGCATAGCTGTCAAGTTCTCCCCTTTTTAAAGGGAAATTCCCTTATGCTGAATAGGCTTCCTCGCGAGAAAAGGGAAAACTTGACAGCTTTGGTCGAAAGATTTCTCTTTGCACATCAAATAAAGTTAAATTGAGTCCAGAAAACTTATGCCGTACAGAATGTGCTGAGTCTTTAAGGCGACACAAGACGTTTCCATTGGTTTTGCTGCAAGTGACTTAAAACGGCTGGCTCTGGACACTTCTACAAGATGATCATTCTTAATTTGCCTAGCTTTTAAGGTGGTGTACTGAAGATATGGAAGAGGTGTGATTGCACATGCTTAAGTGTAAAAGGACAAAGCTGTGCTTCACTAAACCTCATGAAGGGAAAAGGAGAATTTGTGGTTGAGAATTTGGCTGAGAATGGAGGTGGGGATACACTGAAAAGGGAGAGATGGGAAAAGAGAAGGTCTCAAGGTGGGCAAGGGAGTGTTAGCATGTAGTGCAGAGGAATGGAAGCTTTTTCAGTCTGTGAGCCCCATTGTGGGTTACCTTCCAGCGGCTACTTATCAGTGGTAGTAAGTGGGGTCAAAGACAAAAGTGGTCAGAACAATGGATGTCACTCTCACACTTCCACAGTAGGCTGTATCCTATTTTCTACACATGTGAGCAAGAGGCATTACCAAGCACACATTCCAGCAGGAAAAAAGCACTCAAGGAGAGTGCAAAGAAGGACTGGGAGACAGCATGGCTCCTGGAAAATAACCCCTGGACGAGCACATTTGGCCACTGGCACTGAGGTTTCCCAACTATGCTGTAGTGGAATGGGCTGGAGGGGAATGAATGACTGGATATGAATGTATGGTCACAGTGGGGAAATGGGAGCTGGACAGCAATAAAGAAAGAGGTAGCAGGACAGAGGATGTGGGTCAGCAGGAGGGGAGTGAAAAGTACATGCAACCCACTGTTCTGTGTTACAAGTGGTCCATTGTCCTGAAGAGTTTATATTAGCAATGTAAGCTACTCCTTTGCCATGCCTTGAACTGGCTGTCCATCACTTCAGGGGGGCTTACAGAAGCATAGACGCGTCCCTCTTTACCCCCAAGTTTGTGTATTTGTAAGTACCAGCAACAATTATCAGACTCTGCAGTCTGATGGCCTAGTGAAACTTGGGGCAACGATTAATTAAACCAAATTAATCCATGGATCTCTAATTAATTAAATCAAAGAGAATGGTAGGAAGTTTTGTTTTGTTTTTGCTTTGGCGCTCAAGGGTAAGGGCATGACTTTGAGTTTACTGCTATCAGTTCAACGAAGCATTCAGGCAACAATTAAGTTTGCAACAACAACAAAACTAGGCAGTGAGGGGAAGAAAATGACCTGCAGAATGTGCCGGGCACATGTTCTCGTTGTAAAAATGCTAGAATTTGCTGTGGATCCTGAATTCGTAAAAAACAATCATCACACAGATTTTAAATGGGACTACTTGGATGAATAACGAAGCAGGATTTGCAAGGGCCTTGAAGTGTTTCCAAATAACATTTCGACTGACTGTTAGTCATTGAAGCAATGCCATCTCAGATCCTGCTTCTGGCTACGTGTAAAGGAGACAGTATTACTGTTACATATTCATAACATTAAGCCTAGTTGGGAAGTTTCTAGTAGAATTGTTTTAGATGAAAATGGCAGTATTCATTGGCAGAAATAATTTTCACCACCCAAAGACTTCATTGCTTGTGCTTGAAGTACGTTCTCAGGTTTGCATGGATTTCTATCTACACCGTCAACACGCTCCTAAAACTACCAGATAGAGCTTTCCAATGTTTCAGATAGCAGTCTTTCTCAAGCCTACCTAGATTTGTCAGGGATTAAACCTAGGATCTTCTGCATGTAACGCAGATGTTCTACCATCCATAAAGTTACAGTTCCCTTTCCCACCCCTTTGTTCAAAGCTAGGTTCGGTATTTCGGACTAGAAGGAAACCCATGATAGCCTACAATGAACTCCACTTACCCAGTCAGACTGTATTCTTATCCCCTCCTTCTCTTTGACCCTTGCCATACTTCACTGTGCTTCAGATAGGTCTGCAGTTTATGATAAGGTTCCAAAGCTATAGCAGCTGTGAATGGACCCATTTTTTCCAAGATGCACACAAATGTTCTGCTGTCTCTAGGGTGCCAGCCTACCTTGAAAAACTCTAGTTTAACCATCTGTTCTCAAGCCAGCATATCTGAAATACTATTGCAACAATCTTTCAAAGCTTGAACAATAATTGCAAGGACTTTTAACTCATTCGCGGAATGTGTGGGCTGGGGGTAGGAAGGCCGCATCATGGCGACTGTTCCTGAAACTGTGAACAAAATATGCACAAAGTTGCAGAGATGGACAAATCTGTCAATTTCATTGTCTCTTAGCTTCTAATTTTCCCAATCTTAAATTCAATTTGCCCAATTACCATATACATGTCCGTTTCTGAGAAACAAAGTTTACATGGAAATATACATGCATTTTCATTTAATATTTTTCCTAATATACACATTTGCATGTAATCTTGCCTAGCATATATGCATTTCTGCATTCACTTACTATGGTACATTCTTGCACATTATTTTAGTGTGTGTATCTGTGTGTGCACTTTTCACTAACAAAAGCATTTTGCACACATTATTTGGAGGGAGAACTGCATCACAAAATGTGGGAAAGTACAGATTTCAAAGGAAAGCTGTGTTCCGGCTTGTATATTGGTTTGGGGAGTGCAAATTTGGTAGTTTTGAGTTCAGATGAATTGCATGTGTACAGATTATTGATGTACAGCTGAGAATCCTGAAACTGGCAAAGTTCCTCCTCGTGCAAAGGATCTTTTTCAGAACTTAGGCTAAACACATGGAGGAGGGGATGGGGGAAAGAGAAAAGAGACTGTAATCCTACTGCCCACTCCTTCCAGTCATTCTACCCATTATTGTCACTCAATTGGGGCTATAGAAGGACACAAATTACAATCACGAGCTTCTTTAGTGAGATGCGCACTGAAGGACATGTCCCCAAACTGATTTAAAAAAACCAACCGCAGCTACTTTCATATTGCCGGAGAACAGATGTGCCATTTTCCCAGCCAAGCCTACACACCACATGCATTGCACGTTGTGATACAGGCAGCCTTTATTCTGCCACCAGCTCTTGCATTATATATATAAAAAGCATTCACTGGTCTTCAATAGCTGTGTGGGATGTGGACTGACACAGATTTTATAACACAATCTCCGAGTGCAGATTATTAATAGAATATGGCACTTTTAGTCTCTGTGCTGCAGAGAATTTGAAGCAAAACAACAACACTTCAACCCCACAGAATGCACTACAGAAGAAAAAGACACTGGGTAGTCAAACATTGTGCTCGCAGACTTTAAAACCTTGAGCATTACATCCTTGATAGCAATGCCAGCTGGCAGAGACAGATTCAGCACATGAAAACCCCCCGTGTGTTTTTGGCAGATTAAAGTTTGAATTAGGGTTTCCAAGGTTTAGCTAGATAGCCAGCAAAATAAATGTACGTTTTAAGCGCAAATACATTTCAGCAAGATTACCCTAGTTTATCTCTAAACAACCTCCCACAAATGACATGGCTGTTGCTGTACGTGTTTTGTTCCAAATTTATTTACATCGCAGGCGAGCATAGGGTGGCAGAGTTTTACCGAGGAATACCACCGGCATTTGGAGAGAAGGAGACAGAAATGCATAAAATCACCATGCAATGCAATGTTATCACAGCCAAACGCAAAGCAAGCTCTTCTACCTGCCACACTGCAAGTCTCTGTCTTATCACATCACCACACCTTGTATATACTGTGTGAGTCCAATTAAGCAGACCTCCTTTTTACAGACCAGGCCGCTCCTGGCCTACTCTAGATGAAGCATTACTGCTTTTGTGTGACAAGTCTTGAAGCAATCCCACATTCAAAAGAGACTGCAGCATATCGAACGGTTCTTGATGGCCTAAAACATGTCCACCCCTGCCTTCTCCCCCACCCCACAAACCAATCTATTCCTGCAAGTGCAAACGGTAAGCAAATAGAATTACATTATTGCGGCATGACACAGGACCCGAAGCAATGTAAATGAGAAAAAGTGCTTTCAAGTGTAGAACTGGAAAAGGTGATAAATGACAGCATAAATTTAGCCGTATCTTATAGCTCTGATGGCACTTTAGGCTTAAGCAAGGGCTTTAAACATGTCCATAAAACATGCTACAAACAGAGCACGTAAGAACCTGGAAGGTTTTTATAAAGTATTTTACTGTCCAATCTGATGAGTTGCTGAGCTGAGGCAGGAGCTTGTTAAGTGCTGGAGAGAGGAAACTCTTAACACAGCAGGGGGGGGGGGGAGAGAAGGAAACTTCAAGGGAAGAAGGGCCAGAGCAATGGAAAGTTGCAGAAGTATAAGAATGGAATTCTGCAGCTTTGAAAATGAAGCACATGCATTTATTTCCCTATGGTGACACTGCAGAGGCAGCCACAGCTAACTTCAAACATTTTCCTTTTTTTCCTCCTCCTCCTGGGAAAATGAACAATCTGCCACATTTGAATAAGAAAATTAGGGAAGGAAGAAGAGAACCAACAACAACATGGGACCCTATGGTGGCAATGGGACATAGTCGGAAGGTACATGATAACAACAACTTTGCTGAAGGCAAGCAGATTTGAGTCTGGTCAATGCCAGGAAGAGCCTGCAAGCATGCCCTCCAGAGTTCCATCAGAAAGGCAAAGCGGTGAGGACCATCAGCTTAGATGGCTTTACATCGGGATGCTGTTGGGATGCAGCAGAAGAAGGAGGATTCAAATGCTGCCGCGCCGCCTTAAATGTATGTAGACCCCGCCCTCAGGCCGGCCCTATTGGCCAGCCAGAGGATTGGCGCGGCAGCAGGGAGAGGCTGTAGCAGGGGGCCGATACACGCCCCCCTGCTTGCCGCAAGGAGCGGGTCCCGCCCGCAAAGTCTCCCCTCCCGGAAGAGGAGAGATCCTACCAGTCATGATGGCTGTGTATTACCTCCACAGTAAAAGAGAAGGCAACGTAATAGAGAGGGACCTGCCTCTGGGAGAACAAGAGAGTCCTGTTGGCCTCACGTCCCGCTTGTGAGCTTCCCTTGGGCATCTGGTTGGCCACTGCTGGAAAACAAAGATAAAACTTTGGCCTGATCTAGCAGGGATCTAGAGGAGGAAAGAGCAGGGGTGTGTATAGTTAGGAGCTGTAATAACTCACTCTGTGTGAACCTGCTGCCTTGAATGTGTGTGCAAATCATCTTCTGAAGTGAAGCTGCTATAGCTGCTTATGGGAATAACAGAGATCTAACCTTCTCTAGCTTATTGCACAATAAACGGTTCCTTGGAGAGCACTGCTTCAGACTGCTGGCTGAAGGCTGCATAACAGAATGCTTTCCTGCTACTATTAAATAATTCCTCTACACAGAGAAAACTAGCAAGTCAGGAACAAAGTGAGGCTAAAATCTTTCTCCCTGTCACCCAGTGTTATACATCTAGGGAACTTGTAATACAGAAAAGCATTCAAAAATGAAAGCTTCCATCTACTTAAGTGGTGCATTCCATGCAAGGTTTTCTATATGATGAGTTGATGGTGGGTGGTTGTTGCTGGGTTTATTTTTAAAAAGAGCCTCTTAAAACTGGATATTTTATCATTTCTATAGGCAACCTTCTGTTGGCATGGACAACCAAAGGAGTACGGTACACATTGAAATAGCACTGAGGGGCACGGAGAACATAACATAATAAATATTATTAAGTCTGATCTATTGGTTCCAAAAGAACAGTAACAGGGAAATGTGTTAGTTTTAAAACATCTTTGTGCTTTATATTTTACTATCCTGCCTGATTCTGAGGATAAGCAAACTAATGTGGAAGTGATAGTATTTTGCTGCACGGTGGGTCTGCGAGCTTGGTAGATGTATAAAGCTCTTTACATGCGAGGAGGAGATAAAAAGGATTTGGCAGATTATGAATTAACCTCAGATGT
Organism: Zootoca vivipara; assembly: GCF_963506605.1. NCBI lineage: Eukaryota > Metazoa > Chordata > Lepidosauria > Squamata > Lacertidae > Zootoca > Zootoca vivipara. The sequence continues at coordinate 28,875,869 of NC_083287.1, read as the reverse complement.
AGAATAACTCAAAAATATTACTTATGAAAAGCTTTTTATTTTAATCACAAGCAAAGACAATGCTGATGTATACTGTATGCAACTGATTTAAAGCTTAAAGCCCTGAAGTATTAATGTGGAGTAAAGCAGGGGGTGGTCCTTCCAGATGTGCCTGTACCAGATGGGCTACAATTCCCATTGGCCCCACCAAGCATGGCCAGTAATCAGGAATGATGGGAATTGTAGTCCAGCAATGTCCGGAGGTGACCATACGTTAGCCACCCCTGCCTTCCATTGCTTACTTACCTAGTAATTGAATTCCGTGCTTCTGAACAGACATACATAGAACTGGGCTGCATGCAATTCACAATCAGAAATAGGAAACCAACATTGGCACAAGTGCTATGTAGATATAACTGACATTTATAGAAGAAGAAGAAGAAGAAGAAGAAGAAGAAGAAGAAGAAGAAGAAGAAGAAGAAGAAGAAGAAGAAGAAGAAGAATAATAATTTTATTATTTATACTTTCCCTATCTGGCTGGGTTTCTCCAGCTACTCTGGGCAGCTTTCAGCAAATATAAAAACATAACAAAACATCAGACTTTAAAAACTTCCCAATACAGGGCTGCCTTCAGATGTCTTCTAAAAGTTGTGCAGTTCTTCATCTCCTTGACGACTGGTGGGAAGGTATTGCACAAGGAGGGTGCCACTGCTGAGAAGGCCCTGTGGCCTCCTGTCTTGCAGTGAGGGAACTGCTTCTCACACCAATCTTGAGTTCTCACACACTCACACAGTATCTCTGTGCCATGAGAAGCAGCTGAGCTACAGCAGTCTCAACATCTTGATAGTAATGATGTTTTAATGTAGAGAGAGCAGCATATAGGCACCGTCATACAGTTAGCTTGGTAAAAATGGCATTCCCTTGCTATTTAGCATTTGACCAACAAAGTGTGGTGTGTTGCTGAGCAATGTCCTACCTGCTGTTTTTACCAATTAATTTGTCACTAAAACACTACTCTGGATACATGGGATTTGGATATCATTCATTACTCTGGTGTTACCTAGGGATTTAATCAACAAGTAAGTGTTTGGCCCACCCCTTCTCTCCAGGGAAAGGGCAGAAAAACACAAAAGGGCACAATATTGTATCAGGATTCTTTAACAAGCACATTTGACTCGTGCCCAGGCAACCAGAGGGCTGGGATATGTGGTAGGATTAATGACTCAGCTACAGAAGCATGTCAGGGATTTGATAAGGGGGAACCACTGTCTCAAAAATCCACTCCAGTTTTTCCCCACAAGTCTATTTTGGTTCCTGTAATTCAAGCTCCCTTCAGACTACAAGGGACCATTCCTGCATTCCTACTTGCCAAGACTGTCTTAACCTCTGGTATGTTGGGTTTTGTGGTAGGCTGCTCCTAACCATAATAGACCAGAGAATGTCAGGTGATACTCTCACACTGACATATATAGATGCTTTCGGGTCAGGTACCCTTGCAATTTCTGTGAGATGAGCTGGCCTGACTGCTCCTGCCTGTGTTTTTGTTTTTTTGGTCAATGAGTGAAGTCAAGAACTGTGATGAATGAGTTGTTTGGATACCAGAGGAAATGAATCCCCAGGGTTCTAAAGAGCTAAAGTTTGCCCCTCCTTTTTAGTACACCTTTTCTGCTTCCATCTCATTTTCTAGTTCTTGGAATAGTCACACACTGTCCTTCCTGGTTTCCCCCCTAGCAATCAGGTTGCATCTTTCCTGTGGTGGGTTTGGCTGAGATCTGGTACTTCCTAGAAGTTCCTAGAAGTTCTCTTCTGCAAATACTACTGCATAATAAGTGTGGGTGGACATTAAAGAGTAGCGTACATACATACCCTGTCACCTAGCAAATGCAAAATGTGGAAGCTGTAAAGGGGCTTAGGCGTATGTTCTAAAGTGCTGGAGCTAAAGGCCAGGCACTCAAATGGCTCATTTAACTTACAATACAATGGTTTACGTGTCTACTCTTTGCATTTAATGGGGCTCACTCCCAGGTTAAGTGGGTACAGGATTGCAGCCTAGGCTTTGGTTTAGGATTGGAATTGGAGGAAAGCAGGATTCTTATACCTTTGACAGCTGTTTGACAAGCAGAAATTCAACAGGTTTAGGCTGCTCTAGTACAGAAACGCACATTGTCTATTAGACCATTTATTTACATGTGTGGCCACTGGTTTACTGCCGGGCCCTACACTCCACCTGCAAAAGAGGACATGCAAATTTGCATGACACAAAGCAAATGCAAACTTTATGCAAATCTGTGTCCTCTTTTGCAAGTGAGTCAGAAGGTCCAATCCACATAGAGTGTACTGGGCCAAGAAAATTCTTTCGGCACACCTGCTCTGGACAACCACCAACCCAGTCACATCAGTTGTTCCCTTCAAGGTACCGTATAATATATCCTTGCTGCTTCTGTCATACACTGAAATTACACAGACCCAGTGACGGCACTGATTTATAAAGAGAGGTGATCAATGTGACATGCACAATATGTTAAAGAATGCAGATCTTGTATTGTGGAAAAACAATTCATTGCAAGCAGAACACAGTTGCACTTGTTGAGAAAATCATATATTGTCTAGGGTGTAAAATAAAAACAAAACAAAAAAAACCACACAACTTCCAGCACTAAAAAGCCCTCCTAATTTATTCAGCAAATAACCCTAGACTGTAAAAACTAGCCAAGTGAGTCAGGAGGGGTGATAGAAATGTGTTTTCTTGAGAGTTGAGGTTGCCATAGAGATTACACCAATTATAGAAATTAACAGCGCTATTTCACTATAAGAAAAAAAGAAAAGAAATGAAATGAAATCAGTAATACAGTACAGGCTTTCCCTTCCACTGCAGAAACAGAAAGGGATATTGGGGCAATTAGGGTGCAATTAACAGCCTATTCAGCACTAATCCCCTTGCCACAAACAAAAGGAAGCAACAGAATGGAAGACATGAAAACAGGAACCTTTTAATCAAGACACAGGAACCCTGAAAAGCCTATATAGCACTTTGCCTGCTCATGCTTAACAAGCCTGGTGCTGCAGTTGTGGCTTACTGCAATAAAATCACTACAAATCAGGTGTGGGGGGGACCATGGCAGGGCACCACAGAAAACACTAGACCACCACAATCTGGCAACTTTGCCTAGACTGAGTTCTCAAAGGATGGTGATTTCAGAGATTGGGAGAGAAGCAGTTAGACCGAGCAACACCAGCAGAAGTTTAGATATTCAATGAATCTTAACATTCAGAGAGAATTGTATTTCGTATCCTCACTGGGAGATGGATTGTGAAACTGTAGTGTCCTAAGATTGAAAAAGAATAGGGGCGGAGGTTGTTGTAGAGGTCAAAGCATGTAGGATTAAAAATATGCTGGAAGATACGCTGCTTTTTTGTGCACAGAAAAAAATGTATTCTGGAGATACAAGAAAAAGCCATAAGGGCTGCAGGATTTTCTTCTGCGTGTTTTCTTCCTTTTTTGAAGTGTGGAAAAAGCCAGATCAAAGAATACACTGCAGTTTCTGGTCACTGAACAAGTCATGTGACAGAATGAAGCGCTGGCATTGGCACTGAAAATATCCATGAAGCACTTCATCAGTAGAGCAAGGGGCAATATGCAAAGCACATAAATAGTACAGAAGAATATATCTCACCTCGCAATATACTCTTATGGCACATGCCAACTATGTCCCAAAGCATGTTCTCCTTCATGGAGAGCACGTGTTGATGGCCATGTAGGTGATTGGGCTCATCTTCATTGTTGGGGATCAACACGTGCTCTCCATGAAGGAGAATATGCCAATTTTGATTGATAGCCTAGAGGCTATACATTCCCTGTGCGCAGCGTTGAGCTTCCTATTTTTGCTGCACGCATCAGATCACCCGCCCACCCTCCCTAATTTTAGGGCTTTTCGCATTTGACCTTGCTATGCCTGTCATGGAGTCATCTGCTTTTGGGGCAGGGGCCTGGTAGGAATTTTGTCCATTTGGCTGACTGGCTGGTGCCATTTGGTTTTTGCCTACTGCGTAGCAAATCGTCACAACTTGTAAGGTTGTGGTTAGGCATTGGTTAAAAAATTGGTTGGTGGAGGGGTATGGATTGGCTGTGCCTGCCCCTCCAATGCTGCTGCTGCAAGGCTATTCCGTTAAAGGAATCCAGGGACTTGTCATGCTCTTGTCCAAACCCATGTCAAGGGGCTAGGGCCGTGCAAGAGCCCCTGGGAGCATTTGGGGAGAGGTGAGGGCCTGGCACACAGCTCTATTCTCTCCCCAAAATGTTTTCCCTTACTGACTTTCACAGGCTTGCGAATGTCAGTTCTGTCCCTGGGCGGGGACAGTTAGTCGCAACCAATGCCTAAGCAACCAGGCACATTTCGTATTTAATCACGTTGTGTCCAAAATTATGCCAAAAACCTTAAACAAAAAATCTGTAGGAAATGTGTTTTATTTGAGGGTGGCTTGGGGACCTCAACACGCAAATACTAAATTTAAGCCAATAAATTTTCAGTTTAGAAATCCAGGTTTTTCCTTCTTCTGTGAGTCCACAGGCTCTGGGAGTGTTAAGGATGCTCTCACAAGATTTCACAGGACAAGCCAACTTCCTTAGATATCTCACAAGAGTACCCCCACCTTCCCATGTATAATACAAATTGTGCAAGTTAAATGGTCGTAAAATGAGGGCAATACTGTATTTCACTTTGTATGCATGGGAGGGGGGGGGATAATGCAGCGATTCTAAGAGCCTTGTGTAAGTTTGGCTTTATTCTAATCCACAAATAACTAGATAAGGAATTAGTTCGATAGCATTTGAGAGCACATTGCTTTTCTCTTCTGATGAGCCGAGATGATAGTAATATTCATAATCAGACTCAGCAAGAACAAGGGTCGCTTTGACTAACCTTTGAAAGCAAGCGTGAAAATTCTTTTCAATCCATTGTAAGAATATTACATAGGAGATTAATTTGTTCACTTCACAATCTATAAGGAATATTAACACAGCCAGGAGCACTCTGCCCTGACATACAAGTTTTGTATATGTTGGCACTATTTTATGCACTGGAGCATTCCCAAAACTGCTTCCCCTACTTGCAGTTTGAAATGTTACAGACCAGCAACCTATGCAATGCAAGGAGCCTTAAGCCTGGTCTAAACAATCTGAAAAAACACACCATAAAAATGGGCCCTGCAATTTATGGGGATGGAGTTTCTCATGACTGAATGCTCCCCATACTGAAATTCTACACAGAGAGAAGCAGATACCAATGAGAAAGAATGCAGTCTAGACATTTTCCTAACAAAATGCTAATTATGTTCAGTGACTCTGGACTCAGCTATACAACTGCAAACAAAACATTGTAAGTGTGTTTTAAGTGCAATACACAATCTGACACTGGATGGAGATGGTGAGCCTTATGGAAAATTCAATGTATTTTTTAAAATGCTTTTTTAAAAAGCACTTTCAGAGCGGTTTTTATATGCGTCTAGATTTCACCTCTCTGTAAGAAACTATTCAAAGAAACATGGGAGTGGTAAACAACTACCGTATGTTATACTCAGAGTAGACCCAGTGAAATTAATGCACCTAAATTAGCCACATTCATTATTTTAAATGGATCTACTCTGAGCAGGATTGGATACAACCAATGACATGCTCCACTTGACAAGATGGGCCAGGTCTTTTATTTTTGGTTCTGTAGAGGAGATTCTTCAGCAATGTTCCATTTTTTGATATCTCAAGCATTATTTTCTTATTTTCAGTTTCCTTACGTGGACTCTAATTGAAACTGACATCTCCTAATCTAGTAACATCATCATCAAACTACCTTCAAAACAGAAATGCAGTTATCTGTCCCTCATCCACTACGTATCTTTATAGAGAAATGTAAAAGCCAGTTGCCAAATGTTGTCCCAGCATTCTATCACACCCAGGAGTGGCCAAGGAAGACCGCTTGTTGTCTAAACCTGGGAAATCATGGGTGTGAAGTTTGGGACTGTGTGCCAGCATACAGTTATTTCCTGCTCCTTTAAATGGGCAAATTATGGTGGAACAGAAGCACACATTTGCAGAAAGCAATGTTGTCCATTCAGGTTCATTGTTGCGTCACAACATGCCTACTGGTGTGAATGGAATTTAGTGCAACATACTGGTATATTGATCAGAGAGCCACTGTTCCATAAGACATCAGGGATTGTAGTGTGAAAGGAACATTAGAAAACAGGATAGAAGCACTAGCGATATAACCCGGAAAGCTAACATAATATTCCCCATATCTGAATGTACCCCAGGACTGTTTAAAGTGGTGTAATACTGCTCTGAATTTAGCAGATGAGGTTGCTAAATCCATTCAGCACGGTTATGCATTCTTAATTCCAAAGTGAGAAATATCTGCTAGAGAAGATATATAGCCATTCAATAGGGAACGTAATCATTGATTGCCATTGACACAGCAGGAAAATGCATACGGCATGGTGCTGTGATTAATAAGCCCTGTCCACACTCAATTAGGATCAAGAGGTGAATGTGACAAATGTGAAACCAAGTCGAACTGCTCTTATTGGCTAAAGCAGCTTCCCATACAGTGCAGCACAATGGATACTTTATGGGCACTAATTTATCAATTTTGATGGGATACAGATGGTTGGGTTTTTTTTAACTCCACAGAAAAACTGAATCAAGGGAAAACAAATCCAACAGTGTCATTTTGACAACTGTACCCTTTCGTCGGAGGGAAGAACTCAAGCAGCCAGCTACAAAATGAGAGTAGACCCCTTTGCTTGCCAGTCTCTTACCGCAGGGCAAAAGGTAGCATTTTGCTAACAAAAGAGAAAACAAGAAGGCTGCTCCTTTAATAAAGGAAGGCAAAAGCTAGTGTGATGGTCGTTTAGAGGACGTTTCTTTGGCTACTTCTCAAGGTATTAGAAATGTCACTCTGTGTTTCAGTTCTCCTTCAGGCAAGAAGGTTAACTCATTACCAGGAAAAACCACAAGAGGTCAAGTCCTCCAAAATCAATAATGAATTGGGTTAAAGATAAGTTTCAGGAGAAACAAGTTCAATTAAAACAGTCCTCAACATGGATAATGAGTTCAGAGGTAAGGATAGCCTGGGACAAAGAAACACAGGACCTCTTGCCAAAGAGATGAACTGAAGATCCCAATCAGCTTGAATAGTAGTGAAAAACCTTAATCTAAACAAAATGCACCTACAAAAAAAGAATGAAAAAGAAAGGTCACCTTGCTGCAGAAGTGTTCTTTGGTAGGAAGGAGCAAAAGCCACGGATATATTCCCAGACATTTAAAAATAAACCTGGGAACAGTCTGATATCAGCAAGGAGGAAACGTGTAATAATAATAAGGTTACACTTGTTCCTCAATAGGTGCAATGACATTTATATTTAGAGAAGGGACATAGCAGCAGGGATATTGCTCAGAAGCTAGTCTGTTAGAGGAGTTCAGCTTTTGACTGAGAGACAGGGTCAGTTCCGGGTCAGCAACAAGAAGCCCCTAGGCTGAATTTGCACCTGAGGGATGCAGATAGACCCCGCCACTGCCAATACAGATGCAGAAGGGGCGTTGAAGAAGTAAGGTATTTGTACCAGGTAGTGCTCAAACATAGTGAGAGTCAGCAACTAGAAGTCAGGAGCTAAGGAGCTGGGCACAGTGATTACTGCTGGTGACTAGGAAAGGTCCGACCTGATTCTGAAGCCTTCAGAGTCCTTCTGAATCAGCAGGAAGCCAATGAGCAGTGTAACTCCAAAACCTATGCACCCTTTAGTTGAGTGCCCTGGGGTTCAACACAAAAGACAACAATTGCTGTGGTTTCAGAGATTTCACCACAGGAGCTCCTTACGGCAAGAAAAAGCTTCTTGGCAGATCATTTGGGGTAGGGGAGGTGCTGCTGCTCCACAACTCCTTGCTCAATTAATTCTCAGCGTGTCTCTTTAGAAAATCTAGCCACTATCCAGGTAAATAAAACAACACGTCCATGGACCACAATGATTTGCAGCTAAATTGTTCAGAAAGCAAGGAACTGCCCTAGTGAAAATGACCAGAAAATGACCAGAACTCTTCTAAGAATCTCACAGAATCTTTTTCCCGGCTGGTGGAGCAAAGAGGAAGTGAATGATAGAGAAACCAGAGCAATAAGAGACTGGCTAAGGTAAATGGGTGGGAGGTAGAAGAGCAGGAGAAAGCTGCTGAGGAGGGATGGATGAGAGGAGGAAGGAGGAGGAAAAGTAAGGGGGGGGAAAATGTGGGAGAAGAGGCTCTGCTTTCCTTGTTCTTGAGCCACCCACTACTTGTGAAATTCCACAAACACAGCTTGCACTAAATTAAAGTACAGCAGCTTGACTCTGGCATACTTAAGGAATTCCTCTTCCCATCAAGGCCACCCATTCTGTAGAGCATTAGGATTTGTGAGATGACAGCGACAGAGAGAAACAATAGCTTCTCCATTTTGGAGTCTACTTCCGTATGTGACCCACCACAGCCCATTTCTGAAAGTACCATATCTCATAAATGCTGGTAGGTTTTTTGTTGTTTTCCCCCCTTTCAGTTGATATGTACCATAAGAGCTGAGCTCTGACAATGTACTGCTTCGCAGATTTACGGGCCCTGCAGTTTAGCATATGTTGTATTTTATTGCATTTAATTGTAATTAGCATTTCAATGTGAGCTGCCTAGGTGGTGGCGGCGGCTTTTTAAAACAACAACAACAACAACCGGAGAAGAGGATTTTAGGAAATAAATCAATAACGTATACTCCACAAGTTCATTTTATACCCCCCCCCCCCCGCTGTTTCGCTGTTGTTTTTGTTGATGTTGTTGTTTCGGAGGGCAGGGACTAAATAATAAATCTCAGAATTCACCCTTCCAAGTCTACTTTTAAAAGCTTGTGCCAACGCAGAAATAAAACTGACTTAATGCCAGCTGCCAGATTTTTCGAGTGCTTTGCGAGATGCTGCTGCTCTCAGCAACGGAAAAAAATGTTTCAAAATATTAGCAAATTCTCCATACCAGTTATCTGTTAAGAAAACAATTGTGTGTCACATCAAAGCTGCATTTGGATCTTAGATTCAAAAACAGTCAAATCAAAGGATAAACAGACTGGCATCTGAGTCACAGGACACATGTATATAAGCAAGTATAATGCACCTGTATGTGTTCAGCTTGGCATGTTAGAAAGACTTCTGAGCAGTATATCATTCTGAATCTGTGTCTAATCAAGCACTGGGCTGCAAGGTTTTCTTCTTTGTCTTTCAATATACCATGCTTATTCATGGGATATGGCAGCTTTATGTTGCTATCAAGATTAAGTATTTTTTAGCTTAGATTCCAAGAAGTAGAATGGTGGTACAGACTGGTCTTCCTCCAAAAGAGAGCAATAGAAACAGTTCAAAATACCATATTTTTCCATCTATAAGATGCCCCCATGTATAAGACGCCACCTATTTGGGGGGACTCCAATTTAAGAAAAAATTGTGTATTTTACTATCCGTGTATAAGACACCCCCAAAATGTTGACATTATTTTTTAAGGGGAAAAACCTAGTCTTATACACAGAAAAATATGGTAGCTTTCTCTCTCCTGTATTGGGTTCATAAGCAAAGTTCTCTCACAATAAATCATTATCAATGATAAAGAGTGTTTTAACTAAACTAAAAACGTGGTCTCTGGATATGATAGATAGCACTGGATGCATCTATTCTTCCTAGCATAAAACATCAACCAAAGAGATTGCCTTAGTGAAAGCAGAATCATTTACGCAAATTAGTGTTCGATTTCAAAACAGATGAGAGTGTTACTTGCCTTTCATTTTCACCGTAATGAAAGGGGCAATATAACTAGACCTTATGGGAGGACAGCCCGGGCAATGATTCCATTATTCCCCTGATGGCCTTTAAGACCTTGGGTTTCAGTTGCCAACCCAGCTGCACTAAAAGACTCTTTTATTGGGAATGATGTCAGAAAATGTACATAATTTCTCTGGTGAAAAAACAAAGCAAAACACTAGGCATTTGATATTTTTTGAATGGTTTGCTGCAGGCTCCCTCCAAGACCAGCTACACCTCTACAATTAGATGCCACTTCCAAATATAGAAACTCATGCAAAGTTCAGGCTTATGCAAAAAAATAAAATAAATACAAATACAAATGGATCTGAAAAGAAAGTTGGCAGCTCCATTAGGGAATGAATTAAATAAAGCAAAGAAGAGCCTTTACATATATTGTGTCTGCCAGGAAATGAACATTCTTTTCCTCTTTATTGCTTTTCTTCCTATCCCATTTTCCTTTTGAAGTGTCTCTTCTCATTATGTTTCCTGATTGCAACCTCTTATTACTGTAGTTCTATTTATGGCTTATAAATAAAGGAATGCTTCCAGTGAAGCACTTTTGAAGGATATTGACCCAAGTAAGGAGCTTGAATGACTCATATTCCTCAGACATGCTCCCCCAGACAGGGCATGGGCAGAGATTGGTGTGATTTGTAGAATGGAGGGAATTTAGATATAAGCAACAACAACAAAAAGCCAATGCAATATCTAAAGCTGGAGTCCTGCTCTCTCCACAAAAAGAAGAGCTTGACCGCAACAATTGCATGCATTTAAGTACAGTAAGTCCTACTGGAACCAACAGGGCTTTGGCACCTCACATTGTGCCATGGCTCATAAACGTATCTTTATCATTCCAAGCACAAAGAGAAATAAAATATGTGGCATGTGAAAATAATTGTATCATTCAGTTGCCACATAACCAAACAGCACACAGTAAGGACTAATTACATGTTACTTACAAATGGGTGTAACAAGAACCCTAACCCTACTTATTTAAGGATTAAAGCATGTACAGGAAAGGGAAATTTAGAATGGAGAAGCAACTGGGCAGAGCGCATGCTTAATCCTTTCCCATCCATCATTCCATTCCATTGCAAATCCTTCCCAATGGCATTCTTCCCAACAAGGGATAGAGCAGCACTCAGCAGTTTTGGCCAGGTGTGTAAACAAGAGTCCAAATGTTGTTTGATGGAACCAGCAGAAGAGCCCAGTGTAAAATATGTCTATTTGCCCATGGTGCACAGCAGGCCTGGGGATCCCACAGCCATATGTTTTTGGACTCCCAATTCCCATCCGACCCAGCATAGTCAACAGTCAGGGATGATGGGAGTGTAGTCCAATAAGATCTGGAGGGCCACAAGTTCTCCATACAACAAACAAAGAAAAAATAGGTGAAGAAATGACGGCCTAACTACAACAAAAGCTAGCCAAACTTTCCCCCATCTCATTTGTAGTAAAGATCAAGTCAAGGTTTGGCATGATTTCAAATAATTCATGGACATCCTGGGAATCATATAAAGTCTTCTAGTCCAACCCCTGCCAACATAGAAAATCTGCTGCTACAGCAGGGGACCCCAAACTAAGGCCCGGGGGCCGGATGCGGCCCAATCGCTTTCTAAATCTGGCCCGCAGACGGTCCGGGAATCAGCATGTTTTTACATGAGTAGAATGTGTCTTTTTATTTAAAATGCATCTCTGGGTTATTTGTGGGGCACAGGAATTCATTCATATTTTTCTTCAAAATATAGTCCGCCCCCCACAAGGTCTGAGGGACAGTGGACCGGCCCCCTACTGAAAAAGTTTGCTGACCCCTGTGCGACAGCATCCCTGATTAGTGACAATCCAAGAGTGTTACATTGAAAGAGTTACACTGAATCTGCTGGTATCTCTCTCTTGTTGGTGTGGTTTTGGCTACATTATCAAAGGCACTTGGAACAAGTATTTGTAAACAGATGGGCCGATAGAACCCCCATGTTCAGAGGCAGTGGGTCACAAAACACCAGTTTCTGGGAAATAAAAATAGGAGAGGACTATTGCTTTCAAGATGGATTACCCAGAACATCTTTCTAGAAGAACCTTCAGCATGTGCTTCCAGGAAGCAGTGATGAACACAGAGTATCATTAAGTACAGTCAGCATATGGATAGGAAGTAAGAGTTATTTTAATTGTTTATCTATTTTATTACACATACAGATACTGTTGCAATCTGCTTTGTTATTGTTATTTTTTATGACATAGTAGTATCTTTTTATTTATTTATTTTATAAATAAAACAAGGCTAAGAAGAGAGAACAGGAGACCAAATATTGGCAAATGGTTGACTGGCCAGACAGAAGAGGCAGGAAGCCTGAAGCCCTAAAGTCAGAGCGACCCCTAAATCCTCTGAGCTCTCCCCATGCATGTGAGCTGGACTTCTACAATGAAGGAGCCTGCTCTACTGGCTCCTGGTGGGATTTAGAATCCAGCATGATCAGGGTTCTAAATTGTGCAGGAAGCCAACACGAGAAGAATAAATTCCCCATTGGGCGAGTTCATACCGAACACAAAGAGAATTGACTGGGTGAGCCACTGGGAACAGGACAGAGGGGAGCAAGGGCACCCTTGCTCTCCCCTTAGCACAGCTGGAAACAAGGAATGGGGGAATAACCAAGTAGTGCTCATGTCTACTTTTAATTTTCTCTTCTCTAGGCTAAACATACTCACAACTATTTCAACTGTTCTTCAAAAAATTTGGTTTCCAAATAGCTGATGGGAGTTGTGGTCCAAAACCTCTGAAGAGCACCACATTACGTTCCCAGTACGTTTCCGAGCACAATTCAAAGTGTTGGTGTTGACCTTTAAAGCCCTAAACGGCCTCAGTCCAGTATACCTGAAGGAGCGTCTCCTCCCCCATCGTTCTGCCCAGACACTGAGGTCCAGCGCCGAGGGCCTTCTGGCGGTTCCCTCGCTACGAGAAGCCAAGTTACAGGGAACCAGGCAGAGGGCCTTCTCGGTAGTGGCGCCCACCCTGTGGAATGCCCTCCCACCAGAGGTCAAAGAGAATAACAATTACCAGACCTTTAGAAGGCATCTTAAGGCAGCCCTGTTTAGGGAAGCTTTTAATGTTTGATGGATTTCTGTATTTTAATATTTTGTTGGAAGCCGCCCAGAGTGGCTGGGGGAACCCAGCCAGATGGGCGGGGTATAAATAATAAATTATATTATTATTATTATTATTATTATTATTGGCTAGTTGCAATATAGTCTAATCAACAGCCTTGTCAACAAGAGCATCAGTCCTCCAGGCTCTAATATCACTTAAAATGGTGAAGCCAGATATTGAACGAGACAAAATATGGGCTGCACGATGTCACATTGACATGTTGCTTGTTGTGCATGCAGAAAGGTGGCTATCTGACACGATGTTTACTTTGATTCTAGTTTATGCTTACAAGCACGATAAAACCGCAGGAAATCCTTTAAATGTTTTTCTTTTTCTTTTTTAATATAACTGTATCTTTGGATTGTGCAAAGCAAGTACAGGCATACCTTGGAGATATTGCGGGTTGGGTTCCAGACCACCGCAATGTATATGCGGTGATGCCAGGAATAATAGTAGTGACAGATTTAATGCTGAAGTGATATTTGTGTCCTCAGGTCAGAGAGTGCCAAGCACTGTCTTTAGAAATCTCTTAGAGCATAGCTTCTGTGCTTAGATTATAATGTCATGCTAGATGCAACTGTCAAAATGGCTTTATTTTATTGAGCCCTCTGGAATTCTGCTCAGCGCTCCCTATGAAGGAATATGCGATGATCATTTTGATATCTATGTTGGTTAGCTGCATAGAACTTCCGTTGTTCTCTGGGATTCCCTAGTACAGAGCTTTCCAAACAGTGTTATGACACGTTAGTGTGTCAGCTGCAGTGTGTAGGTGTGTCTTGCAATTGCTCCTCCCAGGGCTGGAAAGGGGTTAGTTTAACCTCCAGTTTGCTAGTAAAACTGAATTACTGTACTGTATCATGAAATGATGCATGTCTAAAAAATGTATCACCAGCAATGTGGACGCCCACTCAAAATTGTTTCTTAGGTTTCATGTACACACTGCTGCTGATTATAAAGAGAATAGAACATGTGGGGTTTTTAACCAACACCATTACGTACAAAATTTAATCTCCCACCTGCATGATGAAACAGATTTTAACTGATCCTATACTGCTGCATGGGCACTCGGTTGTTAAACATTGAATCAAATAGAGAGAGAGAGAGAAATATCAAGCATTATTGCTTTGCTATTTTTCAAGAAGTTTCCTGAACATTAAGTGCATAACTGGTGACACAAAACTATCAAGAAGTACCCTATGATCAATTTAGAAACATTTCAAAGCTTACAAACATTTTTTACTAGTTCTCCATTAGGAAAAAACAAGAAAGGTATACTATTTTATAAACTGGGGGTCTAATGCATCTGGTAATGTTGGCAAAGCGGGCCTTTTAACAACTTAATGTCTATAGAAGACTATTTTGACCTAGACTGCCTCCTTTATAACAATGGCCCCATTTGCGTGTAATGCTAAGCCAAATGATGACTTAGAGTGAACAAGCAAATACTGTATATGAGTTCCGGGGGTGGGGGTGGGGGAGAGAGCGAGAGATCATGACTGCTTTGCTCTTGTCACAGTCCTGCTGCTGTAAACTAAGCTATAGTTTGGCTTAGTGTTGCATCTCAAACTGGTCTCCCACTCTATGAGCTAAGCCATAGAACCTTGGCTACAGCTTGTGCTTTGTGAGGAACAAAATAAACTGCAAACCTATATTCAGTCATAACACTAACCAAACCATGGCTTAACTCACAACAGCAGGATTCTCATTCATGCCACTGGGAGTACAGGATGCTGGAATAGATGGGTCTCTTATATCTAATCCACTTCTTAAAGTAATCTAAGCCACTGGCCATAACCACATTTTGCCTGTTAAACCGTCTATTAATAGTGCACATCACACTATTAAGGAATATAAGCATTCCTTTGCTTTTGCCTCTTGGATCTGCAGGTTTAAGGCCTGTTCTAACAGCCTTGCAGGGGCCATGTAGATAAAGGCAAGCAACAATGGTTCAGTGAAGTGCAAGAGATAAGCACACATTGCTTCTGTCGGTGGAATGTTAGAAACAATTCCCTCGAATATGTCATTTCTGGCCTTTCCAAAGGGTTGGGGGTGGGGAAACACTGTGAAGGAACCTACAATGGCTTTTGACCAAAAAAACTGAGCTAATTGGCAACAGTCACACAGGGGGGGGGGGAAGCAGAAACAAAGCATGCTACTTATCATATAATTAGAAATAGCTCTGAACTACAGTATGAAATGCTCTTTTAAATGTTATATGAGGGTAGAAATTGTGTAATGTGAAGGCTTCACAGAAGCTCCTCTTCCCTATAAACTCCTTAAGTCCGCTTATACAAAACAACAGCAATCCAGACCTTTGCTCCACAAAACCTTTCAATAGATTGGTGGCGATTAAACTAACAACAACAACAACAAAACCAGCAATGCAATTTGTACACAGAAAATGTAGTATTATTGTCACATGGGTTTTGTTTGCAACAGTTATGCAACTTGATTTAAAAAGCACCGAACTGGTTACTGCAATAATTGAAATGAAATGCTACTGATCTGGAAGGACAGCCGCATGGCAAAATGTCATTAAAGTAAATGTCATAAAAAGTTGCCTTTGATAACACTCCTGTTAAAGGGTAAGGGATAGGTACGGTAATAAACGGCTTGTCATTCTTTAACCATCTAACTGGTCTTTATTTCAGACTGTGAACCAAATTTATTCAAAGAGTAATGGTTTCCTAGTTGCCTTCAGTATTCATTTCTTAATTAAGTGTCAACAGTCTTTTCACATATCACATTTTAGACCTGTGTGTGTGTGTGCACGCGCGTGTGTATGTTGTGGCTTCAGAAAAATGAGTGTGGTGACAGGCATTGCAGTGGACTGTTGTGATATCATAGGCTTATTTATTCAGCCCAGGGCAGATAGAAAATGTGCCCCATTCACACACAGCTTGCAGTATCAAGTACTGTAGCTATTTAGGGGATTTGGTGGATGTGAAAGGGGTTGAAACAAGCAATAAACACACTGTTTCTGCAGTGACATTCCCAAGTCTTCTGCTGGCTACCAGTTTTTTCTCCCATTACTTCATCTAGAATGAGAGGCCGAAATATTGACCTCTGTGGTCTAAACCACTAAGCCTCTTGGGCTTGCCGATTGGAAGGTCGGTGGTTCAAATCCCCGTGACAGAGTGAGCTGTTATGTTCAGGTTCTGCTTGCAGCCTTCCGGTTGGCCACTGCGATAACAGGATGATTGACTAGGTGGGTCCCTTGGCCTGATCCAACAAGGCTCTTTTGGTGTTCTGACTGGCTTCAGAACAACACTTTGACCTGGTTTGCACACAATGCCAAGCCAAACCCATGGCTAAGCAGGAACGCATGAGTGTGTGAGTACTCGCAGCAAAGACTGTGGCTGCTTCACATTGCCTCTGGCTGTGGTCCTCCCGTGTTAGCTGGAGCTAAGTTATGGTTTGGCTTAGTGTTACATTCCAAACCAAGGCTCATAATTTGTCCCCATCAGACAGACCACAAGTGGTAAGCCAAGAGCAAACCGAAAATGGATGGCAGGGATCCAGATATGGTGGTTGCTCTGCTGTTCTCTTAAGACCTACAGCTGCCTGCACCCTAAAAGCTGCAATTTGACAGTTTGATCCTGGTCTTCACTCCCGGTTTGGAGGGTTTGCACAATCTACAGTTTGAGATGGCTTGATTATTCGAACTATGGCTTGGTAGGCAGGAAGTTATTAGTTAAGTGAGCTGCACATGGGGGAAGAGGGAGCATGCAAGCAGAGGGCTAGCTCCTGATCTGCCAACACGATTTCAAGGATCAAAAATATTATGCCTGAACCATTCCAGTGTTTAAGCTGTAAAACTAAACGTGAAGTGAAAGGGAAGCTGGGTTCGGCAGAACTAGTCATTTGTTTGGTGATGGTTTATGTATTTTATTTGGCATAATTTGCATTTTTATAAATTTATGGTTATGTGTATGTCAGAAAAAACAATAAAAAATTATTTTTTTTAAAAAAATGAACCATTCCAGTGTTGCATCTCCCCCAGATTCTGCTGGAGATAATTCTTAGTCTTGTGTACATACTTTGAATTGAAACTGTGGGCTATCAGCCTATTTGCTCTCAAGGAGACATCAGCTTTCAGAAAACGCTTCTATCCAAGCAAATCCAGCCTCTGCTGTGGCGATTCCCCCCCCCCCTCCAGAGTTTGGCATTAGTTTTCTCTATACTCTCTGGAGAGTATTATACTCCAGGCTCCAATATTTCTCTCCTTTTAACTGCGTATCTAACAGTGCCTGAACCATATGCAGAATTAAATGCTCTCCTCAGCCATGAGATTTTAAAAACTAATTTAAACCTAAGTATACTGAAGGCTATTGCAGCCTTATGATTCTAGCCTTATAGTATTCAGCAGCTTGCAGAACAGCAGCTCTTTCATTTAAAGTGCAGTTCAGGGTGCCATATAGTATGTCTTAGAAATTTATTTCCTCCCCCAAGTGTGATCAGTGTTGGAATATGCTACTCACTAGCTACACTTTTTACTTGGGGGGTAGGAATTTGTAGTAACACCCAAACTTCACTGAAGAGCAGATTCCCTGCACTTCAGAGGCTATAGGGGAAATAAATCTTCCATAAAAAGATATGAAATAGTGTGACTGATTTTTTTTATTGTCATGCAAAACACAATGTAATATGACCTATCAGCAGAAGATCTGGGAGAAGCTTTAATGGTATGTGAAAGTAAAGGGCTGTAAGATCAGTGTTAGAGCACATGCTTTGCATTCAGAAGGGCTCAGTCCAGGGTTCAATCCCTAGCATCCTCAGAGAGGGCCTGACTGAAGTTCTGGTGTTCTGCTACCCATCAGTGTAAATAACGTTGCTAGATGGACCAATGTATAAGGAAACTTTCTATATTCTTCTTTCTCCCTCTGCCTGAATGTACTGAGGGCTAGCTCCCTTGAATCTTGCATTGGGCCTGTCTTCCTCAAAGCCCCAAAAGCAAATGCCCTTAGATTACAAAGGATTGTATGGTGAAGTCATACACTTGCCTAAACCAGTGTTTCCCAAACTGGGGTCTCCAGCTGTTTTTGGACTACAACTCCCATCATACCTAGCTGGCAGGACCAGTGAAGTAGGGATGATGGGAGTTGTAGTCCAAAAACAACTGGAGAGCCAAGTTTGGGAAACACTGGGCTAAATTCTACTCTCTTAACATGGGGAGGCAGCATCTTTATAACTGTAATGGAAGGTTGCAGGCTTTCAGCACCAGACTCAACAGCCTGAAATAGGATATTTAGGCTCTGAGGCTATAGCGTATCCTGTTGAGAGTATACCTGGGGTGATGGGTGCTAAAGCCTCAGGGCCTTCTTCAGATACAGGAGAGAATAACATTTTATAACATCACCCTTTGCAATAAAAAAGTAGCATGAAGCCTTTGGAATGGCCCAGCCTGGTACAGACATTAGGAACTTGGCTTATTACTTTCACCTAGTCAATACATTCTGCTTGCTGCACGTCAGACTACAGCTTCTCCAAATTATCCAGCTCAAGGCATTAATCCTAAGGACCCTGAGTTGGAAGGTATGGGAGAGGAGTGCAGAACCTGGAGCATTCCAAATGCTGTAGGACCCAACTCCTGCCAAACCCAGGCAGCATGGTCAATGGGAAGGGATGATGGTTCTTAGAGTCCAACAACTTCTAGAGGGCCACTGGTTCCTTATTCCTGGTCTAGGTTCAGGTGAAAGCCAGTCTTTGCCCTGAGCTAGACCCTAGCATCCATCAGAATGGAACCTGCTGGCTGGGGTGGTTCATATTGCCCGGTGAATGTGCCTGAGCACTCCTAGATAATTTCAGGAGGGGAAGTCCTTTCTTCTTTAACCACTGCTGTATGACTACTCTATTCATATTGCTCCTCGGGGCTTTCCAAAGCTGCTGTTCTTCCATCATCCCAATCTTTCCCCCATATACCAAGCTGTTTGCTCATTCTTGCAGGAGATTATCTGGAATAAATGTGGCAGGAAATGTATCATTTATAGCACATCATGAAGTCTGTTTCAGAAGAGCTTGCACACACCAGCTTCACAGATTTTAAAACATTCCTGTCATACCATCCGTTTGAAGGCTTCAGATCTTGCTTTAAAGTACAGTACATTAGAAATCAGAAAAGTTTTAAGTGATGGACAGAGGAACGCATCACCCAATGAAGTAATATATCTCCTAAAGTGATACAATAGGAGGTGCTCCCTTTTTTATTGTAGGAAAAACAACTCCTATCAAAGACTCCCCCCCCCCAAAAATAGTACTTACAGCTGATCCATTATAAGCAGTGTCATCAAAGTCAACCTTTCTAGCCAGTGGGATTAATTCAACATGCCAAAAGTCTCGAACAGAAAACCCCAAAATTCTAGTTATTCAGGCCTTGAGCAGCAGCAGCAGGTCTCGAATATATTATATAATATTCAATAATTCATTTTGCATCAAGGAATCTGCTTGAAAGAACTTTGCACATGTATACACTCAGCTCCAGGGAAGTTCAGTGTTAAATTATTCCCTAACAATTGGAAGGAGTGAATACGCGGCTTGAGCTCTAAAGCAAACTCACAACCAATAGAGAGAGGCAGACAAAAGGGTACAGGTGGGGGAAAGTTATGGCAGAACAGTATATCAGTGATATCACTCAATCAAGATTCATGCAGTGTTTTTAAAAAAGCATGGGAAACTAAAGTAAGAAACCAAATTATCTTTTAAAAAAATGGGTTGGTAGTGAATATCAGGTCACTGAGCAAAAAAAGCCTCAAGATCCTTACTACAGGACATACATCGTTGGCAATCAAGGTCTAGCCATCAATATCTCTGCCCATACCTGGGAGAAGCTCCTATGGCAAAACTGGGCTCGAAGAAGGCATTGCCTTCAAACACCAGCAGTTTGTCCTCCATCCTAAGTGCTGTTAGAGCACCCCCAAACTCCTGAAGGTCCAGGTGGCCTGGCGAAAGAGGAGAACAGCAATCCACCCATCTCCTCCAGCCTGCTCACTCAACTGCATGGCATTGTCCCCTATGGCAACCAGGTGAGTTTTCTAATACACTTCTGTGTCAATGACAAACAAATATAAGGCTACAGGCAGGGCTTGCTGGCAGGTCACTTCAGAAAGGGGGCCTATTCCTCAAAACAGTCTTCATCAAAGGCTGTGAGCAGCCATGGATGTCAAACTATGCATATTGGATTTTTGACATTTTTATTTATTCAGTATGCAGTCGCTGAACCAGTTCTGCTTCCTTCTATATAAGTTTTGGAACAGAACAAGAGCATTTATGGTTTTATACCTTCAGCAGTAAGGAAAACTGTTCCCATTGCAGTTTTACAATTAAATCAAGAATGATTTAACAAGTTGAACTGACATATGAGTTTAACAAAAAAGGAATATTCAACTTGTCCCTTCCCGTTTAACTGTAAAAGAAAGAAATGATGGTGCAAATGCGGCACCACATCTCATTTTGTACTGAGCCAAAAATGTTAGTCATCAATAAATGTTTATTATTTAGGCAGCAATCCTATACTCCTTTTAGAGGATGCTCCTTTGAATCTGAGGCTGACTTCTGAGTGGACGTATATAGGATATATCATTATTATTATTGCCATCATTATTAATTATTATTAATATTTATAGAGCCCTTACTCTCTGAAGATCTCAAAGCAGTTTACGGTAGATAAAGATACATAAATATATAAATATATATAAGCACAATAAATACAGTAAAAGTGATGACAAGTGATTTGCACTGAAAAACAGAAAAGCCAATAAACAAACCGTATCCATATCCATAAACTCAATATCAATATCAAGTTAAAGGCCATTACAAGACAGCATAATTTAAAATCCCAACCAACATAAAACACATTGTTCACCCAATGGCTCCCCAAGTCTCACTCTTGCCATCCATTCCAGCCAACCACTACAATCATTCCACTGCTTTGCAGCCATTATTTCTGTCAATGAACCACTCATTCACAAACAAGCCTCATACAAAGAATTGCTGCCAGGCACACACATGTAAGATACTATCCCCATATCTGAAGTATTAATGGGCTCGTGCCCCCAGCAACTGGGCCATCCCATACACCCATCTCACACCAGTTCTACACCAGAACAGCCTATCACCTTTAAGGGTATAAAACTACTGCCATCCAGTTACAGAATCGTGACATGTGTGGATTGCCCTGCAAATGTATGGAAGTGTAATGCATCCAATGTCTGTGGCCAGT
This sequence comes from Zootoca vivipara, assembly GCF_963506605.1. Lineage (NCBI taxonomy): Eukaryota > Metazoa > Chordata > Lepidosauria > Squamata > Lacertidae > Zootoca > Zootoca vivipara. The sequence goes on along the minus strand of NC_083287.1, from coordinate 28,854,678 downwards.
GGACAAATAACCCTGTCTTACTATACTGAGTGTGGGAATTGTACCACATCACAAGCAAGTGAAAATCTCCACGGTTCTCCAAGGACAACTGTTGTCAGTTTAGTATTACAGGCTAATGAACACAACAGAGATGCCAAAAGCTATTATTCAGCACAAGTGGGGAAGGGAAAAGTTGTGTGGCGGCAAAAAGAAAAAAGAAAAAAAACACTAACAAGAAAAACGAACGCTTCTGAAATGACTTGGCCTCTTCGATTTAAAGGTTTTATTCTAAGGAAGAATGGTTAAACCAGTCAGAAGTGTTAACGGCATATAGAGCAAAATGCCAAATTGAATTCAGCACAGTGCTTGCCAAGAGGCTTTCATCCTGCTCTGCTCTGTGCAGAGAAGCCCTGGAACTGTTACCCTTTCAAAAAGGAGCAGTAAAAGGCAGACACGGGGAAATGTTTAAAGCTACTTGTATATTTTAAGATCAGACATAAAGAAGAATAAGGGTTGCTTCTATTGTATCATCTCCACAGGGGTGATCCAGAATAATGTGCGTTGGAGGGGTGGGGGGCTGCAGTTGGATAGAGATACTGTCAGATGTAATGCACTTTACAGGGCAATGTCCTCTCTAGGCAGTTTACAAACTTGTTAACGTACAATCCAAAATTCCAGCCCCTCCAAGTGTCTCTATTTTCCAGGGACAGTCCCAGATTTACAGAAGTCATCTCAGTTTCTGATATGATCCTGGAATGTCCCACTTTTCCTTAGGATGTCCCTATTTTTATTGGATAAATGTTGGAGGGCATGGAGTTATCTGATCCCTGAGCCAACTGAAAGCAGACCTGGATAGGGATTTTTTTTAAAAAAGGTTAATGTTTTTATATATATTGGAAGCTGTCCAGAGTGGCTGGGACAACCCAGTCCGATGTGTGGGGTATAAATAGTAAAATTATCATTATAGAATAGGACGTCGCTATTTTCATCAGAGAAATGCTGGAGGGTATGAAGTTCCCCACGCCTCTGGGGTTCAGTTAGCCTTTAACAGGCCTGAAACGTGAGGCACAGAGGAAAAGGAAACAAGTTAAACAGTGTAGAAAGAACTGCCTGAAGTCATCATAAAGGTAAAGGTAAAGGGACCCCTGACCATTAGGTCCAGTCGCGGATGACTCTGGGGTTGTGGCGCTCATCTCACTTTACTGGCCAAGGGAGCTGGTGTACAGCTTCCGGGTCATGTGGCCAGCATGACTAAGCTGCTTCTGGCAAACCAGAGCAGTGCACGGAAATGCCATTTACCTTCCCACCAGAGTGGTACCTATTTATCTGCTTGCACTTTGACATGACTGCTAGGTTGGCAGGAGATGGGACCGAGCAACAGGAACTCACCCCGTTGTGGGGATTCGAACCGCCGACCTTCTGATTGGCAAGCCCTAGGCTCTGTGGTTTAGACCACAGCGCCACCCGCGTCCCTGAAGTCATCATACATAAGGCATAACCTCTCTTAAGCACTTGCACAAAAAAACTAAGGACCTCCCTGTTCTCCATTCATTTTAAAAGCTGTAATCCCTTACTATCTGCTGTACCTATCAAGTCACTACCACTTTTACTGAGAATGAAGATATACATGGAATTAAACCAGGATGTGTGGAATATAAAATATCTCTATATGCCTGGGGCATGCCATTAATGATGAACCTTAAAAGAACTAGCATTTTCACAGCTTGTAGGCTACTGAGACACCTTGTCCTGACATCCCTGAACACTCGGCAATCAAGTGACCTCTCTGTCTGCCTTTGCCATCCTTGTCCAGGTGCTGGACCTGCTGTAACATCACAAGTGGCTGGGGAGGGCAGAGGTGCCACGTCCTCCCTGGCTGTCATTGGCTAATTGCTCTGACATTACAAGGCTGCTGGGTGGTCTGGGACTGGACAGCAGAACATTGAAGAGGACTTGAGAGACCTTCACATTTACAAACCATGGGCAGCATTAGTCATTTCATTATGAAGTATTTATTGGGGAGGGGTAGTCCTGTTTAAATTAAGGAGGTTTGATTTATGGATTCAATACTTAGAAGTGGCATTCCAATGAACCTGAAGCCAGACTGTTTAGCATAATTACATGTATTTATGCTTTTAATACTAACAGGTGTCAACAACAAAAGACACATATAGCTCTTACACCTCAACACAAACTACAGGGTGCACAACATTTTATTTTTCGCAAATAAAGGTAGCACCTCAGCACCTTTGAAATCAAGACACCTAACTATTTAAAGTAAGCCATTTGGAGGGACAAATTAGATATGTGCTGCAATTGCTTTTGAGACTCCCAGGACATGTTTAAGCATACTAGCTGGGATTCGGAATAATTTATTTCCAAAGCTGAAATCTGCTTGTATTTCAACAGCACCTTTGAAGCTCAGAAATGCTCTCCTATGGTTCCAATAAATCATCCAAATACCTTCCACAAATTGCCAATGTGTTGCCAGCTTCCTATGCCGCTCCCTGGCTAACTCTGTACTCCCTTATAAGCATTGCAAAATTGAAAATCTAAGAATAAAACTTTGAAGATTAACCCATACTTCATCTTTCAGGAGAGGAACCCCAGATTTGGATCCCTCCACCATAGGCATTAATATCTCCCTTCACCCTGAAAAAATAGGGATTACGCAAAGCCATTGATGAGTGCAGATCTAGAGGGGACCATCTCCAAATCCCTACCTTATAGACAAAACTGCAAAGTTAACCGAAGAAAGTTCTTTGAAATTAATTCAGCTCACAGATGTTGCAGCAATGTCCCTTACTAACATAGAGTTGGATAAAACCAGCAGTCTTACTAGTCAGCTGCACAGCTCTAATCCATTACAATCTCTGGATCTCCTGACTGTTGAGAAACCTAATTCCTGGCAAGCACTGTTTAAGTCTGCTTCAACATTGATATTATTTCTCTCCTATGCTGTGCACTCCTTTGGGTAGCTGATTCTCCTCTTCTCCTTCCTCAGGTCCCCTCCCACAGTATCTCCAGATTAAGTTCAGTCAACAGCACATCAATTAAACCCTTCATTGCAGCTGACAGGACCTGCCCTCTGTGTCAGAGCGCAAGAAACAGTCCAAACAATATGCAACTTTTGCATACAGAGCATGCCAAGACACAGATTAAAAGTTTTTCCCCTCTGTCTCTAGGCTCAGGTCTTGAAAGATATATAACACCTTGCCCTTATGCTCCAAATCTTTAATGCCATCCAGTGCCCTGAAAACTTCTTCTCTTGTTGGGAATCTTACAAAATGCAAATTATTATGTCCCCGGACAGGACAGACCCTTGAGGCACAAGGCCCATAAGCCTGTTCCCTATCTGTTGAAATTTGGACCTCCAGGCATTTCTCATTGATCCAAGTCATAAAGTAAGTCCCTTTCCCCATTGGCTTCCTTAAGACACCACAGCCAAATGTTCAAACAATCATCTCTGTTCCTGGGTCTTTGTCCTTCATTGGAAGATTCCTGGCCATCACAGTTATGAGATCTAACTTGCTTTGGTGTTTTGAGCTGAGCTTCTTTAGTGCATTTGCTGTAAATGTCATGTTTGTCCATTTAAAGACCAAGACATCTAAACCTTCCTTCAAAAGCTTGAAGCATTAGTGCCCAGTCACTTACTAAATCCTACGGTAGGGTCCTTGCTGGCTCAAAGTGATGAGGCGGGTTAGGAGGATGAAACAAACTAGCACTGCACAATGAATCAGGTTTCAGTGGCCACACCAGAAATGGTAACAACTACCCAATTAATACAGAAATAGTAAAACACGAAGAAAGTTCTTACAGGATAAGTATTTCCTTGCAGTAAAAGTGCAAGACCAGGGTATTACTCATTTTCTCTTGTGAAGGCATTGGGCTGGATCCTTAGTCTAAGCAAGGGTGCTGGAAAGGAACCATCTTCATGATTAAATTATCAGGGTACCCCAGTAAAGGGGTCCAAATGCCCAGACAGGGGCTAATAGACCATAGAACTCCCCAAATGGCATCCAGGTGGGATTGCCCTATATGATATGCCTCATGGGGGAATCCTTAACCAAGGACCAACCCTGATGAAGTAATCAGCCAGCAGTAATGAATCCTGGTTGATTCAGGATACATAGCCAATGCCTACACCAAAGCCTACTGACTTCTGTAATCAATAAAGATGTGGCAAAATTGATCCCAAGATGTGCTAATGTCATGTTTTACTGCTTCTGACACCCCAGGCTCACTGTGCATCCAGTTATCTGCCAAGCGCTGCTTCTGGAGCTGACAACACTATCAAGAAGAACATGGGATGGGACCCAAGACTTAAATTCTAAAGGAGGTTAAATCTGAACAGAAGGAAATCCATATCACTATCCACTAATATAAAAAGGGTTATCCATTGTATGCAAGTTATGTAGAAAATTGCTAGAGCTGCAGACACAAAAGCAATATGTGGGAGCCATGAAAATGCCTTCTGAGATTTGACTTTTAAGGTCTTTCTCAGAATAAACCTTTCCGCAAGCTCTTCCTACATTATCTCTTCATAGGGTGACTCGCAGGTGCATCTCTGCAATATATTAATCAAACGCATAAATGAGCGGGAAGGCTAAAGAAACATTATGCAAGATAAGTATTTTATTGATTGTGCGCACATGAAATGTTCGTCTGAATTATTATTCTTGGCTTTGTTTTATGTGAAATGTCAGATGAACATGTCTGATTGTGGGCTACGTTTGTGGTGATTTGTTAAGACTGCAGTAGCCTGGGTCCCTAGTCAATAAACTTCGGCCAAACAAAAATGTTCCATGAAACACTGTTGTGCAGTGTTCATTACAAGAGGCAGGCACACCAGAAGAGCCAATCCACTGGTCCTGCCAGTGACCTCACACAGCAAGTGACCTTGCTGACACTCTGTCCCACCCCCCTTTGTAAGTGGCAGGTCAGGAGGATGGCTCTGTGCACAGCCCCACTATAATCTTTTTGGTTGGCTTTTTAATGCTGGTTTTAATATCTGCATGTATGTATGTATGTATGTATGTATGTATGTATTTGTTTAAAATATTGTAAGTCACTTGATGTTGCCATGGCAAAAAGCAACTAATAAATATATTATTATTAATAATAATAATATTAATAATAATAATATTATTAATAATAATATTAATAATAATAACCAGCCATTCCTGTTTGGTATATATCTATGGGCAAAACGTCAGGATAGGTCAGGCATCCCCAAACTGCGACCCTCCAGATGTTTTGGCCTACACCTCCCATGATCCCTAGCTAAAAGGACCAGTGGTCAGGGAAGATGGGAATTGTCGTCCAAAACATCTGGAGGGCCGAAGTCTGGGGATGCCTGGGAAGGTCACACAAATATGTACCACCACAAAACATAGTACCACTATCATCTGAACAGCTTTCCCTTACTAATGTTTACTAAACATTCATGGATAAATTCTCCCTGCTAGTCACATAGGCTACAATCCTGCACACTGAAATAGTGTGGGTTTTTACCCGTCAGGCTGAGTACAGGATTGCAGCCCAAAGCTGTCAACTGGCTCCTGCTTCCAATATAACAATTTAGCTACATTAGCCTAGCCATCTTAGTACAAAACAACAAGGGGTAATCCCTGAGGTGGGAGATAAATGAGGTTTCAAACACAGGTTTATAAAATTCCACATCTGAAATTGTCAAGAACTACCAGCAGAAAATCCTCATCATTTCCATGGAGGGAAGGAGGGATATAAAATATGTCTGTATTGTCATTTGCACTTGGAGTGACTGCCGGGAGAATTGAAGGTTGTTATTAATAAGGATCCCTGCTGCTGCTTCAGTTGATGATTTATCACTTCCCCATCTAAATGGGAGGAGGTCAGATTGGAGAGGAGAAATTATTCATTCAAGATGGCATTTCTCCTTCCACAGCCGACACCTTGGGGGGGGGGGGAATGTAATTCATACCTAATTAGTGATCGACCATAGTTGTGTTTATGATACTGTTCATTCAGGTGCACAATACAACTGCTGCTTTCAAACACAGTTCCTACAGTGCTGTGACTATTAGGCACAAAATGTATCTGTGTACGGTAATTAGCAATCATGATCCTCCTTGCTTCACATTGCTGACCCCCCCACTGGGGCAGCATTCAGTACTCATACCTAGCCTTACACCATTATAAACGATTGTGAGGTTTCACTTTTAAAAATAAAACACAAGAGATAAGCATATTTTTAGTCTTGATTTAAAGTAGAGCTATGGCAGCATCTCTTTCCCCTTTCTGCTCAGCTAATGAATCTGAAGCCTTCCTCTAGTTTTTTTTACAAATTCCACCTATTATTATGTGGTGCTGCTGCATCAGACTGGGCTACATCATGGTTTGACAGTGTGTTATCTGAACCCGAGCTCATTGTTTTGCTCTCCCCAGGCTAACCACAAGCTGTAGCCAAGGTGTGGCTTATTGTTTGTTGTTTGTCTAGGAGAGCTAAATCACATAGCCAGGTTTGGATTACACATTAAGCCAAACCATAGTTTATTTAGCTCAGTTCAGCAGCAAAATGACCAGGGAGGAGTGAGGCACATACGATCTCACCTCCCAGAGCCCGTACTCATGCATGAGTTCTATAAGTCATGGCTTGGCTTAGCATGGTGTGTAAACCAGGCCACTGGGTATGTACAAAGTTTCAGCCTTGGCTGATACAAAAGCATGTGATACTGTATTTTAAAAGATAGAGGGAGGAAAGAAATCAATGAAGACTAACTGCTTAGGGATCTGAGAGGCCAGTGTCCAGAGTTTAATTTGAGGTGTGACATGTATTTGAGCTCAAATAATACTGCTTAGGAAAGTAGCTCCAGGTTTTAGCTATAAAGAGGATCGGAAGGGAGATTAGGAAGGCACACTGAGGGAATAAAAGGAAGAAATTTCATTGTTCTTGCCTCCATACACACAAACACGTTAGGCTTGTATATTTAAGCTTTTATTATCTATCTGCTCTGCAAAACTCACATCCAATCCAGGCTTTGTTGTAAACCAGTCTTCAGGTGTATTGGTAACTCAACTTGAACAGCATACAAGTAGCAACATAGGATCAAATATTTAATTTTAGAATAAGGTGAAATGGAAGATTGAAAGACTGAGGTTAAAGAGATGGTACCAGACAATGTGACAATGCAAGACAATGCAAGCCTTCTGGGCTGCAGCTCAGAGAGGAAGAGAGCAAGGTTTTCACTTTGCTAAGGAAAGAACTATTATATGGTGGGGAAATGGGTACGCACAATATTTTGGTTAATTCAGCAACTTTTACAAATTTGAGTCTGTAATGAAATCTTTATCTAGTCCACACATTTGCATAAACCATAGGAGCTTGTATTTATCAGAAAATTATTTAGCTCTACTGTATAGGCAATGAGATAAGCTGTAAAGCTCAGGCTGCCAGACTATTTTATAAAATGGAATTCCTGTACTCAATTTGTGTACATTACATTTTTTAATCCTCATCTTTCTTCCAATGAGCTCAGGACGATGTACATGGTTCACAACAACAACCCTGTGAGGTAGGTGAGAATGGGACACAGTGAATGGCCCAAGGCCCAAGGCGGGATTTCAGCTGGGAACTCTACCATATACAGTAATGCTTTTTAGCCTTCCCTGTGCACAGAAGGCAAAAGTGATGCAATGGGCTGCGAGATCAAATGCTCCTTTTGCCCAATCGCCATTACGTAGTGCACACTCTTAGCAGAACTTTAAGTATAGGCGCCCCTCCTCTTGCGTGGGAATTATGTTCCGGGACCCCGTGCACATAAGCGAAAATCACGCAAGTGGGGAACACCCTCTAAAAAGCCTCTAATTGTCCATTCCCCCCTGCTCTTCAGCTCTTTCTCCTGCTCTCTCCACAATCCAGACCAAAATAGGCAGAAAAATCATTAAGCAGTCTGCCAAGACCCTCAGAAATTTTTATATTGTCCATCGGAGGGAAGTTAGGGAACTGCTGGTCTATTGCCAACTAAATGAACTCTCTGTACAGCTGAGAGAGTTGAGTTTTCAGCAAGGCATAAAGGAACCTGTTTGTGAAATGATGGAGGACATGAAAATACGTCTGGTATGATTTAAAAGTAGTTATTCAAAGTTATGAATTATATGCATTGTGTGTTTCATATATTGATAAGTTGCATGTTTAAATGCTGATGGCATATTTAAATGTTGACTGAATATTTCAAAATAATGTTTCATAGTAAGGAAGATTGCAGGGTTATTAACACTGCAATGTGGAGAAATTGTAGAGGCTTCTGACGAATAGGCTTCACTGTATTTGTGTTGTTTAATATTCCACTTTATTGTACTGAAATATTGGTGCAGGGATAAGAGTTAGAAATGTGGGGCCTACTTTTCCAAACTTTTAAAAATAAGTTTTTTTATTAAGCTAGCCTGGAAAGTCATAATGGGGCTGAATTACTTACATGTGACCCATTTTCTGTTCTATTCCCCTTTTTGAATTTCCCTTTTTATACTGACAACATTTCCATAAAGAATGAAATAGCACGCACTGGGGAGTTACTAATCAAATAGTCCATAGACCACGGAAGGCAAACATCATGCTGTCAAAACTGTCACTGAAAATAAAGCTAATTATCCCCATTATAAGAAAGAACATGGGCACGTCAGTGTTTCCTATCAAGCATCAGGAGGGGGAAAAAACTTCCTCTGTTGCTGCTTATGGTAGAAACAATGCCTTATTTCACAAATCAGCCTCATTAAGTCTCTATCCATCAGTTTCTGTAAGATAACAATTGCTGACAGTTTTTGATATTTCGAACATATGTTTATTTTTTAAAAAACGATGATAGCCTGTTGCCTGTTAGCTTGGACCACTGTCCATGCCACTGCGTTAATTGTCGACATTTCACCCTCAAATATGTGTGGGAGGAGGAGTATTTTGAAAGATGGAACAATAACAATTAGTTCAAAGTCATTAGACCCAATGGATATAATTCATCTATTGGAGCTACTGACCCAAAGCAGTTTTCCTCATTAACCCTATGCCAATTACCTACCACAGAAACAGGCGTAGCTGGGTGCATGGATCATGGCCCTCACCCCTCAATTATTTCCACATTTCTATGTATTAGTTGGATTCATGCACTTTTTGTTTTGATGTACTAGAATAATGCATGATTATGCAAAACAACAATATGCTTGAAACTTTTTTAAAAAGGGGGGAGCTATATTTGCATACAGCCACCAAATTGAAAGAAAATAATGTTATTTTGCTCTTTGGCACTCAGGCCTCTAACTCTGGTTCAGCATTATCATTACAGCGTGAAGAGGGAGTATGAATAATTCAGGAGCTCCCTTCTTTACCCACACACCCAGTGCCACAAATAAGCAATTAAATTCAAAATCTGCTCTAATGAAATGTTTAGGTTGCAAATATCATAAGAAAGCGAGAGAGAGAAAAGTCGGGACACCACATTAATTGGAAAGACTGCGCAGAGGAACAGAGTTTTAGAATATATAACAAGGATCCTACACCATGGACAGTTATATTGCTACAAATACGCATTTATAATTGTAGCCCACAAACAGAAATATTATGCAGGCCCTAATAAAGTGGTAGCAGCAAGAGAAGCTTTCTCAGAGAACAGAGCAGCAAAAACAGGTTTGGTGTTTCCATTTCTAATGCAAATGATATATAAAACACCTAAGCTATCCAAGGTTGTGCAACTCAATCACTACTGAACATGGCTCATCGTCTCATTCATGGACTTCAGGATTAAATCCTTAAAGAAGGAAGATGTGGGTGCACATGGGAGAGAGGCAAAGATAAGGGTTTCAGAGCCCGAAGGTGGATCCGAATCCGATGGGCAAGAGGCCAACTTTGCAAACTACACATTGCTAGGGTTATGGCTTTGCAAGCTACAAGAAGAGCCTGTTTTCTCAATGAAAATTCAGTTTTCTCAGAGAGTGGTAATGATGAAAAGAGTAGGGTGATTAGGTTTCAGGCAATATGCATTTTCAGCATTCATTCATTTCAGTCTGCAAGGCAAGCAATTCAAGGATCAGAAGAGACAAGAATTCTAGGGTGCGTAGAAATAGGATACATGCAAGGTGGTTTGCCCAGAGTGTACATAGACTCTGTGCAGAAGAGCCAAAGAATGCATGGAGGCGCGTAAAGACTGCTGCTGTGATCCTGCTCCTCTGATTCCCAGGTGCTCAGCCTTGAGCATGGTCATGTGAAAATGGCTAGGATTATTGAGGAGAACAGCAGAAGGCCTGTAAGCCCAGGATGATAACTAGTTTTGGGCTCAATCATATTGCTAAAACAGCTGTTTTGTGGGTCAGACAAGAGGTAGCACCCAGCTGATGCACTCAATAGAGAGACCGTTGGTAAAAGTAGACACTTCCATAAACGGAAGAGGAGGGGAGGGGGTTGTGGCAATTCGCCCTTCCTTCTGCAGTCCTCAATGTCACCTTCCACCCTTTTTCTGGAGGGTCTCCCAACTCTTTGGAACAGATTTTCAGGCATGCTTGGGAGCTGGTGGGAGGTGGCAAAAATTGACAAGAGTTCCCTGTGAAGGAGGATTGAAGGAGGAGGTTCCACTGATTGAAGCATATACATATGATTCACAGGACATATCTTCTGAACAGAAAACAACTCTCTCTCTTTTTACAATTCAAAGAGAATTCTGCAGATGTTGAATTGTCCTGGATCACTTTGGGGGTATTGGTTGAAGTGCTAAATAAATAAATAAATCAGAATTCCAGTTTCAATGTTTTAACAAGTATTCAGGAACTCTTAGAAATCCCCAGTTTCATGGTGAGCCCTGCACCCTCCAGGCTCACATAATCTGCCAGCTCTTCTATTTGACCTACATACAGTACTGATTATTACAGCTTTCATTTTGCAGGAGTAATTCTGGCCTACTGTGCTAATAATTTTGCTGATGGGACCTAATTAACAGCCAGACAACCTACCCTACCCCTTCCACTTGACAGTGTTAACAAACCCGTAATGAAATTTCAATCAAACTACAATGTGTGCAACAGAACATAATCATTCAGGTTTTTTGCTTTAGCTTTAGAATTGTAACCTGATGCTGAAACACAGTGAAGTTTTTGGGTGTTTGGAATGAGATGCAAATTAATTTGCGTTAAAGAGAGGCCTATTAAAATCTGCACAAAATAAAAGTGACCTTGATGCTTCTAGTCTAATCCCATGATTTCAACTCGGAAATAAGTCCCACAGAACACAGTGTAAGTTACCTAAGAGTTAGGTAAGAGGGTATAGCATTGTAGCCTTAACCTGATTTTCATGGGGCTAATTAAATCAAGTTCAAATCAGAGAGGCAGGGCACCACTGGAAAGAAGCATGTTTCTGCGTACTAGTAAATAGTCATATATTCATGTATACATGTATACCATGTAGCACAGAGCACAGGGTGAAGAACCTGTGGCACTCCAGAGGTTGGACTGCAACTCCCATCAGCCCAAGCCAGCATGGCCAATTATCTGGGAATTATTTCCAGGTCAAAGTGTTTAAGGTTGAAGCCTTCTCTTTATGCCAGGCATACCCAAACTTTGGCCCTCCAGATGTTTTGGACTACAATTCCCATCATCCCTGACCACTGGTCCTGTTCGCTAGGGATCATGGGAGTTGTAGGCCAAAACATCTGGAGGGCCGCAGTTTGGGGATGCCTGCTTTATGCACTTAAAGTTAGATGTATGGACACACATGATGCAGATGCACTTTTAAACATGGAAGCGATGGACCTGCTTCCACCATCAGCATGTTGACTGCCCATGCATTCATCACCTGAAGACAGCTAGAGCTCATTATCGGTCTAACCTACTACAGATACATAGAGCTTCATTATTTAAGGCCAATCCAGTCCCCAGCTAAATGCTTCCTTTCCACTTCCATCTACACTAGTTTGCAAATGGAAGTCTCTTGCTTCCAACCCTCCCATCACCAGCCCTCTCCCAATTGAGCCAGCCCCCAAGTTAAAGCATCCTTGTACCCACCAGTGACTACTGCAGAGCCCACCAATATCCCCTCAAAAATACACAACACAGGAGAGACTGTTTGCTCATCCTATTCAGTTCCTGTTTGCACCAGCTTGCCCTCTCCTACACTGAACATGCCCTCTTTTAACATGCCCACATCTCATTGCATTCCAAGACTAGATGACCATCTCCCCTTCCATTCTGAATGAGAAGTACAAAGAACTTCTCTCAGTGAGTGCGCAAATACAGCAGTGGCCAATGTAAATGCTTGGAATCGCTAAAGTAAGGTTTTGAGTATTTATTTTGCTTATTTTGACAAGAGTAAACAAAACAGAGAAGGTAAATCATTTATTTCAATGTAGGATGGTCAGAAAGGTGTCACTGAGAGCTCAAGTTATCTCTGAGGCCCAGTAAGATGTGACAGAAGATTCTCTTTCAAACATACATGATGAAAAATGTTTCTTTGTATGATCATAGAATCATAGAGTTGGAAGAGACCATGATGAAAAATGTTTCTTTGTATGATCATAGAATCATAGAGTTAGAAGAGACCACAAGGGCCTTCTAGTCCAACCCCCTGCCAAGCAGGAAACACCATCAAAGCATTCCTGATCATCTGAGTGCATTCTCTACCAAAACCACAATACTGTACCAGAGAACTTTTAATCAGAAAATTATTCTACTGTACTTTAAGCATCCTAGCCCATTATTTATAGATCACTAATGCATATTGAATGCCAAAAAGTCCCATTTGTCTACAATGAAACTGAAAACACAATGAAAGTTTTTTAAAACTTAGACTTTATTATCTAGCACTTATCTAGCCATGCATGATAAAAACACATAAAAACCAACTTGATAAATCACTAACCACTTAGATGAATTAAGTACCTCCCTCAAAAATCTGTATACGACTATTCTTCCTGCATATAACCATTTAAAGCAGTGACGGCCAAACTTGGCCCCCCAGCTGTTTTGGGACGACAATTCCCATGACCACTGGTCCTGTTAGCTAGGGATGATGGGAGTTGTAGTCCCAAAACAGCTGGAGGGCCAAGTTTGGCCATCACTGATTTAAAGCAGGTGTAGAAAACCATTGTGCCTCCAGATGTTGCTGAACTGCAACATCCATCATTCCTTGCAACTGGCCGTGCTTGCTAGGGCTGATGGGAGTTGCAGTTCAGCAACACTGAGGGCCAAAAATCGGCCACTCCTGATGTAGACTCCTAGTCTACAATTGAGGGCTCACATGAATGTTCCTTCATATTAAAAATCATTCCACATAGAATATTACAGTAGATATTAGGAAGAAGGTTTCTAATCTAGCATCTTTTGTTCTAATTTCTAGTTTACCATGTGAAAGGGTGTGTTTGTTTGTTTGTACAGAGTGTTTGCTATAGTCTTGAGAGTGGTCAAGAGAGTCCTGTTGAATTAGACCACAGCCTCATCTACTCTAGCATTCAATTTCCATAGTGGCCAGCCAGATTTCTATGGGAAGCATGCAAGTACGGTATAACATGAGCACTAAAGGACACCCACTAGTGATCCCCACAAACTGGTGTTCAGAGGCATATTGCCTGTGCTTGGTACCAGAAGATGTTGCTGGGGAACTTCTGGTAAGGTGTATCTCATCATCTGTTCTTTGTGAGATACACATCTTGGTCTTTGATGATAGGCCAGTGTAGGATATTTTGAAACTGGTACATCTTATGTAGCTAATGTATACAGTTTTTTTTTTCTAGAGCAAGCTATACAGTGGTACTGCCCATTGCCCATGCTGGACTGGACTGGTTGGGGTTGGAGTCTCTACTTACGAATTTAATGTGTTCTGAACACACATTCTTAAGTCAAATTTTTTTGTAATTTGAATCCCATAGGAATACATTGGGAGAAAAAATGTGTAAGTCTAAGCAACCCTATCTAAAAATTCGTAAGTAGAAAAAATCCTATCTAAACCACATCCAAGATGGCGGACGGAGCTCCATTCGTAAGTAGAAACATTCGTAAGTAGAGTTATTCGTAAGCAGAGGTACCACTGTATTTAATTTTGCATGGGAATGGCAAAAATCTTCTGTAAAGCACACCATCCTGTGTTTGTGTAGGATTTTGTGGTGTTAAGTTTATTTGTGGTCCATGTTTAACATGGAACCCAGCATGTTTATATTTATTTCATCCAAAAGCTGGAAAAAGAAATGAGCAGAGGGAATTAATTTAAGAAAAATAAAACTTCTATTAGGAGTTCTTAGTACTTTATGGATATTTTCTCCATTTTTATATACCAAACTGCCAATAAAACACCATTTCGATTGCAGCTTCATTTTCCCACTTTTATTTTTGAAAATGCAGTAGGTTGGTTTGTTTTTTTAAAAATCCACAAAGTCATGCTCTTCGACCTTTCTTTATTACCGGTGTCCACTGAACCTTTTCAAGATGAATGGTAGATATCTTTACCTTGGACAGTTCATTTAGCAATCACAATATTTCCTATAAGTTAGATAAATTGAGTGGTCACTTAACACTGAGAGAGGCCAACATCAATTGTCGCAAAGGTCATCCAGTCCAGTTACCATGTACTGTATTAAATTGTCATCAAATCTGAACAGCAATTTCATCAATAATCCATCCAACTAGAATGACTGCAAATTTCAAAAACTAACTATACTACAGATGCACAGAAGCAGTAATGGGATTCATGCAACTCTGAGGCATGTCATAGGATACTGTAATTCTTGGGGGGGGGAGGACAAACCTCTGATGTTCTTGGCATTTTCCAATCTTATGTCTCAGAATAAGGCAGTGCCTAGATCAGGCATCCCCAAACTTCGGCCCTCCAGATGTTTTGGACTACAATTGGTCCTGTTAGCTAGGGATCGTGGGAGTTGTAGGCCAAAACATCTGGAGGGCCACAGTTTGGGGATGCCTGGCCTAGATCATAGATAGGCAACGTACGTGGTGCCCTCCAGATGTTGTTGGACTACAACTCCCATCATACCTGACCACTGGATGTACTGGCTGAGGCTGATGGGAGCTGGAGTCCAACAACAACTGGAGGGCAGCACATTGGCTACTCTGGTCCTAGATCAGCCACCTGTACCCTTAAGATAATCTGTGGAGACCCTTGGCCTTTTTAGCAGTGCTCCCCACAAACTATGGAATGCTTCCTCTAGGAAAGTTCACCTGGCATCCATCTTTGGGCACCAGGTTAAGAATTTGTTTTGTTTTGTTGTGTTTTGTTCTCACAGGCCTTTTAAGATCTGGTTTTAAGTCTCCATTAGCCAGCTGGTGGCTTATTTGATTAGTGTTTTAATTCTGTATTATAATGTTTGGACACATTTTACTGTGTTGCTTTTTATGCTGGTTATCTCTTGCACGTATGGTGGCTTTTATTGCAATACAGTTTTGAGGTTATTTTTTATTCTTATTTCTCCTCCCTACAATGCCTAGGCAATGTATTTTATGAGGTGTCTCATAAATCTATCTATCATCTATTTATCTATCTATCTATCTATCTATCTATCTATCTATCTATCTATCTATCTATGGATTGGGTGATCATACAATATGCACCAGCATATTATGCAAGGTCAAAGGCAGGGGCAGCCAACACAGTGCTCTCCAGGTGTTACTGGACTCCGAACTCCCATCAGTCCCAGCCAGCATGGTTTATGGTCAGGTACGCTGGGAGTTGTACTCCAACAACATTACGTACCTCTTGTGTTCGAGCTAGATGTTTTGCCTTTAATCATTTTTTTAATTTTTTTTAGTTGTTAAGATCTCTTCTTTAGATTTAATACCACTATCCTTTTGCTATTTGGCTAGAAGGTTACAAGTCCCAACCCTTATGTTCAGTAGAAAATGTCTCCCAAACTGACAGCTGTATCGGCTTGGATCCAAACAACTGAACAGAAGGAGAAAGTGTATTAGTGCTGATCTATGAACAGCAATCGCTAGCCTAAGACTTCTCACGGTGCACCATTACAATACCCTGGGGGTTGGCTTAACAGTAGAGGAAGTTGCAGCGGGCGAGGAAAAGGTTGTGAAAGTAACTTGTACAAGTGCTTGCACAAAAAGAAAAACTCCAAGATTTAGGATTACTTTCCCCACACCATGCTCCTCCACTGTTGGAAACCGACCTTCCATCAGCAAATCATGTATTTTCATTAGCGGAACAGCATCTTTTGATTTCAGCTATATAATAACAATGCTATTTCTAGTTGATTTTAGTGATGTGTGTTGCTTGCTTTGGAGTGTACATGTACTGTTTTTAGCCACTCAGAATCTTTGGTAATAAAGTGGGCAATAAATCTAGAACAGTGGTTTCCAATTGGCGGTCTGTGGACACTCAAGAGGGTCTGCGTAACCCATTCAGGGGGTCCACAGCACCATTCACATAACAAAATCTACCACAGAGAGATCAACATTTTCAAAAGTAAGGGGTCCATGGTTTGGCTTCTGAAAAACGGAGTTCACAGTATTAGCTAAGATCTAGAAAACAAATGAATAGGTAGATTACACCTCTCATTGGGAGCCAACCTCAGTGAGAAATAGTGAAAGAACTCTGAAGAATGGGGCTCTATTGTTTCTTAGGTTTACTAGGATGGCTGAGCTGGAGACGGTTCTCTTCCTGTCCTGAACACAAAAGAAATGGATTCTGGTTTCATGACTAAGAGAACCTGCAAATGTTCTTGTTTATGCACGGTTTATTGATTGAGAACACTTGCTGCAATATGTATACGGTCACAAAGTCAAAGCCTTTCAGTCCGCATTTGCACATTAGCCATGTTAGATTTATTTGTACATACATTTCAGAACCACTGGCAGTCCTTTGATGGTTTAACAACTATCAGGTGACATGCTTTTGGCTTCCTGTGCACATGCATCAGATGATACTAACCCCTAAGCCCCTTCCTTTCAGTTCCATCTGTGTTAGACTATCTGGAGCAGCCTTCGACCAATAAAATAAAATGAGTATTGTCAATATTATTCCTGTTACAGATGGAACAAACATATTCAGAGATTATGTAGTCCATTCGTTGGTTTATGGCCCAGAGTGTTTTATAGTCTTATACACATAAATGTCAACCATGAGCTATGTTTGCGTCTGAAGCTTTCTGCTTTAAATGAAACATATGCAAAACTTTACAAAGCCAGACAAGTCCCCATTGGCTGCATGTGGAAAGGGCAGGAGGGCATCATTTTCCTCAAGACTGATATTCTGCTGCAACAGCATCACAATCTATTTGCCTTGGCAAGTAACATTTTTTTTTTTACATTTCGGCATTGCATCTCTGCTTGGAAACTGACAAACTAATGGGTAAATACATCAGTGAGAATGCAAAGGCCTTTTTTCACAACAATATCACAGATTTCAGGTTGAAAGTGTTGCCAATCTGAAATAGCAGGAGGCTGTCAAACAATGAATTGAAACCTTAGTAGGGGAATGGTTAGCACAACCTTGGGTGGAAAGATAGCTACCATGTCATGAAACCATTTTTTGTTTCCTTTAACATAGTGGCTTGGTTTTCAAGCATAAAAACTGACTGTTTTGTCAAACCACAAGTCTGAAACAACCACAGATGATAATCTTTGCAGCCAGATGTCCGCTGCTGCTTTTTCTTGGAATCTTATCACATCAGCACTGACCCAGCTACTTTTAGATATACCCATTTTTGCTTGTTGGTGCTTATGTTTAAATATCATTAGCCCAATCCAAGTGCTGCTCTTCATTCACAGAATATTGCTGCTCAAGCAAAGATGTGCCTATCTACTTCAATGTCATAGGTACACTTGCACTCACGAGTCCTAGCACAAAACTCTGACTCTGGGAAAACCTGCTTTTAAGGAGGAGCTCCATATGCATGTTAAAACAAAACCAAACCTTGGATTACAGCATCTTTCTGTTACAGAAAACCAACCCAGTTGTTCACCGCATTCCATTCTCTGGAGAAAGAAACACTTCAGAAAAAGTTTTCCATGAGCTGATTACTTTGTTGGTATGGACATTTAGATATAGGATGCATTCGAACATCATGTGCTCCAATCTTCTAAAGCATAGCTTACTCTCTAGGAATAGGGATAAACCATATTCACGTGCACTTCATTTCCCCCCATTTACCCTCCCTGATACCCTAACCAGGAAAGTGTGATTTAAGCAATCCAGACTAGTATTGCAAACCAGGAAGAAACTATGATCACTGCAACAGTTTGGTAGGTACAAACATCATGGTAAACTTAATGAAACCAAGAAGAGTTCTATTAAGCCGAGTATGTTAGAGAAGGAAAGATGCAAAACCACAGTGGGGGGGGGGAAATAAATTTCAAGCTCAATTCTAGCTCCTGCTCCAACCCAAAAGCCTCTCTCTTCATTTCATAGGAAGGACACAATTCATATTTGCATCCTTTTTTCTTATTAAAGAATCAAGCTGAAGAGATCCATATGCAAATGTGAATGTGCATGAACCTCTATTCTGAAATGAGAATATGCATGCGGTGTTTTAATTTCACCTTTCTGCTTGGTGTACTTAGTACCAGAAAATACATTTGTCCTCTCATTTATCAGTGACTGTAGAGTGGTTTTACATAAAAACTAGGGAGACCGAATGCACACAGGGCAGGGGGTGGGGAGCAAATTGGCTCTCCATGGAGCTTTCTTTTCCAAAAGGCTGTTTTAAAGGAACAGAAGGATGAAGCCCAAGGGGTAAGTTTCAGTTTCTTCCTCCAGGCCGTCTGACATATTGTTAAGAGAAACTGAAACAGACCTCCCAAATGAAATGTGACCCATGGGAATGAACCTGCGCAGGAGCAATCACGCTCAATAATTGCACATATTGTGTTTCTGTGATTGAAATGCCCAAAAGAAAGAAAAAAGTTGGTTGTTCTTTTAGTGCCCTGGAACGGGTGGGGAGGGAAACTATTCTTATTTTGGCAACTAAACACATCTGTCACTTCTTAATATATCAGAGCTGGAATGTTGCCCAGTTTACTAGTAGAACATTTTATTTCACATTTGAATGTGGGAAGAACTGATATCTAAGAGTTGGGGTGTGTGTGTGTGTTAAGAGCAGTCCATTTTTATAGAAAATAAATGTTATAAATTTTACCGCCTTTCTTAAAGATGAAGGCCAAAAGATGAAGGCAAGCATATCAAGCTTGTTTTTCCAGTTAGACCAGATTATTTTAGATTTGACAGTGTTGTGAAAGCTATCACCTTATTTTTCCTTAACCACTGACTTGCAACCGTTTTAATTTGATTCTTTAAAAAAAACCCAAAACACTCTTCTATACTTTTTCCTTCATATTTTAAATTTAACATTTTGCACCTCTCAATTAGTGCCTCCTTTTTCAAAGCCAAAGTTTCAGCCATTGGTTTCACTTTGCACACTTACTCTTTTTAGTACACACTGTCACACCCTTTTCGTTTTAAACACTTTTGTTTATGCTACATAGTCTTGTATTACACACTGCTGTTTGTACCCCATTACTGCTCACCATTACTGCTCACCACTTCTTGGGCCACTGCCCCCCACAATCTGCTTTACTCATAGATGCTCTGGCACTCCCAAACTTCCCTGTACCCCCTTTCCACTTTACTAAACATGTATAGCTACCGTATGAGCTGGGACTTCTGTGCAACACCCCTTTGTTCCTGCTGCCACCACAGATCACTTTGATCTGAACACTTCACTCCTCATGTAGCCAAGAGTAAAACACGCATTGTAATACATTTTGTGTATTACAAATAAAAGGTTTCAAGATTGATTTGTGTACATAAGCATCATGGTTTCTAACGTTCCTGTGTCAAATTTGTTACTTCGTTTCGACAATAACAACGCAGTGGCAAATGGTGCCACTTAGCTGCCCGGGGCGGCACATATGCAGTCCATCCTGGCACGTCTGTCGTGATGTCACGACACGGCCTGACGCATGCGTTGTGACATCCTGGCACATGCACATGCGCAGTCCGTCCGCGGCGGTGCGAGGGTGGCAGTGGCAGCAGCGCGCTCGGCCGGAGGAGGCGAGGGACGGGCCAGGGTCCGGCAGCGCTGCCCCCGCCAGACTGGAGCTAGGGGCGGCCCACCCCCTCCGCCCCTCCCTTGCTACGTTCCTGTAACAATGGCCATAAAACTGTTGTTCCTATAACAATCCAACCAACCCTGTTTCATATCCACCCTCTCACTAGACAAACCAACCAACTACATCTATCCATTCTGATTTCCCAACATTTAACTGGCTCTCAACGGTCTCCTCACTCACATTCAAACTGCCTCTCAAATTCTCATCCAATAATCACGCACCACCAGTATCCCAAACTCGCCCTCTCACCCTCCCTTTGCCACATTGCCTTAAATCTTCTATTACACTCCTCATTTTATGCCATATTACCTAAATGCATGCTCATGCAATATTATATACAAACACTGGAGCATCACAGCTCCATGCCTGGTCTCCTTACTGAGGTGTGTCACTGTTTTCCACATAGAATTGTAGAGTTGGAAGGGACCATGAGGGTCTTTTAAGTCCACCCTCCTGCAATGCAGAAATCTTTTGCTCAATGTGGGGCTCAAGCCCATGAACCTGAGATAAAATGACTCGTGCTCTACTGACTGTGAAAACACACCTCTTCTACCAGGCTTTTTGTTGAAGGTTTCAGTGACTGAAACAATCTATGACATTGCTGCTTATTGTGAATTGTTTAGTATGTTTCATTGCATTTAGAAAACTGTTCTATTTTATGGATATTGATGTATGTTGTTTGTTACGTTAGGTAAAGGGACCCCTGACCATTAGGTCCAGTCGTGACCGACTCTGGGGTTGCGGCGCTCATCTCGTGTTATTAGCCGAGGGAGCTGGCGTACAGCTTCCAGGTCATGTGGCCAGCATGGCAAAGCCTCTTCCGGCGAACCAGAGCAGCACACGGAAACACTGTTTACCTTCCCGTTGTAGCAGTACCTATTTATCTATTGCACTTTGAAGTGCTTTTGAACTACTAGGTTGGCAGGAGCTGGGACCGAGCAACGGAAGCTCACCCTGTCGCGGGGATTCGAACCGCCGACCTTCTGATCGGCAAGCCCTAGGCTCTGTGGTTTGACCCACAGCACCACCCACAGTCCTGTTTGTTACATTAGGAGGTTGTAAAATGTCCTGTGGACTTTTGGTGAAGGGCAGTATATGAATTTCTTAAAGGAATGCATGGTTCTAGTTTTCCTCTATACTCACCAAGGAACTTTCAAAGAGCAACTGTTGGAACAGTCACAGCAGCAACCTCCAAGACCTGAGAAGTAGACATCTTCCCATGATTGCATAAGTCACCACTGCTGTTAAAAATAACCTGACCATTAATTTTCATTTATTGCCTGCTGCCCTGGATGTTTGTTGTTAAGCAGGAAGACAGGATATAAATATTTCAAATAAACACCTAAAATACCCCTTGCCCCTATACAGACCTATCAAATCACTTAGATCATCTGGGACAACATCCTACAGAATTATCATAGGCTGGCAACCTGAAAATGGGCCTTTTCTGCCATTGATTGCCCCTGTTATGTGGAATGTTCTTCCCCATGCCACACATTTTAGACTACTTAAGACATTTTTGAAACATTAAGCAGTCCATTTATGCTTTTAAATAAATAAATAAAAACCCAATCCAATAAAGTGAAACAAATGGATGGGAAAGAGGGAGGTCTTCTCAGGTCTGCAGCATTACAACAGACAGAAAGTTACTGTGTATATTCCTGAGTATAAGACTACTTTTTAACCCAGGAAAATCTTCTCAAAAGTCGGGGGTCATCTTATACGCCGGGTCGTATTTCATATACGGCGAGTATATTCAAAACTCTATATTTTAACTGGAAAAGTTGGGGGTCATTTTATATGCCCAGTTGTCTTATATGCTGCCGGAATATACGGTACTTGGATAGCACAATGGATTATATATCTAACTAAATCGACTCCACTATGCCAATTCAAATAAACCTAACTCTACATTATTTTAGCCATGCCCCTGTGTAACTATTGCGGGTGGTTGCTATTCTAGTTTCATTGTCTCAGTTTCCAGATAAGTGAGCCTGACTATAGACTGGGATCTAGTAGGTTCAGTAAGTTATATAAGATGCCTCCCCCCTTCTGCTAGTATTTATTCCCTGACTGTTCTTCTGCACTATATTGCTTAGCACCCATATGCATAGCGGCTTTGATGGGCAGCAAAGGATGAGGATGGAACAATAAACACCATTTTGTCAGTAGGAGTGGATCCATCTGTTCTGCTGCAGTTTGGTACCTAAAGATGAAAAGAGACCAGAAACAAAACCAAACAAAAACCCGAAGCATTTCTTTTTCTTTTTCTGACAGCCTGTCCATCTGTTAAGTAACTGATAATCTGCCAGGTTGCTACATATAATGAGTGTGCCTGCGAGAGAAATGGTCAGCAGAGATCTTTCTGTTATTAAAACTCTACAGAACAAATTATTTACCGACATTATAGCTTGAATCGACCAGTTCCAAAACACACTTTATCACGTCACTGTCATACAATGGGACATATCACCACTACTCCAGCCTGCAAAAATGTCTAATTTCATTTAGACTGTGGAAGAAAATGAAGAAACAGCTGCAAGGTTTTAAAACCAGAATGTTCTCATTAAACTAACCACTGGTCCTTATATCATAAATGACTTATACATGCATTGGCTCTGCTTTGACTCATTTGTCTGGAAGGAAATTTCTAAGCAATTAGCTAAGTGGTGTTGTATTAGCTATCTGTGTAGCTTTCCAGGTTTCAAAATGCAAGCAGTATATATAATATTGAAAGGTCAAGCATTTGTCTATAAATTGATATGGCCCTCCATCTCCGTAGTCAGTGAAAATAGCTGTGAGGTTCCTTTCATGCACAAAATGCCAATCAAGAGTACAAAATTGATACTCCAATATTATCAGCTAAAAGCCGACAATTGGCAAGAAAGAAGCATAAGCAAAATGGGTAGAAATGAATCATTTCCTTGGTCTTTTATTAGAATGAGTAGTGCTTTTGCTTTTGAGAGCAATAGCATATCAGCACTCAACACACAGCAGAATCCTATGCATAGCATTCAACAGGACCTACTTCTGGGTAGTCGTGCATTGAATCCACTGAATTCAGCAGGACTTACTGACAGCCATATTTGCCATTTTAATGTCTAAGATCCAGTGTGATTTGGTGGTTAGTGTGTGGGACTAGGACCTCGGAGACCAGGTTACAAATCTCTACTCGGCCATGAAGCTTGAGCCAGTCACCAACTCTTAACGTAACCTACTATACAAGGTTGATACAAGGCTAGCAGGGAGAAGAGACAGCCATGCATGACACCTTGGCCTCCTTGGAAGAAAAGTGGGATACAAATGTAATAATAAATAAATAAATACCACTATAACAGGTCACCAAATAGGGACCCAGGTGGCGCTGTGGTTAAACCACTGAGCCTAGGGCTTCTGATCAGAAGGTCGGCGTTTCGTATCCCTGTGACGGGGTGAGCTCCCATTGCTTGGTCCCAGCTTCTGCCAACCTAGCAGTTCAAAAGCACGTCAAAATGCAAGTAGATAAATAGGAACTGCTACAGCGGGAAGGTAAACGGCGTTTCCATGTGCTGCTCTGGTTTGCCAGAAGCGGCTTTTGTCATGCTGGCCACATGACCTGGAAGCTATATGCCGGCTCCCTCGGCCAATAATGCGAGATGAGCGCGCAACCCCAGAGTCGGTCACGACTGGACCTAATGGTCAGGGGTCCCTTTACCTTTACCTTATAACAGGTCACCAAGCATGGAATATTTGATCTTCAGAAATAGGTATTTAAGGTGGAATTCAATGCCATGCTAATACAATTGTTTTGTCATGGCAAATATTTATTCTTGCAAGGCAGAACAATCTCCCCTCTTCCTGCCCTCTCCCCATGCTCTGTTCTTCTGACACACACAAACCCCGAGCTGATGTGGGGGGCATGCAGGGGGAGGAAAGGAGGGAAAGCCCTGTTGCATTGGTTGGACTGATTGCACTAACTTCCACTAGCTGAATCCAGTCCTTAATGTCATCTTCATTTCAATATGTTTTAGGGAAAGGTATAGCGCAATCCAACCCATTTCACAGCCATTGTGCCAAGTTCTCTGTCTTCTATAGAATAATTTAAAAAGGTATTTATTGCCATAAGAAAGAAAGAAAAAAGATACTTATTTGAATCTCATAAGAAAGAAAACCTACTTCTTAAAATCCGGAGGCAAATAAGTATTAATTTCTTGAGTTGAATGAAATTACTCCTCTCTAATTCGATACACTATTAACAGAAATATTGGACAAAGTTTCAGATGCTCTAACTAAGCATATGCTGTATGCTTCAATATCATTTCATTCTTACCCCTTTGGGTCATATTAACTTTAGTAGTGCATACTGTTCTGAATAAGTAATAGATCAAACTTCTGTAAAATGTGTCCCACATTCAACTGAGAGAGAATTACTACATACAGTATCTAGAAGCAATGTAGAAAATCATATCTATTTGAAGTTAACTTGCGGCCGCAAAAAATTCTGCATATTTTGCAGGTGATGCAATGGATAACCAAGCAGTTCACTCACAGAAACCCAGATGTGATTAGGATAAAGAATGTATCTGCACTCATTTGAACCCTAGAGCCAGAGAATGATACCAAGTAGGCCTCTTAAAGTGTTCATCAATGGCCGGCAACAGAGAACAGCACGACCTCATTTCATTAACCTCATCATATTCTCCTCAGCGTCTGTGGGTTAAAGAGATTAGAAGTAATTCTTCAATTTAGCTGATCTATTAGCTATGAAATGACATTATACAGAAGAAGCTCAAGCCAAGATTAAGGGTTGCATTTTTTAAGACAATAGGTACCAAAGTAATCCTTATTAGTGAACCTAAGAAAACGCAAAGTTAAGCTGAAACTCATTGTTAAGTCAAAAGACTTCTGCATTTCCAGTTCTCTGCATTCCTACTTGGTACCTAGCAGGTTACTAAAAAGTTGTCTTTAAGTTTCCAAAACAGAAATCCAGCATGAACAACACAGACTTTGTTTCCATAACATAATATGCACTTTATATATTTAAAAAACCTTAAACTTCATCTGTGTTTTGGAAATGTGTTTTGTCTGTCAGCCTGTTCTCTATACATTCAGACACCTCTGAAGGTATCATCACCAAATTTGGCATGATGGTTCCTGAGACTGAGGAACAGGTTCTGGTCTGTGTTTGACTACAATTGGATATCATTTTGAATCAAGATATTGAACTACAGTATTGGATTGAGAGTGTTCAACTGCCATGCTGTTGCATCCAAATACAGTGGTGCCTCGACTCTGTTGGAGGAATCCTCTTAGGAGGAGGACCTGGTTTGTAAATGTTGCAAAGGAACGGGCTGTGTCAATGGACACTGCTTAGAAATGAAGGGCATTCAGGGGTTGAAGCACCTGGCAGAGAGTGCTGAAACAACAGCCTTGGACTAGCCCTCTGGTGTGTCTACTGGACCTTGCCTCTCTGGTTGTATTTGTGTTTTGACTCTGAATCTGACTAACCTTGCTTTTTAGACTGCCCCTGTGAGTAGAGCTAGATTTGGTTTCATCTGAAGCAAGATAGCAAATGAATTTTGTACAATGGTTCCTGATATCAAGAAGGCTATTGTATCTACAGTGGTACCTCGACTTACGAACAACTCGACAACTGAAATTTTCAACTTACGAATGGGGCAAATGGCCGCACGCTTACGAATTTTTCAACATCCGAACGGAAACCGCGGTAGTTTTAGATAGGGTTTCTTCGACTTATGAATTTTTAGATGGGGTTGCTTCAACTTACGAATTTTTCCGTTTCCAATGCATTCCTATGGGAAATCGCATTTCCAATGGCGCTTTCAACTTATGAATTTTTTGACCTACAAAGGTGCCTTCGGAACGGATTAAATTTGTAAGTCGAGGCACCACTGTATTTGGATGCAACTGGATGCCATCTTGATTCAAAATGGTTGACTGGACTCTTCAAAACTGCATGGATTTTAAGCAAATTTGGCAGGATTGTATATTATAGTTTTAACCAACATCATTAGGATGAACAAACAAAACTATAAAAGAACGATGCAGTAGCAGCAGCAGGTGAAAACCAGTACAACAAAACATCTGCCTACTAGGGTTGCCAGACTCAATAGAGGACAGGACTTCTGTGCCTTTAATTGCCCTGCTCTCTTTTGAGTCCGGAAACCTTAAAGAGAAACCAGCAGACCCTTTGCTTGGAAATTAAACAAAGAGTCTGCTGGTTTCTCTTTAAGGTTTCCAGACTCAAAAGAGAGCAGGGCAATTAAAGGCACAGAAGTCCCGTCCTCTATTGAGTCTGGCAACCCTACTGCCTACAAACAAAAAGCTTTCTTTAAAGTGAAGTTTTGACTAACTTTCACAAGGCCATAAAAGGGACAAACTGAGGAAAAATGTCAGGGGCAGAGCCTGAGCACTGCCTTGGAAAAGGTCCTCTCCCTACTCCCAAGCAAGCATGTGTTAAGAGGATGTGGGGAGACACAGGACAGCCTCTGAGGGTGACCCCAATAGGTAAGCAGGCTTGGATGGTTTGTGTATGGACTATAAAAGCCCTTCCCCAGCCCACATGAGTATAGGCAGGACTATCTTATCAGCTAGAGAAAAAGGAATATATAAAGACTGTATAAGCTGTCGCATGTTCAAGCTGCAGAGCTTCCTTTAACTTGATGGGACAAGCTTGAGGGGACTGCACAGTGTCCAAGGCTCAGGAACTTCTCTGGGCTACATGCAGTGTCTAGAACTTGTGACAAAAAGCTGAGAAACACTTACAAGTTTCCGTGCCACTTGCATAGCTGTTCAACAAACAAAACACTCTCCTTCATCTCAGCCCTAATGATGTGCGAGTTTTATAAAACTAATCACCAACTACATTTTTTAAAAAGGAGTTATTTATAGCTTTGTTCCTCAACATGTTGCTGCAAATGCAAATCCATGTGTGCCAGAAGTTGGATCACAATGCAGTTAATAAGCAGAAAATCTGGCTGAACTCCACAAAGAACCCTCAGTAGCCATTTCCATGGATCCATCAAAAAGGAAAGCCTACAAAATTAGACATGAGCTCAAATTCAGTTCTTCTTTAAAAAACACACACGTTTGGACCAATAATACCCATGAAATTGGAGTGATACAATGCAGGCCAGAATTTAATTACATACATTGTTATCTCATGAGTTGCAAGTGAGTGGCCACCCTATCAACATTCGAATTATACTTTAAAATGATAAGGAGGCTGGATTTCTTTATAATGAAGTCTTTTTGTTAATGAGCTGCACATCAAGTCACTTCCCTTAAGAGTCCTGTGTTCCAAACCTAATTTTTGCTGCTAAAGGCAACAATTTCACCGTGACACCATCAGAAGACGTGCCACAAGAAACAAGTCAGTGTAATCAAAAAGAATGGAAAGGGACAACTGCAAAGAGCCAATTTCCTAACTGCAGAAGGGTCTAGTCCACCAAACTATTCTAATTTGTGGGTTCTTTGTACTGTCAAAGCTCTCCCGCCCCAGGAGAGAACAGAAGAAAAAGGCATGGATAGAAAGAATCTCCCTGAAGAGGAAAGAAAGGGTTGTGTTGGCAGTGTTTTCAAATGAACCAAGGAACAAGGGCAAGCTGTCATATAAGGAGGGGGAGACCAATGCAATGGGCCAGAAAACCCCACTGGCTGCAGCATGCTTAGTCTCTGGAAAGTAAACCAGAAATACCGACAACAGGTTCTATTGATTCAGTGACTGTTTGGGTGGCAGGGGCATAAAAGCAGATATTTAAATGTGGATCCAAGAATCCTAATTGGGAAAATTCTCCTCACCTTTCTTCGCCTGCAAATTTTCATAATTGGGAACTGAAATTTACTTTATTTAAACAAAATAAAGAAAAGTGAGTCAAGAATGATCACACAGGCATCAGAACAGAAAGGCAATGTCCAAGTTCCTTTATGCTGCCTCACTGTTAAAATCATGTACAGTTACGTTTGCTTCACGTTGCAGCTTTTCAGGTTACGAATGCGGCAAACCCGGAAGTGTTTACTTCCAGGTTTGCTTCGCGCTTTGCGCACGCGCAGTAGCGACACTTTACTTACGGACTTTCCGGGGTGCGAACGGCATCCCAAAACGGATCGTGTTCGTAAGTAGAGGTACCATTGTACAGTTATTCTGCGTTGTTTGAATTGTTTTGCTTTGCTTGTATTTTCTTATGTTTGGCACTGTGACTCTGGACACTGTGCTTAATGGACTCCAACAAAGCCAGTGGAGAATTCGTTAGCACATCAGCAAATGGAAAATATAGCTGAAAGTTGTGAAGAAGTATTAGACCATCATGGGAGAAAATAAGCGTGTGCATGTATGTGAGAGAAACCTGGGGATCCAAATGAACACAAACCTTACCTTAGCACTGTGAATGGTACTAAAATCTTTATCAGAAAAATGGCAGGCTATCCACTTTATGGAACTACTGGAATACTGAATCTAAAGACTATAGGCAGAGCTTGTATGCAGAACAGAAGGCAAGATAGAAAGTAAATTATGCAGCTTTATTAAACTGTATATCATGAAAATGGAAGTATCATGGTTTGAATATTTCTTTTTTCATTAGTGTGCATTTTATTACTGACATCCAACCAATTATATTCAAACTAATTCCCAGAATACTGTGGGAGACATTGCTACTTCCAGAAGTTCTTTCAGATTAACGAACTGCATTATTATTTCATTAAAAGCAGCAGTTGCTTTTCATGGCATACAAAATGAAAAGGGGAAAAAAGGGTCTTAACAGAGTGCACCCTCCAAAAAAGCTTCCTTAATGAACTCATTTTCTTATCTTCAGACAGCCTTGTCTATCTTGTTCTTAAAAATTCATAGTACAAGGTCTGTCCAATCGCTATATTCAAAGCACATCAGCAAGTGTAATAAAATGAATCATAATTTAAAGTAGTGTTGGATACACAAGGTGACCCATTTAACAGAGAAATTCTCATTAATTTCTGGGAGTCTTCCTGAGTTCCACACACTTGTGTAAAATGGTGTGCCGTACTCTTTTTGGGCAAAGTACTTTGAATAAATAAACTTATCTATGTAGGTCAAACTACTTCAGAAGGTCTACTGAGATTTGAAAAATCTTAGCTGGTAACTTATTCCTTTTTTAAATGCTCATATCCCAATCAAAAGATTTCCCACCACCACAATTCACAGTGATGCTCATTATTACGCACCCTCTCTCTCTCTCTCTTTTCATTGTGTATGTGTAAATTGTGAATGTTACTTTCAGCAAGAGGTTTCTATAGAATAATTTTATCTTAGTATAAGATGCTAATAAGTATGAAAATATGCTGAAGCATTTGAAGATGGAGAAATTGTACACTACCATTGAGGGCAAGGGCAGGCTATCAATCTGAATAAATATGTTTAATACAGCTAATTAGCTTATTAAATGAGCACTGTAACAACTAGTTACCAACAATGTCAACAGCTCTTCCGTGGAATAATAAGTGGGAAGACTGTCACTCATAGCAATGAATATGGATACTACAACAGAGGTAAGGAGAAGGAAGGGTTTACTAATTGTGCAGAATTTCGTTTTAAATATTTTGGCCCTAAGGTGGCTTAACTCCCCCTTTTCAACTTCATACTTTGAAAGCTTCTAATACAAACACACAAATGTATTTATAAAAGGATAGAGCAGTGGATCAAAATGTGAAGTTCATATGCTTTCCTCCTGGCTCAAAACAACTTAGTAATCAATTATTCTGTCTGGAGTGGTTGCTAATGAATCTCCATGAATAACCATACGCAGGATCCAGCTGACCATAATTTCCTCTCTTCAACCTTTGGGATATTATCAAAGGCTATAGGAGGAAAATAAGTGGCAGTCTGTCTACACAAGGTTATTTGCAAAGTAGCAAATGTGGCATGTTGAAAACTGCTGTTGCTTTCAAAAACACAATTATATTTATCATATCGCAGACTCATATGAATGTTCTTAAAATGTTTAAAACATGGGTTGATTAAGCAAGGTGACTAAAAGATGTAATTCAGGAGCTTAATAATGGAATCTCATGCACTTACTTTCCCCCTGAAACTATCTAGGAAAGAATTACAATGAGCATGCAATTCTTAAGCCCGGTTCACAGGCAATGTTAAGCCACACTTTAGAATAAACTATGATTTAACACACACTAGTGCTTTGCTCTTCCTCTACACATTGTACCGGTATCACACACTGTGCCACACACTGGAGGAAGCAAAACAAGAGGGCAAACTCAGGCTCATGGTTTATTTCTTTTTTTTATAATTATATTTATTGAAGTTTTTTACAATAAAAAAATACCGCACAAAAATACAAAAGCTTAAAAAGTAGAAAAGAAAAATTAAGGGGGGAAAAGACACAAAAAGGAAAAAAGAGAAAAAAGAAAAGTAATATCTCTAACAATATCTTGTCCCCAACTTCCCCGTCCCTCCCCTCCCGGGTCAATTCCATATCAAATTTCACAACTTCTTTTTTTTTTTTTACCCCACACAACAATTTCTATTAAATTTTAAACTACATTGCTTTTAACTATTTCTAATAATTTCCTTTAGCCTATAGTTTCCCCCTAAAAAGATATACCTTTTCCTGATTCAGATTCTATCCAATCTTTTAGCTAAACCTCAAATCCCACCCCCTCCCTCCCCAGGTAGCAGTTTCCCCTTTTCCCCGGCCAGCGTCTTCATACTGTCCAATTTCAAGCCTTTTGATCCATCCATTCATCTACCTGATATTCCTTCTTTACCCCACACCCACTCTTAGCCATTCTAAACCACCCCATTCCTCCTTCTTCCCCTTCCGTTGTTTTAATTCTTCCACCAGCCTCCCACCCTCATCTTTATTTCCAGTGTCCCCTGTTTCCAATCTTCTGTCTGGTCTGCGTCCCCTCACTCTCACTTGGGGGGCAATGGCCAGACTCTTTCCTCCCTCCTCAGCTTCTTTGTATCTTTCTGGGATCTGGTCGCCCTCTCTCACTGGGCAGACCAGGTCCCAAAGTCCATCTTGGTCCTTAGCATCCAAAGTCACGTAGGTGGTCAATGCTTCCTCTCTCACAGGTTGCATTGATTTCTCAGTCCATTGCTCCTTATTTTCTGTCCGTTGTTCAATGATTTCTTCTTCTTCTTCTTCCAATTCTAAAGTTTTCGTTGGGGATATCTGTTGTTGGTCTTCTTTTAAAGTCTGAATGTTTCCTTTGCCATAACGTACTTCCTCTGTCATTTCTCTAATAAAGTCTAAAATATGTTGCAGCTCGACCTCCTCCATTTATAAGCGGGTTGTTTTGGCTGGCAGCCTTCTTTGTCCTTCTATGTTCCTGTGGGAATTGTAACCTGATCCGCCAGAGATGGTGCTGTAATGTCCAAACTAGTTCCTTTATTTGTTTCCAACCATATTTGTCGTTTATAATTCAAATTCTTAATCCAAATTTTCCAGTTCTCCACTTTGTCACGTCAATCAATTTAAATATAATCCAAAGTATAATCCAAAAAAAGATCACAGAATCGCAGCAGTTACTCTTTATAAATCCTTATGTTGTCAGCTGGTCGCGGCTTTAGGCTCCTGCCCCTGGTTTCCGGGGGGGGGGGTTCTTTATCACAATAACAAATTTGCCAACGCAGTCTAAAATATATATTCCCCCCCTTAGTTCTGCCTTCTAAGGGGGGATACAAGTTCAATTTTCAGGGGGATCCGCGCCCCTTCTCTTCAATCGGCTGCAGGCAAGTTAGTTGTGGCACAGCCTTCCGGGTAGGAGGGGGAAACGACCTCCGTTTTTTATTCCCCTCCCAGGTCCAAATTCTTCTTTTAAAGTCAAATTGAATTATCTTACTCACAGTCCAAATCTTGATTTGAAGGTATCTGCCGCTCCTCTGTCTCCGGCTCGGAGCTTTCCGCTACCGGGGTAGCAATGGACCCAAGGCTCCGCCATGTACAGCCTGCTCTCGGAGGCTCCAACGGGGGCTCTCCGGGCGGTTTCCATGGCTTTTTTTGGAGCGCTGCTGGGTATCGGCCCCCAGAACGCACAATCTGGGGATTCTCCGGGAGGTCCCCTCCCCGGTAGCGGCGGGTGTCTCGGAGACCGAAACGGACCCCGCCGGTGGCTGATGGCGGCAGACCGGAAGTTCCCGCTCATGGTTTATTTCTCTCAAAATGAAGTCATGAACAAGAACTACATTTTGTTACTGGCCTGCCACTCATGTTTTTGTTTGGAGGCTATGTTTGCACATTACACAAGGCAAAAAATTGAAACAACTGCAAAAGAATTTGGAAATAGCTCTATAGCCCCCTGACTATATCCAGCTTTGTCTCTGTTGAATACAGACACTCAGGTGAGGCAGGATAATAAACTTGACTCGCTCAGAACCTGTTTCTTATTGGCTCCTCCATACATGACTATACCAAGCACAAGCGTTTTGGCCCTGATCTCAGTTGTAGGGAGGGCAGCCGAAGCCAGCAGACGTCTCCCTTGATTCTCCATGATGAATCATCAAGACGCCAAGTGGCTTTCCTGTGGGGACTCTCTGAGGGGGGCTGGGTTAAGTGCCATGGCTCATGTGCCACAGCATGGTTCAGCAACCTTTTACCAGTACTAGGTCTCCTGCAACAGGTGGCTATGAATTGTCTACAATTCCCTGAAAGAACACTGAGGACTCAGCTACACAGCTGTAAATAAAACGTCTTAAATGTGTTTTAAAGTGCAATATACAAACGTGACACTAGATGACGAAAGTGAGCTATGCAAAATTCAATGTATTTTTCAAAACTTTTTTTTTTTAGCAAACATTTTCACAGCGGTTTTTTATGTGTGTGTAGATTCAACCTAAGTTGGATGCTCCAGGACATTTCAAACAACAGTCATCTCATGCTGGTTAGAGGCATGTCCATCCAGCACCAATCAAAAGAGTGCTACTGCTCATTGGATTTGCACTGCTACAGGGTAAGATTGCCAGAGTGACATTGTTTATGGGGCACCAATGGGAACTATGCAGAGAAACCCCTCTATGCCTGGAGCTATCCTTGTCTTATTCATGAGTTTCTTTCCTGCTGTTCAAACTGAAACAAGAGAATTCATTCATGCAATGCATATGGATAATTAATATGGATAGTTAATTCAAATTAAGCTAATGTAATTAAACACATTGTGGACAGCCCTGTTGTTGTTGTTGTTGTTGTTGTTTTCAGTGGAGTAGAAACTTGCCCTGATCCAGACCTGTACTCTTCTCTTATGTGGGCTATTCCACGCTTGGTCAGTGCCAGAAATGGAACCTGGTCCATCTAATTACATTCTATTTTTGAAACCTGCTTCTATTCATTTCAGTTTCTTTTCTTTAAAATCTCTGGAACAGTTCCCAAGTAATTTTGAAACACTTTTAAAAGGGGGGGAGAAAAAATCCTATTTAAGTTCACAGACTAAAGACAAAGCTTTGCTTTGCACGACAGAACAAATATTAAAGAAATTATTGTTGAACTAATAGAGTACCGATCTTTTCTAATGCATCAATAAGTCATGTTATACATAAGTCCATGTATGAAAAAGTGTTTTTTAATTGAACATTTTACAATAGATTAAAGTGAATAAGAAAGAAGGGATGAGGAAAAGAAGAAAAAGCTGACTTTCAAACCACCTTACCCAAAGAAACCAAGTATATCTGTTTGCTTTTATTATTTTCTTGCAATGCATTCACACACACAAAGGTTCGTGCTGGTGCTTAATTTCTAACATGATACATTTCAAGACTCACACCTGCTTGCCCCATTTCACAGCCCTCTCCACCCAATCCCACATCAGTGAGAGATGGTCCTGTTATGCTATCCACAGCTGTGATGTGCTGAACAGAAGTAACAAGGCTTTGATGCACAACTCTCTCACAAAGTGCATTAGATGGACAAGACAGAAACAGGAGTCACTTACTGACAGTACACAAGTAAGCAATATCCTGGAGGTGGGGGTGGAGTCATATAGCAGCAATAAAGGAGGAAAGTGAGATCTGAGCAATCTAGGAGAAGGTCTGTTAAAGAAATGGATATAAAGAACTCAAAGACACGGGCTGCTTCCAAGCCCATTTTGCGGGTGGGATTCAACAGCATACAGGCAAATTAGGGGAGTGCAATTAAAATGGATTTGGCACTCTTGGCCCTTTTTTTTCAGTATGGAAAATGGCAGGAAAATGCGAAGTTTGCTTGACACAACGCCAGGCAACACTCCCTGCCTCCAAATGAAACAGAATTAATGCTCAACAAACAGCAGACATCATATACCGTATTTTTCTCGTGTATAAGACGCCCCCTAATTTTTGACATTATTTTTAGGGGGGAAACTAGTCTTATACAAGGGAAAATACGGTAACTTTCCTGCATAGTTTGTGCAAGCCTATCAGGATGAATGCTCAATAAACAGGTCATCTCAGAGCAACCATAGATGTAAGAGCCTTGACAAAGAAAGA
This sequence comes from Zootoca vivipara, assembly GCF_963506605.1. Taxonomy (NCBI): domain Eukaryota; kingdom Metazoa; phylum Chordata; class Lepidosauria; order Squamata; family Lacertidae; genus Zootoca; species Zootoca vivipara. The sequence continues at coordinate 28,820,177 of NC_083287.1, read as the reverse complement.
AGAGAATGTTAGAGGGGTTCCATGTTTAAATCCCTACTCAGACACAAAGCTTACTTCTTGTATTATTTGAGAAGTGGGTTGTTGTTTTTAGTAAACCCTGCTTTATCTTTATAAAATTAAGGTCAAGGAAACTATCATATAAAATAATGAAACGCCTAGAACAATAAAATGCAAACATTGCAACAAGACAGAAGCTAAATCCACAAAATATACGGCGGCATGAGAAAAGCCAAAAAGTAAGAACTCTTCTAAAAACTTGGGCCAACACAGGGTTGTTGCTAATATTAAACGGGGAGACACTGAATGTTCCCTGAGACATCTGGAGGAAAATGTAATGAATAAATTGTACCAACAGAAGGGCAGAAAGAGGCATAATATCTCAGTGCTGGTTATCCCTGGTTCAGCTGAAGTCCTAATGTACCATTTCTTCTTGGTGACATGCATTATCTGATCCCAAACTAGAGTAACACTGAAGAAACTTTCCCTGAGAGCTAAGCCTCCTTCTTTACTTTGGGTATAGGTATCTGGTGTCCTCCAAATGTTTTTAGACTCCAACTTCCACCAACCCTAGCAGCCCAGCATGGCCAATGATGAGGAACTGTAATCTGACATTTGTAGCGCCACTTATTCCCCAGCCTTGGTGCAAACGGTTACTGTGTGGTGGTGGAGGAGGAGGAGGGGTTTTTTTAACTATTGAGGATAGTGTGTCTTGCTTTTTAAATTCCTTAATCTGACTTGGGAGGGGGCACTGTTAAATTGATCAGAGTGGTACCTGGACATCAGATCAGATAACCCTTCCCAGTCACATGGAGAGGGGAGTTATATTACTGGTTACAATCTTTGGCTGGTCTACCAGCAGTCAGGTGCAGACTCCAGGTATTATTATTATTATTATTATTATTATTATTATTATTATTATTATTCTGCCTTTTCCCCCTAACAAGAACTCAAGGCAGCTTACAGATAAAATAAGAACAGCTAAAAACATGGAGGGGGCAATAATTTAAAAAACATTTAAACACTAATAGGCTTTAAACTATATAGATGCATGAAATATCTATTAAAAACATACAGAGATTATCACAATAAAAAGCACGGCACCAGCCCTTTCATTCAAAAGCAGCCAGTTCCCAAAGGCCTGTTGGAATAAGAAAGTCTTCACCAGCTGGTGGAAGGACAATAAGGAGGGAGCCAGTCTAGCTTCTCTAGGGAAGGGAGTTCCAAAGTCTGGGAGCAGCCACTGAGAAGGGCATTGTTGTATCCTTTGATTGCCAGTTAATTAGGTATAGTCCAAAAATGCATTGTGGAATAAGGGATATGGCCTGTTCTCTGGGAGGACACACATTCTCCTGAGCAATGAACGTTGTAGAGCAAAAAACAACAACACCTTAGGTGCCTAAGCTCCTCTTTGGATTCCCAGCTAACTGCTCTATCGTGATTGGCAATGTAGTTCCAGGTCTGCTATTGTGGCTCTGCTTTTTTGAACTTCATTAACAGCCTTGGGAGCTGCAAAATGAAAAAGCTTTCAAGAGCTTCACAATAAATTGCTGCATATATATATATAGGGCACAAACATATGCTCCTAATAATTATTTACCTGCTCCAATTATCTACCATATGCAAATTCCCATCATCATATTTCCTCTAAGCTTTGCATTTAATTATCACAGCACTAGTTTCAAAATGCATGTCCTCAAGCAGAAGTGCTGAAGCGAACAGGTATATACAGTATGTAATAAATAAAAATAATACTTTAATGAGGTTCATATGCAGTAACTGAAAAATAGGCCTGCTGGGACAGTGAATCAGTTAATGCATGTTTAATTACTCATACTGTAAATTTTCTCTACTATTATTAATACAGGGCCCGTCCTACAGTGTTTGGGATTGCGTCACACCCATTTCTTGCTTCTCATTCATGATTGAAGTTTAGAGGTGCTCATTCATCCTAGTACAAAGGTACTGCAAAAAGGATCTCAGGTAAGTCTGACATTTCTGTTACAAGCATTGGGGAGGGAAGCATAGAAATTGCCTGTGGTACAGAGAAAGATCAAATGTTGATTTGTCAAGTGCATAATGTTGGAGGTTCATTCATTTCGGTTACGGTTCAGCTGCTTTAATCAGTTCAGCAAAGTCAGCTCAGTTGTTCCTTTGCACTTCCTAGCTTGAAGCCTGGATTGTGGTGTCATTGCACTGATGGGTGTCAGGCTATATACATTCACTGAACAAATTATTATTATTTTTGGCCAGTGGATGGTGTCAGCAGCCGCTAACTGCTGTATCAATTTGGCATTGTAGCTGGCGAGGCTGCATTCACTGGCTCGCCTCTTACAGTAGCTCAGGGAACACCAAATGATGCATTCTTTGTTCCTGGACCAAATAGCCCGAGTGCGTAAGCAAATCTCCTTTATTTATGATGTGGCAATGTATGCCAGAAGAGGAAAAGCTGGCTGGGTGAGAGAGGGGGCCAAGTAAAGTGGCTTTTTGTAGCTTCTCATTGGCTCTGTGTTTACAGCATAATGCGGTAAAGTCCAACCAGCCACTTAATACTACTACTACTATTACATAGTAGTACTATGGTACTACTACTACTATTTAACAATAATAAATTAGAGTCAGTATCAGTATCACCCAGTAGTTGGAGTGTTGGACTCTAGGATACAGGAGAATAAAGGTTCAAATCCCTACTCAGCTAACAAGCTAACTAGGTGGACTTTCGGCCAGTCACATACTCTCGGGATTGTTGTATGGATAAAATGGGGAAGGGGGGAGAACTGTGTATGCTAAGTTGAGCTCATTGGGAAAAACAAGTGTAGAATAAATGTATTAATAAATATGAACAAACAAATTTATAGACCACTTCGGAGTACAGTCATTGAAGTGGTGTTACAGGATAAAAACGGAATAAAACTCAGAAACACAAAGAAGAAGACTTTGCCAATTCCAACCCGTCATTGTACCAAACGTGTTTTGATTATACTGTATGTGATTTTGGCTTTAAGTGTGATACCTAGACTGTAACCCCTGTATAAATTGCAGTCTTAATGGTGCAGCAGTGTTCAGAGTACAGCTCCATGGGTTCATACCACCACACAAGCCACAGAGAAAAGTCTAGGATTTTCAGCAGAAATGACCTTCAAATGAGAAAGACAGACCTCCTGTTACAGTAGATCTCCTGCTACTAACATGACACAATGAATGCACCTTCAAAAGGGGGGTATATACAACCAAATATGGAATTGAGGATTTACTTCCAGGATCTAAAAATCACCAAATCATTGACAGGCACAAATTTCAAATTAAACTTATTCACATTAACATGTTATGGAAATACAATTCAGTCTTTTGTTACACAACCAGGATAATGTTCAGACTTACTCTTAAAAAACTCTGAAACCTCCCAGCATTGTTAACATGGAAATGCAACTGTTGAAGAGTAACAATAGGACTAGGGATGCAAACTAGCCTGCACATCTTTTGTTTATTTTTATTATATATATATATATATATATATATATATATATATATATATATATATATATATCCTCTTCCTTCAGAGAACAGCTCAGATGTAGCCTTATAGAAGGAATCAGGAATAATTCCTCCTCTTATGCTCTAGCAATGACCTACAAGCCACTATGCTATGGATACAATAGCACATCAGTAGAAAAGGAACATGCTGATGATCATTACATATGCCATGCTCATCATCATCAAATATGCTCCAAAAAAAGCTTGTGACCTTACAATTTAAAGCTTTAAAATGGAAAATGCACCCTGAGGGACTTTACATCCTATTGTATTTCATCAGGATCTGAAGGACTCTCAAGAACTGGCATATTCTTGCATGGTGCAGAAATGCACAGATCTGAATATCTTCATAGTCTATATATGGTCGTGTTTGACCTTATTCATCTCCTGCCAGCGTTGCTTTTATTCAGATGGTGAAAAGTTAACCCATGTTCCGAATCTGTTGAGTTATGGAACAGCTTTTGTCACTTTTTTTACTTCTTAATTCTTGAAACTAACACTTCAAAACTGAAGTATCTGAAGAAGTGTGCATGCACACGAAAGCTCATACCTATGACAAACTTAGTTGGTCTCTAAGGTGCTACTGGAAGGAATTGTTTTTATTTTTTGTTTCGACTACGTCAGACCAACACGGCTACCTACCTGTAATAACTTCAAATCTGTGATTGAGAGATGCTGTAGACCAGATATGAGGAAGCCTGCGGTCCTTCCAGATGGTGTCTGACTGCAATTCCCATCACCCCCTAACCATTGGTCCATTGATTTGAATAGGTCTGCTGTCACTCTCACTGAACAGTGGTAGAACTGACCTGCTTATGTTCCAGCGAGCCTACCCTTCAATCAAACAAATTTGAGTGGCATAGAATTCTCGTCCCTCACCAGACCACTTTCCCCATCCACTGAGTGACCAAGAATTTCTACCCAGCCAGCCAATCAGAAGTGAACATTTTCAATCCTCTAATACAGTACAGTATAAAAAGAACCCAACTTCCAGGTTAAGTGTTTTCTGCAACTAAGCAACTGCCAGGCACCAAAAGATACTTAGTATGTCAAACTAAACCCTTCAAATAACCTTGCATATACCAGAAACTCTTATACATTATACATAAAACAAGTACTGTCTCAGTAAACACATTTTAAACACAGCTATAAACTCCACGAATCTCTCTAAACGCCTTTTAAAGCTGTCCGAGTTACTGATCATCACTTCATATTGTGACAGTAAATTCCAAAGTTTAACTATGCACTAAAGAATTGTTCATTTTATCTGTCCGTATTCGTCCAATATTCAGTTTCATTAAGTGACCCCAAGTTCTAGTAATATCACACAGGGAGAGGAACTTCTCCCTATTTCTTCACAACATGTATAGTTTTATACACATCTCGATCATGCCTGCCCTTACTCACCTTGCTCACTAAAAAGTCCCAAATGTTGTAACCTTAACACATAGGGGAGTTGCTTATGGCTGCCCTTTCTTGAATCTTCTCCAACCCTAAAATATCAATTTTTAAGGTGCAGATAGCAGAACTGTGTACAGTATTCCAAGTGCACAATGTGTAACAACATTACAATATTAGCATTTTATTCTCAGTACCTTCCCTAATGATACCCAACACGGAATTTGCCTTTTCACAGCTGCCACACACAGGGGCAATGTTTTCACTGAGCTATCTATCATGACCCAAGTGTCTCTTTCCAGGTCACTGACCACCAGTTCAGCCCCCGTTAGTGCATATGTGAACTTAGGATTTTTGTCCCAAGGTGCATCTCTTTGTATTTACTTACAATGACCTGCCTTAGCCTTTTTCATTGTCCATTCACCCAGATTGAAGAGATCCTTCGGAACTCCCTGCAATCATGTTTTGGTCTTATGCACCTTGAAAAAATTGATGTAATAAGCAAACATGGTCACCTCACTGCCCATTCCTACTTCCAGGTAGTTAATGAGCAAGTTAAAAAACACTGGTTCCAATACAGATATTTGTGTGACCCCACATCTTACAACCTGCCATTGTGAGGACTGTCCATCTACAGTGGTACCTCAGTTTACAAACACAATTGGTTCCGGAGGTCTGTACTTAACCTGAAGCATGCTTAACCTGAAGCGAACTTTCCCATTGAAAGTAATGGAAAGTGGATTAATCCATTCCAGACGGGCCCACGGAGTACTTAAACTGAAACTACTCAAACTGAGGCATACTTAAACTGAGTTATGACTGTATTTCTACTCTCTGCAGCTGCTTCTCTACCCACTTATTGATCTATAAGAGAACCTGTCCCCTTTTCCCAGGACTGCTAAGCCAAGTACACAATGACTACTGCATCCTCCTGATCCACATGCTTATATGCAATCTCAAAGAACTCCAAAAGTTTTGTTAGGCAATGTCCACATAAGCCATCCCAGCTATAAACTGAACATTTCAGCTGAGGTTGTGCTAAGGTAGAATCCATGTGCAAATGGATTCTTAGCTATGGAAGGCAAAGCCCCATACATAATTTTCAAAAATCGTTTGCTGGGTTGCACTCCCTCAGCTGTTCGAGTGAACCAGAGCTTAATGGGGTATGTGGTGCATAATTTAGCTATGGCGATCTCCACAAATTTAAAAGGAGGGGAAAAGATTGGTAGTGAGGCTGCGTTCCTTCTCATTTGTTCAATAATACTAATAATAATACCATCTCTGTTATACAGAAACACATATTTGTCATAAAATACAGCATTTGGAATGTGCATTCCATTTGTAAGGTACATTATCTTGGTAATATTTCAGGAATGAATTAGCAAATTAAAAGGATAAAATCCAATTCATTATTGATTCAATCAATGAAGCAAGGAGCAGAGAGAAACATCACTTCCAGAAATAGCTGTTCTGGCTCCTTTTCTTACAGAGCAGATGAGTGTGAATGAAGACTTAACCATTCTATTTTTTATTATTATTATTATTATTATTATTATTATTATTATTATTATTACCAGCATCATTACACCATCAAGCAGACACGTCCCTGCCCGCGGAATTTCAAACTAAATACTATGGAGGCAACAGAAGAAACGGAGGAAGTGTGGGAGCCAGCATGGGAGGAAATAACATCTGAATTATTACTCAGCATCTCTTTAAAGGTATTTAGGTTTGTCAATGAGCCCTTGAGATCCCATGATCTCACAACTGCTCAAGGCAAATTATTCCATCTCTATAGTTCAGCCTTCACCAGCCTGGTGCCTTCCAGGTACTTAAAACTACAACTCCCATCAGCCCCAGCCAGTATATGCTGGTTAGAACTGATGGGAGCTGTAGTCCAAAACTACACCAAGTTGACAAAGGCTGCCACAGCTAAGCTTATAAGTGTCCAATTTGTAGCCATCAGTTCTTAAACCCACAGCCTAAATTACTCCACTATGATATATCTGTAGAATGGTAGCATATACCAGTATGTATTTGGGGCTATGAGCAGACAAGGAGACTTCACACTCTGTATTATTGGCTGTATTTATAACCTGTGAACACAACAGAATTACCTGGAAGGAGCTATTTATATTCATTTCTAATCATTTCATCCAGCATCCAAGACTAGTTCTCTGTCTCCCCCATTCCCAAGTACCCAATTGCCCTCTCAAAGTATGCCTGGATGTCATTGCTCTTGTAGCTTTCCTTCCATAATTATACCAGCAGCTCACAAGCAGCCGTCAGACCCATTACTGACAGCTCATCCCAGTCTACAGTGTCAGCTGACTAACAAAAACTAATGAAGCAAAAGGTGAGGAGGAGAAAGGGGAAAGGGAAGGAGGAGGCAGGATTCTGCTCCTGGCAGGGAGCGCCTCTGGCTTAATCAGCTGCGCATGAATGCAGGAGTGCATTGTTATGAAATGACAGCTGCGAGCAAGAGAAAACCTCGACACATCCAGACAATTTTCTATTCTGCACTGAAATTGGTGATAACTATGTAGTGCTTCTTCCTTCCTTGGAAGCCAACGATTTTCACATTTAGAGCACTCAACAGCGTACAAGAAAAACAAACAGATGGGGGTGTTTTTACGATGGATGACTTTATGCTCTACAGAATCGCTTTATCTTTACATACTTCACACTTAGACAGTGCATGTTTTTGTCTATCCCACTTAATCTTAAATAGGGTGCTAGGCATATCACAAAGGCACTGAGAGTATAAGAAACTGATTAACTACAAAATGCAAGTCTTCCATGAGCTTGTAGTGCCTAGCCAAAAGAAGAGGTTATTATCTCTCTACTCCCAACACTAGCAAGTTCTCTTCCTGCCAGACCAGAGTGCCACAACAAACAGTTCAGGAATTTAAGGCAATAATTAAGGGAAGTATTTGACTCAACATCTGTCTTTAGTTACAGGTGAGCAATCCATAACTGACTTTAATGGAAGAAAAATAACGGGCTCATGTCTACCACTGGTGCCAATGAAGACAACAGACTACTGGATGATCAGAAACAAGCTCTGGGTTTACACACTCCCTCCTCCCTTCCTCCCCCTGGCTTCACTTTCAGTTTTGTGCTAACCACTGTTTATCCAAAATGGCAAACTATGTTTTGCCTTTGCCCTCCAAACCAGCACTGGAAACCCATTTCAAAACTTTAACTTCCAGTTCTGGTTTGTGAGAAGTCTGTGATAAGCAGGAAACTGACAATAAAGCTACAAGAGGACTAGTAGGCAAGAGAGAACATTGGGGATGGCTGAGACTATGCAATTTTAGTCTGTGTCATTTACATGCTTCTCCCATGTCCACATTCAGCTGCAATTTAAACACAAACACACACACACACACACACACACACACACACACACACAATCCTCTCAAAATACATATTTAAACACCTTTTTTATACATTTCAGCTGTCAGGAGAGGCATCTCAACATTTGGACAAGTGTGAAATCTGGTGGATGGCACAATACATCCCATCTGCGCATTACTGTGAAAAGTTCAAATCAATGATTTCACTGAGGAATTTTCAAAGACCAAGTCCCTCAAGAGAGCACAGCTCATTTCCAGTTCTCCAAAACATGGTTTGGAGCATATTCGGCAAGCCACTGATACAAGGATCTACCACTACATTGGTTGAAGTTGTTCAGAAGATCCTTTTCCATCTAATCTATTTCTTAAACACTTTACTGGTAATGATCATTAAAAAAAAAAGCTCCCAAGTAATAAATTAAATTCAATGTCAGTTGATTAAAAGGGCAAGGTTTAGGTTTCAGAAAGCAATATTTTAAATGATGATGTTCCTTCATGGAACTTCCCCTGTAGCAGGGAAATGCATTTGTTGTGGGTTTCAGCTAGGTAATGGATAATGGTAGTGGGTTGCAGCTAGGTAACTGGGGACCCAGGTTGCGCTGTGGGTTAAACCACAGAGTCGAGGGCTTGCTGCTCAGAAGGTCGGCGGTTCAAATCCCTGCAACGGGGTGAGCTCCCATTGCTCGGTCCCAGCTCCTGCCAACCTAGCAGTTCGAAAGCACATCAAAGTGCAAGTAGATAAATAGGGACCGCTCTGGCGGGAAGGTAAACGGCGTTTCCGTGTGCTGCTCTGGTTCACCAGAAGCAGCTTTGTCATGCTGGCCACGTGACCCGGAAGCTGTCTGCGGACAAATGCCGGCTCCCTCGGCCTATAGAGCAAGATGAGCGCCACACCCCAGAGTCGAACACGACTGGACCTGATGGTCAGGGGCCCCTTTACCTTTACCTTTAATGGATAAATACATTTCTGGTTTGTATCTCTTTTGCATCTCTTAATTCTGACATTAATCTGTGACTTTTTAAATAACAGTTTTTACAAATATGCATGCAAATTAATCTTCGAATATGTATTTTTGATGCGATTTCTCTCCAAGTACGTATACATTTCTAAATGCATTTTATACTGAAACATGCTTTTCAAAAGCATTTTGTTGGGAGTTCTCTGCATCCAGGAGAGCTGAATCAGGCTAGCATGTATCACAACTTACAATTTACACAATCCTCAAGCATCAGTCCCTACATCTTACTAGGTCCACTAGTAAGGGATTACCCGGGTGTTGGAGAAACTCCCTCAGAAGCTGCCATTTCAGCAACTGATTACCTCTCAAGTCCGATGCTGCAGCTTCAGAAGTAACATGCACACCCTTCTCACCAAACTTTCCTTGATTGCCTATGGTAACCTGGCAACAGAGATGTTGCCACTTTCCCTAAGAATAAACTGTGTTTAGCCAGAGTTCATCTGCAACATAACCACTCCACACCAAATAGCAAAAGCTTTATGAAAGGTCATCTGCAGGGAAGTTCAACTCAACCAACAGACGCAGGGGACAAATGTAACAAAAGCTATACAAGGAGCTACAAGGAGGGGATACTTTACAATCACCTCCAGATTATCAGACTAACTAAACCAGTGGTGGCCAAACTTGGCCCTCCAGTGGTTTTGGGACAACAATTCCCATCATCCCTGACCACTGGTCCTGTTAGCTAGGGATGATGGGAGTTGTAGTCCAAAAACAGCTAGAAGGCCAAGTTTGGCCACCACTGAACCAAACCAAAGGTGGGGAATCTGTGGTTCTCCATCCATTGTTTGGCTCCAACTCCCATCAATGCCAGCCAGCATGGTTCGAGGTGATCACAGTTGTAGTCCAACAACATCTGGCCACATGTTCCCCATCTATTGACAGATGAATTTTCAAAATTTATTCTTTTATTTTGATCTAACTTTCATACTATTATCAGTTGGAACCTAATACACAAGCTACTTAAACCAAAGCAGTACAGTCGTACCTTGGTTTTTGAATGGAATCCATTCCAGAAGTCCGTTCAACTTCATAAAACGTTTGACAACCAAGGAAGTTCCTGTATGCAATCGGAAGCTGCAGAAGCCGTGTCAGACATTCGGCTTCCAAAGAACGTTTGCAAACCGGAACACTCATTTTGTGCCGTTTGGGAGACAAAATATTCAAGTTCGGGATCAAAGGGACGACTGTACTGGTTTTTCTTTGAGGAAAGTAAGAAGATGGAAACGTCTGACTTAGGTTTGGGTTTCCTACAACAACAACATCATCATCACCTCATGTTACAAATCCTCAAAGACCAGCACATCCACTGCCACTCCTGCAGATGTAAAGAAGAAGTAGGGCTGTGTGTCATCAGCAAATTGCTGACAACGTACAACAAGACTCCAGATGATCACAGTCAGTGGTTTCCTAGATGCTAAGTAGCATGGGGGATAAGGTAAGAACCCTGAGAAATTCCACATTTGAAGGCTTCACAAGGCTGAGTAGCACACCCCAAGCATCACCCTCTGGAAATGATCACCCAGGTAGGACCCCCAACTCAGGATACCACAGCTGATGGCATTGAAAGCTTCTGAGAGGTTGAGGAGAGTTAACAGAGACATGTTTTCCATGTCTCTTTCTTGACAGGGGCAGGGCGGAGAGCAGGCAGGGGCAGGGCAGGGCATGCCGCCTGCGAGGGCGGCGTGCCCAGCACGGGCACAGGGCAGCCACGGCGGAACCCCCACCGGGATCGCGTTGCCAGGGGCAGTGCATTCCCCCCCCCCACTCCTCGTCCTCCACCAGTGCAGAGGGGATGCTCGCACAATATCTCCTGCAAAATCTTGCAGGGCCACCCCCAGGCTTCCAGATCCAGTGTGCCAAGAGTGCCTTGCCCAATAAGCAAGGTAGAGAGCTTAAAAGCTCTTATTGTGTTGGGTGCATTTAATTTGCACAATTTCAATTGGCTATCCTTCAACCATGCAAGGTTGAAATCGCACAAGTAAAATATACGTAAGATGCAATTGGTAGTATACTACTTGATGCAATTGTACTAATACTAGCTGCCAACAATAAGTGGCCAGCAAGGTGATGTTTGGGTTTTTAAAATGTTAGATTTGCCATGTACAGAAAAACAATGTTTTCTGCACAAAATGCTACAGTCACCCCTGCAGTAAAAGGCAATAGCTATTTGGCAACAGGGACTATTCTGCAATACAGCATCTTGTTCTGTTTATAAATGGCAGCTTTAGATTTTGTAAACTAATCACATAGATAATTGGCCGGTTTCCCAGTGTCAACAATAACTTCCATTCCAAAAATGCTAAGCCATTTTGAAACATTAGTTTTCAATGTTATTTTATTTTTACATGAATGCATCCAGTTCTTCAGACCCCCTTGATTTACCCATATGGGCTGCTAAGGCCCAACACCATTTAGCTGCTGTGCTATGGAAATATCACTGCAATAATACCATTCATGAGGGATAATGAAGGGGCAACTATTTTGATATGTCATTTCACTGTAACAATGACATTCAGGGACATGCCTAGAGGAAGAACGAAATTGCATCCATTTAAAACATTTCTTGAGCATCATGAAAGGATAAAATATACCCCCAGTGCAAGAAAAGGAAAGCAGCATAGTCAATAAAGCTGCCATTTAGTCCAATTTAACACTTGGTGAAAAGGGGTGGGGGGATCATCATGTGTTCACCAAGGCTATCTATCTCTCCAGACACACCACCAATGATGTTCGTTTCTAATAAGAGTGCAAATGACCAACAGCAACCAAACTGGGAACTCCAAAAAGGAACTGGTAGAATAAACAAATAAAGATAGACAAATAAAGATAGTTGTAAGGGGAAGAGAATACAGAGATCCCCCTCCCATCATCAAGAGCAGCTCCTCCAATAGCAGCAATGCCAGCGGGGAGGGGGAGGGGTCCAGTGAGAAAGGAGGAAGAGGGATGCAGGGCTCCGGCAACACAGAAGAGCCCCTGCTACACATGAGGGAGGAAGAAAGAGAGGGGGAAAGGGGGGAGAAGGAAAACATGGAGCGCAGACCCTTTTTTCCTCCGGTTCCGGAATTATGCAGAAGAAGGCGGGGAAGAAGGTTTGCCGTCCCGAGACTCTTATGCTGGAAGAAGACGAGGGGCACACCATTCCCGTATTCTGCCTCGGACTAAGCAAGTTCTACACACCCATTCCACTGTAAATAGACTACACTAAATAAAACTGTCTAAAGACAAGAATGTGGAGCGTCGTTACTCTAGAGTAGTCGCAACAACAGCCTCTGACAATAGTCAATAGTCCAACATGTTCTAGACCTCTGAGTGACATGACCTTCTCTGCCTTTCCTATAGAGTTTGCATCCAGAGTCCAGACATCCTCTCCCCATGTCCATGCACGTACAGCTGTTTGTTTATCGCTTCCCTGGGATACAATCCTACACCTTTGTATGTGAACACTGCAACCGCCACCCCAAACCACCAGCAAGTTCCTTTCTGCCAGCATCCTAACCAGCTGAGAATGACGCACGTGGTTTTGTTACTCTCGCACACTCCACAGTGACACAGCATGACGGAGTTGTTCCTATACCACTGTGCACATGCAGAGGACCTTAGCAAGCTGCAATGTCAGGTATTTGTCTAAAGATGTAACACAGAGGGCAACATACGATAATATGGCCCATCACCACAACAGCTTCTGCTGTCATGTGCCCTGTGGATAGGTCTTGGCAAGGTTGGTCAGAAGTGGAGGTGGAATGGGACAAAGGTGCAAAATTGGATCCTGGGCAGGGGTCCTGCAGTCTGGGAGGTGCTAACCTAGGCACTGGGGAGAAGACAAGTGGGTTGTCAGGAGAGACGGCAAATGGCCCAACTGCCAAAGTAGAGCAGCCTGACTTGACTGCAGTGGCACCCCATCAGTGAAGAGTCCCACATTCCCAAGGGAGGCGGCCAAGACTAGACTGGACAGTGAGCCAGCCACATTGACTCCAGCTTCATCATCAAGGAGACTGCAGTGACAGCACACACAGACACAACCTACACATAGGAATGCCCACTTGCTTCCTCATTCCCATGGCTCAGGAAGAAAACTGCAAATGACTGTGCCAACCCCACTCTTCAAAAGGAGAGATCACGGGGCATGTCAAGTGCTGGGACAACACCTTAGCTTATGCTTAACCATGCATCCTAGGGCTCTGTTGTGACTTCTGAACCGTGTGACCTGATTTGTGCTTGGACACTGTACTGAATTCTGGAATAAAGCCTTTAATAAAAAATCTAGCTGAGAGTCCATATACCAAGTCTGCACAAGGCAGCCATGGCATCTGCTTCCAGGAAACTCACAACCGGTCCTGGCCCCCCCCCCAAAAAAATGTTCCCAGTGCCGCACACACGATTCAGTTTTCTTTGTTCTGGCTGCCCTCTGTTCCTGCAGCCAAACCCTCTCCTTCACTTATTTACACCCAAAGCCCCCAGCTCGCCTGACATCCTCCCTAGCTTCCTCTCTTTGTTGCTTAGGGAACAGCTGATACAAATGCTAGTTCTGTAATTACCAACAATCCCAAGGGACTTGTTTCTACAAATTTTATTGCAATTCAATTTTGGAATTCAGACTCCTGGCATCTGGTTCCTTGCTTATTGCACCCAGAATCATACATATAGTCCAGAACACCCCTCAGAGCTTGAATGAATTATGTGAGTTAATGTCTGCAATCTTTTAACGTTTGTTCTCAAGATCTCCCTAATTGTATTCGGTCACTGGCTCCAAACAGATTTTTCAGGTAAATCCAATACTGGGTGAATCAATGCCGAAAGCCTACTTCTAGGATTACGGATGACCTCAGAACATCATTTAACCCGACCTGAAGATTCCATTTACAAGTGGAGAAGGAAATACCCAACTTTGCTCTATCTTTGCATCATCTGTCTAAACATGCATATCCTGCCAACCTCCCATGTAGAAGGGACAAAATATAAAAAGCTCTGAAATTATGAGAACATAAGAAGAGCCTGCTGGATCAGGCCAAACGTCCATCTAATCCAGCATCCTGCTCAACCAGATGTGTGTGGGAAACCCGCAAGCAGGGCCCAAACACAAGAGCACTCTCAGCCTCCTACAGTTTCCAGCAAGTGATATTCAGAAGCATCACTGCCTCTAACCATCATGGCTAATAGCCAATGGTGGCATTATCCTCCATGAATTTGTCTAGTTCTCTTTTAAAGCCATTTAAGTAGGTGACCATCACTGCCTCCCGCGGGAGCGAGTGCCATAGTTTATACACTGAATTTCTCTTCTCTGTCCCAAATCTTCCAATAATCACTGTTGTTGAATGCCCATGAGTTCTAGTGCTATGAAAGAGGGAGAAAAAAGAACTTTTATCAATCCACTTTCTCCATGCCATGCTTAATTTTATAAACTTCTATCATGTCCTCCTTGACTTGCATTTTCTTCAAACTATAAAAATCGTATGCACTGCAAGCTTTCCTCACTCCCCAAAGCTCAATGGGCTCAACCTCAAATACGTATAAGACTACTTTTTAACCCAGGAAAATCTTCTCAAAAGTCGGGGGTCGTCTTATATGCCGGGTCATATTTCTTATACAGCATACATATCCCAAACTCTAAATTTTAACTGGAAAAGTTGGGGATCGTCTCATACGCCGGAATATACGGTAACTTAATTTGGCCTCAGTGTGGTTTAAGCCCAAATTTAAACTTCTTTATGTTTGGCTGCATTGTGAGTTAAAGCCACCTGAATAGAGACCTCCCCACCTCGAGCCTCCCCGCTATTCACTTTTCCCAGGATGCCGCGTATAGCAACACTGAAGGTCTAGTGGACTTCCTCTCAGAGCCCCCCACTTCAAAATTGGAGAGGAAAAGAAAGGCAGTGACAACCATCTTGAAAGCTGGCACTGGACCAACTCTACAAGGAACCTGAGCTTCAGATGGGTTTGTGGTTTACTCAAAAGCAGGCTTAGGATGTCTGGACTAAGGAACCTTAGTTCCACCTGGCTAGCCACTGTATCAGCAGTCTGCCCCAAAGGATGCTAGTGAGCCATCAACTTCATGTTTTTTTTGTCTTTTTGGCCACACAAACTATTCCCTTGTTGGTAGATTAAATCAGTGAAACCCCCACTGTGTGTAGAAGGTTTCTTCTACATTCTTTTGAGTTGCTGAGTCATGGCCTTTGTTTAGGGCAATCAAAATATTTTTTCCTCCTCCAGTGCACCCCTTCTCAATACTATAAAGATTAACATTTTTATTAGAAAGTAAAAGTGACCCAGACACATAGAGCAGTGACTCTTGACATGTAAAAGTATGGGTAAATTTGTTATGGCTGCATAACAAACACCACATGTCTTTAACGTTGCTTTCCTGCTCTTTATAACAAAGCATTCTATATTATATACTAGCTTGCATAACTGTAACTTTATATATTTTCCACGTTGGTATAACGACTTTTTAAAAACACCCAAATATTAATGTAGATATTCGTGGCAGATGAATTATTGCTCTAGCAACTTTTGGGGATAGAAGGAAAGAATATATCCCATGGGGGTATTAATACAGAAGACCAATATATGAGTTGGGGGGGGGTCAACTAAGGCACCTGACCTTTGCCCTACACCAGAAGATGTCCTTCATCCAATGAGAAACATGATTAGCCTGCATCTAACATCTTCTAGAATATACAACATTATCAAAAATACAGAGTATTTTTTTATTTTTATTACATTTATTCAAAAATGAAAGTGTACATACAATCAATAAATCATTCTATAAAATAAAAATAAAATAAAAATTTCACTATTGTGAACATCTTTTAGTAAGAATACAGAGTATTTTAACTCATTTCCTATGTCCCTCACTGATACTTTTTGCAGAGGATTGTATTTTGGGCAAAATTTGCACAATTTTTTGGAAGTCTGCTAGCAGTGTCAGCCATATAGGTTGTGGAGGGTGTGTGATCCACAAGGACCGGCCAACCTCAGAAATATCCATGATAATTTTGTCATGTGCAGCAGTTCTACAATAACTCCCTTTTGTTTTGCTTTTGTTTTTTTGCTTCTAGCAGGAACACTCTGTGCCAACTGTCCATTAATATTACATATAAAGATGCATCTATCATCTATAAATGCATTGTGATTTTTGTGAAGATATGTGCTTCATAGAGCCACAGAGCTGGAAGGCACCCTAAGGGTCTTCTAGCCCAACCTCCTGCAATGCAGGACCACAGCCATCCCTGGATGGGCTCAAACCACCAAACTTCTGGTTAGCACCCAGACGCACTGACCCATTTCACCACAGGAGCTGCCCTACACTTCTTCTCTGTATAATTATGCTTTATCTCTGATCAGATGGCATGCCACTGGATGCTGATCTGTGATCAAAGTAAATCAGGAGAAGTCAAGTCCACAATATATTTTGCACAAGGGCCCACAACCAAGTTTGGCCATTCCTGCCTGGTCGCACTGATATATTTTATTGAAGTGTGCTTGGCTGACTGGATAGAGGATGGTTGCTGAGTTCTGAAGCACACGTGACTCTCAAATGTTGAAAAGCACCTGCATCATGAAGGATAGTTTCTCGGCAAGGACTATCGCCTAGAGGTCGTGCAACTGGAGGAGCCACCGAACGCCTTTGGAAATTGCATAGAAGCAATTTTGTCCTTGTTACAAAATTAGCTGAAAGGGGCAAATGAGTAAAGTGTGAGCACACAGTTCAGCACGTTTCAGCCAGGGCAGAATTTATTTTGGAGCTTCCTTTCCACCTGCCCCAACAGTTCGATGTGGAAAACAATGCGGACTGAGTTATTTAGAAACCAGAAGAAGTGTAAAAGAGAAGGTATATGGAGGGCCACTATTTGGGGTGGGGGTGGGGAGACAAGCGTATATAACAGGTAAATCAAAAAGTGGCACAGAACAAATGTAATTTATAGCCATGTTCTGAATGCTAACCCTTTTCTGGCCCAAAATTATTCCCTGCTGTGTAAATGAGGCAGCATTATACTATTGATACATATACAGTACAGAATACAAATTTCATTGGGCTGCCCTCTGCACCTACAAAGTCTCAGCACTGAGATGTTAAATATAATTATTGCCTTCATTCTATATATAGGCATAGATCTTTAGCATTAAGTACCAGCCATTAAATTACAGGAGCTATTCAGTAAATTGTAGGGTGGGTCGGTTATTTTCTATAGACGGCTGCATTTTATCGGCTGCATTTTCTATAGAATGCTTCTGAATTAGTTTTGGCAAAGAATCATTACTCTGTTAAAACACGCAAGTTTATTAAGCAAGTAACCCCAGAGCTGCATGCCTAGGGTTATGGCTTAAAAAATAATGATATTACACTGACCCATAGCTTTAATTGGGTGACACACAGTCTCCTAAATTTCCCAACAGTTCGATTAAAGGAAATAGCACAGGGTTACCATTAGGTTTGTACCCTTGTCATTGTCATTGATCTTTCAGAATCAGGGCAAAGAAGTGGGGGGCATTCCTCCCCTTTCAAATGTCTCCTTCTAGTATTATGGGAAAAGCCTGCCTTCTAGTTGAATTGAATTCCCCTTTAATCTCCTCCTTGAGCTGGTGGATAGATGCAGTCTTTTAAAATGCAGGATATTGGTGTAATTGTAAATTGATCTGTCTCTTTGGAAAACAGCCAAGAGTGTTCAACCAGCAAAAAACCCCAATCCCTGAAACTGTCCCTCACCCCCTCCCTAACTGCATAAGCCTAAATACATGGTCTACTCAGAAGTAAGTCCCATTGAGTTCAACGGAGCTTACTCCCAGGTAAGGAGGAATAGGATTCCAACCACAAGAAGACTTTTGGGTTGTTAAATCTTCTGAAATAACAATATATGATGATGTAGTTCCTCACACTACTAGAGAGCTGACTGCAAGTCGGGAGGTGTTTTAAATTTTAAGATCTGCTCTCAGAAAGCTTGGGAGTGTCTTTGAAGCAAGAAGTAGGTTATAGGACTGTTTTAAGAAACACAGCAATGCCAGTAACCTACCACTAAAGGGCTAGAAATCAATGCAGCAAATTCACCTATAAAAACATTTATTTTCGTTGAAAAGTTGATAAAGAGACACACAGTCGTGACTGCAGAGTCTTTGAAATCAGACACATTATTCCTTAGTGCCACACTCAAGGAAATTCATCTGTCTACGGTGATGCTGAACCTATATAGCCTATTTGACATGGGCTCTTTGGTTATGAGATCTGGCAATCCACGGGTTATTTCACCTAATCCATCATTAGCGTTCACGTGCCCTTTATGACATACAACAAACCTGGATTTAACAATCCTGCGCCTCCCGTGTGATGAATCTAAACGCATTTCACAATAGGGTAGACAGAAAGGCATGCAGGTTCTCTCACCTTTTCATTGTGCATTTTAAAAAACAAACAAACAGGGAACCGCTGTTACTTTTACTGTTTTCGTTTTTTGCTCTCCCTTCCTAATTACTTAACGTACACTCTGTTAGCACAGGGCACAGAGTGATTAGAAAACAACAGTGAGGTTAAATCACCATGGTACAGCCTGGACAGCCATCTGTCATTAAATGTGTGCAAACTGATACTCTCCAAATAAAACAATTGGGGGTGGGGGGGGAGACACGCATTCGACAAGAGCATCGATAACCACCGGTGCAACATTCAGCCAAAGGCAATGCAGCAATATGCCCCTCTCCTCCACTTACCAGTCTTCCACAAATACACGGATGAAGTTTCAAATTCACTTTGCGCCTTAGCTCCCCAGATTCCAAACAGGAGAAGCACGAGAACTCCAATGCACTTGCTTGAAAGAGATGAAGCCCCTGGACCACCGATTAAAGCTGCGCTCTTCTCTCTCAGCCCCATGCCTCCAGAAGCCTGCTTCAGTGTCAAAATCTGCCGCACAATGGGTAACCCTTGCGTGAGTAATTTCTTTCCCCCCTTTCAGAATGTCTTCACAGGGAGGGCAGAAGGGAAATGGCTTTCCAGCTATTCTGCATGCCAGTTGAAAAGGAGGGGGGGGACTGTTTAACACCAAGGAACAATAGAGCTCTTGCTTGCTGCTGCTGCTGTTTCCACGGCGGCGGCGGCGGCTGCTGCTGCTGCTGCTACTACGGTGGCGGTGGCTGCTGCTGGTACTGTGGATCTTACTTCACTCTTCCCCATTCAGTGGGTAGTAGCAGTTTCCATCAGCTGAGAGAGAGACAGCTGTCCACAGGGGGCTCCAGCTGACTGAGCAGGTTATCTTGGTCTGGGAGGCAGCAGCAGTCATTTACACCAGCTGGAGGGAGAGGGAAAAGAGAGAAAGAGAGTGAAACAGTGGAGGGGAGGGAAGAGAAGATCAAGGGAGGGAGGGAGAAGGCAAGAGGGGGAAGGAACACAAATAGCAAATAACCGAATGCTGCAATCACATGCATGCAACCAACTGCAAGATACTGTTGTTTCTTTTTGCACGTCTATCGGAGGAATACCTATATTCAAGACTAGCCAATAAAAATATTATCATTTTTTTTAAAAAAACAACAACAACAACAACCCATTCCGGAGCATGTTTGAGACAAGCAGGTAGCAACTGTTCAGCACCAATTATTTTCCTGCTCCTTTAAACCAAGTTGCCAGCATGTAATTCCCACTTAGTAGAAGAGCTGACAGGATGGATGATGGAAAATGTTGTTGAAGAGAATCATGACTTTGAGAACAGCAAATGTGGTGAATTAAGCATACTTATCGACAATCAGGATGCTGATGCACAAACTGAATGCACGGTAAAGACTGGTGGGGATACTTAGACATGCAACTGATTAAATTGTCCCTTAATATTCATGTAAGAAGGGTCATACAGCTGCAATATTATACTGTCCGGTGGTGTTTTTCTATCTCTAGTTACATACCCGTTCCACTTATATCTGGGTGCAAGGAAGGAATTAAAGGAATAAAGCATCTCATTAAAAATCAGAATGAATTTCATTAATCATTTAACTGTGCATCTAAGAAAAGCAGCCATTCTAAAATTGTCATTTATCAAAATGTTTTTTATGGCAGTCATTTATTTTTATGAAAAGTAATTTTGAGTTGCAATTACCTCAAAGTGTGTTTGTAAGCATGAATGTGTTAGTAGGCTGTACCATGCTGGGGGTGGTGGTGGGGGAATAGGACAAAAAGTGTCTTAACACTTTGCTTGCTGTAAAGTCATACTCAGAGTAGGCCTACTGAAACCTATGCACTTAAGCGAATCATGATGACTAACATAAATGCATTGATTTCAGTAGGTCTACTGCGTTTGACTTGATCGGGTACCGAGAGAGCATTGTTTTAAATTCACCCCAATGAGCTAGAACAAAAGACAATGCTGGCTTATGTTGCTGCATACATCCAGAAATGCAAAGGCCTAAAAGTAGTGTTCTGAGAAGAGCTATTGTAAAGACAAAAAAGAAAAAAGCATTCTAGCAGCAGAGCAACCAGGGAGTTTTAAATGATGACACTACTGCAGTTGAAAGAGCAAACCTTAACCAAGCCTTCCCATGCTCAGCCTCTTCCACAGGCACTGGGTTTGAAAAGCAGCCTTGATCAAATGATTCCCAGGTCCATTTAAATATTCTGACATCAGAGCAAATTAGCAATGTTGAAGGTTGCAAATTTGTCTTTGTTTACTTTCCACTCTGTTTCGCCTCTAAGAGGGAATTAAAGGCTCAGGAAGCCCTGGCGCTGTGTGAGGCTGTGATTAAGAGAGATAAGCAAGTGTGGATTACTGTTCCTCAGCTGTTGAAAAAGCGGCAACAATCAGGAGATTATGGGTTGATAAGGGATACATAGAAAGCTGTGAGCCTAACAAATTTATAGCATCCATTTCTGACGGAGGGGTAGGGGCTCACAGTACCAGGTAAGGTACATAGTCAAAAATGGGATGCACTTGGTAGTCTCACTTATATGTCTCTTGTTCATTTCACAGCCAAGAAGCTAAGCACCCACCCTCCTCAACAAAGCACAGAACCTAGGGCTTGCCAATCAGAAGGTCAGCGGTTCGAATCCCCGTGACAGGGTGAGCTTCCGTTGTTCGGTCCCAGCTCCTGCCAACCTAGCGGTTTGAAAGCACGTCAAGTGCAAGTAGATAAATAGGTCCACTCCAGTGGGAAGGTAAACAGCATTTCTGTGCACTGGCTTCGCCAGAAGTGGCTTAGTCATGCTGGCCACATGACCCGGAAGCTCCCTCAGCCAGTAAAGCAAGAAGAGTGCCACAACCCCAGAGTTGCGACTGGACCTAATGGCCAGGGGTACCTTTACCTTTACCTTTAGCTGATTGCAAAACATGTGTGGGTGCATTTATGTGTGCCCGCATGTCAACATTTGTACCTGAATTAATAAAACCTTTGAAAGCATTTTATCTTAAGTAAAAACTGCCATTTGACTTCACAAATCAAATTTGGCTGCAGCCCAGTTTCTTTGATAAATACGTGAATACCTGAACTCACAAATACGTGAAGCTGAGGCTTGTGGCAACTATGAATTGTGCCTTTCTCTACTTTGAATCAGAGCTTTTGAATATAAGAGGGGGAAAGTATCTCAGCAGGGAACGCTGAAGTAGGAACAAGTTGCTAGGGTTCACAAGTTTGCATGAGATGAGGGGGGACGTGGCAGAATTAAAACAAAATTTGGTTATTTGAAGCAACGAACGGATTGACACCTCTGTTAGTATCTGTTAGTAACATACTTTTCATGGCATTAATCCAAAGCATTTTCAGTCCATGGGCTCTGCATCTCCTAGTGGGTTCTGCATCTCTTACTTCAAAAGATAGCCCTTCGTACAAAAAGCCAATCGCAAAAGCTGAGTCACCTTCAGAAAAACTTCCATATCAGGGTGGAGAATCCATGGCCTTTGAAATGTTACTGGACTCCAAGTCCCATCAGCCCCAGACAGGAAGTTCAATGGTCAAAGATGGTGGGAGTTGTAGTCTAGCAACATCTGGGTAGGGCCACACATTCCTGAATGTGTCTAATTGGCTGTTTAGATCACAGCCTATTTAGTCATTTCAGAGGTGGAAAATCTGTCTGTATTATAAAAATTGAATTCATATGCACGGCTCTATAATTCGAACTTCCCCCAACCTGGTGCCTTCCAGATATTTTGGACTACAACTCTCAACAAACTCAGTAAATATGGTCAATGATCAGGGATGGTGGGAGCTATCATCCAAAAACATCTGGAAGGCACCAGGTTGGAGAAAGCTATTCTGTATTTTTCAAATAAGGAAAAGGAAAAACCATGACAAGGATTATGGATAACAAAAATAGCTAAGAGTTCTTTCCAGAGCACCTTATTTACCCATCCTCATCTTTGATTAATTTTTAAAATATATATATATATATGGGGATTTGCACATGGAACACATGGCATAATACTTCCCAAACTTGAAAGATGACACCAACATAGCTGCGTGGCTAGCCAGACAGATCTGATGCAGGGGGCGAGGCTGGGGAAAACATCCCTTTACAAAGGCCACACAATGCCCATGACAGTCACTGAAACAACAGAAGTAATTACGGTAGACACCCAACACTTAAATACGGTACAGCCGCTGGTTATGTAGCTGCTAATGTCACAAACCATTCTTCTCACCAAGTCAGTTTTAATAACAGAGGTGCTATTGGTCAAAAGGCATATCTAGAACAGAAGATGAATCCCCAAAGATCCTTCCTAATAAAGAAATGTAGCCCATAGGGACAACATAATAGCCCATAGCACAACAGAACCTGTCTACGTTAGTTCTGAGCTGGAATGGGAGACGAACATTGCATGAATGTTTTGTTTCTGTGAAATATACCTCCCCTTCTCAGCCATTTTTCACACAGCTTTGCAAAAGGGAAGAATACTATTTCCAATGAAGCAGAGGCTAGACGAGCAGGGAATGCATCTTATTGCTGGGCACATTCCTACCTAGAGATACCAGGGACTGAATCTTGGACTTCATGCATGCAAAGGCAATGTTCTGCCATGGAGATATGGCCCTTCCCCAAAGGATGACCCACTCACTCTCAGTAGCTGGAAATCTCCTTCCTGTTACAACTATAGAGGGATGTTGTCTCAGCAGACAGCTCAAGTCTTATGTAGGCTGATAAGACCTTAATATAAATGGCCCTGCCTCCCTAAAGGAACTGGCTGTGTTTTTAAAGGATCCATGTATCCACTGGGTTTTGCAAGTTCAGGGAGACTGAAGTGCTACTGGGGACCTGTCTTCTGAGACTAATCCAACCACAAAAAATATTGTAACCATTCCTGAATCTAAAATGTTTTCAACAAATTTACGTTTTAAAAATCCCAAATAAAATAAAGTTGCACACAAGTCATGCTTCAACAACATTACCTTATGGAAGTTTACATTAGCTGAAGCTAGTCCAAACCTATAAACCTATGGTGTAGCATAAGCTAACATTTTCATATATATTAGATTCCTTCACTTAAGGAATTGATCGTGTTGTTGAATGAGTTGCCATGAAATTTGAAAATGGCAGCATTCAAACTGGTAGCCACACAAACCCACTGCTCAAGATCAGAATGCAGGACTGCAAAAATGAACGTCCAGTTTTTACGTCATTAAAAATAAAATGCTTACAATCATTCTTCAGTCACATAGGTACAAATCCATGTCTCATTGTTGCTTCCAGTTTGACTGATGAGCCAAATTCTTTCTTTAGAAAACAGCCACAAAATGAATAGATTACAAGCTAGGACAACTCCTATTTTTGAAAGTAAATCATGACCTGTTCTCTTTCATACTAGGAGTGACTACGAATGCAACCTTGTACTGGCCTGCCCCAGCATCCCATTGTGACATCATACTGTGTTTTTAACCTCGCTGTCCAATGAGCCGCAGCTCATCTCCATAATTTGCTTTGTGAGGAGACTTGTTTCATAACAACTCCTTGTGGTTGAACAGCCAACTGCCTTTGAAGTAAGGTATATTTTAGACACATTCAACATGTTGCTGGAAACCACGATTGCTGCCACCATTTTGGATGCTCCTACAGAACTCTGGCGATTTGTAAATCCTCATTCCAGGTGTTTTAAGATGCACTGCACGCCTAGGTATCATATGTCCTATGCTTAAAAAAAGCCACGATTGAAGTATCCAAGGAACACAGAACTTAAAGCTCTAAAGCAACAGTGCTGGTTACAGACAAACAAGCAGACAGTGTGGTGTAGTGGCTAGAGTATCAGACTACTACCAGGGTTCAAGCCCTGACTCAGTCCATGAAGGTTACTGGGTGACCCTTGGGCCAGTCACCATTTCCTTGCCCTACCTCGCAGTGTAACTGTAAAGATAAAATGGGATGGAGGAGAGCCACATATACCACCCTGAGCTGCTTGGAGGAAAGGCAGGGCAGAAATGCAATAATAAATATATAAATAAAATATGGTTACTACTAAGACCGAGCTTAAATGGTTCATGTATTTCAGTAACATTTTTTTACTGTTCTAAACAAATACCATTTCAACCATTTTCCAGCAAAAAATATTCACCTCTTCCTTCACATTGTCCCCACCCATCCCTCTCTTACACACTCAACTTGTTTCATATGGCTCCAGTGACATCAGGGCATAGCCATATCTGATTGGCTACATCATGTTCTGATGTCCTCACATCTACTATGTGGTCATTCATGGACCCTGCTCTTAACTCATGTAACTTACCCTTACGGATGTCACCATGTAGCCAAATGCTGATATGTCATCCCAACTAAGTACTGCTGCCAGCACTGAGGGGGCAGTTGGCAATGTGCCCTTGGAGTAGGGTGGGGGAAGACACACACCACTGTGACCACTGCCCCCCACCTTGGCACTCTGCTCCCCCATCTCAACCCACTCAATATGACCCAGGCCTCTCCACGTTCTCCTCCACACCACCACCACTGCAAGCATGTTGCAAAGAATTTGACTGCTTGCACCTACACACTCTACAAGGTGGCCCTTTCCAGTTATGCCAGCAGAATTTTAAAAGGCAAGTTCAAAATGAAGCAAGCAAGAGCTCTCACTGCAAGTTGCTGAAGACTCAAGGCTGGAAATAAAGGGGGTGCGCTTCTTAAGAGAGAGTGGAACAGAGCTCCACTACCGCCTCACTTCCACCAGCCTTCCTCCTATGTGCCCAGAGGCATTCTAGGAATTTCCCTCTCATTGAATGGTTCAGGTGACCACCCTATGTGTTTATTTGGAATAAGTCCTATTGAACTCAGTGGGGCTAGAGTAGGCATCCCCAAACTGCGGCCCTCCAGATGTTTTGGCCTACAACTCCCATGATTCCTAGCTAACAGGACCAGTGGTCAGGGAAGATGGGAATTGTAGTCCAAAACATCTGGAGGGCCGAAGTTTGGGGATGCCTGGGCTAGAGGCTCATCCACATTCCTGCTTGCCCAGCCGCTTGCCCCCAGAAAAACTTGCTGTTTACTGCCAAATCGGAGCAAACACCAATTGGCTTTTATTCAGATAGATGTCTGCTCTGATTTAGCTCTAAAGAGCAGCTTTTGGGGGGGGGGGGTTGCAGTGGCACAAAGGCAAAAACCACTCAGACCCATGCATCAAAAGCATCGTAGAAGTGGAAAACTGCTTGGACCCATGCTTTTGTGAGATGGGCCAAGTGGAATTCTGGACGAGTCCTTAGTTCCAGGCGAATATGGCATAGGATCAGATTGGGATGCACTTAACAAGAATCACATTTATTCATTTTTATCCTAAACATGTTTACTCAAATGTAAGTTCCATTGAGTCCATTACTTCCAAGTATATCCAGGATGGCAGCCTTAATTGAACACCCAGTGAAAATACTGATCATGGCTCCCTTCTTATTTCAGGCATTATGTATTTCCAAGTAATTCTAGTCTATTAATGCCACATAGTTTGTATAAAGGTAAAGGTAAAGGTAAAGGTACCCCTGACCATTAGGTCCAGTCATGACCGACTCTGGGGTTGCGCGCTCATCTCGCATTATTGGCCGAGGGAGCCGGCGTACAGCTTCCAGGTCATGTGGCCAGCATGACAAAGCCGCTTCTGGCAAACCAGAGCAGCACATGGAAACGCCGTTTACCTTCCCGCTGTAGCGGTTCCTATTTATCTACTTGCATTTTGACGTGCTTTCGAACTGCTAGGTTGGCAGGAGCTGGGACCAAGCAACGGGAGCTCACCCTGTCACAGGGATTCGAACCGCCAACCTTCTGATCAGCAAGCCCTATGCTCAGTGGTTTAACCACAGCGCCACCTGGGTCCCTATGTATTTCCAAGTAATTCTAGTCTATTAATGCCACATAGTTTGTATAGATGTTATCAAATTATACAGAAAAAAGTGAGGGTGAATTTTTAAATAAAACTACTACTTTGCTAATGTATTTTAAACCTGAAAACACTTTTTTATTATTGTGAGTTTTCAAAACGTAGTAAATTCTCCAGTAAATTCTCAAACTAAGAGATGTAAACTGAAAATAACAAAAGCCAATCTTTCAAGAGGTGCAGTGCATGTGGCCTCTAGGTGTCATTCTTCACCATGTTTAGTCCATATCCTTCAATGGGCTCCTCATTACTCTGTGTATCAAGTGAAGATTATTGTTTGAGGAGGTGTTTGTTCTAATTTCCCACCCATTGTTTACTAAAGAAGATAAATTTGCCCTGCATCGTTAGAATATTCATAACAAGAGCTCTGGCAACATTAATAAATTAAAAGTAGGTGGTAGATTTTTCTTCTTCTTCCAGTCTTCAGATTCCCTTGAGCAGAGATCAGCCCAAGTCGAAGATAATAAAGTATTCATATGAAAAATCAACTATTCATGTGTGGTCCACACAAACTGGACACCTTAGTTCTCCCATAAGGAAAACTGTTCTGGAAAACTGCAAATTCCAACAGGTACATTATACAGTAGTACCTTGGATCCTGAACACGTTGCGAGTCGACCGTTTTGGCTCTTGAATGCCACAAACCCGAAAGTGATGTTCCGGTTTGCGAACCTTCTTTGGAACCCGAACGTCCGACACAGCTTCCAAATGGCTGCAGGAGCTTCCTGCAGCCAATCAGAAGCCATGCCTTGGTTTCCAAACGATTTAGAAGTTGAACCGACTTCCAGAACGGATTCCGTTCAACTTCTGAGGTACCACTGTATAGGAGGTCATGTTGTCCTCTTTGCTTTGGTTCAGATGTGGTTCTGGACTCCCTGATGCTTGCTAGCAGGTAGTATCTGGTTTATTACTGAGAAATTTTGAATCAGCCCATGTCCCTGAACTCTGATGCCTTCTTGCTTGCCTGGATGAAGGGTACAGAGGGGTGTGTATATATAGAAAATAGGCTATTGTACAAAGGTAAAATTTACATTCATTGCTGCACCCACTTTTGCCTCTGGCCACACCCACCAGTGGCATGTGTGTGCCCTGCAGAAGATTACCCACAAGAGGATGCAGTCCTTGGGCTAAAAACGAAGATAGGAATCCATGATCTAATTATAGGTTTTTCTTTTATAATGGGTTGTATCCAGACTAACAGTGCAATCTTATGCATGTGAGAGCCAGTGTGGTGTAGTGGTTAAAAGCGGTAGACTTGTAATCTGGGGAGCCAGGTTCGCGTCTCCGCTCCTCCACATGCAGCTGCTGGGTGACCTTGGGCTAGTCACACTTCTCTGAAGTCTCTCAGCCCCACTCACCTCACAGGGTGTCTGTTGTGGGGGAGGAGGGGAAAGGAGATTGTTAGCCGCTTTGAGACTCCTTCGGGTAGTGATAAAGTGGGATGTCAAATCCAAACTCTTCTTCTTCTACTACTCAGATTTCAACATGGCTTATTCCCAGGTAAGTGAATGCAAAATTGCAGCCTATGTTTACTGAACCTATATGCCACTGAACACAATAAGACAAACGAATCAATGGGAACAAAGTGGAACCAACTGGTTCTGGATCCAACCCACCACTGCTATTATATACTGATCATTTGTTTGTTGATACAGGTAGGTAGCCGTGTTGGTCTGAGTCGAAGCAAAAAAAAAAATCCTTCAGTAGCACCTTAAAGACCAACTAAGTTTATATTTTGGTATGAGCTTTCGTGTGCATGCACACTTCTTCAGATTGTTTGTTGAGTTTGCCTTTCCACCAAACAATGCTCGTTTGAAATCTGTTTGCGTCCTTAGCAGAGCCCAGAGACATTATACTGCCCCATGATAGATCAAATGAACCTTAAGAAGGCAAAGGGGATGCAAATTAGCACTACATCCCTGTAATGACAGCAGACATCATTACTGGTTTAAATATAGCACTATTATGCTTCTCTTGCTGGCACATAGTCAGAGAAGCTTTCTAATGAATTGGTAGCGGGAGCCCTGGCAATTTGGGTAGTTCATCCCTTGAGATACAGAAGATAACCTTGGTCATAACATGTCACCGTTGCTTCTGAACATTTTCTGGAGAGCGTAAATTTATTCTTTGTGGTGCCACTCAGTGAAGCAAGGTAGCTTTCTCCATTACACAGAGATGATACGAGTAAAAGGGTGATGAATGTTCATTATGTTCACTGCGCTGCTCAAGTAATGCTTGAATTTGCTGAGTAGCACCAGCCACAGAATTCACCAGTCACAAACCTATCATCACTATCTAGCTGCGAAAATGAATGGCAAAGGAAAGCGACATAAATATGAAAGGGCAAGTTGACAATTTGTCATCAGCACTGATGTATGAACGTAAAGCATAAAATACTAGAGAAAACTTTATATTTATATCAAAGGATACATATCCATCAAGGTAAATGCTAACTTCATTCTGGAACTCAGATAGGAAGGACCACCCCTGCCCTTTCTCTAACTCTTCCTGATATATATCGGGGGTGGGGGGGGTGAGAAATAAGATGTGTGTGTTTCTGCTGCACTCTGTTTATGCAAAAGGATAATGTGGAAATCCAAACGTACAGGTTTCCTATACTACACCCAACATTCACATTTTCAGCCTTTCCACACATTCTGCTTCAGACACAAGCACTTCCATTATTTTGAACACTAGGGATGATTCCGTCTTAGAAAGCTCAAAGTTTCCCATGATGGGTTAGTCACCTAAAGAGAATGGATTACACCTGGGCATTAGATGAACAAACTAGACAGCAATTGCTCTTTAGGTTAGCTAAAGAGAAGCAAAAACAGCTGGCTGAGGCAGTTGTAGCCCAAAATATCCCAGGGATACCAGGTTGGAGAGGGCTGATCTAGAGTGAGAGAAAGTGACAGGCAGACCAGTTGGACTCCCTAAGAGATGGTTCTAGTATGGGTTGAGAATAACAGTATAACGGGACTTCCGGTTCGTCGCAGCGGTGAGAAGGACGCAGGGACTTCGCGTGCCGAGGTCCCTGGCTTCTCGGAGGGGGGGGAAGTCCGCAGAGCGAGCGGACTCCCCGTAAAAGCATCGGATAGAGAGTTCCGATGACTTAGGCGTCCAGCGGCTGCTCCGTTTGGCAGATCCCCCGCCGCCCGAGAGCTCAATAGAGCGATCGTGAGCCGGCGGGGTTGAACCGCGGGAGCCATTTTGGGCCACATCTTACCTCCGGGAGGCGAAGCTCCGAGTCCTGACCCGGCAAGCGGCGGATTCTTCCGATTTAAATCAAAGATTTCCAAAGAAGTAAGTGGAACTTTGATCTGGATTCTAAATTTGCCGATTGGAAAAATAGGAGAGACTTTAAAGTAACGGAAGTCGGTCTCTTCCTAATGGGAAACTGGGAGGCGATTTAAAAAAAAAAAAACCTAAGCCGAACAACGAAAGAATTTGGAGTTGTGGACCCGAGAGGGAAAAAAAGACTTTTTTGGAACCATCTCAGCCCCCGAGTCCGGCACCCCTTGAGGCACAGCGGCATTAAGGGGAAGAGTGTTTTGACAGCTGTCAAAAGCTGTCAAACTGTCAAAAGACCGGGTGGATTGATTGCATTGTTGAACAGCTAAAAATTGTTTGAAAACGTGATAGAACTACTTAAATTGGAAGTAAGAACGGATTTGGGATTGAGTTATGAACTAAGGAAAAGAACAGCCAAAATGGAGTCGATCGTCTGAGAAAGGAATTTTCCAGTACCCATTGTTCCCTACCCCCTGTTTATCTGCGGTTACAAGAAGTATGAAAACAAAGCTTTCTCGAGCCTTCCAGGAGACTGTGTTGAACTATTTGCTGTCATGGGAAGACTTTTACAAGGAACGGCAACATCTCAACTTATCACCAGTCGAGACTGAAGTCCAAATCCAGGACTTAGAGGATAATTTAGATTTGGAGATTGCTGAATCTGAGACTGTGTGTGAGGAGAAACAATTGGATGAAAGGATTGAAGAGGACTTGGACTATGACAAATTTGTTTGGGATGAAGCAAAATATGACTTCCAAAAGGAAGAAAAACAAGCAGAAGAAGAAGATGAGAGGCAAAGGAACTTAAAGACTAATGGAATTAAAGATCCTGGAGGGGTTAAAATGTGGAGTGGTGTTTTTGAGGGATGGGAAGGACAGGGACAGGGGGGGGCAAAGGTCTGGAGATGGATTTGGGAAAGAATGGGTGTGGGGTAAAAACTTTAGTTAAAAGGTATTGTTTTGGTTTTTGAAAGACGGTTTTCGAAATCTTGGCATGATAATGGAAACGCTGAACCAATTGGGGGAAAAAGACTTAGGGAGAGGAGATGGAATGTAAAAAAGAAAGGGAAAAAAGTTATGTTTTCTTAAGGGAGCATAAGAATAGTTTGGGAAAGAATTTTTAAGTTATTGTAAATTTTCGTAAGTTAAGTGAGGTGTTTAGGCAAGAAAGCTGCCTACCCCCCTCTCCTTATTCTGAGGCACTCAGTGGCAGGGGGTGCCCAGATGGGTGAGGAGGAAATGGAACCTTGGAAGTGCTGTGCCCTGCGGGTTCCTCTTGTGGCAGGAGGGGACCTGTGGGAGGGCAGCATGAAAAAGGAGGAGGATTGAGTTAATATTATAAGATTAAGATTTGAAACTGAGTTGGAAAATTCGCCACAAGTAATCAGAATTTGTTAGGAAAACCATGAGGAAGACTATCGAGGGAGTCGCAATTAAAATGTTAAAATAACAAGAACTGGGAAGTTTCAACTTTTCCCAATTTTCTTTTTCTTTTTTTTTCTTTTTTGTTTGTGGTGTTGTATGATTATGAAAGAGTTGGGGGATGCAAATCCCCATAACTCCTTCCTCCCTGTTCTCTCAGTGGCAGGGGGGGATAGGGGGGAGGAGGGAGGGGGGAAGCTGAACTCAACTCACAATTGGACCCCTTTGATTCTTAAAGCACACGGGTTCCACTGGTGGCAGAAGTGGACCGGTGGGTGGAGGGAAAATGAAGGGACAGTGCTATATTGTATGTTTTGTTTGTGTCTGTCTTTTTTGAAAATCAATAAAAATCTTTTTTTTTTAAAAAAAGAGAATAACAGTATAACAATAAACATTCGCAACGGTTTGTGTCATCAAGTACAACTATGATAAGACAGAAATGAAGCTCTCCTCCATCTCATTAGCTCAACACAACCCTTCAAAATGACCTCTGAGATTCAGGTGGCCTCCCCTTCTCACCATTATGTGAAAAATGGGGACCAAATCTCCAGAAATTGACCCTCTCTCTCTGCATACCTTTGTCCCCAATCTGTTCTGGGTTTTCTTCCAACCCTCCAGAGCAGATTTGAGGGTTGTGGGGGCAGAGAGGGAGAGGTAGTCCTGTTGTACAGGCAGAAGTTACTGTGCTGACAAAACGACTTTGTTGAATACAACCCCATTAATTACTTGAGAACAATTGTCAGCCACTTATTCCTAGATTATTATTTTTAAAAAGAGAAGCTGAATGCAAATGCTTAATCATCTTAACTGTATAATTCATGAATTAACATAAATACAAAGGGTTCCGTGATTCCTGCCTCACAAACCAGTATATTTGTAACACTCCTTTTAGGTTTTTGTTTTTTGTTTTGCCTTACAATGGTCAAATATAGGGCTGTGGTCACTGAACACAGTTCATCCCCCCCCCAGTTGATTGTATTTTAATTCTTGAAACATGCAGCTATTCATGTTGTGCTTTTTCCAATTTTACAGAGCCAGTGCATGCTAAGAATCATAGAGTTGGAAGAGACCACAAGGGCCATCCAGCCCAACCCCCTGCGAAGCAGGAAACACCATCAAAACATTCTTGACATATGGCTGTCAAGCCTCTGCAACAGTGCAACAAATGATTTCTCTAATCATACATATTATGCACATTGCTTTTCCACAAATAAAAGTATACAACTTTTGAAAATAAGCAATGATTTCCAGGAAAACAGCCATTTTCACTTCAATTAAGTTTTTATGTTCTGATTTCCCTGATGACCAATGTTCTATCTAAGTGTGAAATGCTCTCCGGCAGATAAAGAAGAAAACATTTTGTGTCAGGAAAGGCATATCTTACCTATTATAATATTAAAGAAATTCAGATAGGCTTTTTAAAAAATAGATATTATTTTTTACAGATATTATTATTTTTTACAGATATTACAGATATTTTTACAGATATTATTATTTTTTACTTGGCCGTTGCTAGGATTAGGACACCAGACAATTGACTGAAGAAATATTAGCAGTAAACCATCTAAGAACCAAGGCTTTCTATGGACATGCCTAGATATGGGAACTTCTATGTCAAGCTTCTGCATATGTGGTTCTGCCTCCCTGCCCCCCATTCCTGTTCTACACTTTGATCTCAATGAGAAGTGCTTTTTTTAATGGCTCTGCAAAAAAATGAGCAATTCTCACATATTATATGCCTTATTGTACATATAATATTATGTGCACATTATATCCATGCACATTCCAGGTTTCCTAAACCAGGCAGCACATATTAACAGATACATACAACAATGCATTTAAATTCATACAAAAGTATGCTACAGAAATATAGTACCTCATGGGGCTTGACTCTTTTATATGTATTACACATATATTACAAGCATCTTTGCATGTAACTTTGCATATAATTAAGTCGGTCTTTTAAAAAACAAACAAAGAATGCATGAGCAGCTTAGACAGAAGCAGGTGCTCGATGCAATAGTCAGTCTGATGTGAGCAAAGCTCAATTAGATGAAAACTGTCAAATCCTGCATATAAATCCATTTAAAATGGAATCTTCCTTCATCCCTAGCCATGCCCTCTTATCTTTTTGCTCTTATATCACAATATAACAAGGGTGGAGAATCTTTTTGGCCAAGCAGGTCAAATGTTTATCTTCCCCTCCCCCACAGCCTCCCACCCAATTTCTACAGGTTGGAAGGACCACCTGCCTGTCAATCACCTGATATCACAACCAGACGACAGAGATAGGAAATCCTGTTTACTTATAAAAGTTGACGTGTGGTGCTGGTGGTGCGAAAACAACCAGCGAAGCAGCACTGAACAGGGTTAACCCCTCTACTCATCGGAAAGAGTTAAATCCTGCTCCTTTTGCTCCATGTGCCAAGTTCCCTTTTGGGAACAGGTGGGTGCAGTCAACACACAAGTGAACCCCACCCCTTGCTCATCAGCTGATGTCACCCACTCATCAGAATAATGTCAGCTGACTGGCAGGCATGTGCAGTTGGGGGGGGGTGACTTTGTGGGCTAAATTGGATTCCCTAATACCTCAATGTCCAGCTAGGCCCTTTTTAGGATGGGAAGAACTCGCACTTCTTTAAGTGTTGGTGGGCGTCACCTTCTGTAGGAAGGCATTAACTACTCCCTAGACCAGGCATCCCCAAACTGCGGCCCTCCAGATGTTTTGGCCTACAACTCCCATGATCCCTAGCTAACAGGACCAGTGGTCAGGGATGATGGGAATTGTAGTCCAAAACATCTGGAGGGCCGAAGCCTGGGGATGCCTGCCCTAGACCCAACCAGTCAATCCCTATTATTTGAAGCTTTCTGTGAAGGCTGGAGTCATCTGCATGCCCTGGAGCTTTTGAACCAGACTTTGAACCAACAATTGTCTGTTGGTACAAGTACGTACACTCAAACTGATTTTCAAGGTAATCCTAAATATTATCATCTCCCAAAATATCACTGTAATGATTTGTTCCTACTCCCAGACAACAGTTTCTCAGGCTGGAATGCAAGCATTCAGGAAGTCTCATTCTTATCACTGAGTATCTTCTGTACAATGTGGTTCTGCAAAATCACATGCTTTTAATCACACATATACACACACTTCACAGAACCCTTCAACAGTGCCTTGCCCTGTGTATCTTTAGTTTGCTTGAACTATGATAACACAAACTTTTTTATTTGGGCTAGGCAGTCTTATACAGTAGGTGGCAATATTTGAAAATTACTGCCCTGGAGAAATAGAAAGGTCTAGTATTTGTCAGCATTCCAGTATCAGCACCATGGACAGTTATATTTTCTGTCTTCCCCCATGTGGGTTTTGTAACATGTGCAGTAGTTACAAATGCAGGTGCATTTGGAATATTTTAGTAGTACAGGTGGTTAAGCTACACTAGTGTACACCAATGAAAGTGGCTAAACCAAGATAATATGGGTCTGATATCCCATCACTATTTAAAGCCTTATATCTTTCAGAATAATGTCTAGAACACTTTGCTAAGAGTGGGGACCATTTAAACCTCCAAACGCTTTGGATAAGTTCACATCGAAAATCCTGTGGTCTATTCTTAAACTGAGATCTCTGTTATCCTAGTCTAAGCACTAAACCACCTTTGACATACTTTTATTTTACTGCTGGAGGGGAATGGCCTGAGAATGCATAAATACATTTTTACTTGGGATCAAATACTTTGTAACCACGTTAAGCACCGCAAAACACTTTTAAATGTACTAAAAACAAAGCATGTATTAGTTGAAATAGTTTTCCCCAAGAACAAAATCAGTGAAAACTATTTAAATTTCCAATTATCATTCAAATTAGTTTTGGATGTGACATGTGGGGATTTTTTATTTTATTTTTTGCTGACGTTCACACCAAGAAATCAATATAAAGCTAGTATAATTATTTATTGGAGTAAGACTCTTGAAAACGGACTTGAAATCACTATTTGGATCCACCTGCAGGCCTTTTCAGCCTGACTGCAGCTGAGAGGATGAGACAGCAGGGAAACCCATTCAGGCTGATCCAATTTAGATATGCAAATTTTATCTCGTGTGCTTGAAAGAAACATTATGGCGCAGCATAATTTGCACCTTGAGTTCTAAGGAAAAATATTTCTAATCTAATGAAAACATGCCTCCATTGTTCATTTTCACACTCACCGGGTTTGATCCAAAACTATTCTTCACTTGCAAACTTCATACCTCTCTCTTGCTCTGTTTCATGTAAAACCATTAATTGAATATTAAAAAAAAAACAACTAAATGAACTTTTAAAAGAACTGTGGCTGACTACTACTACTACAGGCAAACTGTAACTTTATGGCACTTTTAACTGGTAAACTAATACATGACCATCTTCAGAGGATCAGTATTGAAAACATCCATGCTTTCTTTGAAAGAAACTGCCCGTGAAATGTCATAAGTGTATCTATGTATATTAAACTAAGCAGCAGAATTAGGGCAGCAGACCCCAGAGTCAGAACCTCAGAGTGACAAAAAGGAAAGCACAGGCTGAGGGATCAGGTACCAGGAAGTGATTCCGCAAACAGCACAGGAAGGACACAGTGTGGATTTCGAATAGACACATTTAATAAAGGACTTCGTGTTATATAACTCCTGTCTTCTTCTTTTCTGCAGTTGCAAATAACAATGGTGAAAGGAAAAATACAGTGACAACTGCACCTGAACAACAACAACAATAATAATTTATTATTTATACCCCGCTCATCTGGTTGGATTTCCCCAGTCACTCTGGGTGGCTTCCAACAGAAAAATGAAATAAAATAATCTATTAAACATTAAAAGCCTCCCTAAACAGGGCTGCCTTCAGATGTATTCTAAAAATCTGGTAGCTGTTTTTCTCTTTCACATCTGATGGGAGGGCGCCACTACCAAGAAGGCCCTCTGTCTAGTTCCCTGCAACTTGGCTTCTTGCAACGAGGGAACCGCCAGAAGGCTCTCGGTGCTGGACCTCAGTGTCTGGGCAGAACGATGGGGGTGGAGACGTTCCTTCAGGTTACTGGACCAAGGCCATTTAGGGCTTTAAAGGTCAGCACCAATACTTTGAACTGTGCTCGGAAACGTACTGGGAGCCAATGTAGATCTTTCAAGACCGGTGTTATGTCTCGGCAGTTGCTCCCAGTCACCAGTCTAGCTGCCGCATTCTGGATTAGTTGTAGTTTCCGGGTCACCTTCAAAGGTAGCCCAACATAGAGCGCATTGCAGTACAGTGGTACCTCGGTTTATGAACACAATTGGTTCCGGAAGTCTGTTCATAAACTGAAGCGTTCATAAACTGAAGCGAACTTTCCCATTGAAAGTAATGGAAAGTGAATTAATCCATTCCATATGGGTCCGCGGCATTCGTAAACTGAAAATTCGTAAACCGAGGTGTTTATAAACCGAGGTTCCACTGTAGTCCAAGCGGGAGATAACTAGAGCATGCACCACTCTGGCGAGACAGTCTGCAGACAGGTAGGGTCTCAGCCTGTGTACCAGATGGAGCTGATAAACAGCTGCCCTGGACACAGAATTGACCTGCGGCTCCATGGACAGCTGAGAGTCCAGAATGACTCCCAGGCTGCACACCTGGTCTTTCAGAGGCACAGTTACCCCATTCAGGAC
Organism: Zootoca vivipara; assembly: GCF_963506605.1. NCBI lineage: Eukaryota > Metazoa > Chordata > Lepidosauria > Squamata > Lacertidae > Zootoca > Zootoca vivipara. The sequence goes on along the minus strand of NC_083287.1, from coordinate 28,783,175 downwards.
CAGGGAGTCCTCCACACCTGCCCGCCTCCTGTCCCCCACAAATAGTACTTCTGTCTTGTCAGGATTCAACCTCAATCTGTTAGCCGCCCTCCATCCTCCAACCACCTCCAGGCACTCTCACAGGACCTTCACCGCCTTCACTGGTTCTGATTTGAAAGAGAGGTAGAGCTGGGTATCATCCACATACTGATGAACACCCAGCCCAAATCCCCTGATGACCTCTCCCAGCATGTAGATGTTAAAAAGCATGGGGGAGAGGACAGAGCCCTGAGACACCCCACAAGTGAGAGCCCAGGGGTCCGAACACTCATCCCCCACCACCACTTTCTGAACACGGCCCAGGAGGAAGGAGCGGAACCACTGTGTGACAGTGCCCCCAGCTCCCAACCCCTCTAGACGGTCCAGAAGGATGTTATGGTCGATGGTGTCAAAAGCCGCTGAGAGATCCAGCAGAACTAGGAAACAACTCTCACCTTTGTCCCTAGCCTGCCAGAGATCATCAACCAGTGCGACCAAGGCAGTTTCAGTCCCATGATGAGGCCTGAATCCCGACTGGAAGGGATCCAAATGGTCCGCTTCTTCCAAGCATACCTGGAGTTGTTCAGCAACCACTCGCTCGATCACCTTGCCCAAGAATGGAAGATTTGAGACTGGGTGATAGTTGGCCATATTAGCTGCATCTAAAGATGGTTTTTTAAGAAGCGGTTTAATAACCGCCTCTTTCAGGGGGTCTGGGAAGGCTCCCTCACAGAGAGAAGCATTCAGCAACCCGCGAAGCCCATCGCCCAGCCATTCCCGGCTAGCTTTTATAAGCCAGGATGGGCAAGGATCAAGGAGACAGGTGGTTGGTTTCACTCGTCCAAGCAGCCTGTCCACATCCCCAGAGGTAACAGATTGGAATTGATCCCACGCAACTGGACTAGACAGGACTCTAGCGCTCTCCCGCCCCGGCCCTGCTCCCATGGTGGAGTCTACCTCTTCCCGATTCTGAGGGACTATCTGCAAAAAAAAAAAACTTTGCAAAATCGTTGCAGGAGATCATGCGGCACATACTGGGCCTCGATGGAGCAGGTGGTTCCACTAAACTGTGAACCACCTGAAAAAGTCTCCTGCTGCTGTTTTCTGCAGATGCAATAGAGGCGGTGAAGAAAGTCTTCTTCGCCATTGCTACCGCCACTTGGTAGGCTCGACATTGAGCTCTAACCCGTGTCCGGTCAGCTTCAGAATGAGTTATCCGCCACCGGCGCTCTAGCCGTCTCAGCGATTGTTTCATTGCCCTCAGATCCGTGGAAAACCACAGGGCTGTCCGGGCTCCATGCAATCGGAGAGGGCGCTTCGTAGCCAGACAGTCAATAGCCCTGGTTAACTCCACATTCCAGCGGGCCACCAGGGAATCGGCTGAAAGGCCACCAACATGGGATAAAGCATCCCCTACCACTCTCTGGAAACCATTTGGACCCATTAAGTGGCGGGGACGGACCATCTGAATCGGTCCCACCTCCCTGCAGAGGGGAAGGGTCACGGAGAAGTCCAGTTGCACCAGGTAGTAGTGATCTGACCATGGCACTTTTTTAGTTTTGCTTTTACTTAGTGTCAGATCACCAACATCCATAGAGGTAAACCCCGGGTCCAAGGCATGTCCGTGGCTATGAGTTGGGCCAGACTTTTTCAGGGACAGCCCCATGGAGGCCATGCTTTCCACGAAGTCCCGAGCGGCCCCTTGTAAGGTTGTGTCGGCATGGATATTAAAATCCCCTAGGACAACCAAACTAGGTGTCTCCATTGAACGTCCGCCACGACCTGAAGCAGCTCAGGCAGGGAATCCTTGGTGCAGCGAGGAGGTCGGTACATCAGAAGGAATCCTGTGCTGCCCCTATTGCCCAACTTCCAAAACATACACTCAGAGAACTGGGTCTTCCCAATAGGATGCCTGGTGCAAACTAGTGACTTCCTAAAAATCACTGCAACCCCCCCCCTTCCCACCCACAAGGCCTGGATTGCTGTGCGTAAGAGAAACCTGGTGGACACACAGCAGCTAAAAAAGGCCCATCTGCTTCATCCAACCAAGTCTCTGTTACACATGCCAGGTCAAGTCCTCCATCCATGATCAAGTCATGGATGGCAGTGGTCTTATGAATCATTGACCTGGCATTGCATAGCAATACCTTCAGGTCGTGTGGGTATCCCTTGCTGATTCCAGTATCCATCCGGTCAAGGCCAGACCTGGAGTCAGGGATAGTCCTCAGACAATGACTAAGCCTGCCTCCTCGGTAATGACATGGTCTGGTCTTAGCGTAACTCCTCCTACCCGTGATCACTGAGATCGGTTGTCCCAGTGCCACACACACACACCCCTGTGGAACCTGCCCCAGTCTTTTTGTTGGCTGTGACCCTCTCCCAGGCAGCCCTGACCCCTCCCCCTAAGAACAAATTAAAACCTATATAAAACACACAATAAACCACAATAAAATACTAACCAAGAAATAAAAATTACAAAAGTAACAAAATTAAACAAGTTCCAAAACCCAAAAAAAATCCACCCCCCCCCCACACCATAATGTATTTAAAATGGTAAAAAGAAAATTTTAAAACATTTTGAAAATAACTCTGCAGTTCAGGAAGCCAACTGCCCAGGTCCCTTTTACAGGCTCAGGGCCAAGGGCATGAGACTTGTAAATCAGACCATTTCTCACCATATTTTTATTTTTGTTTTTATTCATTGAATATTTAGCATGCCCTTCATCCAGAGAGGGGAAGGCCATAGCTTAGTGGCCAAGCATGTACGTTGCACAGAGAAGGCTCTGAGTTCAACTGCCAGCAGTTCCAGAGACGCATGGGAAAGACCTTCAGGCTGAAATCCTGGAGGACCAGCCAATGTAGACAGTACCAAAGAAGTCTAATCTTTTTTTGGACCAGGGGCAACATTAACCCTTCGCCAACCCTATAGCAGCTACATGCTACTGGTGGGTGCACCAAGAAGTGCTTGAAGCCACACTCCCTACACTCCCTTGTACAGGCATAAGCACACTGAGCCCTCCAGATGTTTTGGGACTACAACTCCCATCATACCTCACCACTGGTCCTGTTAGCTAGAGATGATGGGAGTTGTAGTCCCAAAACATCTGGAGGGCCGAGTTTGCCTGTGCCTGCCCTAGTACAACCCTTTCATACATACCTGGTTTTACATACTGGGGCGGGGGGGGGCACACACACCCACACACCCAAAATGAAACCCTAAAAATTAGTAAATGGTAGCATTTTTATTCATTGGAGTATTGAAGGGAAGATTGCAGGCCAGTAGAAAAATGGAGGCTAAGCTTTCTTTCCAAGCCAGTGTGTCACGTGGGACAGAGTTGTTAGCATGACAAAAGGTGCTGATGGCCCATAGTGATCCATTCTAAATATCTGCATGTCCGCAAATCTAAGACCTAACATAGTGTACACATCTTATAACAACTGGATCTGCTCCTTTACTTATAATGCACTGATCCCATGAGATTATGTGAAGATTCCTTTTCTACATAGACAGATCTTAATTATCACCTTGCCACAGTAAATACTTCTGCTGAGTCTCTAGCTTTCGTCTCATTTTTATGAGCCTTCCCTTGAGAATAGATGCTTATATTTCCAAGTTGCCAAGCATAACAATTTCCTCCCCCCCCCCCAAAAAAAGAAATTCCCTCTGTAATTTAAAAACAGATTATAGATTCCTTGGATTTTACTGACTTACCAAGTTTTTTTATTACAATTTTTTTAAATAAAAAAAGGACTGATAAAATCTATTTTCTTTCTGAAGACTACAAGCAGAACAAGACGGGTTGTGGAAATAGCTGCATATGTAAATAGCTGCACTTATGTTAATGCATCCCAAATCAAATTGTATGTGTATTTTAAAGGCATGTTCTGTACATTAATAAAAGACAATATTGTCAACTACAATATGAAACCTCGAGGTGAGGGTTTCATTCACTTCATTTAAAAATTGTCACACTAATGTTGCCCCATGGGAATCCCTCAATGAACATTCATACAGAGACAGATAATATTGTACCTCATCCCTTCAAAATAAATGCTTTTAGGTTTCTGAAATGCAGAAGCTGCTGCCAAAACCATGAGATCCATATTCTGGCAAGATTCAAGATAAGGGGATATATTAAATAAATGCTGAAGAAAATATTATTCAAATTCTTGCTGTTATTTTTTTTAAAAAAAAATCTTATTTTGATGCAGCAAAGCTCTGCTCAAGAAATTGCCTTTCAAATCTTGATCAGATTATCCAGTCACAGCTGCACAAAAGGAAACTCTTCTCCAGTAAATATTTGCAATACATTATAATCTCTGGCTTTGGTGATTAACAATCCATAAAGAGATTTTAAGCAAAGCTATCAGTTTAATCTAGCAAAGCTTTACATCCAGAATGTCAGACAGAATCAGATGGTTCTAGTAGTGAGGCAATGATGCGGCCACATTTTCTGAACCAAGACATTGAATTTTTAAAACCCCTGAGAGTTAAGGCCCCATTTGCTCCATCTGTGGTGCATCATGGGGGGGGGAGAGAAGATGGGGTTTTGTGTGGAATCATCTATGGAATAGCATGTTGTTTCCAAGCTCCAATAATTCACCCGCAGAGCACAATGGCAAGTACACATTTTGGGGATCCACATTGCTTTCAGAATAAATCATCATGAAAACCTGTTTCTCAATAGCTACAGAGAAAAGAGCTAGGTTAATTTAAACGGATGTCTATGTGTTGTTTCCAAATGCCATCAACATTTGCCACTGCCTTTTTGAAAATACATGTGTTTATGGTGAAGTGTGTTTGTTTTCACAGACTCTTTATGGTGTGCATTTTCTTTATTCCTGTCTAAAGCCTCAGTATACTTTTAAAATCTACTGTATTGGCCCGAATATAAGCCGCACCCGAATATAAGCTTCACCTTTCAAATTCAAGGGGGGGGAGGAATAAAAAAAAAGACAATACCCGAATACAAGCCACTCCCTTAAAATTCCACGGGCACTAACACCCATTCCATTTTACCGTATGTCTGTTTCAGCAGCGATATCGTAAAAGCCCATTTTTGTAAGGTCGCGAATTTAAGCCGCACTTTAACTTTTCACAGTCGGAATTGGGGGGGGGGGGGAGTGAGGCTTATATTCAGGCCAATACAGTAATCAACTAGGGTGATTCAAGGTGCACCAAGGCAAATTCACAAAGATGTCTTCTTTAGAAGAAAAAAATGTTTATTACTGCTCCCCCCAAGTGCTGTCAACTTTCCCTTTTTTGCGGGAAATTCCCTTATTCAGCGCCCTTACTTTCATATCTGGGGGTTGACAGCCCCATAGGATTCCTTATCTTCAAATCCGGGGGTTGACAGCTATGCGCCCCCCCCCCAAAAAAACCAGTAACATAAAACACTAACAAGTTTCCAACTGTTGGTTATATATACAGCATGCAAAGCATGGCAATGTCCATTAGACTGTACAAGCATGACTTGAGCGCATGCACACATGATGCTGTCCACCGGATAGTTAAGGAAGCAAAGATCTCCAAAACATCTTTCAGCACTCAGGGAGATCTAACATCCATGGTTCACATGGAGGATGAAAGGACGCCAGATATCACTAATGCACTCATATTATATGACATCCCTCTTACTGCTGTACTCAGCTGTGTTAACCACTCAGATAATACCGTACTACCGTAGATACCACATTTTGTGGAGTCAGATCCATTTCAATACATTTTCTTGTGTATCTGTACTGAATTTGAAGACCCTGCAGGGTCTACATGCAAAAAGCTCCATCAATATTTTGATGCCAGTTCACTTATGAGAGTCATTGCCAAGTGGGGGTAGGGGCCTGCCTGGGGGGGGGCGAATAGGGGGCAGGGATAGGTAATGGGTCAGAACAGGGTGGGAGGAGACACAGGGATGAAACCTGCCCTCTCCACAGTATCTCGCCTCGGCTTTGCAGACTAGGCTGAGTGGATTTAGGGACCTGCCTGGGTGGGGGTGGGGGGTCCGAATAGGCTGCAGCATGGAATCAACTGAATATGGGCCTTTTACAGGGCCGTGCCTTTGGGTAGAATAGATGTTATTTCACATAACACACGTGGGTAGGGGAGTCAAGGTTGGGACAGGGCAAAATTTTACAGAACACGCACATTGGAGGAATGATTGTGTGCAAAATGAACAGGTCACAGGGATAACCCGGGGGGGGGGGGGTTGGACGGAGGAAAGGAGGGAAATCACAGGGGTAAGTGGGGGGGTTAGGGGGAGGGGGAATCACAGGGATAAGCCGGGGTGGGGGAAGAGGGGGCATAATAGGTCATGGATCAGGACAGAGTTGAGGGATTCACAGGGATGAGGGAGGGGATGAGGGGGGAATCATAGGGATAAGCTGGGGGTGAGGGGAGGAGTGGGGGAATCACAGGGATACGTCATGGATCGGCACAGGATAGGGGAAATCACACAAATAACCCACAGCGATGCGTGGCAGGGCCAGCTAGTATAGTATAATAAGACAGGTGTTTGCTGGGACAGCCTGAATGGGAAAGATGCCCCAATAGATAGCATTTCGTAGCTTGTGCTTATGATTTTACAAACCTAATTCCCCTCAATCTCCAGAGCAATTTTTCAGCATTTTAGAGGTTCGTTTTCAATGAAGTGAAAGATGAATATATAAATGGAAAACATATATCACTTCCAAAAAAAAGAGAGAAAAGGTTGGAAGATTGCCTGTTTTATGGGAGGAAGAGCAAGACCATCATTCAATTCACTGGTGTGTCTCTCATCCAAATTTCAAAACTGGGAGGAAGCTGGGCTCATACTGTGAGTGAAGAGCCCAACATCTGTCTTAATCCTAATACTTTCTTTACAAGAAGCCACAGCCATAGAGAAATGTTATTTTCTAAGGTAGACAGAGGCTGGATTACATGTGGAGCATTCGGACCAGCTTACAATGATAGGGGAACACCGCTAAGGAAAGTTTTGGAATAGAATACCATATGGCTTCACAAGACAGAGAAAATGTAGACTGCTGAGTGCCAACAGGACTACAGCCACCATGGGGCTACTGAGAAAGAAGAGAGGTATTGGTATGCTCAGGAGGCAGCAGGATTTGAAGATTTTCAGCAAAGGATTCAGGGTGCAGCATGCACCTCTACCCAAATACGAGTTCAATGAGGGCTGAGTGTATTCAGTAGCCATGGAATGTAGTGGCAGAAAAGAGAATTGGAACACCTGACAGGTAGAGTTGAATGCCCTTGATTGGACATAATGCTTGACTGGAATCTTGGACAACAGATAAAACTGCAACATTTTGTTGCCAGTCCCAATTGTATTACTTTACTGCATAAAGTGTGGAAAAGCAAAGAGATAGGTGCTCACTTCGGCAGCACATATACTAAAATTGGAACAATACAGAGAAGGTAAAGCAAAGCGATAGAATACTAAGCTCTTTCTGCTCTTCTGAAGAACCACTGAGGCCATTTCTTTGCTTTTCATTTATTAAAGAATAGCTTTTCATGAAAAATTGTGTTTTGTATGCAGGGGCCTGTCTGAAATCCACCTGTCAAAAGACCTCTTAATTAATTTGTAGTATTCTGTCATGGTTAGTAACTGTCAGCTGAACTCACAAAATCAATAGTAAACCTTGTAATACACCTTTCAAGTCAAAGTTCTGGTATATTTATATTTACTCTTGACCATACCAGCATGACAAAAGGTCCTTTGGAAGCTTAGAAAAGAGCAATTCGTTCAGAATGGCTTTATAACACTGTCGTTTAATTGTCATAATTTAACACAATCTCCTGTGTCCCTGATGCTCTGGTTCTGCAATTTAAAGCTCCTTAATGTCTAGTTGACCAAAAATCGGTCACATCCCCTTAGTGGAAAGCAAGCAGCTCATGATACATATAAAGTAGCTCATTTTGCCTCTCTAGCTGCCAAAATAAAAGCAGAGTTTGTAAAAACTAATGTGATTGATTGCTCCACTGACAAACCGGATCAATGATATTTGATTTTACCTGTGGTGTTTTGTATTTGTCTGAGCCTTTTGTTATGGCCTATGGCTACAGCATATGAAGTGTGGTGTTTGTGGACCCTCATACGGATTTTAGCATGTAAAATACCTTCGCTGTAGCATTCTGTATTTTGCATAGCTTGTGGCCTAGATCCAAAGGACTATGAAACTCTTTCTTCTGTGGTTTAAGGTTTGTTTTGGGGGGGGGGGTTGTTGTCAAAAAGATAAATCTACCGTGGTGCATATTTGTTGTTGTTGTTTAGTCGTTTAGTCGTGTCCGACTCTTCGTGACCCCATGGACCATAGCACGCCAGGCACTCCTGTCTTGCACTGCCTCCCGCAGTTTGGTCAAACTCATGTTCGTAGCTTCGAGAACACTGTCCAACCATCTTGTCCTCTGACGTCCCCTTCTCCTAGTGCCCTCAATCTTTCCCAACATCAGGGTCTTTTCCAAGGATTCTTCTCTTCTCATGAGGTGGCCAAAGTATTGGAGCCTCAGCTTCACGATCTGTCCTTCCAGGGAGCACTCAGGGCTGATTTCCTTAAGAATGGATAGGTTTGATCTTCTTGCAGTCCATGGGACTCTCAAGAGTCTCCTCCAGCACCATAATTCAAAAGCATCAATTCTTCGGCGATCAGCCTTCTTTATGGTCCAGCTCTCACTTCCATACATCACTACTGGGAAAACCATAGCTTTAACTATACGGACCTTTGTCGGCAAGGTGATGTCTCTGCTTTTTAAGATGCTGTCTAGGTTTGTCATTGCTTTTCTCCCAAGAAGCAGGCGTCTTTTAATTTCATGACTGCTGTCACCATCTGCAGTGATCAAGGAGCCCAAGAAGGTAAAATCTCTCACTGCCTCCATTTCTTCCCCTTCTATTTGCCAGGAGGTGATGGGACCAGTGGCCATGATCTTGGTTTTTTTGATGTTGAGCTTCAGACCATATTTTGCGCTCTCCTCTTTCACCCTCATTAAAAGGTTCTTTAATTCCTCCTCGCTTTCTGCCATCAAGGTTGTGTCATCTGCATATCTGAGGTTGTTGATATTTCTTCCGGCAATCTTAATTCCGGCTTGGGATTCATCTAGTCCAGCCTTTCGCATGATGAATTCTGCATATAAGTTAAATAAGCAGGGAGACAATATACAACCTTGTCGTACTCCTTTCCCAATTTTGAACCACTCAGTTGTTCCATATCCAGTTCTAACTGTAGCTTCTTGTCCCACATAGAGATTTCTCAGGAGACAGATGAGGTGATCAGGCACTCCCATTTCTTTAAGAACTTGCCATAGTTTGCTGTGGTCGACACAGTCAAAGGCTTTTGCATAGTCAATGAAGCAGAAGTAGACGTTTTTCTGGAACTCTCTAGCTTTCTCCATAATCCAGCGCATGTTTGCGATTTGGTCTCTGGTTCCTCTGCCCTTTCGAAATCCAGCTTGCACTTCTGGGAGTTCTCGGTCCACATACTGCCTAAGCCTGCCTTGTAGAATTTTGAGCATAACCTTGCTAGCGTGTGAAATGAGCGCAATTGTGCGGTAGTTGGAGCATTCTTTGGCACTGCCCTTCTTTGGAATTGGGATGTAGACTGATCTTCTCCAATCCTCTGGCCATTGCTGAGTTTTCCAAACTTGCTGGCATATTGGGTGTAGAACCTTAACAGCATCATCTTTTAAAATTTTAAATAGTTCAGCTGGAATATCATCACTTCCACTGGCCTTGTTATTAGCAGTGCTTTCTACGGCCCATTTGACTTCACTCTCCAAGATGTCTGGCTCAAGGTCAGCAACCACACTACCTGGGGTGTACGAAACCTCCATATCTTTCTGGTATAATTCCTCTGTGTATTCTTGCCACCTCTTCTTGATGTCTTCTGCTTCTGTTAGGTCCTTACCACTTTTGTCCTTGATTATGGTAATCTTTGTACGAAATGTTCCTTTCATATCTCCAATTTCCTTGAACAGATCTCTGGTTTTCCCCATTCTATTGTTTTCCTCTATTTCTTTGCATTGCTCATTTAAGAAGACCCTCTTGTCTCTCCTTGCTGTTTTTTGGAAATCTGCATTCAGTTTCCTGTATCTTTCCCTATCTCCCTTGCATTTTGCTTGCCTCCTCTCCTCCGCTATTTGTAAGGCCTCGTTGGACAGCCATTTTGCTTTCTTGCATTTCCTTTTCCTTGGGATGGTTTTCGTTGCTGCCTCCTGTATAATGTTACGAGCCTCCATCCATAGTTCTTCAGGCACTCTGTCCACCAAATCTAAATCCTTAAACCTGTTCCTCACTTCCACTGTGTATTCATAAGGGATTTGATTCAGATTGTATCTTACTGGCCCAGTGGTTTTTCCTACTTTCTTCAGTTTAAGCTGGAATTTTGCTATAAGAAGCTGATGATCTGAGTTACAGTCAGCTCCAGGTCTTGTTTTTGCTGACTGTATAGAGCTTCTCCATCTTTGGCTGCAGAGAATATAATCAATCTGATTTCGATGCTGCCCATTTGGTGATATCCATGTGTAGAGTCGTCTCTTGTGTTGTTGGAAGAGAGTGTTTGTGATGACCAGCTTGTTCTCTTGACAGAACTCTATTAGCCTTTGCCCTGCTTCATTTTGAACTCCAAGGCCAAACTTGCCAGTTGTTCCTTTTATCTCTTGATTCCCTACTTTAGCATTCCAATCCCCTGTAATGAGAAGAACATCCTTCTTTGGTGTCATTTCTAGAAGGTGTTGTAGGTCTTCATAGAATTGGTCAATTTCACTTTCTTCAGCTCCGGTAGTTGGTGCATAAACTTGGATTACTGTGATGTTAAAAGGTCTGCCTTGGATTCGTATCAAGATCATTCTGTCATTTTTGAGATTGCATCCCATTACAGCTTTTGCCACTCTTTTGTTGACTATGAGGGCCACTCCATTTCTACTACAGGATTCTTGCCCACAGTAGTAGATATGATAGTCACCCGAACTGAATTCGCCCATTCCCTTCCATTTTAGTTCACTGATGCCCAGGATGTCGATATTTATTCTTGTCATCTCATTTTTGACCACATCCAGCTTTCCTCCATTCATGGTTCTTACATTCCAGGTTCCTATGCAATATTTTTCTTTACAGCATCGGACTTTCCTTTCGCTTCCAGGCATATCCGCAACTGAGCGTCCTTTCGGCTTTGGCCCAGCCGCTTCATCAGCTCTGAATCTACTTGTACTTGTCCTCCGCTCTTCCTCAGTAGCATGTTGGACGCCTTCCGACCTGAGGGGCTCATCTTCCAGCGTCATAACTTTTATATGCCTGTTGTCTTTGTCCATGGAGTTTTCTTGGCAGGGATACTGGAGTGGCTTGCCAGTTCCTTCTCCAGGTGGATCACGTTTAGTCAAAACTCTCCACTATGACCTGTCCATCTTGGGTGGCCCTGCATGGCATAGCTCATAGCTTCTCTGAGTTATTCAAGCCCCTTCGCCACGACAAGGCATTGATCCATGAAGGGGTGCATATTTAGAGGAGTTCCAAAAGTAGGTTGTAAATATGGCATGGAGGTTAGGTGTTCAACGGTGGCGGTGCAGAGTCAAAACATTTCACTGCTCTATTGCAAGTCCTTTCGGGGGAACATAAAAAGCCCTTTGGATTCAAGGCAATATAATCCAGATATCACTGGTTTGGCTGGGTGAGGGTCTGAAGACTCTGCATTTGCCCTCCACCATGAGCACAACAAACCGAACTGAGCACCTATTTGGTAGAGTGCTATGCCCAAGAGTCCAAAGCAAGTAAATATTTAATTTCTCTTGGGGGCTTACATGTGTGTCGATGAAGAAACGTCCTTATAAGGCATTTCAAAATTAGAAACACTTTTTTATACCTATGCACTTCAATCAGTTGTTGTAATAAATGGGTTACATTTTGTTAACAAAACACAGCCTTGAGATAAGCAAAAACCATTCTTGTATTCAAATATAATATGAATCCAATTTGTATCAAGCATAAATTAAGCTAATGAGCATCAGAGAGAGTTTTAAAGCAAAGCTCCCCACTGAAATCCACAGGGACTGCTTGTGCAAAATTCATAGCACAACGGGGCACTATAAAAAATACTTACTTCCAACCAATATAACACTGCATTTCCAACCTCAAGCCAATTATTACAATTACTTGCACACAACAAAACTGTTTTATACTCAAAGAGTAGTTCAGAAGTAAACTAATTAAATTAGTACCAAATCACTTGGGATTAAAATTGTTTTACTGTGGTCTGAAAACGAGAGAAGAACATCATGACTAGTATCTTATTATTTATTTATTTATTTATTTATTCATTAATTTTTATGCAGGATTAATAAAAAATAGTTTTATATCTACAAGTTGCCAGTGTCTTTGTATGTATGTTCGTTTGTTTTTCAAACAGAAGTCAGGGGGAAAGAGAATGGCCCACTATGGCAAGTGAATGAATAGGGAAATACGAGGAAGAAAGAGATAGGCATATATTAATTGTCATGGGGACAGATATACTCCAAGGAACGCACATTACAAAAGGTGACAGAAACAAAAGCCTGGTTATTATTATTATTTTAAAAAAGAAAAACTAGTTCTTGAATTTCTACCCATGTGCAAGTTGGGAGGGGGAGAACTCCTTGTGATTGTGTTTATACACTGAAAATCAATAACACTTCTTATATAAAAGATCCAGAGAGAGAGAGAGAGAGATGCAGCAGGAACACCATCAAGAGGATTCATCCATATTTTGGTAAGAACTAGACACAGAGAGAATGAAGACCAGTGAGGTTGTGAAGAACCACATTTTTTGCAACCAAAGTGCATGACTGGGGGGGGGGGAGAGAGAGAGAAGAAGAAGAAGCCAAATAAAGGAAGCAGAGCATGAAATAGAAATGGGACACGGGTGAAAAAGAAAGGATGTGGGCCAGGATGAGGATGGAGAGAGAATATCACAGCAGAAAGTAGCATCAATAAATGAATGAAAGGGGGGAATCTTCAGAAAACAAATGGAAAGGAAATTCACCAGCATTGGTGCCTGCCTGGGATGAGTTCAGAAAGGGTTCCCGTAGGTGGAATCCCAGTTTGCGTAAGCAAACACAGCATTCCAGAGCAGCGTGCACCGGTGCTGTATCTTTGAATAAAGGCACTTCATGAATAAACCATCACGTTCTTTCAGGTCCGTTCCCCGCACCCCACCCCACCCCCACCCCCACCCAAGGTCTCCTGCTTCTGGCAGGGAGAGCTGGACTTGATGACCCATGAAGTGCCTTCCAATTCAATATGTCTCTTATTCTATTTCTAATTACCTTTTTGCTTAGTTGCATTATTAAAGGCCAAAATACAGGCCACTATATACCGTATATGTATTGACATTTATTTCCTTGTAAGGCAAATGTCTTCGCAAGAACCTCAGTGTTATTGTTTTCAACTTTTGTGGGGTGGAGTTTAACACAGCACACTGAAGTGTTAGCTTGGATGAATGGAGGGTAGAGAGGAACATGGGAGTCCGTAGAAACTAACCTTCTGTAGACCAGTAAAATTTACATATGTTGCTCTGCCCATTTCCCACCCCCACTGAGATGTGGGAGGAAGAGCTTCCCCACCCTGCAATTTACAACAGCAACTTTAAGTAATGACTTTAAGTACACTTCTAAACCAATTCTGAGGTATGGCTGACCATGGAAAAAAGCCTTGAGCATCAACCTTTGCTACCCATTCCTCAAACACTGACAGAATTACCAACATGATAAAAGTAATGATGATGGAAAAACTGCCTGTTTTAGTGAGCATAAATTGGACAGGCTGAAAAGCATTTATACTCCCCTAAAAGGATCTAACTGTCAGGGTTGCTTTACTGATTACTAAAGACCAGAATTAATACACTACTCTACGAATATGTAGAGGATGTGTGAAAATCCTATGCAAATTACTCTGCATACATGTGCTAGGAACTCACGACAAGCTTGGGATAAAGAATAGATTTTATAAAAGTTAACCTGAGGTGCGTTGTGTCCCCCCCCCATAAGTAATGCCATTTAGGGGGTCATTTTCTAAGATAGTACAAAGGACACCATGAAAGAATATTGGATTTAATATACATTTTTCTAATATGAAGTTCTACATTTCACTATTGCTTGCCATACAACCTGAAATCAGGTAGCTCTATGTTCTCCCTAAACCATTGCTTCATCTGCCCATTCCCTAAATACCACAAATGTCTCCTACTTTATTTAAAACTTAAGGTACTTTCAATCACATGATCATAACCATTATGCACTCTATCATCTCCCTACAAAACAAACCCACAAAGAGAGCCTAGTTAAAAATTTCCTTCTCCCAATTTGTCTCAGTTTTCCCCCCTCCATTGTGCGGCAAGATTTTTGAGTCATGGTGGAAATCCGGTGAAATTATGTTGTAAAAGGGATCCAAAGCCCAAGGGATCCAAAGCCCAACAAACTGAAAAGCGCAAAGTCCAATGGACTCAACAATTACTGGAGTCTGGAGAAACTACAGATATATGGGTTGTGGAAGGCATGCCTACAGAGGAATGCATAATGCAGTTCTTTTGACCACAGGATACGATAAAAACTGTCACTCTGGATGAGAGAAATCTCTGCAGGTTTCACAAAAACCTTGAATGTTGGAAGGCAGATTCATAACCTTCCTCCTCATAATTGCTCAGCAGTGCATAGCATGTCAAAAAAAATACCCTTCCAAACAAAAGAATCCTTCACTAGGCTGGAGCAGGGTTGGGAAATACGTTGTGTGGACCCCAGGCAGGCTGCTGGCTAATTACAGTAGCTATTTTGCTACCCACAGTGAGAGCTGCAGCATCATTATGTCACCTGGGAGATATGTCTTATGGCAGGAAACCTGGAATTAGCAGAAAAGTCCCAACAGCATGGGGAAAGAAGGAATGCAGGACTCTGCAAGAAAAGGAATTTCATTCTCTTAACTTAGTGCCAAAGTACATGCCCTTGGTAGAAAATCTGGAGGGACAGAGAGAGGACAATACTAGCCACGATGCAATAGCTGATTGTTAACATGCTGGTTCCCAGCACAACACAGTACTGGGAAGTGGTTCCTAAAAACAAGCATATAGTCATGTTTTCATTTGTTCTCCAGTGACTTGCCAGAGATCATTTCCCCAGCTATCATAACTGTTCAGATTGGGATTTCTCCAGTTACTGGCAAACACACTTTTTCAGACATAGCTGTCAACTTTCGGATTTGAAAATGAGGGATCAGCAGCCTCACCTGTCCCAGGGACAGTCTACGGCAGGCATAGGCAACCTTGGCTCTCCAGATGCTTTGGAACTGTAACTCCCATGATGCCTGACCACTGGCCCTGTTAGCTAGGGATCATGGGAGTTGTAGTTCCAAAGCATCTGGAGAGCCAAGGTTGCCTATGCCTGGTCTATGGTATATCTACGGTAACAATCCAGGATAGCAGCGGGAAATGGCGCTGGAATAAGGGAATTTCCAGCAAAAAAGGGAAGGTTGACAGCTGTGGCTTGGAATAAGGGAGTTTCCCACAAAAAAGGGAGGGTTGACAGCTATGTTTTTTGGATAGAGTTCATTGTGACTGTGAAGTTGTGCAAAAATTTACTGCTACCCTTTACAATAACTAGAGAATTCTAACCGATAAGAGAAGGCAAAGCAGAAGCCTTCCTGGGTTATTCCACATTACAAGAAATAAACTAGGGCCACAATCCTACTGTTAACGAAGGTTAGAGTGTATATAGATGCACACAGACTCCCATCATTCACTTGTCGCCTAGGAGGGCCAGGGAGGATACAATCACATTTCAGAGAATGTAGGACAGTGGTTCTCATAGGTTGTGGCGAACCACATTGCTGTGGCAGGGGAGGATGGCAAGTGTGGTGGGGAAATTCAAGGACAATCAATGTTATATTCTGGGAATGGTTCATGTTCTTATGTAGCTTCATTGTGGATGTCTCGTGATCATATTATAAAGTAGTTGTGTTCTATGTTATAAAGCAAGCATGGCTAGGTGTAGTTTCTTATTCTTATCAGTAAAAAGTTTGGTGTGGCACAAGCAAATTCTTTATTCCGAAAGCATAGCCAGAGAAAAAAGTTTGAGAACCACTAATGTAGGGTGATGCTGGGGAGAAAAAAGTAGCCCACAGCAGCCCATGCAGTGATAATCAAATTATATCATCAGGCTACAATGGTTGCTACACTCTCTCCCAGCTTCTGTGCTTCATGACATCAGTGTGGCTGGACAAACACACACACATACACACACACAGAGGGGCAGACACCCATGTGGGCCTCAGTACAAAGAACTGCAGAAATTGCTCTTGGCGATTATGCAGGCTGGCCTAAATAGTCCTGGAGACTTTAATTATTACAAATCTCACCGCTCATAAATGTCAGTTGTCTCTTTGATCTGCCATTTACATCATCAGAATTCAGAAGATTCAGAATTTTAATTGCCAAACCGATTATCACTGACAGGTTCTTGAAACTCTCAGAGCAAATCTCATCAGTGCTGACAGCGAACAAAAAAGAAAGAAAAAGACAACAATAAGGTACAAGACATATATTTTCTGGCCATTATTTGTTGAGCCTAATTGACTATATGCAAGGACAACTTGTCATCAAGAAGCAAGTGTGTGTTTCCTTAAGTACTCACTATCTCATTAAAGCAATCCTTGATTGTTCACATGGGTAGGCAACATCCTAAAAACTTCTCCCTCTAACTCCCTCAGTGAATAGTAAAGGTTCGTCTCATCATTGTGCCCAGGATTATGCTTGAACAGTTGCTGTGGGTTAAATTTATTCGAAGGGTAAGTTGTACCAGTAATTTTTTAAAAAAAACCCTGCTTAGACATGTAGCTTACAGAGTGGTCTTGAGCAGCTTGCTATCGCTCTACCTTTTTTAAAAAAACAACAACATATTTTTATTAAAGATTTCTTGGTTTACAAAAGTATGTGCAATGTCCCTTTTTTCAAGTTACGTTTTCTACAGATCAGTTTCATTTATTGAGACATTAGTGTTACCTTAGAAAGAAATGGGGGAAAGAGACCTCTGAAGTGTGAACCATACAACTGTTGCAACTAGGAGAAATGGGCAGGAGATGGTTAAAGAAGCGACGAGGTTTCCTTAAGGTTCTTTAATGATCAGCCTTGGAAGTTGCCAGGCACATCACTGGTTAAGAAAATTTCCAGTAAATGGCCAACCACCCGAAGGCTAGGAAATAGCTGGAAACGCCTCTGGGAGGTGTTTTGGCAGAGGTATGTTTTTCTCTGCCTACTTTGTCCAGCTAAGGATAATGCAAGATGCATGCAGGGCAGGAAGCATGGATAGGAGCATGGATAGGGTGTGGCCCTCCTGCGCCCCACACCTGGGAGGGCCACACCCAGGCACCAGTGACCACACTCCACAGCTCTACTGGCTGGTTGACAACACCACCCACCCAGAGTGGTTCTCCAACTCCTCCCTTCCTAGAGCAAGACAGTGGGGGGGGGAGATGGCAGAGAGCCTGGCTGCCATTGCATGATGTACAACAGGAAGGCTCTCAGGGTGGCATGAGGGCACATGCTATGAGTCGCCCAGGACCTCTCACTTCTCTAGGCATGGCCCTTCTAAGAAGTGTGTGTATGTAAGAGAGAGAAACAATTGCAGAATAATGTACCTCTCCCCATTGTACTGTTCTTAACTACTAAAACGAACAATACAGTATCTGTGAAGCTGCATAAAATAGAAAGTGGTTTTACAACAGCCACTGGTCAGTTTATTGAATTGGAAGGAATATGTGCCCATGTCTCGTTCAGTGTCACATACAACCCAATGAGGTGCTTTACTTTGGCTCATTTTTTTTTAAAAAAAATTAAGATCTACCTCTCTCACAGATTCATCTCGGCCCATCCTAACCCCATCAATCAATACTGATTCCCTAAGGTTGGAAACACGTTGCTGGAAATTTGAGACTGACAGTTCATAAAGCAATGATGATTCATAATACCGATCAAAAAATTTTTATCAAGAAGAAGAACCCGTGAGGAAGGAAATAAAGAACCCATTGTTCCAATTCAAGCCAGTGCCAAGTTTGCTATTCAACATCCTTCTACGGCCTTTAAATCAGAGCCACAATGTTACACATATAAAGAGAATCATTTAGAATATTGATACTATAAAACCATTTTTATTTCTTCATTTCATAATAAATCTTGGTATTAAAAATAATACTTCTCTTGAGGTTGTAATCTAACACATACTTGCTTGAAAACCTGACCCATTGAAATCTCTGAAGCCTTGTTCCAAGTTACCATCTACACCTCAGTTGGCGGCACAGGCACTCCTCCGGAAATGTAATGTCAGGTCTCATATTCAAGCATTATCTATAGCTCACATTTTCCTGTGTCCTTAGGCAGCCCTCAATGCTTAAATACCACTGACAGTTAAAATAAAAACACACAGCAGGCCATCTGACATAAAACTCCTCACATGCATTCAACAGTGAGATTCCTTGAACATTAATGTACTGTACAGCTGTACGAGATAGCACTATAATTTTGCCTCCTGAACTTTGCATGCTGAAACCTTTTTTGAGAGTTGTGCTTGTGCTTTTATAAAATCCACACTGTGTTACATTTTTCCATCAACATTAAATATTTTGGCTTTTCAGGTTGCTATTTGTAATGCAATATTCTGGAGTCACAGAAAGCCAGTATAATAACCATAATATTTAACACCTGTGCTTTCAGATGTTCAAAGTGCTTCACAATGCATTATTGATATGCAATCCTTACAACAACTCTGTAAAGATAGTCAGTATTATGGTATTAACCCCCATGTAGCAAATGGAAGGATTGAGAAATGTTGACACAACAATTCTCTTAAAGCCATTATTGAAGCAAATGTGTATCTGGTAGCGTCAAAGCAAATGCTAAAAGTTAGTTCAATAGGCAATTGTTTCTTAAATTACTTCCCTTTATTCCAAAAGTGTATGTTAAAAATTTGAAAGGCGCATGTCCTTATAGTATGAGTGCAATCCTACAAAAATATAAGATATGTCCCTTGCAAAGATCCCCAAGTTCACCATTTTTATTGAAGTGAGCATTTTGTGTGTGTTGTGTCCAAATGACCCACAACTGCTGATGTGCAGGGCCTTTTGGACCTGGAAGAGGCCAGAACAGGGCAGGGTGGAACTGGGTGGAGTGGGCTTATGCATGGGGGCCAGCAACAGAACCCACGTGTGAAATGGTCACCACCTGTAATGATAAGTTATAGTTTGACAATTTGTGAACATGTCTGGATCATGCACTTCCTTCTCTGCTTCATTCTCATGCACAGCAAGTCCCTTCCTCCTTCCCTGGTGTGAGACAAACCATAGTTTGCCATTTCATCTGAACTGGCAGACCGCTTGCACTTGTATTGCAAATGGGAATTGGAAATCAGTGGTCCCTTGTGAGTGGGTTCACTGTGCATCTGGTAAAATTTCCTCCAACGACATCAAATATCCGACAGTAAATGTATGTCATGATACACCATCCCTTGTTGAAATGTAGAGAGAAATGGCATACATTACTACACGTAACTTGGCAGGGTCACAGGTTCTATAAATGAAAACAAGGAAATAACCTTACCTTTATGGTAATTGCTTCAGTACAGTACACTGCAGTACAGTGGTATTTTGGTTCTCGAACGCCTCAGCTCCCAAACAAATCAGCCCCTGAACACCACAAACCCGGAAGTAAGTGTTCTGGTTTGCGAACGTTTTTTGGAAGCCGAACATCCAACACAGCTTCCAAGTGAGTACAGGAAGCTCCTGCAGCCAATCGGAAGCCGCGCCTTGGTTTTTGAACTGTTCCCGGAGTCAAACGGAATCCCGGAATGGATTAAGTTCGACAACCAATGTACCACTGTATAGGAATGTTAAATAGTGCCGCTTAGTGCTGAAGGATAGCAGAGAACAACTTATCATTTTTTCCAAACATTAACTTTTCAAAAAGTAAGACCACCACAGTGCAGGAGGAACATGTTTTGTTTTATTCTGGTTTATAAAACACTCTCAAACATTTTAAATAGACAGTTAATAGAAAAAAGTGACAAGGACTCATGGACTACGGGAAAGTGGACAAGCTCACTTGCTACTTTTCTGGAGCCAATCTGACACCTGAAATTAACATTTTTCTCACTTCTTGAACGGAGAGGCCCATAAATTAGCATGCACTATACCTACTCAATTAATAATACTTCACTGGTGAAAGAAGTATCTTCCGCAAATACACGCAGCTGCTACCTAATTCACAACTACTAGAATTTATTGTCATGTTGTGGGCTAATATTGATAAGCTTGACATGACAAGTTGCCATTTTAAAAAGGACAGAATCCTTTCCGGGAGAGTCGGCAATGTTTGCAAACGTGCAAAGATTTAATTTCCTTTGTGTACTCTGTCTGTCACATATAGCCAGGGGCTTGTCACACCTTATTCTCTGACCAGACCTCCCATGAAGTGTTTGTGTATTGTCTGCCAACCTGCTTGCCCTCATGTTTTCTTCAGATAAATGCTTATATTTTTCCTAGGTTGTATCAGCTGCTCAAGATTCATGTTAAATTATGCCCAGCCCTAAAACCTTCTGTCTTTCTGTAATTTAAACTAGCTCATTAGGAATATTTACTTTAGATAATGCTTGCCTTTTGATGAATGTTTTAAGAGAGTCCTTTGCATATTTTTACTTCAGTGTAAATTTAAATTAGCAAGAGTAAATCAGAAGTTACATAAGCCAGTGATGATATGAATCTAATGCAAGAGGACTGTGCAAAAGGGCTTACCATAACCCACTATTAACATGTTCCAGAATAGGAATCTGACACTGCATTGTACGTCCTCTACCACTATAATGCAGGCCTGCCTCATGGCCACCTCTCACTTTAAGACTGCCAAGTCTTTTACCCCATGCCATTTTAGAAGATAAGTTGCATCTCCTTCAATATACAGTACAAAGTGAGGAATGAGTCCTATCTGCAGGCAGATGGATAAATCCAGGGGTAGCCCAACCCACAACCCAGCTCCCAAGTGGTTCAACAATCAATTCTAGGAATTGGATATCTTTGACAGGAATAGGGGTCCCCTAACAATTCTCAGCACCCTTAAAAAACTTTGGGGAAAGCCATGACTCTTTAAAGTGGTATCAAAGTGCTTTAAATGTATGGTGTTAATGTGGCCCAGGTTTTCCACTCAGAGGGGGGAGAGCAATGATGCCACTTCAGAACAAAAGTGTTCAGTCCATCCTCTCCTTTCACTACTCCTTCCCTGTTTCCCCAAGGCACTTCTGAGTGCAGTTTTCTTCATTAGGGCCCTGCTCCTTTAAGCGTCTTTTCCTTTTCTCGCGACAGCTGATAGAACATTACAATGTCAAAACAATCCCTAAATATTATTGAGCTTAGTGAAGGCATGCAATAGCTATCCTGAAATTATGCCAGATAACTTTTTAGTGTATTGAATAAAAAGCTTCACATGAAAATGTATGATATATAATGAGTTAAAATGCTTTTTTCTTCTTCTCCCAGAAGACTCTCACAGCTCCCACACTATAGGCTTTTAAATAAGCCATAAATCCTAAATTATTTTAGGTCTTGGTTGATATTTTCTTTTTTTTTACAATTGCAGGTTGTTTTCTTTGCTCCATTTACTATGTGAAATTGGTATTAAAAAGCTGTTAAAATAAAAATACTATTTTCATTAGCATAGAGAGACAGGCCCTAAAATGATACACCCTATTGCTTGCCTTAAGCTTAACAAAAATATTGTTCATGGCAGACACCTTGCATGTAAAACTGCGACCTGATCCACACGTCATGTATACCATGAAGAGTTTGTCTGTTGCAAAATTCAGTCATTTCAGAACATTAGGAACAAGACTCCTCATGAAGTCAGTCTGTCATTGTATGGACAATGCAGATTCACAAACATATGACTACAGAGTGAAGAACTTCCAAGCCCGCCTTGTTAGGTCCACAAGCCTCCCTATGTGGCTAAGCCACACAAACCTGCCTTAAATTGATGTCATGCTGCATCCAATGTGGGGCAGTTAAAGTCCCAGCTGAGCCAAATAGGGGGTTGGAGGCACTAGTGATCGCTGGCACTTACAAAACCTGCATAAAGTGCACCGCACTCTTTGCAAGCACTGGTGACTAGCTGCTTGCTGGTGGCGGCTATAGAGCAGGGGTTCCCAACCTTTTTGTGGCCATGCCCCAGCTAACCATCTCTAAAATCCTGATCCCCCCCCAATGACATCTAATTCTTATTATTCAAAAAGTGGACTCCTATTCAAGTGGAGGAAGCCTAAAAGGCCATTCACTGTTAATAACTCATGTGGTAAACATATTCTACTGTCATTATACATAATACAGTATGCTATAACACTAGTGAATCAATCGTGATTCCAAACATATTTTCTTAGAATTGCCATGGACTCCAATGGAATTTACTCCTTGGTATACATGTCCAGGATTCCTTGAACACCATTAAAGGTCTAGACTAGAACTTCCTTAGCCTTTGTGTAATTTACTGATATTTACACTGTACTCTTAAAATATTTGAAAGGAAAGTCAATTGAAGTCAATGGCACTGCTTTATGGCCAGTATGCAGCAATTTGGAAAATTTATCTGTAGAATGTGTTGGATAATTAAGAAAACAATCTTAATCCATCTGAACTAATACAAAAGAACAATTTACCGTAATATGTGAAGATATTTCTAATGAGCTTCAAAAATGTAACTCTTAATGGGATTAAACTGAATTCTGAGCAGAAAGTCAAATCATGAAGTCATCCCTTAATTCCTGGCACTTAATCCTATTTTTTTTTTAATATTTTTATTAATTTTCCAATTAAAACCAATTATATCACATTCAATATTTCAAATTATACACATATATATATCAATCAAACCGAATGTTATGCCAAATCATTAAAGAATTTTTTATTTGGGTTCCCATGCTTCAAGAAATTGGGAATTCCTCGCAACTGTCCACTGCCGTCTTTTTTCTAAAGTTCAAATCGTCCTCCAAGTTCATAATAATCCAGATCTTCCCCTTACAGTCACATAGATGTTTTCCACTTTCATCCGATTGTTTCCCAGCCGCTGAGATAAATATCAAACAAAGTTTCACAGATGTTCTTTCTCCTGTGTGAGTTAATCAGTCCAGCCTCCCCATAAATCTTCTTAATGGAGCTCCTTGTTGCGTCGAAGCAGCCCGAAGCAGCGCCATCTCAAAAAGCTCAAATCACTTTCGCTTTCTCTCATAGCCATGAAGATTCACAATCATTATAGAATTTACAGCTTTTTCAGGCAGGAGACCCAAACATCAAACCATAAACTCTTGGTAGATTAATGGATCTCCTTGCCCTATAGCTGAACTTAGCTTCAGGTCGCTGCTCCAATTTAAAGTGCGTCACAACTCATAAATCCTCCGAGCGCGTCCAGAACCCCTTCCGCCCGACTAGGGGGAGGCTTTTCTCATCGGCAACTCCACATCTTTAAAAAAATATGCTCAGTAACAACAGTTATAAAGTTCAACTCACACAGTCTTTTGCTTCTCTTTCACTCCAAACAAGCCAGGACATCGCGTCCGGGAAGGTACGATGCAGCAATATGAAGGAAAAAAAAATAAAAACTCACTTCCCTTATCGCTCCGTCCCCATCAATCCTTCTTCCAGATGCACTTAATCCTATTTTGTGCTGGACCTACTTGAATATATTGCTTGATGATATGCATGGATTGGTTTTATACTCACTTCGTATCTGTAGCTTTGCACTTTGAATGATCCCAGATGGTATGTCTGCATTTTAATCAAGGCACCACCTTACTAAGATTCAGATGTGAAAAACCATAGAATTGAAAAGCTCCAAATGCTCAGATTAATTAAAATACAACTGGTTTAAGAATTCAGTCTAATCCCAATGCTATATTTAGTGTGAGAAGGGTAACCTACCTAGTTGATATAGTCATGTAGCAAACTGATTATGTCATATTATAGCCCAATAGCATCCAGGTCACAACTGTTACATTATAAAAGCTATATAATGGCTTCAACCATTAGTGAAAAACTACCAATTATGCTAAATGTTGTTGTATCACATAGCAGAATAGCTGAAGGACTGAGCTAAAAATCAGGAAGTCAGTGGTTTAAAACTTGCCTCTGCCATGAACTAACAATGACCTGATTCACACATACTGTTAAGCCATAATTAATTAAGCTATGGTTTATTAACCCATGGCTTGGTGTAATATACATACACTCATAGCTGCCAAGTACCCCGTTTTCCCCGGGAAACCCCCGTTTTTACTTACCTTTTTCCGGTGGTCCCCCGTATCACTTTGTCTCCCGTTTTTCTCCGTTATTTCCTCCTGCCGGCGGCCATTCTTTTCTGATTTGCCCTTCTATGAGCACAAAAAATGGCCGCTGGCGGCTTCAAAAGTCGCATCTACGCATGACCGGAAGTGCGTAGACGCGACTTCCAGTGTCGGTGGCGGCCATTTTTGGTACCCATAGATGGGCGGGGTGACACCAGAAGTTGTGTCGACGCACTTCCGGTCATGCGTAGAAGCTACTTTTGAAGCCAGCGGCGGCCATTTTTGGTGCCCATAGAAGGGCAAAGCGACACAGGAAGTTACGTCGACGCAACATCCGGTGTCACACGGCTGCCGGTCCCGGATTCTGCAGTCCGGGACTTGGAAGGTAAGCATACACTATCCAGGTTGAGGAAGCCTGTGTTAAACAAATCATGGGTTAAACAAATCACAGCTTGGTGTTATGTGTAAACAAGGCAACCAAGGCCACTTCAATCCCCTCCATCTGCAATTTGGGAGATGCGAATGCTAACTTACCTACACGACTATTGTAAGGATTACAACTAGACAGCATTTGTATAGTGGCTTTCTCATTTATAACGTATTTATTATACAGCAGAGGTAAAACTACATATTCTTGTAGACTCTGGGATGTATCTGAAACATCCTGTGTTCCCTTTGTTTGGATCTCTGCCTTGCCCCACAACTGTGTAAGAGCATTTACCCCATGCTATAAAAAAAACAAAACCTGGATTGTGCGTTTTTACACCCACATGATCAACCAGTGAAGATGGGGGAAAGGGACAAGGAAACACACAACAGCCTGGTTTACATGAAACTAAGCCAAATTATTGCTTAGCATGATCAAGCATGTACGTACTCAAAGCACAAAATGTGGTCGCTTTGCTTCTCCCCCAGTCTTGCAGTTTACCCAAGGTTGGGCTTAATATTACACCTGAACCTGGGCTTGTGGGTTTGTATCACTCCAAACAAACCAAGAACTATAGCCAACAGGCTTACTGTTTGTAGTTTGTTTTAGGGAAGCCAAATCATGAACCTGGGTTCACACTTAGCAGAAAGCTAAACCATGGTTTAGGACAGCAGGTAGTGCAAATCAGCAGATATTTTTGCTGAGGGTACTCTCACTTGCTCCTTCACATTTATAGCCGTGGTTGGCTTAGGGCTACATGCAAACTGGGCCAGGGTGGCAATATATTTTGGGTTGTTGAATCAAATTACTGCTTCTTTGAAAAACAAAATAAATTCGATTGAAGCTTGATCTGTTTACAGCAGGCAAACAACAGTGCCATGAGTTACGGCAAGTGTTAACATTTACAATCAGAGACGGTGAAGACAGCCCAATTATTGGCTCGACCTCTCCATGGAACCATATATTTTATTCTCCTTAGCTCTGGGTATATTTGATTATCATCAAAAAGTCAAATATTTAATTCTGACACCTTTTCGTTTCCTCACACCAGTGCAGCTCACAGATTGTCATCCAGACTGTTTTGTGTCTCATTTTGGTGCCATTTAATGAATAGCTCCAGGAAAGAGCAATAAAAACTCCAGAGGGAATTCATCTACAAGCTCTATTCCACCATGTCCTGGGGGGAATCTGAACAAATCAGGGGGGAAAGATACCCCTGGATTTGTCTTTGACAAAATGCCAGTCATTACACTGCTATTTTAAATTCACCGAGGACCCTGACTACAGTGGGTTTTTTTTTTACCAAATATATGATAATTAATTCTAATGACATTTAAAAACCCTCCCCCCCCCTGCTTTTAGAACCACAATTCAACGCAAATAAGCTAATAAAGCTCACTAGGAATGTCACGACTCATTTCGTAACATTTTCAAAAGAAAATGAGGGATTTATAACTCTTTATTAAGGTTCTAAAGCAAAAGGTCAAGATTAGCGCTTTCAATAGCACTAAAGACAACAGTGGTGACATACTTCACAACCAAGTTAATCTAAAAAACACATTTGTCATAGAATACTGTTACTTGCTGCCTACAATATTATTAAGCAAACATATTGGTAGTGCAAAGACTAACACTGGGGAGCTCCAATCTTTTCACACATTTTCCCAATAGGGTGGGTAGGTAAAAAACTGGAATGTGGTCAGAGTCACCCTGAAAACAACAGATTTTTCTTCCCCTTAAACTTTATTTATTAATATATGTACATTGGGGAATAAATGAGATGGATGCTGAACAAATGTCCTAAACCATCTAGTGCAGGGTGGACTAACACGTGCGTCAAGGCCCTTTTGGGTGGCCCCAGGCAGGGCAGAAGGCAGTTTCTGGGGCAGTGGCAGTGGCATTGGGAAGGAGGCATGAGGGATCGGTGGGGTCCTAGAGTCCACCTTCCTCCTTCCCTTTTTTTTTTTCAAAAATTTTTTATTCTTTTTAACATTAATAAAGTAACAATACAATAACAAAAACAAGTAGAAGAATACATACAAAACAGAAAAAAGAAAAAAAAATATCACAATTCTAAATCTTTATTCTAATCTTCTTACTACGACTTCCTCTGCTCCCTACTCGCTGCGATTCACTATTAATCACATATAGCAATTCTAGCTCATTATCCATTTCTAAGGTTACTATATCTCACTCCTCTTTTCTAATATTCTGTAAATATATTCGTCCTCTATCTTTCTTCACTTTACTTTCATACTACGCTGCAATTCCTAGTAACATTCAAAAATCCTTATCTTCTTAATCAATTACAATACTATATTTCTTCAAATAACTCTTAAAACTTGACCATTCTTCTTCTGTCGCTTTCTCCCCCTGGTCACGGAGTCTTCCGGTCAGATCAGCCAGTTCCATATAGTCCAACATTTTCATTTGCCATTCTTCCACTGAAGGTATCTCCTGTGTCTTCCACTTCTGTGCTATCAGCATTCTCGCTGCTGTTGTGGCATACAAAAAAACCGTAACCTCTTTCTTTGGTATCTCCCCCCCCAAAATCCCCAACAAAAAGGCCTCTGGTTTCTTAATGAACGTATTTTTAAACATTTTCTTTAATTCGTTATAAATCTTATCCCAGAAGTCTTTTACCTTGGGGCAAGTCCACCACATATGATAAAACGTCCCTTCTCTTTCTTTACATTTCCAACACTTATTATCATGTGTGTGGTACATCTTTGCTAACTTAACTGGGGTCAGATACCATCTGTACATCATCTTCAACATATTTTCTTTCAAAGCATTACATGCTGTGAATTTTATAGATTTTTTCCACATTTTTTCCCAGTCCTGTATCATTATATTATGTCCAACATCTTTGGCCCACTCTATCATTACTGACTTTGTTTGTTCGTCCTTCATTTGCCACTCCAGCAGTAAATTATACATCTTAGATAGATTTTTAGTTTTCGAGTTTAACAACAATGTTTCCAACTTGGATTCTTCTTTTTGAAAACCTACTTTTTGGTCCATTTTAAACACTTCATTGATTTGATGATACTGTAACCAATCAGATAGTACATCTTTCAACTGGTCATATGGTTTAAGTTTGTATTGTTCACCTTCCTGTACTAAAATATCCTTATATCTTGGCCATCTGGCTTCCATATTACGCCTTTTAAAGGCTTTAGCCTCCAGTGGTGAAACCCACCTGGGTGTTTTACTCTCTAATAAATCCTTATACCTCAACCAAACATTTAACAATGATTTCCTGATTATATGGGTCTTGAAACCTTTATACACCTTTGCTTTGTCATACCATGAATATGCATGCCATCCATACACATTATCAAAGCCTTCCAGGTCTAATACATCCGTGTTTTCTAGCAAAAACCATTCCTTCATCCAACATAAAGCCGCAGCTTCAAAGTATAATTTCAAGTCTGGCAAAGAGAAGCCCCCCCTTTCTTTAGTGTCTGTTAAAATCTTAAACTTAATTCTGGGTTTTTTCCCCTGCCAGATAAATTTCGATAACATCTTCTGCCATTCCTTGAAGCATTTCACATTATCAATTATAGGTAAGACTTGGAATAAAAACAACATCCTTGGCAATACATTCATCTTAATAACTGAGATTCTACCTAACAATGACAATTTTAAACTAGACCATGTTTCAAGATCCCTTTTTATCTCATTCCACATCTTCTCATAATTATCTTTATACAAATTCAAATTCTTTGCTGTCATGTTTACCCCCAGGTACTTCACCTTTTTTACAAAGTTCAAGCCAGTGGCCTCTTGTATCTTATTTCTTTCCTCTAACGTCAAATTTTTTTCTAAAACCTTCGTTTTAGCCTTGTTCAATTTAAACCCCGCAACATGTCCAAACTCCTGAATTATTTCCAGCGCTTTAACTACGCTGGTTTCTGGGTCCTCTAAAGTAAGCACTAAATCATCCGCAAAGGCTTTTAATTTGTATTGCTTTGACCCCACCACTACTCCTCTAATCTCTTCTTCCCTTCTAATCATGTTCAGCAGCACCTCCAGGACCGTTATGAATAGCAGTGGGGAGAGCGGGCACCCTTGTCTAGTTCCTTTTTCAATTCTAATTTCCTCCGCCACCACATTGTTGACTATAATTTTCGCTTTTTGCTCATAATATAATGCATTCAGGCCATTCATAAAACCTGAACCCACACCCATACCTTCCATATTTTTCTTCATAAAATCCCATGAAATATTATCGAAGGCCTTCTCTGCATCTATAAACATCAAGATCGCATGTGTATTCTTTTTAGTCTGCAGAAACTCTAATATATCTACAATGTTCCGTATATTATCCTTCATATGCCTTGTTGGTAAAAAACCCGCTTGATCATGGTGTATCAAGTCCTTAAGGATTCTTTTCAATCTCGATGCCATAATGTTCGCAAAAATTTTGTAATCCACATTTAATAGGGAAATGGGACGGTAATTCTTAACTTGAGTTCTGTCCACCCCTTCCTTTGGCAACAATGTGATGAAGGCGTCTTTCCACGACTCTGGTGCCCGATCCCCTTCCAATATTTTGTTGCATACTTCCATCAAAGGCTGTATTAGCCAGTCCTTTAAAGTCTTATAGTATTTTGCAGTAAGTCCGTCTGGTCCTGGTGCTTTGCCCAGTTGCATTTGGTTGATTGCTGTTTCGATTTCATTTCTTGTTATCCTGCTGTTAAGTATGATTTTATTTTGAGGTGAGATTTTTTGTAATCCATATTTTATCACAAATTGATCCAATTCTCCCAAATCTACTTTATCTTTCTTATATAATTCTTTATAATATTTCTGAAAACATTTCCTAATTTCTGCAGGTTTCTCTATTATCTTTCCCTCCTGTATTATCTTGCTTATTGTGCTTTGCTTTAGTCTCTTTTTCATTTGCCATGCCAACAATTTTCCACACTTATTTGCTGATTCAAAGGTTCTTTGCCTCATCATCTTTACCTTCCACTCAATTTCCAGATTTATTAATTGAGAGTACTGTGTCTGTAACGCCTTTTTGTACACCTTCCTCCTTCCCAAAGCCTAGTTAGCGATTCCTAAGCTTTGGGAAGAAAGTGTGTGGACTTTAGGACCCCACCAGATCCCTCATGCCTACTTCCCAAAGCTTCCCCCTCAGCTCACTACTGCTATCACAAGCCCCTCCTCAGGGTTTGCTTTTTGGTTTCATTGCCAGACGTCTGCCCCACAGGAAGGAAGGGAGGTCGCCCAGTTATACCTGAGTGTCTCATTGCCTCCTTCGATTCATTCGCCAGCATGAGCAAGCATGGTAAACTGCTAGTGGATGTCTCTGTATGCTTGTATCATTACAAGGTTTATCTCGAAGGCTAGAGGACCATATCACAGTAGAATAGTTTGTGGTGTACCAGCATCTCTTAAAGTTAATGCAGATAGTGTGCTTATGCTTCATAAACCCTTTATACTTTGAGTTGAACTGAGTGGGAAAGGAGTTTTCTTAACCAGGAACTCTGGAAAAGACCAAGTACTGGGAAGCAGGAAAACTCTGGTGTTCTGCTGCAGCTGTGCCTACTCTGCTGATCATGCTGGTCAAAGTGTGGTGTAGTATAAACAACAGATGGTAGGCCCAAGTCTAACAGGTTATGGGCCCACAGGCTTCTATAACACCCCACCCATCCTACAGAAAGCCTTGCTCAACTTCTTCTGCCTCCACACCTTTGAATTTTAGCTCATCAGATCATACAGGTGAAACTAGGAAAATTAGAATATCATCAAAAAGTGCATTTATTTCAGTAATGGAACTTATTATTTTTAATTTTTTTTAAAAAAATTTTTTTACAAATGCTTTCTTTTGGAAAATTCCACAGTAATAAAAGAAATAGTTACAATAATACAAAAATAAACATCGCTATTACATTTCATTAATCACATTCCATTTATAATTGACCCGGCTAACGGCAAATAATTACAATTACAACAAATAAAGGCTTGACATATCTTGCTTTGCATGTCATGCATCTATCTCATATACTGGTTTCACCTTTTAAGTTGCATTACTGAAATAAATGCACTTTTCGACGATATTCTAATTTTCAGAGTTTCACCTGTAAACAAGTACAATCTAGAAACCTCATTATCACCTCTCTCATTCACCAGACATTGTAACACAATGTTTTCATACCATTAGACCCCTTCCTTCCCACAATGCAGGCTTCAGGAACCTACTACCTTCCAGATGTTGTTGGACATCAACTCCCATCAGCCCAACCAGCATGGTCAATAGTCACCAATGATGGGAGCTGTAATCTAGCAATACTTGGAAGGGACCAGGTTCCCCATTTTAGCCATAAATTGGCAGCAATCAAGAGGAAAAGTATTCTGGGGCGAGCAGACTTGCATTATTCTAACAGGTGTTTTTTTGGGGGGGGTCTGTTGTTTTTAAACTCAGCTAAAAATAAATAAAGAGGTGTGTGACTGTTTCCACCACTGCTAGCTTTCAAGAGCAGCTGAAGCAACTTAATACATACCTAAATATGTTGTTTTCATTTGCGACTGTACTGAGCATTTGTTAGCCTCTTTTCTTTAAAGCTTAATCGTGTGCAGAGCAAACTGGAAAAAGTCAGTAGTGAAGGTCATTATGATGAAAACATTTTACACTGTTGTTCCCCCACCCCCAATCCCATCCCCTGCTGACTTAAGATCCATAAGGGAAAAAACAAACATGACATCAATCATGTCTTCAATGGGAGTTTGGGGGTGGGGGTGAACACATCCTACCATCGACAAGCACTTTAATCTAATCTAATCCTTTTTCTTTTTACAGGTTTATCAGAATCCTACCAGATTATCACACTATTATTCCATAAAGAACTTTTATGTGATTTTTGCTATAAAGTACTTTTATGTGATTCTACATTACATGGCCCCTGGAATTCCTATTTCCTGTTTCTATATGCTTTGCAATCTCTTTGTTGTTCTTATTCTTCACTGCCATTAAATACAGGATTTATTTCAAAGATCACTGTACGATGCCATGATTAACAATGCATTCACAGCGCAACAGAAAAAAAGGTGACCATTGTTGTCGAAAATTTTCACGTGATTAAATCCAAAGTATGGCACAGTCACAGTGACAATACTTAGTAAGTCACTTCTGAGTCATTTCAAAACCCAACAAGGACACAGGTAACACCTTAAAGGCTAAGCAGTTTGTTGTGGCAAAAGCTTTCATGGACCACAGTGGCTCACAGAAGCATAATGAATTAGTTAAGTTGATGCCACAAGAGTGTAGATTTTGCTACAATACACTAGCAAAGCTACCTTTCTGAACCTGAATGGTTTTAGACCCAAAAATCCATATTCTAATACAGTACAAGCTCTTTGCCATGACTTGCTTTCCTAATTGCTTTGTTTCTGTACTGTATTTTTATATCATTGTAGTTAGCAACTTTTAGCATCAATGTATTCATGGATAGACAGCCTATGCAGCTTTCCATCCAAAGGAAGAAAGAAACATTATTTTTCTTCATAAAATTCTGAAATACAGGAAGTGACCATTTTAGGCACATCCGACATGTGCACAACTGCATACACGTGCATCACACCAAACCTGGAAGTGACGCAAAAATGTCAGAAAAGGGAGCAGAACACGGAGGGGCGGCCTTACATGGGGCCCACCGGCACACACTGGGGTCTGGAATGTAACCCCTATGCAAATCGGTCACTGCCTGTACAACTGCAAGGGCCGCAGATGGCACCAGCTATTTATTGATGGGCATCTGGAGATGAAGGAGCCTCATAAGTTGGAGAAGGTCCTAGCAAAAGACACAGCTGAGGCTTGTGTAGCCCTACACACAATGCTGTCTGCTATGACATTCTCCTGTCCTATTTGTAGGGTGGGCATTTTGCTGAAAACTGGGTGAGGCTACACATAGTGCAATATTCACGCTGTATAGGCAAGGCTGTGTTTATATGAGGGTTCAGGGCCACATATACTCATGCAATTCAGCTCCTAGAAAGAGCAGATGGGCCACAAGCGTATAGAAAGCTGGCTTTGATAAAGCCAGACTATTGTTCCACCTAGCCCATCTAGTCTTGTATTGTGCATTTTGATCAGCAGCTGCTCTTTGGGATCTCAGGACCCCTCTTTTCGGCGCCTGCTAAAAACATTTGTATTTAGACAAGCCAACCCAGATACTCAGCAAGTTGAAGTAATGTTAATCTGTATCAGTATTTTAACTTTTGTATGTTTTAAGCTATGGTTTTGATTCCCCCACCTTGATTTTCTTGTTTTATCTTTTTGTAAACCACTTTGAGGGTGTGTGTGTTTTGACAATCAAGCAGTGTATAAATCTTATGAAATACATAAATAATAAAGAAACACCAGGGATTTAACCTGGGACCCTTTGAATGCCGAGCATGTGCTTTACCATGTGCTGCATGTGCTGTACCTTCCGATTAAGCTACAGTGGAACCTCGGTTTATGAACACCTCAGTTTGCGAACTTTCGGTTTACGAACGCCGCAGACCCATCTGGAACGGATTAATTCACTTTCCATTACTTTCCATGGGAAAGTTCGCTTCAGTTTATGAATGCTTCAGTTTATGAACAGACTTCTGGAACCAATTACACCCATACTTCGGGTTAAGTACGCTTCAGGTTGAGTACTCCGCAGACCTGTCTGGAACGGATTAATCCACTTTCCATTACTTTCAATGGGAAAGTTCGCTTCAGTTTATGAACGCTTCAGTTTATGAACAGACTTCTGGAACCAATTGTGTTCATAAACCAAGGTACCACTGTATTACCAAACATCCCTATGCCAGAGCTGGCGCGACCCTGCTGACTCATGCCAAACTCGTGCCCGAGCTCTGGACCAAAAAAACAGAAGGTTCTGGGCTCCAAAAGGAAGCTGGGATTGACTTTTGTGATCAAGGATGTCTTGCTTAGAACAGGACGCTTGAGAGATATGGTGATGAACATGCACAGATTCACAGCCCACTCCTATGAATCATTTCTTTTTCTAACTACCAAAACATACCTCCCTATTCAGGTGTACCAGGTTATTTTGGGTTGCTAATAAAGCTCAAAGATCACATCATTTTCATATCGTTTATCCCTCTCGCTATATCTGCAATGCACTGGGGAAATGAAATACAGAAAAGAAGAATTTTGTGCTAACCACCAATGTGTTCAAAGATTAATGAGCCTATAATCAGCTGCAGGTGGAGTCACGCCCCCTTCTCCCCTTTCAGGCTGCTATTCAGCAGATGAAGCTGACTCCTGACACACACGCGAACATAAATCCTGGCTATGCACATGGATGGCAGCCCCTAATAAACACAATACTTTCCTCTTGGTGTCCAGCCATATTTTAAGTGCATTATGTGTCTTCCCAATCAAAAATCCTTCCTTATCCAAGAGTGAAATGAACCAAGCACAAGTGTAAATTTTAGACCTAGTTATATTTTAAAAGCTTTCTAATCAAGAAAAAAAATAGAATCACACATTTGCATTATCTTCCTTTTCTAAGCTATACTTACTCTGTACTATAATGATAATAAATTATGTTGGTCTATTTTCTTAATGGGAAAAAAGTAAAGTTGGCATGTTTAAGTTCTCCTTGGAGAGGGGAATGAAAAGATTTGATAAATCTCCATGCTGGTGATGCCATGTTGGAAACACTATTTTATGCCAAAACATTTCGGGACCATCCATTCCGCCTCCCCTGCCACACACCCCTCCACTTACAATGCTGACTAAACACTTCCCTTTTAAAAGCTTCCGTATATAGAATCATTCTACAATGTTTGGTGCCATAAACCGGCCTTTAATTAAGTGAACGTCAAAAGAAACACTCTTTGGCAAGCCTCAATTCTGCAGCATTTTAAGGACTGTTGACGGTTTTTGAGTTCCTTTCTGCATGCAGATTTTTGTTCAGTTATTTGTTCCATGGGAATCCTGCCTTTGCCACTCCTTGGGCAACAGAAGACTTGTCCAATTTGGACTCCAATTCAGAAAGTGAAGAAGCTGTAACCAACTTTTGATTACAGCTCACAATTTGTCTGGAGAGAGGTAAACTACAAACCCATGTTCAGATTATGCAAGAAACCAAACCATGGCTTAGCTTTAGCTCAATGCCGTTGCAGAACAATACGAGGGGAAACAAAGCAGCCACAGTCTCTTCTCCAGAAGCATCTTTGCTTACTCACACTAAGCCATGGTTTAGTTTAGTTTTGTGTTGTGTGTGAACCAGGCCACAGGCTTTAATGTCTTGGATTCACACAACTACTGGTAACTCTGCATGTCTCATATGGAACAGCTCAACCAACCTGCACAGCAAACCACTGTTGAAAACAAGAAACAATTCAAAATGTTTGAAGGTCAAATATGGGCATGCACAAAAGACCCTTTTCACGCTTAACATTATTGTATATTTAAAACCAAGATCTCAGAATGAAACTTCTACTTTAAGAGTAACTGTTTTAGATTGTAATCCCCATCACACTTTCTAGCAAGTAAACCTCACTGAACGCACTGGGATTTACTTCAAAGTAAACATGCACAGGATTGCTCTGCTAATCTAAGCAACTCCATTCTGAAGAAACTTTATATATACCAGTCAGTGGGACTGGCTAGCATGAGAACTTGATCAAGTCGGAGTTGGGTGTTAAATGTATCTATATCTGGTTTCTAAATAAAAGAACAGGAGAACCAGTCTTTCTTACGATTTTAAATATGATGAGAATGTGCCATATTCCTGCAATTCATGCTTTGCACGGCTGTGATGCTGCTGTCCTGGCACATTTTCTTATACAGCACCATAACCACTTATTTGTTTATGCAACAAATTTTACAAACTGGCATTTAAATGCAAAGACAGTTCAACCACTACCATCTCACTCTCATACATGTCTAATTAGAAGCATCTCCAACTGAACTCAAAAGGAATTACAGCAGAATCCTGCACATGTCTACTCAGAAGTAGGTCCACAGAAAACAGTTACACTGTAAGGGTGCATAGGACCAGAGTCTTTAATTCCTGGGGGGATTTTAAAAGATGAATTACCATGCAGAGAACTTTTTTTTAGAAAAAGCTAACAGAATAATTTATCACCTACTGAAGGGGAAGGAAGGAGTTAGTGTTTTTAAAAAGATGAATTATCACAGCTCAAGTATAGGTCTTCCCATCATAAAAAAAATCTGATGGTATCTTGTTAATTACTTAACTAATGATGTAATATTTCAGTGGAATATTTGTGAAAGGAAAGTAAGCAGGATTTAAGCCTAAGGGCAGAATCTAATAGACTTATAACAGAGATAGCAATAAAAGGAAGACTTATTGCAAGAATTGATTGAGTACCGAAGCATATATAATATGTTCCAGCAGAACAACATTCACATTTTAATAATTTATAGTATATATAACTTACTAGTCCAGATAATGGGAACAGCCATAAAAGAGCAGAACTGAAGACAGCATGTTGCACAGCAAAGGAACGTAATTATCCAATAAATTGTACTTCTTGTATTTTTGCATGCTCTGTTTGAATGTGCACATAAAAACAGAACAATATTCTAATTTTAATTTCCACAGACCTCTCCTTTCTTATGAAAATAGATTTGTGTATGTTTCGGTATCACTTCTGAAACCAAGGAACACAAGACTGATTTAAAATTTTCATAGTTTTTGTGTTCTCCTCTTCTAATTGCCAGTGGTAACCTTAAAGGGGTGCTAATCCCTTTCCTAAAGGGAACATTTGCATTGTAGTGATGTTCCTTGGCAACGCATCCTTGGAATAATGTTCATGCCTGCTTCATCCATCAACTTAAAGTGAGTTCTCAGAGCACTTTCTATATCAATTCAGAATGTACAATGATGTCTCAGACTCCCACTTCTATTCCAAACATAATTTACCAGCAGGAACGCCTTCCTGTATAAATGAAAATTAAATTATAGATCTGATCACGATACAAAAATCTGTTAGAGGCAAGGCTAAAATGTACAGAATTTGCTACCTACTTAGTCAGATATAACACTAAATGTTATTTTAAAGGATTATTTAAGATGTGGGGCTTTCTATTAAAAGAAACCATTCCAAAAATCAAAAGCATTAACACAAAAATACAGGAGCATTTTTATGGCAGACATTAGGAAACAATCTAACATCACAACAGTTAAATTTGTCAAAATAACAGTTGGCATCTGTCTGTCTCGGGAGACAATGGAAGAGTGTGTCTACAGGAGTGAAGTCAAACCTGCTGGGGTGTTGCAGCCCCTGCTGTGGCTGTAGAGACAGATACGGGAGAGACATGTTTTGTTGCAGCTGGGGCAAATGAAGGCATCCGATTACGCTGATGCAGGTGTACCAAAGATGTGCAGATTGTCCAGCTTTGAGGGCAACCCTGGAAACTTATGCTGGAGGACTAAGTTTGATTTGCTTGTTGAATTGTCAATTTGAATAAAGTTTGCATGAATATGGACATTGAAAAGCCATAAATTAGTGCATTATGATACAAATATTATGTCATTTTCATATTCTGCAATTATCCAAGTCATATATGGAAAACCATTTAAAAATAATACTAATAAGTGGATTTAGAAACCATAGCCAGGATCCAAAGGACTGTGAAACTAGAGGACAGACTAAATGTGAACTATGTGAATACAACTGATCTGTATATGTTTGTTCTTTTACTGGCAGCCATGGGGAGTGTATGTGCAGCTTTGGGATAGTGATGGGAGGGTGGAAATTTAACTCTCTTCCTGCCATGGCTTTGGAATTTGCTATTTGCATTTTAAAGGAAGCTCCCTTGCCATCAATATTCCCACTTAAGTGAAACTGCATCTTCCAAGACACAGTTTTTGTCAAGATGAAGGCAGCGTGAGAAAAAGCTACATATCCCCTCAACACCACTCCACAGGCACCCCTGGAGCTGCCATTTATACACCAGCAGAAGCAACAATAAAAAGCGCATTTACTGTATTCACTTAATTCAACCCTAGTTCTGCAAGCTCTGTTTTTCCACAAACAGCAGCATACCACATTGCAAACTGCTTTAGAAACAAAGCAGAGAGGAGTTTCAAAAGTACTTTGTGCTAATGGTGTTGAGTGAGCTGTTCAAGGGAAAAGCCACAAATTCCAAAGGGTCAGCACATGGCCCAGCTTTCTATAAATGATTCATATAATAAACAAGATGCTTGGCCCTTAATAAATCCTTTCCATTCACTCCAGCAGGCTCCATGATTCCTCCTCAATTCATCTTAGCCCATGGCTTATCAAGGCTGACTGTGATCTTCTGCTTTGTTCATAAAATGAATTAAAGAACAGAAAGGTGCTGCAAGAGTTGTATAATAACAACGTATATTGGGACCCAGGTGGCACTGTGGTTAAACCACTGAGCCTAGGGCTTGCTGATCAGAAGGTCGGCGGTTCGAATCCCTGTGACGGGGTGAGCTCCCGTTGCTTGGTCCCAGCTCCTGCCAACCTAGCAGTTCGAAAGCACGTCAAAATGCAAGTAGATAAATAGGAACCGCTACAGCGGGAAGGTAAACGGCGTTTCCATGTGCTGCTCTGGTTTGCCAGAAGCGGCTTTGTCATGCTGGCCACATGACCTGGAAGCTATACGCCGGCTCCCTCGGCCAATAATGTGAGATGAGCGCGCAACCCCAGAGTCGGTCACGACTGGACCTAATGGTCAGGGGTTCCTTTACCTTTACCTTTTATGCGGTGGCAGATAGTAGGGTTGCTACAAGGCTGATTTAAAATAGTCTTGATTTGGCTTCTCTACAGCAGTGGTTCCCAACAGGTGGTCCGGGGACCCCCAAGGGTCCGCGAGCTATGCCAGAGGGGTCTGCAAGATGCTATTAGAATAAAAAATATATTAAATATATTTTGTATGATAACAGATTTTTTGTTTTGGCTGCAGAGTCTAGCGCAAAACTAGAATTAGACAGAGGCAGTAGTTCTGCTGTATGCCGTTAGGTGGCGCTTTACAAACACTACTGTTTTGCAAAGAGGCAGCGCGCGCCTTCTACTAATGCTCACCTCCCCAAGATGCTTTGCGCGCGTCGGCTTCATTTGTGCGCTACTGCGCAGGTACCCTGTCTTCTCCATTCCCCTCCCTCCTCCCTGGCGCGCACTGCCTCTTTGCAAAACAGTAGTGTTTGTAAACAAAGCGTTGTTTTTCGCGGAAGCTACAGTTCGCGTAGTTAAAAATGGACCGTTGGTTAAAAAGTGGTTCGTTAAAACGACAAAGGCCTACAGATGAAGAGGAAGATAATGCATTTGATGTTCAAACAACTGTAAAAAACGTATAAATATAAAATATAAAAAGACTCTTAATTTGGCTCTCACTTTTTAATTTTAGGATTAGGAATTAATGGGGGTCCTTGTCACAATAGCGGCTCGATGAGGGGTCCTCGAGAAAATTTTGTTGGGAACCCCTGCTCTACAGTCTGGCTGGGATATTTTCTAGGGCACCCCTCAATATCAACGGCCCATGGGCAAAGTTTCATTTGTATGCATGTGCTTAATTTAAATGCAAATGTGATGTGACTCTTTCTCTCCCCGAAGGAAATGGTGGCAGCCTTAAGCAGTAAGCCTGACAAAACAGGCGTTGTTTTGCAAACAAGCTGGAGTTATGCAGCCAAATAATATTGTTGTAGTTTCAAAGGTTTGTCCCACTAAGTTTAATAGGGCTTAATTTTAGGTAAGCATGTACAGGATTCCAATCTTAGTTTCTTATTTCCAATTGAAGGTCACTGTAGGACAACCACCAACTCAGATCCATTTCGGTTCCTTTGTTCTCACAAAAAGCTCCTGACAAAGAAAAAACTGACCTATTTCAAAAGAAATCAGGTCTTATCTAAAAAAAAGGAAAGTGTTCTAATTTGCAGTTGAAGCCATACAAGAAGGAACTATACAATAAGCTTTTCATGTCACTGCTTGGTCCAAGTTCTCTTTAATCACATGGCTGTAAAGCAGAAGATGAAGGCCTAGTGTTTGCAGGTCACATTGCCACTCTCTTCCATTGCATCTTCTTTGCTAAGCTAGCTCAGGGGCTTAGTGGAAAAATATTTCACTGCCAGCAACCAGCAAAATTGGATGCAAGAAGAAGTTTGTGAAGTCACCCAGGAGAAAATCTCTCACACAGCCCAACTGGGAATGTGTGGGAGACTTTTTCACCCATTAATTCTGACAAAGCAGTATAGCAGTTGTGTCTAGCTTCACTGGGCTATTTAAATGTTGAGCTATTTACTTAATTACGCTTTAATTAATAGCACCACTAACACATATTTAAACCTCCCCCCCCTCTCCGTGTTTTAAGAACTAGACCGGATGGATACATTGTGCTCCATATTTCATCCCATTTACAAATTTACTGACCCTCAAAATCCAGTATTGATCTTAGGTTTACTTTGATCAATACTAATCTGTGTGATAAATTAGTCTTTACATTGACCTCAGCAAAAGTCACTGCATACATATGAGTAAAACACCACAAAAGTATATTTAATTAGAGTCAACTAAATGTTTGGGGTTTTCCTCCAAACAATTACATGTAAAATGGCCATTCATTATCACTAAAGCTAACACGTAAATCTAATCTCAATAATAGCACAATCTCTATAATGACACACACACACACACACACACACAAACACCATTAATATGACCCGCATCTCTATTTTTTAAAGAAATATATGTTTTCTGCCACATATCTAGTTGGTTGGAGAAACAGCACATCATATTTCTATCACGCTATTAAGGTCCAATATTGTCCCCCTTGAGGTAATTTTTTTATTTACAAAATGTCATTTTTCTTAGCAGAGGAACAATTTAAAGATTAGAAATCAGGATGATTCTAATCTGCAAATGCCAATATATTTCCTAAAGGAGCTATCTCATGGACATGCCTGCCATACAGTATCTGTTTTAAGGATGCACACATGACATCAAGTACAGAAGCCTGAAAGTCACTTTAGGTCTTGAAACTATTGCAAAATATGTTTGAAGGTGCCATTGTCCTCTGCTTTCTGCTGTTTTCCATCAGCTATTTTTACTGAAAATGCCATCTGAATCCTGCCCAGTTCCCCTGAGAATAGATATCAAGAACGTGTGCTCAGCTTTCAAAATGGCTACTGGAATAGGGTTGTTTGTCTGTTTCAGCCACTACAGGGGCGTAGCCAGGATCAAAACCAGGGGGGGCAAAGGGCGGGGCCAAGGCACGAGAGGGGAGGGGCCACAACAGATGTCAAGGCGACAACAGACAATCCACCAGGGCCATCCCAAGCCCATCCAGCGCCACGACGCAAAGGCACCCCCGACGCCCCCTCCCCACACGGGAGAAACGGGAGAGGGGCGCCGACGAGCGCCCCGACGGGCGCGGCATCCCCCGGTATCCAAAGTCCGAAACGGAGCCTTCACTGGCACAGGAGCCGCCCGCCAAGTGCGCAACTCGCCCCGCAAAGCCTCCCTCGACGACCGCGGCGCCCCCGCCAGCGATGCCCTCCGCGGCCCACGAGTGGCGATCCCGGGCGGCAACTCCGGAGCGGGGCCACAGCCCCCCCCCCAAGCTCACACACCCCCAGCGCAAACCGTGCGGCGGCCGCCCTGCTGGAACGCCAGGCAGCGGAGCGGGGAGCCTCCGTCGGGGGGCGGCTGCCGGGGAGGGCTCCGAGAGAGCGCCCCACCCGAAAGCGCCGCCCAGCGCACACTCCCTCCGCACTCCCCGCCGAAGGCGCCCCACGAGCCTTCCGCCGGGAGGAAGGAGGCGGCCGAGGCGGCGCGGCCTGCGGGGCGAGCCGCGGCCGCCCGGATGCACCCCTCCCAGCTCACAGCAGGCCCGCCTCAAGGACCTCGGGCGCCGTGGCTCGAAGGTCCCTCCGGCGCCCAAACATCCTTCGGGCGCCACCCCCGCGCCACCCACCCCCACAGACAGGGCTGCCCGGGCCGCGGAGGGGGCGGGTAGGGGGGCAACCCCTCCCCCACACCCCGTCGAGGAAGGGGCACGAAGAGAGGAGGAGGACGTTGCAGCAGCAGCCACCCGCAAGGAAAGGAGCTGCGCCTCCGGGAGAAGGAGGGCAATTCAAGGAAGCAAAACACAGCAGGGCGACAGCGGCTCGGCTGCGCTCCCTGGCTCCCCGCCTGGCCCTGCCGGAGGGCGCGACGGGGAGCTGGAGGGAGGGCTCGGAACGCCGAACCCGCGCTCCGCCGGGCTGCGCTCCGCCTCCGCCCCTGTCCACCAGCCCCGCCGGCAGCGCCGCTCTCACCCACCGGCCCCGCCTCCCGGGAGGCAGGGGGGCCTGCTTCCAGGGGGGGCAACTGCCCCCTCCTGCCCCCCTGCCTACGCCCATGAGCCACTACACAAACTGTACATGTGTACTCAGGCATCAAAAAAATCCAACAGCCAACCATGCTGTTTTTATTCCCAGTGTAGGTGTGCTCCTAGAACATTCTCCATCTATGACCCCTTGATCTCTCTGCCATCTTCACACGGATTGAACAGAATTCCATCAGCAAGCCTCCTCAGTTGATAATGTGTTTCACACAACACATGTTCTAGAGGTTTCATCTTCAGACATAGGCAACAGTGGCTCTTGGCAGATTTACCCAGTTAACGTACACTCACACAGGTGTTAAGATGCAGAGAAAAGAATACACTCCACCAAGTGGTGATAACAGAAAGTGCAGAGAAACCATCGTGCCCAAACCCAGCATTTGCACGATGGACAGAATTGCACTCTGGTTTTTATTGTAACTGAAACTGATGGAATAAGTTGATAAACAGATGTAGTGGAACTAGGGTGCATTGAAATTCTGGAGCCTGGTGGGGAAAAGAGTGAAGACAATATCTTGGATTTCTGCTTCAGCTAGCAAAGATCAGGGTGGGGTGGGGATATGAAAAGGAGCTGCTGCAGGAGAGAGGCTGCAAGTAAGATCATGAGAGGAGCATTTCTGGGACTAAGGTGAACCCGTGACGCTCTCTTGTTATTTTTTTCTATTGAATGTTGCATTACTATGGGTAATTATGAGCCAGGGTCAAATCATTTCCAGCCTGATATGGGGACAATCACCTGCCAACATCCAAGGACCTGATTCTGTATCTTCAGTCAATAGCCGCCGCCTCCTCCGCCTCCTTCTTCTCCCCCCCCCCTCACAGTGGGGGACTTTGTTTGAAGTAAGCATGCATAGACTGGGCAAAACAGTTGGAGTCCTATACAGTCATACCTCATGTTGCGTCCACTTCAGGTTACGTCTTTTCAAGTTGTGTCCCACGGCAACCCGGAAGTACAGGAACAGGTTACTTCTGGGTTCACTGTTTGCGCATGCGCAGAAGCATCCCGCGTATGCGCAGACACAGTCTTCTGAATGCAAACGCTTCAAGTTGCGGACATGCCTCCAGGGTGGATTACGTCTGCAACTTGAGGTTCCACTGTTTATCTTTTACCTGTGATTTATGCTAGAAATCGGGTTGCCAGAGACCTTTTTTCACCTCCAGGAGCTCAAGAGAATCCCTTGTTTTCTTAGCAGACTCAAATTTACTACTGTTTCCAGGCTTGAAAATATCACACCAATGCCTACTATCATAAAGCAATTACAACCAATTGTGAACATCATTAAGAGATGAATGCTTTATTGAATAAAAGAAGAAAGAGAAACTATCACATCTTCTTGAAGTGATGAAATCTCATTCCGTATATTTCGAAGCGGTAGAGAGGCAGGAAAAAATGTGATTATGGCCTCTATTAAATTATCACCTGCAGCATAATCCATAAGAACCAATTATTTCTTTCATGGCAATTATGCTCCTCTGAATTAGACACCAATAAAACTCATTCAGTCATCCAAACATATAAGCAAACAATATCCACCAAAAGCTAAGTGCATTACACAACCATTCCAGTTATGTGGAGGAATACATTTGATTAGGAGACGCTCAGAAACCTATTATTCAATAGAGCAAATAAAGGAACCAAGGAGGGAACAAAACCTCTTTTCAAGACAGGGAGTCTAAAAGATTAAACATGGTTGCTAAGACATTGTATCACTAACCTTTAAGATTTGTCCTGGGCAACTTAGTAAGGTAAGAACTCATGATGGCATTAAAGAAAAACAAAAAACAGCTTATGGTCAATTGCATTAAATGCTACTGACAGCAGAAGTAATGTAACACCTTGTATGACTAAGCACAGATTTTCAGGACCCTACTTGTCTTCTGCTGACAAATGAACCATAAGCAGAGAGCAGGTGGACTGAAAAGAGATGCTTATACATACAGCATTCGCTGCAAGATGACTCATGCAAGCAAATCAAGCATTAATTTCAGGCTGACATTCTCAGAGAGAATAAGAACAAGCATTTGAAAAAGTTTTAAATGAGGTTTAGAATCCCTTATGACATACTTCTGTTTTGTTTTGTTTTGACACATGCAAACCTGCCCATCTATATTTTGGAAAGGCCACCATACTTCAACTAATATTTTTAAGTTGACAATTAGAAGGACACTAAAAAGCATTCATGGTTATGGTAATGCGCATTCCAGCACTTCAACAGAGCTGTCATATTTATTCTTCCTCACAGATCCCGAAGGCAGAAGTTCAACAGACAATGCTTCCTCATCACTGCATCTATGAAAAAAAGTTTGCACCTAGTGTGTATCTGTCTGCCAAGCAACAATCCAAATTACGAGGCAACTGCCAGGAAAAGGGGACAATTTTTTTCGTCCTTAACCGCTACATTTTAGCTTCTGTGCTACAGTTTATCATTAGCACCTATCATTAAGCTTTAAAAAAAGAAAGAATACTAGAAAGTAGAATACA
This sequence comes from Zootoca vivipara, assembly GCF_963506605.1. NCBI lineage: Eukaryota > Metazoa > Chordata > Lepidosauria > Squamata > Lacertidae > Zootoca > Zootoca vivipara. The sequence goes on along the minus strand of NC_083287.1, from coordinate 28,738,606 downwards.
ATTGTGAATGAAAAGGATAGTGTATGTACGCCAAGTATACACCAAGGACACAAGTTTTTTAAAAAAAATATCAAAAGAAGAACTTTTACAAGTGGAATTCACAGTGGTGGAAATCCCATCTTAAAGCAAGATCCGCAGCATATCTGCCCTCTTCCTCTAAAATTTATTTAGGACCTATTCCAGGATTGGTCAAATTGTGTCTCAAGAGCCACATGTGTTCAAGTGTGGCTCCTGAGCCAATGAAGGTGTTCACTCCAGCTGCAGGCACTGCCTCAGGCAAAGGGAAGCATCTGGTATGCAGGAAAGCACAAGTAACTGAAGAGACCAGGGCTGTGCACATACTATAGCTTTAAAGCACATTCAACTTACATTTTTTCCCTCAAAGAATTCTGGGTACTGTAGTTTACTCCTCACAGAGCTTCAGCTCCCAGCAACCCTTTAATGAACTACAGTGCCCAGAATTCTCTGAGGGAATGTGCTTTAAAGGTATAGCCTATATAACGCCAAGGGCACATCATGTAGGAGAGAGAAGAGGGAAAGAGCTGCTGAAGGAACATGAAGCAGGGAGGGGACAGAAGCCACTGTCTTAAGAGGTGTAGATTAGTGGTGTGGAAAGGAAGAGTTACTGTCTGCTAAATAGTGTGGACTGCAAGGAGAGGAGAAAGCAAGAGCACCACCTTGATCAAAAAAAGCTGCCTTTCCTCCCAGGTTTTACCTGGGTCTCCCATTTGGATCATAACTAAGAAGGAAAAGCTCACATCATTCAAATCCCAAAACAGCTGTCACCGGTTTATATTACTATTATATTATTGCATGGTATTATTATTTGTCCACAAAGGTTATATGGATCCTCTCCAAAGGAATGTGTTTGAAAGCGTGTGCAAAAGGTCATGTGGGTAGCCATGCAGAGGCAGATCTACAAATTCATGTGTATGTTTGTGCCCACGTGTGTGTGTGACAAATCACACACATGCAAAAGGACTCTAGCTCGGTGGGTAGAGCATGAGACCCTTAAATTTCAAGGTGGTGGGTTCGAGCCCCACTATGCTGGCATGAAGATTCCTGCATTGGTCAAAATGCCAACTCTACTCTCCCATGATGGTTCATGGTCAATATTGAATATATGGGAAATAATTGTACACAGCTGAAAACTCTGGCAGCATCTGGCAGTGTAAACAAGTTTTGACAGACGCAATAATGGAATACTGTACTGAATGGTACAGTTTTTGTAAAATATGCAGGATTTTGTAAAATGAACCATGCAAAGAGAAGAAGGGAAGTCATTGGTATCTTAAGGCTGTAAAATGAGTATTTTAAATTGTGAAACAGACAAGCTAATGAAAATTATATACATATGGGGCAGGCTCAGGGACGCAAGAAAAGCCCCGCCCCCTCCTCTCTCGGGCCGCCCTGGCGAGCAGCTGCAATCAAGGTCGCCTCGCGCCCGCGCAGGGCTGCCACTCACCGCCTCTCTGCCGCCTACCTCGCGCTTCGCCGCTGCCGCCGCCACCTCCTCAGCTGCGGGGGCTCGTGGCTCCCTCGGCCCTCGCCCTCCGGCCCCCTCAGCCGCCAGCCTGACTCCGCTTCGCCCGCAGCTCCCGCTCGGCCGCCTTCCTCCGCTCCGGAGCCGCGCGCTGCTATCGGCTTCTTTCGCAGCAGCCGCAATGCAGCAGCTCCCTCCGTCCATTCCCCGCCAGGTCCTGGACACCGGGCGGCTCGCGGGGCAACGCTGCCCGCCTGCCTGCCTGGCAGCCCGCCTTCCCCGGCGCCTCCGCCGACAGCTAGCGCAGGTGGGCACCGTCGAAGGTGGGCACAGCCGCGCCCTTGACCGACGTGGGCGCCGTTGAAGGCGCTGGAGAAGGAGAAACGCCGCTTTCCTTTTATGCGCCTCGCGAGAGCGGGGCTGGGGCTGGGGGCTTAAATGCCTCTGAGGAGCTGCAGGTGGGCGCGTAGCATAGCGCCCCCTGCCGGCAGAACATTCTCGGCTCCGGGGGTAGTTTCTCGGGGCGCTTCCCGGGCGCCGGGCGCCTGCGCAAACGACCTCAGGACCAGGAATGAGCACGTTGCGTTGCGTGGGAATGGCTGGAATTCCCAGGCTAGGAACCAAAGTCATAGCTGCCAAGTTTTCCCTTTTCTCGCGAGGAAGCCTATTCAGCATAAGGGAAAATCCCTGTAAAAAAGGGATAACTTGGCAGCTATGACCAAAGTGGATTTGGGGGGACGCCAGGGCAAGCCTGAATTCCAGGAAGTGAGGCTCCACTTCCCGTCAGCAACTCATCTGGTCGCTTCGCAGGGCTTAATTTCTCAGCAACAGCAAAGGTTGCTTGGCCTTGGGATAGGCAAGCTTTCTGGTGGTGCTACAAACCACCCACAGCCCCTAATCCTAGATTTGATGGCGTTGGGGTGTTTGATGCAGTTTTTAAGCATGAGACTGTTATGCATATGTTAAGTGAGCTCTGGACGTCTCAGTCAGGAGAGCGTGAGGCTCTTAAACTTAGGGTTGCTGCTTTGAGCTCCAGATTTCTGCCTTGCAGGGGGTCAGACTAGATGACCCTCATGCACCCTTCCAATTTGATGATTCTTCAGAAGCTCAAAGGCATTGGCATCAAAGCCAGGTTCAGAGCACAGGCAAAAGGTCTGTCTTCAAACGCTTTGTCAGTGAAACTTCCTCAGCCATCCCACCCAACAATGTAGTCTTCTCAAGCCAGCGAGAACTGACAGTGCCCTCTTTGGCCCTCACTGATGCCAATAAATGAAATACAGTACCAAGTTCTCTCCTGCTAAGCCGATTGTCTGGGCCCCCCCACATCCATATTGTCCCAGGAACCCTTGCTGATAGAATCCCCCCCCCCTCCCCGCCAAAGCTATTAAAATTACACTTTGGCCCCTAAAGTCTTCTCTCCTTGGGTAGAGCTGAAAACTCGGCATTTGTCATCCCCCCTCCCATTGGTAAGGAATTACAGGTAATATATCTATCTCACTGTTCAGCTTTCCTAGAAAACAGGTTGACTTGGGTTACTGAGAAATAAGAGGGAAGTGGGAGCATTCTCAGAGGAAGCCCAAGATTTGCTGTAGAAAAATAGGGGATAATGGTGGGATGAACCCAACCAAAACAGCCTAACAAGGACTGAGCCTGCTCAACGACCACAGAATGCCGAGAGTCTATTGGGAGACAAAACAGTATCCTGAAATAGGGCATGGGCACTCCACACTGCAAGAATTTGTTCCAGTTCCCATTTCTGTATATGTAAATGCCATCATCCTGATGCCTAATCCTGCTTTGTTCACCAGTTTTGTAACCCAAGGCTTTCCAGAAGCCATTTAAATATTTAACGTTTCACCGCTGCCAATTTTTGCACTATGTTTCAAATTGCTGTTTTCCTTCCCATTTGTTTATGGTAGTGATTTTTAGATGTGTGTTTCTGTTTATACCTTTCTTGCATTGCGAAGCTGCTCTGAGTACCCCATGGGTAGAAGAACAGAGTATAAATAAATCATCACCGTACATTCGTGTTTCTTTACATGTAAGTCTGCACAAGGTATGAGCTGGTTGGTTTATTGAAAGTTTGATTATCCTTAAAAAAGAAATTAGGTTGGTTGTTTACAAAAAGCCTTATAAATAGGAGGACAAAGTTAATGTAAACAAGTTTGTTTTTATTAAATGTATCAGAGTAACTTAGACTATGCCATTGACACACATTTTGTTTTATTGAAGTAGAAAAGATACAACACTGGGTTGCTGGGAGGGCTACCAACATTAGCAAGGGTTGTTTTTTTTTTTGTAACAAACATCAATTGAGTTTTCCTCAGATTGATGTTTGCCCCAATTCAGCAGTAAACAGCAGGTTTTCCAACTGAAAGTGGCAAGACAACAACCCCTGCCTACAAATCACAGTACAAATGGAAGTCTGGGTGATTCTAACTCCAGTTACCTGGGAGTAGGCCCTGTTGAACTGAACGCAACTTACTTCTGAGTAGACATGGTTAGGCTTGTGCTGTGAGTCATTAGGAGATAAATGCTATGCACAAATTGAACACTAGTAGGGCTTCCACTAGATCAGGCATCCCCAAATTTCGGCCCTCCAGATGTTGTTTTGGACTACAATTCCCATCTTCCCCGAGCACTGGTCCTGTTAGCTAGGGATCATGGGAGTTGTAGGCCAAAACATCTGGAGGGCCGCAGTTTGGGGATGCTGCACTAGATCCTAGGTCCATAGTGGGGAACTTTTTGTAGCTTGTTTTTAATTAATTTGCTTTGAACCAGAAGAGCAACAAACAAAAAATACAACCAGAAGTTCTAGCAGACTATTTCCAAGCCCTGCTGTCATTATATTTACCAAATTTCAACAGGGGCAATAAGCTTAGCGGAACTAGATATTCTGGTAACTGACAACCTTGAGGGTGAGGAGGGCATTGCAGTTATATAAACCTTGAGAAACCACAGCAGTAGTAGGATGGCTGAGGAAGAAGGTCACTTGGAAGTCCTTAGTCACAATCTTAAATATATCGGGTGATATTCAACTAAATTTACTCAAGAGTAGATTAGCTGAAGTTAATAGACCTAACTTGTCCATGGGTCAACTCTGAGTAAGATTTCATTGAGTACCACCCATGGTCATAAAAAGTTTTTAAAAACCTTTTCACCTTGAAACTTGGTTCTCTATAAAGAGTCTGCCTTATTTATAAAATCAAACAAAGAACACAAATACATCACAATTCCCATTTCCCAGAACAATGCATAGGATATACAATTGTAGGCTTTAAAAAGCTACCACTTAGAAATTGTCACAGGCATGACTCAGTAAAAGGGAATACTTTACTCCCATACATTTATAATAAGCTCCCATTTCTTAATTATAGATAATAACTCCATCAATTATTTTCTTTTCAAAGAAGATAGCATAACCTATTTTCATTCAGCAGGCTTAAGACACCCAAATGTCTTTTAATAAAGCCTTTTTTTTTACTAGAATTTTCTGATGGCAGAATATTAATTTTAGATCAAATCTCATTTGAGGCCTTGTTTACACTACAAATTGGAAGAAGGTTCACAAACCGGAGGTCCATCTATGTAAGACAGTGATGCTGTTGATAAATGACTCTAACCAAGAAGAAGGTGTTGAAGCACTCTGGGAAGGATTAAACTCTCCTTTTCATTATCAAGTCCACTGTATGGGTTGTCAAAAAGTAAAAGGTAAAGGTCCCCCTGACCGTTAGGTCCAGTCATGGACAACTCTGGGGTTGTGGTGCTCATCTCGCTCTATAGGCTAAGGGAGCCAGCATTTGTCCGCAGACAGCGTCCGGGTCATGTGGCCAGCATGACTAAGCCGCTTCTGGTGAAGCCAGAGTAGTGCACAGAAACAGAGTTTACCTTCCCGCTGTTTATCTACCTGTTTATCTGCTTGCACTTTGATGTGCTTTCAAACTGCTAGGTGGGCAGGAGCTGGGACCGAGCAACAGGAGCTCACCCCCTCGCAGCGATTTGAACCGCCAACCTTCTGATCGGCAAGCCCTAGGCTCAGTGGTTTAGACCACAGCGCCACCTGCATCCCTTGTGTCTAAAAGTACACAACCAAATTAAACAATTTCCATGGAAATCATAATAAGATCTAAAATAAAAATACAAAAATATTAATCTCATCAACAACCCCAACAAAAACCACCTAAAACTTAGTCCACCCTAAGAGTTCATCTGTTAATGCTATATCACTTTTACAGCCACTGTTTCTGCCAAAGAATTCTGAAAATTGTAATTTGGTGAAATGCTAAAGATCTTGGACCTCCCTAATAAAGAGGTAAGAGCTATGTTTAGTACAGTGATGGCGAACCTACGACACGCGTGTCAGACGTGACACGCAGAACCCTCACTGCTGGCATGCGCCCCATCGGCCCATTCGCGCTGTTGCTGTTGTTCCCCCCCATTTGTTTTCCTGCTCCTCCTACAGCTTGTCTCCGCTACAGCTTGTCTCCGCTGTTAAAACCCAGATCCTTTCGTTGTTGTTGCTGATGCTGGTAGCCAGAGATTGGTTTTTTAACCCTTTCTGTGCTGTTTTTCTGGCGCTTTGGCAGACTATGTCGGTGCTGCATTTTAGTTCCAGCGAAGGTATTATTCGTCATTTATTTCTGTTCTCTTCCCCCCCCCAAAAGCGCAGCACCTTTGGGGCACCCCCCAAAAGCAAAGCAACTTTTGCACCCCCCCAAAAAAACCTCCAAAACTTTGGTCAGCAGCTCCCCCCAAAAAGCTCAACAACTCTGGGCACTTTGTGATAAATAAGGGGGTTTTGGTTTGGTTTGGTTAAATAATTAGTTTTTGGTTTATTAAATACAGTTATATATTACAATTATACATTTTTGTTATTTAAACTATAAATATCGCAAAATTGTGGTTTTTTTCTCGAAGTGACACACCACCCAAGTTATGCTCGGTTTTTTGCTGAATTTTGACACACCAAGCTCAAAAGGTTGCCCATCACTGGTTTAGTAGAATTAGGGTATACTAACAGATCAATTTTGTGTATGTTTACTCAGTGTTCCAGCTGTGGCACACTTCCTTGTAACGGTGTACAGTGGTAGCTCATGTTGCGAACGGGTTCCGTTCTGGCGGTCTGTTCGCAACATGAAAAGGCCGCAACATGTAGCATCACATCTGCATGATGCAATGTGGTGCTTCTGCGCATGCGCAAAGAGCGATTTAGCACTTCTGTGCATGTGCGCAGGTGACGGATGCGCCGAACCCGGAAGTAACCCATTCCAGGACTTCTGAGTTCGGTGCATCCGTAACCTGAAAAGATGCAACATGAAGCAGACGTATCCTGAGATATGACTCTATTGATTGCAGCTTTAGGCATAGTTTACTTGGTTATCTGCTTGCAAAGAAACAATTGGGAAGCTCCTGATTCTTCTTTTGTAACCATGTATTTACAGATGTCACACAAAATGTCAGCCATAGGGCAGGTAGGTGGGTGTAGTTTGGCGGAAATGGACTTGCGGGTCAAATTAGGAACCAGAGACAGACCTAATTAGGGCCCTGTCCCTACAATAAAGAATTGTGGACATGTGTCTTTGAAAAAGTTTCAGTGTTTCTTTATACCTGATAAAGAACGACTAGAAATACAGTTTCATACATTTTGCTCATCAAATACGCATCAGTTTTGTAACTGTAGAACTTGAATACCTTGGAAGTCTTTCTGTAAAGCAGCATCAAAACATCAAAACTCTGTTCAGTTATCCTTTCTCAAAATACAGTGTTGTTGAATTAACTTGAATTAACATTTTTTGGTAACTAGATCCCTTATCTCATTATTATGGATTTACATTCTACCTAAAAATATAAGCATGAAACATCTGCTCTGTCGATGTGTAAGTGTATTTGTGTGTACAAACCTACAGACAGAAATGTATGGAGTACCATTGCATTGAAACAGGTAAGAACACAGATGCTCTGTTAATTAGTAAGAGACAGACAAGACTGTTTCCCACATCTTCAGGCAATAATTATGGCTTTCTTGCTTTATGAATATCATGCATTCTCATTCTAGATCGATTCTAATCTTGTTTTTCCTCAAGCAGATGGCAAAATAAGTCTATTTTCCATGGCACTACTGAGACTGCTTTAGTGAATGTGCCTTTCTCATATTACTAGATCTGCATTGCAACGGGGAATATAGTTCTCAATCCCAACAAAGAAACATGGCCTATCTTTCCTTTTACAGGATGAATGGAGGTGTATAATCTTCTAGAAGAATCCACACATTTGCTAGCAAATGAGCTAGTGTGCGTCTGTTCATTTTCCTCTCCTGAAATGCTTTGCTTGCAGGAATAGGAGGGGGTGTTGTTTTTTGAAATTGAGACTGGTAAGATAACTAGTTGTCATTGTACATTCTGTAATCTTTTGTGCAAGGGAAAGCACAGAGAATTTCTCTTCCCTCTAAGGCGGAGTGGCTAACCATTATTTGACCCTTCAAGGTCCATGTGCCAGTAGTTATGGCAATTGAACATGCACTCACTTGTGTGCATGCATGTACAGACCACACATGTACCACACATGCTCATGTAGTGAGGGGCAAAGGCAGTGGGAAGGAAAGATAGAAAAAAAGAGAGTTTATTTCAAGCTTAAGCAAGAAAGGGGCACAGAGTTAACACTCCAAGATTCTGCACACCATGCAAAGGCATGGAGGTCATTTTTATCTACAAAGTTTCATGTGAACACTACATGTTGCCAATATGCATCAGCTACCTGAGGCATGATCAGCACATATGCACATTTCCATTGGTCACAGAAGCATGCTCCTCTCTCCATATACAACACCATTCCAACGGGGGAAGAGTTGCAATTTTAACTTGGCCTGCTGTCCATATTGGCTAGATGTGACCTTCCGTTCTTAATTTACCACTGTCTTCGAGTTCCCTTGAAGTTCCCTTGTGAAGGTCAGCTCATTCTCGCTGCAATGCACCAAATGATAAGGAAGTGAGGGGCGCAAAGATGGGTGCTATACTAGCAAAACATAGAAAATACCATTTCTATACCCAGATTAGAGCGTGCAGGGAGAAATGAAAAACTGCAGTTTGAGCAGCTAGGGGAAGAGGCAACTTATTTAACTTGCTCACCAGACATACATAACACATACAGTCCACACAAGCCAGACAGAATTTCTCCCTCCCTCCCTCCCTCTTTTGCACACACACAGGCACACACATGAATGCACACAGGAAGATATACAGACCACTTCCTCTTCTGCCTACCCATGCCAATGATCAGCAGAAGAGTGAGGTAGGTCTCCTCAATGCAGCGAAGAAGGGGCACTCTTGTTTCCAGAGCATGCTGACCTCTCCTATGTGAGAGATGAGGTGCCATTAGAGGCTGAGCAGAGAGGAAGGTCTGTCTGGGGGACCACCTGAAAATGGCATCTTGGGCCTGACCATTTGTCACTTTTTGTAAAGCAAAAAGTCTACAACTTTGCTTTGAACTGTTAGGAGGACTTTATTCTCTTTCTACCCAGCCACGTCTAAATATTTTGAAGGCTATCCTTAACTTTGAAGTTTGACAGATTTTACTCTATTTCTTTGCACATGTAACATTCCTAATACAAGGAGCTAGAATTACAAGTTGCATAGTTGTGTTACTGTTTCATAGGCATGTATGAATGTTGTTTGCTAGTATTGCACTATATGTGTACTTTTGGCCTTTAAAATTAAAATTAACTTATATTTGTGTATGAACAGTTTGTGGTCCATGACCACTTCCTTATGGCAAGGATGAGTTTGTGCAGCATCTGTCCTGCATTGGAAAACCACTCAATTTTGAGCAAAAGGCAGGGCAAGTCAACTCAATTTCACCCCTCCTAAGAGCAGCTTTATTTTCTCTTCCTTTTCACGTGGGAAGTCCATTCTCTTTTGTCCCACACTCTTTTCTCCTTTGGACGAGGCCACAATATGCATAGCATCTTTTACTGATGGGCGTATCCTATTGATTTACTACTGTGCAGCAGTTGTAAAGATTAGAACAGATGGTCTCCACTCCTTGCTTATCTGTCCACTTCACTACATCGAACACCATTTATTCCAAGTGAGAAATACTTTATGTGCTCTCCCACCACAGCTCCTGTCATTTAATGTGATGTACAATGAAGAGGGAAATGAATAAAGACAGGCTGGGCCTTTGGTGATTTATTACTAAAGACTTCACTGCTAAGATTACTCTACTTAAGAGACTTTTCAGGCTCTAACAGTTAGTTAGGCCAGCCTTGCTAAAAGGTGCACAGCTTTTACAAGCCACAAACCATTTCACCCATCTATCTTCCAATAAAAACAAGCAAAAGAAGAACAGTTGGGTCAGACGAAAACTTCATCTGGTCCAGCACCTTCCCACACCCTCCAAGTGTCCCTATTTCCATGGACAGTCCCGGATTTACGGAAGCCGTTCCACTTTCTGACCTGATCTTGGAATGCACCATTTTCCCTTAGGACATCCCTATTTTCATTGGAGAAATGTTCTGATGCTGTGGTAGCATTATTGACAGGATGTCCCCATTTTCGTTAGAGAAATATTGGAGGGTATGGAGTTATGCAACCTCCAAGCCAAGAAGGTAAGTAACTATACAACCTTTAGAAGACATCTGAAGGCAGACCTGTATAGGGAAGGTTTTTTTTAATGTTTAATGTTTTATTATGCTTTTATATACAGTATGTTGGAAGCCATCCAGAGTGTGGTATAAATAATAAAAGCATTATTATTATTATTATTATTATTATTATTATTATTATAGAATAGGCCATCCCTATTTTCATTGGAGCAATGTTGGAGAGTATGCCTTCCTTTTCATAGTGGTCAACTGGATACCTCTGGGAATCCCACAACCTGGTCTTAAAGACAACAGATCTCTCCCACAGTTGCTCCCCAGCAACTCATATTCCAGAAGCAAACATATTCTGTATATGGGGGTTCTCCTATGCAGTCCTCATGACTCATAGCTATTGATAAAGTTATCCTCCATTAATTTGTCTAATCTCCTTTCAAAGCCATCTAAGTTATGCAATCGACACATCTCAGTTTCATAATTTCTGCACTGAGTGAGGAAGAATCCCCTGCCAATCAGTTTAATTGGATCAGCTTAAATTCTAATGTTATCAAGAAGGAAAAAACACATACCCACTTTCTTCATATTTCATTATATTTATTTTCTTTTATGGCCCACTTTTCTTCCATCCTGGAAGCCCAAGTAGGGCACATGTGGTTCTCAGCAATGTACCGTAGTAGTCTGATGTACCTTCAACTATTATTCTGTGACCTTCCCCTTTAGACATCTCTCCCCCCCCCCGCCCCTAATAATAATAATAATAATAATCTCTCCCAACACTTGTCTTTCCTCCTGGCAAGCAATTTACTTTCTTTTGAATTTTATCACTCACTGCCATAATAAAAAAACTTATCAAAATGTCTATTCAAAACTCTGCACTTATTCCTCAAGAGAAAAATAATGGGTTAAAGTTTTAATGGGCAGCACCTTCTGTTTTAAAAGCTATATTACATAAATTCATAATGTGATATGCTACTGCACATCTCAGACTCAAATACTATTCCAGATTATTTATTTTGGTGAATGTAAACTTCTTTTCAAAATAACTTTGTTTAAAAACAAATAATTTGGGTTTTTTTGTTCACTCAAAACTGTTCTGCTAAATCATTCTTTTGTTCCGAATTCACATTTTCTATCATAGTGTGCTCCTGTTCTGTGTCGTTACTCATCCCATCCCAGTGGGTAAGCAGCAAACTTCAAAGTGCTGTGCAGAACTGAAGAGGACGTGCCGTCTCTTCTGGAAAGATTAAAGCATCTTTCTTGAACATTCTGCAGTCAGCCCCTGCCTGGATGGACTCCTATAACCTAGATATTTCGCTAGATGTTCACAGCCTGCCTCTTAAATCTCCACTGAACTTCTTCTACATGTGCCCCACTTCTAAATGTGCACCCCAGTGCCATTCCCACCCACTTCCCACCTCAGCTGTCTCTCAGTGGCATCAACCTCCAGGTGGATGAAACTGGTCCCAAAACAGCGCGGAGCTGTTCTCTGCATTCTTGCCTTTCAGCAGACCCAATGGGCTTGAGGCCTATATGTGGGAAGTCCTGTGTCATAACCTATTTATAAAACTATTACCAATAAGACAAGCAACTTCGTTTATGACTTTTCCCTGCTTAATCAGCATCCTGCACAAAGGCCAATAAACACTGATGCCTTGTACAACTAAGAGCCATTCCATTTTTTAAAATTGAGGGTGAGGACCTAGGTTTGTGAACATCTGCGCACCTGACTAGAAACTTCAGCCAGCCCAGGCCCTTTAATGAGTTACACACATCATGAAACACATTTGCCTCAACTTAATGCAGACCCTCCGTGCCCCTATTTTCCAGGAACAGTCCTGGATTTACAGAAGCCATCCTGGTTTCTGATTTGATCTCAGAATGTCCAGCTTTTCCTTAGGATGTTCCTGTTTTCATCAGAGAAATGTTGGAGGGGGTGTTCATGTGTGATGGCCCATGCTTTCCTATTTCCCCTCCTCCACTCAGCTGAATGTGCTTTGAATCCCCCATCAGATATTTGCTTCCAATGCACAAAGGTTGGAAGCAGACCTGGTGGGGACTTGGGACATTGAGGGTAGGGTGGTTCATGCGGCCCTGATCCACTCTATGGGTTCTTTGAACGCCAGCAGACATAACACCTTAAAAGGGCGAGAGAGGAGAGCCTGGTTAAGATCAAGTGCCTCTTCCTACCCCTGAAATCTGTCCCCAAGTCTCTGTATTTTTGCTTATTTTGCTCCTCTTTCCATGTCCCTTTTGTATCACGCCTTCTTAAGTTGTGAGCCATTGTTTAAAATGGTGAGCTGCCTTGAGTGCTGTGGCAGGAATATGGCCCATAAGTGTATTATTATTATTTGTTTAATCTATTGTGTGTTGAATTTATATTCTGCCCTCCTCCCCAAGGAGCCCAGCCTGGCAACAGATACGCAATTTAAAAGCGAAAACATCATTAAACAGCTAAAACATTCCAAAAACAATTTCAGTTCAAGACATATAAAAACAGTTATGGTTAAAAACAACTTTCCGTCCAATGATCTCAGGGTTGCAAGGAATGGTATTCCTCAGCCACCAAACACCTGGAGAAACAGGAACGTTTTCAAATTCCTCCTGAAAGTTAATAATATTGGGGACAGGTGCACTTCATTAGGTAAGTACGAAAATGTAGGTAACCAAATTAAAAGTCTGCATGTGGGGAGGGGGGGAGTTCATCATCTCCCTCCTAAATGCCCTACAGCTCTTTAAAATACCTCATCTCCACTACAGGCCCAATTCCAGCACATAGATCTGTAGCATCAACTTCTGAGGAAAGAAAATGAAGGAAAGGTGTGGTTCAGGAAAATAGATAACTTGGGGATAGTTTTTGCTGAACATGATTGACAGGGCCGGATTTAGGTGTGATGAGGCCCTAAGCTACTGAAGGTAATGGTGTCCTTTATATGTCCAGCTGTCCTTTGTCAACAACAAATTGTCACTGTTTTTTGTGTTGAATATGGTAATTTATGGACCTAATAGGTATCTAAAGCCATTTGCACATAACAAAATATGTATTTTATCAAAGTGATTGTTGAACTGAAATACAATTAAGAAGAAGTATATTAATAGTGAAATAATAATTAATAATTATCCAGGTTTTTTCCCTTTAAATTTTTTTGGGGCCCCCTAAGAGAGTAGGGGGACCCAGCTGGCGCTGTGGGTTAAACCACAGAGTCTAGGGCTTGCTGATCAGAAGGTCGGTGGTTCGAATCCCTGCAATGGGGTGAGCTCCTGTTGCTCGGTCCCAGCTCCTACCTACCTAGCAGTTCGAAAGCACATCAAAGTGCAAGTAGATAAATAGGGACCGCTCCAGCGGGAAGGTAAACGGCGTTTCCGTGCACTGCTCTGGTTCACCAGAAGCGGGTCAGTCATGCTGGCCACATGACCTGGAAGTTGTCTGCGGACAAACGCTGGCTCCCTCGGCCTATAGAGCGAGATGAGCGCCGCAACCCCAGAGTCGGACACGACTGTACCTGATGGTGAGGAGCCCCTTTACCTTTACCTAAGAGAGTAGGGCCCTAAGCTATAGCTTGTATAGCTTATACGTAAATCCGGCACTGATGATTGATAGGATGAATCAGACCCATTAGTTACAAAACTGTGTGGAAGTTTATGGGATAATTGAGGCCCACAAAAATTGGAGCGTTGAAGAAAGTTGTCACATCACCTGGGTTGAAGTGATATTCAGTTGCTAGTCCAATTGATTTCAAAGGAAAAGGGGTGACATTTCGTTCCACCTCAGGCAGCAGAGTCTTTTGTGTCGACCCTGGCTAGAACTCTCCTCTTCCCTGACAGTTGACCACGATGGCTGTGGCTGATGGGAGCTGGAATCCAACAACTGGAGGACCAAAGATTCCCCATCACCGTTTTAGCACATTATACAAGTGAATAGAGTTGTGTGCAATATTTCTGTGTGCTTGACCAAAACTGCCTGAGTTTCAAGATCAGCTTCAGAGACTTTGTTCCGTGGCCCGCCAATATAATTTTGGTGGATATCACAGTTAGGGACTTTTCAGTGGAGGCCTCTTACCTTTGGAATTCCCACTTAGACCCGCTTGGTACTGACGGGCTTTTAATAGGATTCTGCGGGTTTATTATCTTTTTTTTTCCCCCAGCCCACTTTTAGTTGAGTGCTGTTTTCTGGGTTTATCTTGCTGCTTCTTATTTATTTAGGGTGATAGATAGTAAATTGTTTATATGATTTTATGTAAAAAATAACATAAAATTGCCAACTACCTCAGGAAGGCTATGCACTGAATAGTTGGTTAGAAACCAACCTAAATTCTCCAAAGCTTTGAAAATGCAGTATTTTTCTTAAAAAATAAGGCAGAACAGAATGACACAACATTTCTTCTGAGAAACTGTAGCCTTAATGGCTTGTTAATCCTAGGCACACTCTCCTTTGTTCTCAGCTATTGAACTGGAGACCATTTTTCAATTCAAGCAGGGAGGAAAGTCCTATTTAAAAAAAAAGAAATGAAAGAGGAACGAAGCATGCCTGCAGAACAGAGCTGCCTTACATTTATAAATTTATACTTTGCTGTCCTCCAGCTGAATGCTGCAGTGCTCAATTCAGTTCATAATATGTTGTGGTAAATTCTTTTAACTAGTGAGATATCTTCCTTTAATGTAGACGTAAAAAAGCAATATATATCCTGGAGAAAGGCTAAAACTGATTTCCCAGAAACCACTTTCTCCTGAGAAGAAGAAAAGGCTCTAATATAAATTACATTTCCTCTCTGGAGTTCAAGGTCTGTATGCTTCTGAATACCAGTTGCTAGCCATCAGCTGGTTTTGGACTACAATTCCCATCATCTCTGACCACTGGTCCTGCTGGCTATGGATGATGGGAGTTGTTGTCCAAAAACAGCTGGAGACCCAAGTTTGGGAAACACTGGTCTAGCTTATTGTGTCGTCTGAACCTGGACTCATGGTTTGTTTCAGCACTTTACCTGTGCTCACTCATGCCGTCTTTTAAATCCACACTATCCTCACCCCCATTTATATGCATGCAACACAATTCAGATTAGGATGTGGCATCATCACATCAATTTACACCTTCAAGCTGGCCCATTTAAGGGCATAAAGCTAAAGGTAAAGGGACCCCTGACCGTTAAGTCCAGTCGCGGACGACTCTGGGGTTGCGGCACTCATTTCGCTTTACTGGCCGAGGGAGCCGGCATACAGCTTCCGGGTTATGTGGCCAGCATGACTAAGCTGCTTCTGGCGAACCAGAGCAGTGCACGGAAACGCCGTTTACCTTCCCACCGGAGCGGTACCTATTTATCTACTTGCACTTTGACACGCTTTCGAACCTGCTAGGTTGGCAGGAGCTGGGACCGAGCAACAGGAGCTCACCCTGTCACAGGGATTCGAACCGCCGACCTTCTGATCGGCAAGCCCTAGGCTCTGTGGTTTAACCCACAGCAGCACCCGCGTCCATGGGCCAGGGGGCAGGCTGTGCCTACATAGGCCCCTAGTGGCTGTTTGAGCCATAGGATGAGAAGCAAAACACCCACATGAATTTTGCATGATTCTTTATATTGGTGCACTTTGAAGATTGACAGCCCATTTTAGAAGGCTAGAATAAAATAACAAAATTTCGGTACCCCCAAGAGTGCCCAGCTTTCTACAGCACCCCTGTAATTTATCCCCTTGCCTTCCAGTTCCACGATGCCTTATTTCAGACTCCTGACCATTTCCTTCATCCTTTGACCTTCAAAGGACAGGACCAGATTGCCAGTTTGGCCTTCATCATGGCCTCTTCCTATCTGATTTGGTCACTCGGCGTTTGTTCCATGAAGTCTGCCGGCCCAACAGTCAAGGAAATGAGGACTATGCCGCAGATGAATGAGTGCATTTGCTTCGGTATTTTGCTCCAGTAAATTGCTTGTTATACCATTTACCGCTCATTATTTCTGCAACTCCTTCCCAAATTTGTTGAGCAAACAAATTTATCTAAGAGGCTGCCAACTGCTACATACCAAAGCAACTGCTGTTGAAAAAAAAGGGTCCGTGCTGAAAAAGGAACCAGGCAATAACGACAAGGCTGCCTTTGTCCCGATACATCTGCTGCTCTGTCATATGACTGTCCAGCCAGAATCCATCACAGGGCCGGGCTTTGGTGCTGGCAATCCATCAGCAGTTAGAGATTAAACAGCCATGCTGGGAGTGGAAGAGTGACTGGAGAAATTAATTATATCCCTACACCTGAAATCCAAGCCCTATTCTTGCAAGCAATACTATGTGTCCAAGGAAGCCAGAATATGATTACTCTCCATACTCATTAGTCAGGGCACGAGATGGAAGAAAACCTGCCAGTTCAGCTTCAGTGGAAATTGGAGGAAATTTGTGTCCTTCAGTTGGCTGCATTTTAGAAATTAACTTCCACGCCTATACATGCCAAGAGCACAATTACTGCCGTCTCAAAGGCACACAACATGTGTTGTAAGTAGCTTACCGGTTCTCAGTGCTTTTTCACCCTAATCTGGAGAGCCCTGTGTAACAGATTCACACACGGTCTTATCTAGTCTGCTTGTTGTTTAGTCGTTTAGTCGTGTCCGACTCTTCGTGACCCCATGGACCAGAGCACGCCAAGCACTACTGTCTTCCACTGCCTCCCGCAGTTTGGTCAGACTCATGTTGGTAGCTTTGAGAACACTGTCCAACCATCTCGTCCTCTGTCATCCCCTTCTCCTTGTGCCCTACCCCTCTATCCTAGGGGTAGTCAAACTGGTGCCCTCCAGAGGTTTTGGGCTTCAAAGCCCATTAGCCATAGCCAGCATGGTCTGGGAGGATGGAAATTGTAGTTCATAACATTTGGAGGGCACCAGTTTGCCTACTCCTGCTCTTTTCATTTCCATGTGGAATCAAAATGTATTGCATTGTGCGGGAGCATCATTGGAGAGAACAGGACATCTCTTGCAGGCTGGAATACTGTAGCATTTTCCTCTGTGATAAGTCACTGGACCCAGTGGTGGACCTGCACTTTGGGGGCCTTGAAGCTTGAACTGTGTTATGGGGTCTCCTTTGCAACCAGCAATGGGGTCTGTGTAACCATTGCTCAATGGGATTGTTCCATGACAGATCACTACAATTTTAAAACCCCTATAAAACTTCTGCATCTCAGATTATGTTTAAAATTACTGTACTCTTCCTTTACAACATTTGTGCTTGTTGTTGTTTAGTCGTTTAGTCGTGTCCGACTCTTCGTGACCCCATGGACCATAGCACGCCAGGCACTCCTGTCTTCCACTGCCTCCCGCAGTTTGGTCAAACTCATGTTCGTAGCTTCGAGAACACTGTCCAACCATCTTGTCCTCTGTCGTCCCCTTCTCCTAGTGCCCTCAATCTTTCCCAACATCAGGGTCTTTTCCAAGGATTCTTCTCTTCTCATGAGGTGGCCAAAGTATTGGAGCCTCAGCTTCACGATCTGTCCTTCCAGGGAGCACTCAGGGCTGATTTCCTTAGGAATGGATAGGTTTGATCTTCTTGCAGTCCATGGGACTCTCAAGAGTCTCCTCCAGCACTTTAACATTTGTGCTACTGACACTCAAACTTTGGAACTGTTGAAATATATACAATAGGAAATTAATACATTTGAGTCAATTTCTTAAGCAACATGGACTAAAGTCATTAGTTTTATAGTAAATCCACCCTTGAGTGGACTGGTGTAATAACTGGCATGCCCGGTATGGAATATTCACTGCTGGACAAACCTCCTGAAAGTGGTGGGTTTCTAGGGGGCAAGGATCCCCTAAAATTCCTGGGCGCCAAGTTTTCCCTATAATTTCAGAAATTAGTCAATGTGCGGTTTAATCAATGTAGAAGAAGAAGAGTTTGGATTTGATATCCCACTTTATCACTACCCGAAGGAGTCTCAAAGCGGCTAACAATCTCCTTTCCCTTCCTCCCCCACAACAGACACTCTGTGAGGTGAGTGGGGCTGAGAGACTTCAGAGAAGTGTGACTAGCCCAGGGTCACCCAGCAGCTGCATGTGGAGGAACGGAGACGCGAACCCGGTTCCCCAGATTACAAGTCTACCGCTCTTAACCACTACACCACACTGGTGTATTTAGCGAGCCCTAAAAAATGAGTCAAGCCAGTTTCCTTGGGAGATTGGCTGGCAGAGGTGTTGTCAAAGAATGAAAACAGATGTCGGCAGAATCTGACAAAAGGTGGGAAATTCAGTCTCAGACAACAAGGGAGGTGGAGCCCTTCCCGCAGACAATAGCAGAGTTGGGAGGGGGGTGTTGGGAGGGTTACAGGGGGCGTGATGTCACTACAGGAAAAAATGTCCCTTTTGCACAAGGTTTGGGTTGCATTTTTAGCAAGAGGTTTTGAAGAAGAAGAAGGATGGAGCCAGTTGCCATGCGGGCCGAGGGACAGACAAGCCCCACGTGAGACAGAATAATAGAATCACAGAACTGTAGAGTTGGAAGGGGTCCAAAGGCTCATCTAGTCCAACCCTTTCAATGTAGGAATCCTGCCCACAGCCATCACTGGGGGGGGGCTTGACCCACCAACCTTCTGGTTAACAGCCAGATGCACTGACCAGTGGCATCACAACGGGGGGGTGGGGGTGGTTCACCCCGGGAGCCATGTCTGGGGGGATGACAAGAAGGCACCCTGCGGGGGGCTCGCAATGGCGCGAGCACCGCCGCAGCCACATGTGGAGGATCCTCCATTGGAAGCTGCAGCCGTGAGCAGAGGATCCCGGCGCTGGCGGCAAACCGCTATGTACAGCGCATGTGCGGCGTCGCTACATACGGCGCATGCATCGTACGTAGTGATGCCGCACATGTGCCCTATGTAGTGACGCCCTGCCCCGGGTGTCACGATGACTTCGTTCGCCCCTGGCACTGACCCCTTGTGCCACCGAGGTGTGATGCTCAGAACCCTCTCTCCATCAACCCAGGTGTAAATATGTGTAAATAAACCATATTTCATAAAGAAATATGGTTCATTTCACTGTGACTTATTTCCCCCAAGAAAACACAAACCCGGGCTACGTGTCAAGACCCCTGGAATCTCACACTGCTCAGCAGAGATGGGGGTGGCCGGCAACAAAGTATCGAGAACGAACCATTTGTTCAGCATGTCTACAACAAATCACCTGTAGAGACGTCAAATTATGATGCCAAGGTTCAGAAAGAGCAGCACACAAATAGACTGCCACACAAAGAGCATCTCTCTCCACGATTGACCTCTTGTCCACTGGCAAAGTCTCTGCCTAATGGGGCTCCTTGGCTTATGAGTTATCCTTTCCTGGCAGTGGATGGCCAAGTCCTACCCCATAAACCACAACAGTTATGCAGAGACTTGGAGTGATGCAGACACTGGGGAAAACCTATGCTGCTATTCTCACTGTGACCCTAGATCTGTGGTTCCATTCTGCCTCCCATTATGCAGGGCCTCCAGTGCTCAATCGCTCATCTGGATTCATGGAAATATTATTATCATGCGCAGCAATGAATTCCTACCTGAAAAGCAGCATTTACCAGGGATGGGAAATCTGTGGCCCTCCAGGTGCTGTTGAACTCCAACTTTCATCAGCCCCAGTCAGCAGGGTGGTCAGGGGTGATTGGAACTGGAGTCCAGCAATATTTGGAGGACCAGAAGTCTCCCAGATCTTAACAATAACATCTTGATATAGTAGGGGTGTGTGTGTGTGTGTGACAAGGGAATAGACATGTCAGCAACACTTTAAAATTATAAAGCCAACCGTGAAAAACAGCATCTATGACAGTAAAAAGTATTGCACTGACCTAGATCGTGAATATCGTTTAATATATTCCTATTTCATATTTCCTCGTCTTCTGTACTGCTTTCTTCCTCCTTCTATTCTCTCCTCTTCCCTGTCACTTTCTCCTGTGTTCCAATTAATTAGGAAGAGCGTTGTGCGCTACATGTTAGCCAACCATATGGTTAAACAAAAACACCAACTGAATTTACACATGAAAATTTGTTCCTGGGTGATTGGTCTCTGGGAAATTAAAGGGATTCTGAATCTCTATCTGTCTATAGATAGCACAATAGACACATGCATATAGAACAATAGTCATTGTTGAAAGCAGAGGACTGGGTTAAATTGAAGAGAAAACACAACAATTATTATTATTTGTAATGAAGTCCTTAAATAATCTAGCCATATTTCCAAGGTCTCCAGCTATTTAACTTTTGTACACCAGGTGGCATGCTGGGAAGAAATTTCCTTAGCTAATTAGGAGGAGTCATAATCTACCTGCAGTATCATTTAATTCTGGTAAATAATTGAGTCCACTATTAGCTGAAACCATTACCTTTGACTGTCTTCAGGCAATTATTATTCCATCTTGGTTGTTAAGAAGCACTTAATATTATGTTATAAAGACACATACACAGTAAGGCACAATCCTATGCACAGTTAATAGTAAAGGTAAAGGGACCCCTGACCATTAGGTCCAGTCGTGACCAACTCTGGGGTTGCACGCTCATCCCGCATTATTGGCCGAGGGAGCCGGCATACAGCTTCCAGGTCATGTGGCCAGCATGACAAAGCTGCTTCTGGAAAACCAGAGCAGCACATGGAAACGCCATTTACCTTCCCGCTGTAGCGGTTCCTATTTATCTACTTGCATTTTGACATGCTTTCGAACTGCTAGGTTGGCAGGAGCTGGGACCAAGCAACGGGAGCTCACCCCGTCACAGGGATTCGAACCGCCAACCTTCTGATCAGCAAGCCCTAGGCTCAGTGGTTTAACCACAGCGCCACCTGGGTCCCTCCTATGCACAGTTACTAAGGAGTAAATGCACATTTACTGTACTATTGAGTGAGCCCCACTGAACTCATTAAAAAGCTGCTGAAAAAGAAAAAGAACTTTTTTTCAGTGTGTATCCAAACCCATTTGCCTTTTTTGGTGAAGCTATTGTGGATTCCCCCCCCCAATCCAACATTTTTATTTGTTTTTAACATATAGCATGGTTCTATAAGCATCACCATACATATAATATATTACTATTCATAATAAACATGAGTTGTTATCTGATTTAGCAAGCAGAAAGTAGAAAAAAAAACTAGGATTACGAATATATAAATCACCCTGATTAGTAGCACATCATTAATAAGTTGTCTTCCTGTGATGGTGATGCCTACATATAGCAATCAGCCTGCATAGTTTTCTCTCCTCTGAATGACCGGGGGGGGGGGAATGCTCTGTTGCCAGTAGCAAACTGCCCATTGATTGCCAATTTCGAGCCACCCAAGTCAGAGCCACTTCATGCTTCCATTCTGCATGAAGAGGTCCGTCCAGTTATTATGCAAGAGAGACCCTGGTGGTCCCATCTGGGCCTGTGTGTGGCAAGGATAGTTCACAAACTTATGTGGCTCAGGAGGTACTTCTGCCTTGGGAAAAAGATGGAGAAGTGATGCCCTCCGGGTGTTGTTGAAGTCCAACTTTAATCAGCCCCAGCCAGCATGGCCAATGGTCAGGGATGGTGGGAGTTCATAGTTGGAAGGGACCACAAGGACCATCCATTCCAAACTCCCCACAATGCAGGAATCTTTTGCCCAACGTGGGGCTCGAACCAACAACCCTGAGGTTAAGGGTCTCATGCTCTGCTGACTGAGCTACTGTTTTCCCCGGTAATTGTAGGACCAGTAACATCAGGAAGGACACAAGTTCCCCACCTCACCTTCAAATGAACCCCCCAAATGCTACAACACGATGGTTTGTTTGCCTCTGCAGTTTTTAATATACATTTGGTTTCCTGGCATTTTCTATTCTTAGGAGCTGTCTTTGAGCAATGTCTTTAATATTTACAAGGAACTCACTGCACTCTTGCACATTTTATTATGCCATGCAGATGATGCTTAGTACCAGACATGTGTTTTCCCCCCTACAGTACTTGGCTGAGAGTTTATATACTCATGAGCCCTATCTAATGAGATCTCCTGAAGCTTCAATCCATGTTAGTCCACTGTTAGTCAATTATGCTATTGTTTTCTCTTTTTCAGCTCAGGCACTCTCATGCCCTCTCAAAGAATAAAATGCTGCAACCAGTCAATAGGACCGTTGCATTTGCATAACCTTTCATTGTTAACCACAGGCTGCCACAAGCTGATAAAAGGTGAAATGAACAGCAGCAGCTAACCTCAAATAAATAAATGCTAAATGCATTTAAACCTGGCAGTCGCCCACAAACATAATTGACATATATTGATTTTCAATTGCCACTGGCCTCCAAAATCACATCCTGAGCCGCAGCCGTGCAGGTAAGCGAACAATAACAAACTGCTCTCTTTAAGTTTGTCATAAAAAGCAGCTCAGCGGCTCGAGGTTTCTATGAAGAGAGAACACACCAGGGCCATCATAGCTGTCAGTCATTTCAGCCCTGAAATGTTTGCAGGAATAAATAATGAATCAACCATAAATGCAGGGTATTCTAAGAGTTAAGACTGATGTAGAGAGACAGACTTTTTTTTTTAGAGAGTCTCCAAGTGAATCTACTTGGGAGTTCATGTTTTAGCACACTTGTGTATTTAAAGCTACAGGCGACAACTGCAGTAAGACCAGCGCTAGCAGCTGGAAGCCCAGCGCTAGCAGCTGGAAGCTAGGAAAGAGGTCTTAAACCCTGGGCGCTGTAGGGCACTGCAACTATGACATAGTGAACTGAGACATAGTGAAGCTGAGAGGTGAGGGGAGGGTGTGCCGAATTTTGGCTTTGCACAGGGCACCGCTGAAATTTGAAAGACCAAAGTCCTGCCCCTGATTTAAACCAGCCTGCTATGGCCCCCGTAGAATGCAGCAAGCCCAGCCGTTACAGCAGCATGGGTTAGCTAATCCCCCACACCCACCAAGTTAACTATTTGGTCTAGATAATTTCTTTGTAATATTGAATGTATTCTACGTTTGATGAAACGTGATCTAGACCGAATAGTTACAACTGATAGCATTTCAATTATTGATACATTTTGTAAACAAATCCCCTACCCACCAATTTTCTATTTTATTATGCATGATGGCTTTGCTCTGCCTCCACAATCGGAGGCAGTTGCCAGAAACCACAGAAAAGGAGAGTGCTCTTGTGCTGGTAGAAGGCTTCCTACAGGCCACTGTGAGAACTGGGCAGGATTAGATGGGCCATTGGCCTGATCCATCAGGCTCTTTTTATTATCTTAGTAGCAAGTTGAAATGTGTCGCAAGCTGCTTTGGGTGCAATCCACTACGGGAAAATGGCACAGGAAATAAATAAGACTTAAACTTGGCTGGGATTTTAGTTTGTGCACCGATTTGGGAATTGTGACTTGGGTGCAAGTGAATTTATCCCCCATCCCTACAACCAAGAACATGTAAGAAATTCTTAGTTAGTCAGTTTATAACTACTGTGTTTTTCCAGCCAGGGAATGGTGCTTGCGGGATTTCCAGGGTTAGTTGCCAAAAATAGATGCAAAATTGCGTGTGGTGGTAGTGGTGAGGGTCATGTATTGCTCTGCCTCAGGCAGCAAAATATCTTGGGCTGGCTGTAGCAGCAGCAGCAGCAGAGCAGCCACTTCAGTTCACTGCTGCAGACTCACATTATATATAAGTCTACCCAGGCTCCAATTCAGGCACCCCCAAACTGCGGCCCTCCAGATGTTTTGACCTACAACTCCCATGATCCCTAGCTAACAGGACCAGTGGTCAGGGATGATGGGAATTGTAGTCCGAAACATCTGGAGGGCCACAGTTTGGGGATGCCTGCTCTAAATAAAGCCAGAATGGCAATCACCGGCTAGCAAGAACTGTGCTGTATTTCAAGGGGTCCACCATGTGCCAGATTGCAGCTGTTGTAAAACATGCAGCAACGAGAAACTGCTGCTGGCTCCCTGTATGTTCAGCTATGTGATCATATTTCCACAAAGCAAAATATTTGAAAGTGCAAGTCCTGTGCAGAACAGACTGTAATGAAAGAGATGTGACAATGGCAGTTTGTTAGGAGTTCTCTTTAAAAACCCTGAGCCAGGAACACTGGGATCGTTGCTTTGAAGTTGCTAGTGCTTCATCGTTAAAATGATAATTTTAAGCACATTTTTGCTTGAATTGCTTTCAAGCTCCCTGGCCCCTTTCTTCCACAAATTGTTATGGATGGCAATTGGGTAAAATTAATGACTACTTACGCCATGCAGCAGATATGCATTTAATTAATGGCAATCATTAATTCCCTGTTATTGCCCAGAAAATTTCTATGATGCTACTGTGATTTGCGGCTCAAAGCAAATTAGAGAAATGGGTTGCCCTTGAGAGGCGCACAAATTCCTATACATTTTTTCACATGAAGGAGCAGCTCCCTTGAATACTGAATGCTGAGAAAGGAACTGAATGTTACCAGGACACTTGTGTCTTTGCCAGTTTAGCAAATGATATGCTGTAGGAGTGGAGAAACCCAGAATGTGATCATGTATCATTTAGACCAGGAAAGGGGAGTCTCCTCCAAGACTCTCAATCCCATCCTTGGGACTCCAGGACAGGGGAGCAGGACTTGGCACAGTGCGGAGCGGGGACTCGCTTCCATGGTGGGAAATCACGTCTGTGCAAGTGCAGTCGCCGGAAATCGCGTCTGCGCATGTGCAGATGCGATCTGGCCCACGGAGTGATCTCTGTGGGAGTAAACCGGCTCAGGCGAGGTAAACCTTGCTGACTCCTGCTCCAGGACATAACATGCTTCCCAGATCACGCCCCTCTCAAGCCACATCTTCCGCTAGCGCTGCTCTGTGCCATCCTCAAGTGCTTTTTGCTTGACTGGAATATGCTCTTAAACTGCGATGATGCCTCTTGCTAGCCTGGATGAAGAAATGTTAGAGGTGTGTGTACAACCTCTGAATTTTGTGTGCCTGGAATGTAGCCTTCTGCAAGAAGATAAATGTCACGTCCACTTTCTGCTTCTGTCCCCATCCGCCGCTGTGTCGTGGACTGGCTGGACATAGAGGAATGGTGGGAGAAACCGGCTGGGGAACACCTAGGGAAGAAGGCTCAGAGCCCAGGGAGTGGTGGTGGTGGTGGTGGTGGTACAACTATGAGTGGTCAGAGGGAGAAGGCTGGGAAGAGGAGGTGTCAGAAGCTGAAGATGTAACAAGGCTTAGTGAGCTGAGAGAGTTGGTGGCAAACAGAAAACCAGAATCAGAGGCAGAAGCTGAAGCAGGAGAGGAGGCAGATATGAAGCAGGCTGGTGAAGAGCCACAGGTGTCTCCCCCTCCTGCTGCAACAAGCTCACCCACCCAACTTGTCTGCCAGAACCAAGAGGCAATCGGAGACTGTGCCTGGGTACAGTCAACCTCTCCTCCTCCCATAACCACTATGTAGCCCATAGAAGACTGCCCACAAAGGAATGCAGTCCTTGGATGGATAAAAGTTCCCCATCCCTGCCACAGGTGATCGTTTTAAGTGCAATAAAGTCACATCTATCTGCAAAGGCAACATTGCTTCTTTTGACATTCTGCCAACAGGACATCCCTAAAGTCTCACTGTACACAGTCAAGAAGACACTCTGTGTGTGTGCAGACTTGCGTGTTATCTACCTTAATGTTATGTTTTGAATAAGCTGTCTATATTATGAATAGAGTCCAAGTGTACAGTAGACATAATCTGAACACTCCTCCTGCTTTAGATCAAAGCACAAGGGGCATCAGTCTTTATTTACGTCAGCACTTTTCTTTGCTTGATAGCTTTTATATTTTCATGTCAGAAACACCGTACCTCAACGTTTCAGAGTTTTACAGCAAACTCCTTCTATCCTGCCCCGTGTTCCTTAACAACATGGTGCCACCCATCAGCCGTTCGGTGTCAGTTCTCACAAATCAACTGCCAGCAGAATGCACTTCCAAGAATAAAAATGAAGATGAAGTCAGCAACATTTGAGCCTGCTCCAAGTTAATGACGAAAGAGCTGCATTCCCATCATGAGTGGAGTGGGAACCAAGATCTCTAGAAAGGAGAAGGTAAATCGTTACACATTAGTTGCAACGTGGCTGTCAATATAAATGATACGCTAAGAAAGGAGGTGTTCTTTAAAAACTTCTAGAAAGAAAAACTACTTCATTTATGCACGTTTTTATTCAGTTTTAAGGCAAAAGCAATAAATGGAAGAATCAGCAAAAATATATTCTCCATGATTCCAAGCTGCCTTAATTCTGCAGCCAATTCCAATCTCTGAGCAGCAAGAAACTCCAAGCATTCCAAGCCGTGTCCAGAAAGTGGTGTTGGGGGGTGAGTGTTCAGAGCCCTGCGCACTCACTTGTGGGGTGTCTCAGGGTTCTGTTCTCTTCCCCATGCTTTTTAACATATACATGCAGCCGCTGGGAAAGATCATCAGGGGGGTTGGGCTGGGTGTTCATCAGTATGCAGATGATACCCAGCTCTACCTCTCTTTTAAATCAGAACCAGTGAAGGTGGTGAATGTCCTTTGTGAGTGCCTGGAGGCAGTTGGAGGATGGATGGCGGCTAACGGATTGAGGTTGAATCCTGACAAGACAGAAGTACTGTTTTGGGGGGATGGGGCGGGTGGGTGTTGGGGACTCCCTGGTCCTGAATGGGGTAACTGTGCCCTGAAGGACCAGGTGCGCAGCCTGGGAGTCATTTTGGACTCACAGCTGTCCATGGAGGCGCAGGTTAATTCTGTGTCCAGGGCGGCTGTCTACCAGCTCCATCTGGTACGCAGGCTGAGACCCTACCTGTCTGCAGACTGTCTCGCCAGAGTGGTGCATGCTCTGGTTATCTCCCGCTTGGATTACTGCGATGCACTCTATGTGGGGCTACCTTTGAAGGTGATCTGGAAACTGCAATTAATCCAGAATGCGGCAGCTAGACTGGTGACTGGGAGTGGCTGCCAGGACCACATAACACCGATCCTGAGAGATCTACATTGGCTCCCAGTACATTTCCGAGCACAATTCAAAGTGTTGGTGTGGACCTTTAAAGCCCTAAACGGCCTCGGTCCTCTATACCTGAAGGAGCATCTCCACCCCCATCATTCAGCCTGGACCCTGAGATCCAGCGCCGAGGGCCTTCTGGCGGTTCCCTCATTGCAAGAAGTGAGGTTACAGGGAACCAGACAGAGGGCCTTCTTGGTAGTGGCACCCGACCTGTGG
Source organism: Zootoca vivipara (assembly GCF_963506605.1). NCBI lineage: Eukaryota > Metazoa > Chordata > Lepidosauria > Squamata > Lacertidae > Zootoca > Zootoca vivipara. The sequence continues at coordinate 28,711,396 of NC_083287.1, read as the reverse complement.
AATGCCCTTCCAACAGATGTCAAGGAAATAAGCAGCTATCCTATTTTTAAAAGACAGCCCTGTTTAGGGAAGTTTTTAATATTTAATGCTGTATTGTTTTAATATTCGATTGGAAGCCACCCAGAGTGGCTGGGGAGACTCAGCCAGATGGGCGGGGTACAAATAATAAATTATTATTATTATTATTATATAAGCACTTTTCCGGGGCTGAGTTTCTTTAGAATGAAGATTAACAGCAAATCAATGTCTTTAGGATATATGCTTTTAATTACACATTCAGTACATACAACCTGAGCATAGGATGGAGGGGCACACAGCATTAACACCCCAACAGATCTTGCTTCTCCGGTAAGTTTCCAGAAAGCCCAGCACAGAGCAAGGCACTTTCTTGTGTTTCCAGCTTCCAACCTGCTTCTGGCTCACCTGACACACAACTCTGCCCATTGTTCTCCTATGTAGCAGCTAGTTGAGGGTGGGGAAGGCCCACCCTTTGTTCTATGGCACAGAGTAACTTATTTGTATTTGCTAAATACAAGATCACTCCGCTGGTGATCTTGAAATAGTGTTCTGCACACTTTGGCTATTGCAATGTAGCCAAAACAAAATTCCAAGTACTGTATATTAGTACTTGGCCAATAAATTATTATTCTATTCTATTCTAAATCATTGTACTTAACTAGCCTGTCAAAGTCATTATCTTAACAAATGAGCTGCTTTGGCTGGTTTCCCTCTTATAGAATCTACGGTACCACATGCACACAGGATTACAGGTTTGGAAGCAGACCCCAGCTTCCACCTAATCCCCCCCCCAAAACTCCTAACAGTTTATTTTCTATTATCTCAATCTCACACTGCCTTAAAGCTGCAACCAGTACGGTAAGTTTCATTAGCTGCAACCAGTAAGTTCCATTATACGTAGTGAGCTGGTGACATGAACCCACAAAGCGCTTGGTAGCAAGGCTTTTTGCAATGAAGTGTAAAGGGACCCCTAACCATTGAGTCCAGTCGTGACCAACTCTGGGGATGTGGCGCTCATCTCGTGTTATTGGCTGAGGGAGCCGGCATACAGCTTCCAGGTCATGTGGCCAGCATGACTAAGCTGCTTCTGGCGAACCAGAGCAGCGCACGGAAACGCCGTTTACCTACCCGCTTGGAGCAGTACCTATTTATCTACTTGCACTTAGACGTGCTTTCGAACTGCTAGGTTGGCAGGAGCTGGGACCGAGCAACGGGAGCTCACCCCATCACAGGGATCATGGGTGCCAAGTTCCGGATTGATAAATCTGGGATCAGCAGTGCCGTGGCACCGGATGTCGCTTCTACGCACTTCCGGACATGCGTAGAAGCGACTTCCAATGCCGCCGTGCCCATTTCCAAAATGTCTGCAGCGCCAGAAGTCGCTTCTACGCATGTCTGGAAGTACAGTCATACCTCGGTTTAAGTACGCCTCTGTTTGAGTATTTTCAGTTTAAGTACTCCACGGACCCGTCTGGAACGGATTAATCCACTTTCCATAACTTTCAATGGGAAAGTTCGCTTCAGGTTAAGTACGCTTCAGTTTAAGTACTCCATGGACCATCTGGAATGGATTAATCCACTTTCCATTACTTTCAATGGGAAATTTCACTTCAGGTTAAGTACAGTGGTACCTCGGTTTATGAACACATTTGGTTCCGGAAGTCTGTTCATGAACTGAAGCGTTCATAAACTGAAGCGAACTTTCCCATTGAAAGTAATGGAAAGTGGATTAATCTGTTCCAGACGGTCCATGGAGTTCTTAAACTGAAGCGTTCATAAACTGAAGCGAACTTTCCCATTGAAAGTAATGGAAAGTGGATTAATCCATTCCAGACGGGTCCGCGGAGTACTCAACCTGAAGCGTATTTAACCCGAAGCATGGGTGTAAAAAGCATGGTTCCGGAAGTCTGTTCATAAACTGAAGCGTTCATAAACTGAAGCGAACTTTCCCATTGAAAGTAATGGAAAGTGAATTAATCCGTTCCAGAGGGGTCCGCGGCGTTCATAAACCGAAAATTCGTAAACCGAGGTGTTCATAAACCGAGGTTCCACAGTACAGACTTCCGGAACCAATTGTGTTTGTAAACCGAGGTACCACTGTACATAGAAGCGACATCTGGCGCTGCGAACATTTTGGAAATGGGCACAGCGGCATCGGAAGTCGCTTCTATTCATGTCCAGAAGTGCGTAGAAGCGACTTCCGGTGCCGGCGCAGCACCAGAAGAACATGGCCGCCGGCAGGAGCTCCATAATCCGGGGGAATACGGGGTGTTTTGCCATTCGGGACACCTGTGGGAAACGGTAAGAAAATACGGGGGTTTCTTGGGGAAAACAGGGTACTTGGCAGCTATGGCAGAGATTCGAACCACTGACCTTCTGATCAGCAAGCCCTAGGCTCTGTGGTTTAACCCACAGCACCACCAGGGTCCCCTTTTTTGCAATTAGATGCTGCTTAAATTTGGTGCCAAATGCAAGCCCCTATTTCCTCAGAAGCATCTGAATGAATGCGACCCCTTCCTAAAGTAGTACGGCTTGCATTTGGCACTGAATTTAAACAACACCAAATGCAAACCCTGGTGCCAAGGAACCACTGGGAGCACATGGCTTAAGAGTGCATTCCCAATTGCTCATTTGCAACTGGGATTGCATTGGAAGGTTCTTAAATTCAACACCACATGCAAGCCCCACTGCCTTCCAGGAGGGATCCACTTGGGGCTCATAATGACATCAGATGATAGACAGGTAGGCAGACTTGTCCACCTGTCGAAAGTGGTCTATGGAGAGGTGTCCACTTTTTGATCTGACCCACCAGGTAACTGTGGTTCCCCACCACTGTTCCAAAGTTAGGTTGGTGTGAGCAACTTCAGAGAAGACCTTTTTGAATGGGGTAACCCAACTGTGGAATGTTCTCTCCAGGGGTGACTGTTGGGCACCTACTCTTCTGTGTTTGGGGTAACAGAGAGTTTTGTTTTCTGTTCCACTTAGGCCTTTTAAAACATCAACTGAGCGGTTTCCAGAGTTGTTTCAAACTGCTCTTCTGATACTATTGTTTTCACCCGCAGGCTGTTTTCATTGTTGAGCTCCTTTTTATTGGATTGCTTTATTTTATTGTCGAATGCTTTATAATATGCATGTAAGTGCCGTCCTGGGAACACTTTCGAGCTGGAGGTGCAAGATATAAATAAAATGAAATAAAAAGTGGCTTTGCATATGAGAAATGGAAGAAGGGTAGGATGGAGAAAAATCAAATGTTCTGTTTGTGATCATTTGTAATGCTGTATGAAAGCCACAGTTCAGATGTAATACTAGCAGAAGTGCATAGCAACTGGGATAAATTATACCTTTTATCCTTTCCTTTCCTTCTCATGTTAATCATCTCACTCATTTGTCAGCCAGCCCACAGCTCCTATCATTTCAGACCACAGATAGCATCAAGAATGACAGTTGTCGATAGCAGCACAATATATCAAATGCATACACCGGATATGCTTATGCTTCATTCATACAGAATAGTGTAATGCAAAGATATCACCATCACAGTGTACACAGGGTTGAGATGATCCACCAAGAAATCTATCTGTGAATGATAGATCGGTGCATTCATCAAGGACTTATTCTTAAGGGGACCATCAGGAAAGCTCTTACTTCTTTATACACCCTACCTGACAATATAAGCTTCACTTAGCAACTGAGGTAAGGTGCACACTCGTGTTGACTCTGCAATCCAGGGCGCTCCCACTGCTGGTTTGGGAAGCAATGTTCACACAACGTTAGGCACAATTCATACCTATGGCGTTGTGGCTTATGAAATATCGCACTTTTCTCCAAACCAGTTTTGATCCATAGCAGTTGAAACCTAACCATGTTTAGGCTCCAAGTATCTCAGGAACTCTACTGGCCAAATTTGGATTACAGTACCCATCATCCTGACCATTGGCCATGCTGGCCACAGAAGTGGATGAACTAAATTTGTCTTGTGTGATGTTTACATACAGTGGGACTATGTAAACCTAAGTCACAACTCATTCCATGAAAATGTTGCAATATATTTGAGGAGTCGTGTGTGTGTGTGTGTGTGTGTGTGTGTGATAATGTGTGTGTATTCCAGAAATACCTTAGTAATGCATTTTTTTGTGATGGCGAAAGAGCTGGCTCTCTCTTGTCTAGGAGGAAGCAAAAGGCTCAGATGCTCCACTTCCCAATTCTGCGTGGAACCAAGCTTGAGGTATATTTTGTAAGCCAAGCTCCTGATTTCTGACTCATTCAGAATGGCAGATCAGATGTCTGGAAATGGCAAAGAAAACCCTTACCGGTAGATTAGAAAGAAGCCACCCAAACAGTCCAAGTGGGATTTCTCCATCTCCCTCTGCAGCACTCATCATCCTTCCCTTGAGCCTGGTGTGCATCAGAGTGTGGCCACCTCAGCCTCTGGGGGAGATACCCAAGGAAGACTGTGGCATTGGCCCAGCTTCCTTTGTATATTCTCTGACAGCCCTCACTTGTTTCCTTACTAAAACCGGTCAATGAGACACCTCTGTTTGTCAGCTTGCCCTTCCTCTTTAGCTTCGTGCTGCCCTTGCAGAAACCCAGCAGGGAGGAGGATGGGGACAAAACTAGGATTGGTTGGCGTCTGCCTACCTCCACCTACTGTTAGTCTCTCTGCCTTCTGCCCAAGCAGTCCTAATGGTCACCAGCCAGCACCAGAAATACCCCAAACACACGCTCCCTCTCTGTGCATACAAATTCTGCTCAATGCAAATCTGAGGCAGATCCCCAAATTTGGACACTGCTCTTTCCTCCAGAACAGCTGGGTCTTCTTGCTGAACCCCGCCGCACCCAAACACACAAGCAAACCTCATTACTCTTTTTTTTTTTTTGCCTTGGGTGTTTTAAAAAATCCTTCTTGGTAAAATATCCTACGTTGTGGTACATCTGAAAAGAGGACTTTTCAGAAATTAGCTACCTGTAGTTAGAGCTGCTTTTCTAAGCCAAAGAAAGGAAATTTGGACAAAGGGTCTCTCTCTCTCTCTCCCCCACCCCTATTCCAATTGATTCCGGATGCCTAGGAACCCCCCCTCCCCTCCTATAGGCCACAGTAGTTAGCAAGCAGTCAGGTTGCTACACCCAGCTCAGAAAGCAAGGCAGACACATAAAACAATTGTGATCTCAAAGGTGATGACTGAAATCCAGTTAATTCACCCTTCTTCTATGCTGCCATGTCATTGCAAGCACCTACACCCCCCCTTCCTGCAATGGCCAAGCACCTCCCTCCCTGTATATTTTTTGCAGCCAATTCTCCTTAATGACAGTCAAATAGGACGATGACTGCAAAGGGAGGGAGCATGCTCCGTAGAGCAGTGTTTCCCAACCTTGGGTCTCCAGCTGTTTTAGACTACAACTCCCATCATCCCTAGCTAGCAAGAGCAGTGGTCAGGGATGATGGGAATTGTAGTCCAAAAACAGCTGGAGAACCAAGGTTGGGAAACACTGCCGTAGAGCATCCTTGGCCTTCACCCCCCCCCCTTATGATTATTATTTTGCTCACGCAAATACCGCTGCTTTTCCCTTCCGCATGCATCCCCCCCCCCTTGTTTCCAAGATCAGGCGTTGCACAGCCCTGAGCCACTCGGCCTTTCCGTATCGAAGATTTGGGCGTACGTCTCTCAGCTCGGCAGACGGAGCTCCGATTCAAAGGATGGGCAAACAGGAAGGGCAGAGGGCTTCAGCGTCTGCTACGGAGCATGCTCAGTCGCCTTTCGCCGTAGAACTCGACGGGCAGCTGTTTAGGTTGCTACACCGGGAGCGGAGGGAGGCGCCTGAGCCAAAGGGAAAAAGAAGCCCCACAAAAACAAGCCGCGCTCCTTTCGCTTGGAGAAAAGGCTCGGGGGCGTGCGGTGAGTTTCGTGGGGAGCTGGGCGAGGAGGGAGGGCTGGGCAAGCGGGTGTTGCTAGCCTGGTGCTCGGAGGAGGGGGAGGTCGGGGCACCTTTGGGTGCGTGCGCGCGCGTGCGCGCACGGGTGGTTTTGTTTTTCTGCTTATGGCATCAGCTGCGCGTTCCGACGAGCAACTCTGGCCCAGAGTGGTGGGGGGGAGGGATCAAGGCCTGCACGCATCCTGGGATTCTCTCTGTGTGTGTGCGTGTGCGCGCAGGAGCGTTGCCAAACAAAAGAAAAAAAGCCGGGAGCGGAGGAATAAATAAATGCATCGCCAGTGGGGGCGATGGGGTAATCCATTGGGAATTTGGGCCGCCGTCCTAATACATATACAGCCTTTTCCTAGGTATCAGGTCCCTGCTTTGAGTGCAGTTTTTTTGGGGGGGGGGGCGAAAGAGAGGAAGGAGTTGTGCTGCTGCCCTGTCATTTCTGTCGGGGCCTCTGAGAGGGTTAGGTTTGGGGAGGCCTTGGAACCGGCGGCCGTTTCCTGGTGGCATTGCTGCTACGTCTTGCAACATACATGTAAAACACATTTAAAGAAATCCTGGGAAGTGTAGTGCTGGTAATAGTAGCTGTGCGAAGGTAAACTACAGTTCCCAGGATTCGAGGTGTGCGTGTGCCATTTATTCCTTTGCCTTATTGCCTTTCTTGCGTCTTTCTGGAGTTAAGCCTCAGCATTTCGGTGCCTAATTACGTTTACTTCCCATCGTCTGTTTGCCCTGGACGAGCAAGTGTGGGGTCCCAGCTTTTCTCTTGGGTCATTGGGTTGTTGTTTTTATTTTGATTATGTACTTTGTGGTTTTATATTCTGATTTTATCCTGTGAATCGCCCTGAGAGCTGCCGGTATATGGCAGTACTGTATATAAATTCAATTAATAATAATAATAATAATATATTGAGACAGGGTTTGTATATAGAGGGTGTCTGAAATCTAATGCCAACTAAAGCGCTTCTTGAGACAAGCATTTATATTGTAGGTAGATGTTAAGGGCTCCTGCCTGTGGTCCAGTAGATAAAGAAATGCTAAATCATTACTTCCTCTGTACAGTATTGAGGAAGAGTCTGCATTGCAGTTTCTCATTGCACAATAAATAAAATCTTTATTTTTTGGAATCAGGAACAAGCAACTAATAATTACTCACTCCCTACTAGAGTTGCAGAGAAGTGCATCAGTACAGGTGTGTTTGTAATTTGGGTGTGATGGGATACACCACAGCAGAAAAACCCACACGTGATTACAGCATTTTGTTGCTTCTCGTGAATTCAGATATGTTTCTGAAACCTGAGAATTGGAAATGGCTCTTCTTCTCCATAATATAATTACTCTGTGCCTTTGAGGCACTGTTGCTTTTTACTGTTCTTGCTTTGAATTGTATTGTTGTGAATTCCTTTTAAACTTTCTTTTGTCTTTCAGTGACCTCTGAAAGTTTTTTTAAAAAAATAAAAGGGGTTAAGTGTGCTTAATGAATGAATTAAATAAAAAAATTCTGTTAAAATAATGATTAAGTGCTAAGTTGCTGCACAGTTTCAGTTTCATTGTATGGCAGTTTGGATTGCTTCTGTGATCCAAACCAAACTCTGTTACAGGCTTCTTTTAAGTAATGAGAAGTTCAGGCATCCCCAAACTGCGGCCCTCCAGATGTTTTGGCCTACAACTCCCATGATCCCTAGCTAACAGGACCAGTGGTCAGGGATGATGGGAATTGTAGTCCAAAACATCTGGAGGGCCGAAGTTTGGGGATGCCTGGAGAAGTTGGTAGCCATTGAGGAATATGGGAGAGGAGAATGATTGGAAAGTCACCCTCCTCTCATAGTTTGGCAACAGGAGACAGGTGAGCTCCAGGTCTAAATGAGTACCGGTAGCTTCTTGCTCACCTCATCTTGTTCCTCAGCAGCCTAGGCATATTAAATTACCCCATGAAATTCAGGACTATTCTGCTCATCTAAGATCTGAACTGGAATGCTACAGTGTTTGGGGAGAAGGCTTATTTTTGCTTCCCCTCATGGGGTTGAGGCATGCATGCCTCAATGATGTGCATCCCTGTTCTCTATTTTCACACCACTACAGTCATACCTCATGTTGCATCCGCTTCATGTTGCGTCTTTTCAGCTTGCGAACGCGGCAAACCCGGAAGTGTTTACTTCTGGGTTTCGCTGCACGCGCAGAAGCATCCTGCGCACTTAACGCATGCACAGAGGTGCTCTATTGCGCATGTGCATAAGCGCTCTTATCACGCTTTATGCGTGTGCAGAAATGCCACTCTGGTTGCAGACTTTTCGAGGTGTAAACGGCACCCTGGAACGGATCTTGTCTGCAACCAGAGGTACCACTGTATTTCAATTCCAAGATACTTTAAACTGTTTAAAGATCTACCCCTTCCACGGCAGAAACAGCCCTCCTGTGAGTATATTATTTATTTGGATTTGAGAAAGAGCTTTTCCTGTAGTAATAAACCTAAGGAAGCTGCCTTATACTGAATCAGACCATTGATTGAAGTAGCTCAGTATTGTCTTCACTGATTTGCACTCAGAGTTTCAGGCAAGAGTTTCTTCTTATACCAAACTCATTGGTCCATTTAACCAGTATTGTCCCAAGATTTCAGGCAGGTATCTCTCTCAGCCCCATGTGGAATTGAGCCTGGGAAATTTTGAATGCAAAGTGCGTGCTTTACCACTGAACTATGGTCCTTCCCAAAGTTTGGGAACAAGAGCTGTTTTGAAGAAAGTTTAAGCTCTAGCACCACATAATATGTTTTACTTATTTATTTAAATTATTTTATTTATTAAATTTCTTTACTGCCCTTCATCTGAGGAAAAACAGGGTGGTTTACAATATAAAATTATTTATAACCTACTCTTAATCGTTCACATAATTCCAGACTGAAGGACATTAAAATGCAACAAAACAATCTTCATTTAAGTACAACTTAATGGAAAATTAGACAATATACTATCAACATAATACTACAGTTGCCAAACAAATGGTATCATTTTGGCCAAATGCTATGTGTTTAACCTGGTGTGCTAGCGGGTGTGGAATTAGTTTAGGTATTGAGTGAGCGGGTGTGTACTGAGCAAACTCTGTTTTTTAATGGATTTTTATATTTGCTTTATGCTCCGTATTATTTATATGCTATATTACATAATTTAATTCCCTCTTTAAAACGCTTTGCAATGAAAACAGCAGTAATTCCAGAGTTGGTATTTTTGAGAATAAATTGCTCATTATATGCATTGCTCTCTTCTCACTACTTATTTTTAAGCACAGGGCAACTTGAGTGACAAAAGCCCTACATGGGCAGGGACAACACACATGCACATAGAGCCCCCTGCTCTTTTCTGCCCTTCTGGCCTGTAGTTGCAGGATGTTGCAGCCTGTAAGCACTGCATTTTACAATTTTTAGACTCCTCCATACAAACTCAAGCGACTGTTTTCTTTCTTAGGCAGCCCGGGAATGGTGAGGGGCAGAAAAGAAACAGGACCCCTCTTTAATTCCTGAAAAGGGCAGTACAGTATGTGAAAAGCTGTGAGAGGAGGGAAAGAGAAACAGAGAGCATGCTGGGAGCTGTAGTCCTGGATGCTCACTCTCCTGCTCAGCATCCTACTACATCTCCCATAAAGCCAGCCATTTTTGCAAAACAACCCCCTCCTCCGCCTCTCTTAGGAAACTCGTCTCCTGGGTCCCGAAGAGGGAGGGAGAAGCAACCTACCGGAGCCACTTTAATGTTTATTTTTTTAATGGCGTGCGCCTTCCCTGATGTTGCAGCTTGCAAGCCGTGCAGCTAGGCTGGGCACCAGAGCCGTGTGTGTGTGTTCGTGTGACTTGCAGAAACGGGGAGAGCAGGGGCTCCCCTCTGGAGCTTCTTTCTGCCGGGCTACGTCACAGGGAGGGAGAAAATACCCCGCGCCCGCGTAGCACTCCCAAGGCATCGCGTTGCGTGGTGTGTTCGCGCGGCGACTGACCTGCAAATTGATTGCTTCACCCTCGCTGTTATCACTGAATAACTTAACAGCGGCTGCTTCTGGAGGGTCTTCCATGTGTCGTTTTTGCCCCTTCAGGTGAAGCGCCCATACCTGCAGGAGGAGGAGAAAGGCGGTGGAAGAGGAGGGAGCGCGGCCAGGGGACGCAGGTGAGGCAGGCTGAACCAAAAAGAAACTGCACACCTGCTGCCTTCTGGAGCGAGGCTGTTGGGGAAGCGGCTCACCGACCACACACACACACACACACACACCGCTGTTACCTGAGAGATGGGAAGCAGAAGGGAGGTGAGGGTTGGCTGAGGAGCAGGAGGCGATTGTCCTCGTTTGCAGGGGTCAGGAGAGAGGTTTAATTCGCTTTGTTTTTGCTGCAGCAGGCTTAACATTGCAGTCCTACTCAGGTCTACACAGAAGTAACTGCTGATGAGTTTAGTAAGGCTTATTCCTCTTAGTTGCAGCCTAAAAGGGATCCACATCTAGAAGTTGTTGCACATTGTCCATCCTTGCTGTATCTGATTTCCTTCCTTCACTCCATAATTGTCTCTTGTGTTAGGTCTTGGAGACATTTGGTGTCTACTGTTTACAAGGCCTTTGTCATCTTATGTATGCTTTGGATCTGGGAAGTTTAGAAATCTAAGATTCATCATAGAGCTTCTTACTTGTGTTTATATTACAGAGTATTAAATATTCCTCCCTCTTCTCAGAGGATGAGTGCTAAATAATGATTAGTAATTTGCAAATTGTGGTTTGCACCAGCAGTCATTATGTATTACATATGCACTGAGATTATGACTTCGTTTGTATGTAAGTCATGTTCAGAGTAGACCTATTAAAATTAATGGATTTAAGCAGGTCATGAATAACTTACCTCCATTTTAAATGGGTTTCCTCTGAAAATGGCTTACATATAACTCTTGATCTCTTGTTTCTTTTGTAATGGGAAAGATGCTGTAGCCCTTGTCATTCATTGTTATTAATATCGAAAGGTGCAACAGAACTGCTGTTTTAATTTGGGTGTTGTGGAAATTATACTCATTTTCTCAGGTAGTTTTAATGAATAATTTTGTTTCTTGGGAAAATGCAGAAAGGGTTAAAATCCTGGTGACTATGACCTTTTGTGAATTCCATTTGTTTTGATAGGTGGATGGGAAGCCTCCCAGTAAGGAATTATTTACATATGTATAGCTAGGAAAAATCCCAGGCACCCCAAAATAAACTTTCTGTCACTGATTAGGACTCTGAATACTTGATTCTGAAAGAAATAAATTATGAGCAGAGCTTAAACTAATTACTATAATTAGTTTGCATTAAATTATTAGGCATTAGGTTGCTGTGTAACTGTGTGTCCTACTTGCATTTTGGGACAGTTTGTTTTGTTTTTGTGGACCAGAGCAAACTGCTACAACTGTTTTTTAAATATTTGATTCAGCAGCACCTCTTCAGTATTACATAGGGTTGTCATAAAAAAGTGAAAATCACTTAGGAAAATCAGCATTTCAGATATGGGCTGCCATAAGCCCACGTTTTCCTGGAAAATTTAGGCGCTTTTCAAAAAATCTACCTAGACACCATTTTCAACAGACAAATCCCGGCTATGTCTGGGAAATTCCAGTCGTATGGCAGCCCTACGGTAGTATTACATAGTCTTAATATGCATGTTCTAAAGGATTTATTCCCAGTTTAACGTGCACAGGAATACAGTCTTATAATCAAATTCATAGTTATTTGGATACAGTTTGATCTATCTAAAATACAGTGGTCCAAGCCAAGCTAACCCTATCAGATACTGGCTTGCTCTGAGTTCCATTACTGCATAGTTTCACAATTCCTCTAGTCACACAGCAGTACCTGAATTGATGTTTATTTTTCATTTAAGTAGTTGTCTTATCACAGCTAGCACACTGTCCAAATGTCCAGTGTGATAACTGCCTGTTTTATCTTTAACTCAGCTGACTTTAAACCCTGACCCAGCAAGCCTGGAAATTTTAGGCTGCAATCTGTACCCCAGCCGCTGGCTGGCAGAGCTGTATGAAGCGGCAAGGCCACCACTGTACCTGCAGGCCTGCCATGCACAGAAGAAGATATGTGGGTGCATGTAGCCGCACCATCCTGGATCTGGCTCATGCCATCACATAGTAGTGTAACTGGTTGGGATCCAAGGCATCCTGGGCCAGCTCAGCCCCACCTGTTCCCAGCCTCCTGGCCGACTCCCCACTCACAGTCAGCAGGAGGCCATCTTAGCTAGGGGAGCTGGGTAGAGGGACCTCATTTCAAACTGCCCCCAGTCCCGTTCTGGGCTCTGTTATTCAAAGTTCTGCAAGTATAGCAGGGAAATGGAAAAGACATTGTTGGACTGCAGTTTCCATCAGCTCTAGCCAGCGTGGCCAGTGGTCAGGTTTGATCTGCTGCCGGTTCCCCATCCCTGAAGCAGAGTAAAGGCAAAGCAGGGATAGCCCATTCAGCTGAGAACACACATAACATTGCTGTGGATTTCAATTCATCGTGCTGCTAAAAGCACAGGAGCCCTATCTTTAAAAGTTGGCAACCCTACATGTTTAGTGTTCTTACAGATGGCTCTCTCGGAGACTGGAACAGCTGATTCCAGGATTTCAGATCAATATTTACATGTTCTGGTTTCTGGCTGTCAGGATGATTTGTGAGGAACAAGTGTAGGATTAGTGTATTGAGTGGTACACATGAGTAGCTTTGCAGCAACATATATAGTACTAAAATAAAACCAAGAGGTAGGTATTATGAAGAATGTATTCTCTATAACTAAAGATTCTGCACACAACTAGAAACTTGTGACATAATTCCCATAAATGAATGTATGGGTGGTGATTATTCTTGAAACAATGTAACTTTTTTCCCCAATCAGAAAAAGCAGGTGGTGATGATATATCACTTATATCCTGCTTATCTGACTGGGTTGCCCAAGCCACTCTGAGTGGCTTCCAACAGAATATAAAATAACACAACAAAACAGTACTAAACACCTCCTCAGTCTTTCACAGACATAATGCTGAACAACTGTTTGTTTTCCTTAATTGGGATTATGTGTTGCAACTGAATACTTCAACTGTGATGAAGAATTGGCTTGCAACCAAACCAGGATGGGAGACCACAGTGTCTGAGGTTTGCACATTATGGCTTGCATCAGTCATGGTTAAATATTACATCTGAACTGAGCCAGTCACGATTATGGCAGTTTGCCTCCTTTTCTAGGCTCCCTGCTAACAAGTTACAAGCAAGTCTCCCTGAATGTTTTCCTGGTGGGCAGTGGTTTATCTCAGCAAGCTGAACCATAGTTTTAGTGTTTTCATTTATTCAATTCAACAATACGTATAGCAGTCCCAGTTGTCTCTTAAGCGGTGGACAGGGAATCCAATACAAAGAGACTACAAATGAGTTCATAGCTCTCCAAATGAAGCCTCCTATATATAAACAAATGCCTCCAGGGTCTAAAGTCTGCCTCTTAACTTTTCCTACCAGCAAACATGGGGAAGTCTCTTTCAATGCCTTTACATGGATCTAAAGAAGATGGGGTTTCATCAACGGACAACATGAGGAAGGGATTAGTTCACTCAGAATCTCACAGTGAAGATGGAAGAAATGGAGATGTGTCACAGTTCCCATATGTTGAATTCACGGGAAGAGATAGTGTCACATGTCCCACATGCCAGGGAACAGGGAGAATTCCACGTGGTATGTCTAAAATGCATGAAACAGTCTAAATGATAAAGTGCTAAATATGTTTTTGTCTTCCTCCTCTTCAAGTCCCTGTTAGTCCTTATGCTTATCTGTTGTAGAAAGTGTATGATGACTGAGTACTGATATGTTTTGCTGGCCTTTTTTGTACCTGAGAATACAGTGGTACCTTGACATACGAATGCTTTGACTTCCGAAGGTTTCGACTTACGAAGTCGGCAACCCCGGAAGTCTTTTCGCCGCGCGCGCAGTCCGCGCATGCTCAGAAGCGCAAAATCACGTTTCGCGCATGCGCAGAATGGGCGCCTCGACATCTGAAAACCTCGACTTATGAAGAGCGCCCCAGAACGTATCGTCTTCGTAAGTCGAGGTACCACTGTATTATTGAAAGACTTATGGTGGGATAACCTTGGATTTGGGTCCTTTGATTTTCTCTCTCGCTTTATTCACCAAATTCATAGAAAATCACATTGAACTTTTTAAACAATACTAATGTGATACCGTGCCAGTTTTCAGTTGCAGATATGGCAGGTGGGCATCCACAATGCAAGAAGGCAACCATCAGTCAACACAAGGCAAAACAAGCCATGGTTTAGTTTATTATCTGTGAGCAGGATTCTGGTTTCTTCAACAAACCATTGTTAAAGCAAACTACAGCTTAGTTTTTCATCCAGTCATGGTCTATAATACCCTTTTACCATTTTAAAGCTATTTTTTCCTCATTTTTAAATTTGGAAATGTTAGAACTTTTATCTGATGGCCTCTGTAGAGTTGTGCTTACTTGTTAAAGTTATGCTAATATACAACTGGGAATCCCTTAAGATGGTGCTAGTATATTGTATAATGTAACTGGTAGCTAAAGCTAATGTTACTCAGTATATAGTAACATTTACGGAAATATAAATTGCTTATATGTTAATAGGGGTAAATCCTATTGATTCAGAAGGCTAAACTTAAAGCCTGCAGCAGAGTATGTTTTGAATGAAGTTTGAGGGGGAAACTATATGTAATAGCCTCCCCCCCCCTCTTTTGGTGTGACCTTATTCTTAGCAATTCTATACCCTTGGCCATACAGTGTGTTTTTTAATTTTTTTACAGAAGGTGGCTTTTATGCTTTATACATTTAAAGTACCTAGGCCTATACAATTATGTGTAACAGCATGTGAGCTGGCCTTGATTTAAACGTTTCTATATTATTAAGTGCAAGTAACTGGTATTTATATCATTTTCAATGAATTAAAATGAATATTCTCCTATTTTAAATGAAAACTCTCTAATATTCTCATTAATCGAGGATATTCTTGAGAATATTCTCCAAAAGATTATTCTCGAGAATTTAACATCACTAGCCGTGCACGTATTTGTCATGCAACTACAGTCATGGAAAGTGGCACCAGTTGAATTTCTCATCATAATGTAGCAGTTCAAAGCACAAGAGCAAATAATTTTCTGACCTAATTGAGACAACACGTGCTTAGGTGATGGGAGCAGCTTTGGCAACCTTGGCTCTCCAGATGTTTTGGAACTACAACTCCCATGATCCCTGACCACTGGCCCTGTTAGCCAGGGATCATGGGAGTTGTAGTTCCAAAACATCTGGAGAGCCAAGGTTGCCTTTGCCTGAGCTATGGTCTGTGATCTGCCATGCATGTCTTGTACTGGTGCAGTTTCAGGTACAGTGTAGCCCCTGCCATTTTTCAGCCTTACTTGCCATTTTATCTTTATTTCTTTTAACATATTTATTAGCTGCCCTTCCGCCCAAACTCTCATGGCAGTTCTCAAACTAAAACCACAATATAGTACACAATAAAAGCAAGGCAGAGCTAAATAAAATGGGAGCATAAAATGCATATAATCTAAAACTGCAAACCTCTGAAAGCCATGGACAAATAAAAAGGTTTTCACTTGGCACCAAAAAGAAAGCAGGTGCAAACAGGACTCCTCTTGGGGGAAGCCTTCAGAGGCACGATGCCACAGATGAAAAGGCAGCACAGAGCGAAGTGGCATGTCAAAAAACCCCAAACCAGTTTTCTTCTGAAACAAATTTCCTTCAAAGAAATTGCCTCTTGATAGTTTTATTGCACATTTTTCTTCAATTTAGTAGACTGCGAAAGGATTCAGTGCAGAGCTGTAGTACTGCAGACAAGTCATTTTTATCATCCTAGGATGCTACACGTTTTATTGATTCTTTTTAGCTGCATCGAACATGGGTGGAAACTCAAGATACTGAAGTTATGTTCTTATTTGTAGGTCAGGAAAATCAGCTTGTCGCCCTGATTCCATACAGTGATCAGAGACTGAGGCCAAGAAGAACGTAAGTTTTACAGAAGCTTACATGTGTTGTCCATGGATTATTCAAGCTGGGTTTGGTCTATCCAAATCTAGAATAAAAAGATGTAATGCTGATGCTGTTCACTATGTGGCTTTTGAGTACTCGGGGATAATTTCCATCAACCTCATAAGCCATTTTTTGTGTGATGATAGGTGGCTGCTTTGCTAGAAGTGTTCTTGTGTACTATTGTCAGAAAGTTCTATCAACACTGAAGCACTGTCGTGTTCCTTTGAGTGGGTTTGAGGGGAGGTGCTTGCTATGGTTCAGGTCACTGTAGTGTTCTCAAGGGCTTCAGTGAAGAACGCTAGCATCCAAGGTGGGCTCCTCCATCTGCTCCATCTCGTTCATACTATTGGGTTTTCTCTGCCATTATATATAATAGAAATACTTTATTGTCACTATACCACTTGTTTACAGTGAGATTAAATGAGCCCCCCCCCCCAATCTCTCAGTGCTTGTTACACTCTGTGTGCTGTCGTATGACCAGCAACCCCGGAAGTCAGCTGCAATGTTGCTGTCTTCCATTCAGCAGCCTTATGGCCTATGGGTAGAAACTGTTCTTTAACCTGTTGGTGCAGCTTATTGTGCTGCTATATGATTAAAAAGGTGCTGGCCAGGGTGTGAGTCATCCCTGAGAATGTTCCTTGCTCTTCTGAGGCAATCAATGGTCTCCCACGATAACATCTAGCGGACTCAGGGGACAGCCAACGATATTGTGTGCTGTCTTCACCACCCTCTGTAGAGACTCTGTCCATGGCTGTCAAACCAGCATACCACACTGTAATGCAGTATGAGAGAACACTTTCTATCGTGGATCAATAGAAGGAAATCAAGGTTGCTGTCCAACCTTGTTCTTTCACAAGACCCTAAGGAAATGAAGTCTCTTTTGGGACTTCCTAACCACCTGGGGTGTACTGACCTTCCAAGTTAGGTCTCCCAGGTATTTAAAGGAAGAAACACTCTCCACACAGCCCCCCCCCCCCAATATATAACGGGGCTAGCTCCCCTCTCTTCCTCCGAAAGTCCAACACCATCTCCTTTGTCTTGCCAATGTTTAGGTGCAGATTGTTCTCTGAGCAACATGTGGATACCTTTTTAACCTCCCCCCTGTATGCAGATTCGTCTCTGCCTGTAATTAAACCCATTACTGTATGGTGGTGTCATCAGTAAACTTAATAATTGCAGCAGATGGGTCAGACGAAATGCAATCATATGTATACAACAAATACAGGTATGGACTTAGCACGCATCCCTGTGGAGTGCCAGTGCTGAGCTTCAGGGAGGTAGATGTAACAGGTCCAATCCTCACTCTTTGTGTCCGATCTCTCAGAAAGTCTTTAATCCAATCACAGATGTTAGAAGAAAGGTCCAGGTCCCTTAACTTTCCGATATCTTCCTATATCTATATCTAAGATGCTTTGTCCAACTGTTAGAAATCATAGGATGGCTCAGATAAACCTAGCTCTGCCTTGACTGGGAAAATGCAGAACCATGTTGCAGTGGCTGTGCATAATGTTTTAATGTGCTGTGCATAAGACATAATGTCTAATGGCTGTGCATAATGATCTTGTGGGGAGGGCGATCTGGCCCTCAGAAGGCTTTGTTATTATGCTGGGTCTCTTTGCTCCCATACTTGCAGGATTTAGGTAGAATGGAGCCAAGCATTTGCGAAAAAGCATGTGTACACTACATGCTCTGTTCAAAACGGCAACTTGCTTTAGAATGGGTGAATGGTGAAGGGCAAAGCAGGTTGGATGCAGCTTCTCCAAGAAGGTATTATATATATAGTGTGTGTATATATCTATGTATCTACTCTGGTAACCTGTCTCTTCTCTCTTTCCTGCAGAAAACTTTATGTTACTGCTTCTGTAATTGTATGCTTACTACTTTCTGGGCTGGCAGTATTTTTCTTATTTCCTCGATCAATTGATGTCGAATACATTGGAGTCAAGTCAGTATATGTCAGTTACGAAGCACAGAGGCGCATAATATACTTAAACATTACGGTATGTTCATTCTTAAGTTCTCTTTTGCTTCCTTCTGTGGTTGGCGTTTTACTGTATATGGATCGTTGAGATGCGGGTGACTTCTCTTTAATCTAGAATTTTAAAAATTTTCTCTTCTGTAGAACACATTGAACATCACAAACAACAATTATTATTCGGTGGAAGTTGAAAACATTACAGCGCAGGTGCAGTTTTCAAAGACTGTTATTGGGAAAGCACGGCTGAGCAATAACACTCACATTGGCCCGCTGGACATGAAACAAGTAAGTGTAGTTGACTTAATTCCATACAATATGGCGGAATGTGCAGCAGTCATCTCTTGTTTCACATTCTTTATCCTGATTTCCCTTTTTCTTTTTCAGATCGATTATATGGTGCCCACAGTTATACAAGATGAAATGAGCTACATGTTGTAAGTGGTTGGCTCTCTAGAGTACACTGACACACAAGAAGGGGAGCTACAGTGAAATATTGCTGGGTATCCTCAGCCCCTAGCTAGTAATTACAGTCATACCTTGGTTGTCGAACGCCTTGGTACTCGGGACGTTTTGGTTCCCGAATGCTGCAAACCCAGAGAAGTTTCCAGAACAGATTCCATTTGACTTCCAAGGTACAACTGTATGTCTACACTTGAAGGAAATTTGTCCAAGGAATAAAGTGTTCAGGTTCAGGTAGCATCACACTGACTTTATTCCTCTTTAGCTGGGGAGAGGGTGGGTAGAGCATAGGAAAGAGAGCTTAACCTGTTGGTGTGCATTTGTCTAGGGATTACTGCTGGACAGCCCAGCAGAAATAAGAGAGAAGCACCTTCCTGTTCTACATCTGACCATTGGGCTCACTTCCAGCTCCACCCCCTTCGCCCTCCGTTTTTTCCCCTTCATTTTAACTGTTGAACATTCCTTGGGCAAAACTCCTTCAAGTATAGGCATATAGGCATAATTGCTAGATTCAGGTAGTCATCATTCTCACATGAAGCTAAACCAGGCATCCCCAAACTGCGGCCCTCCAGATGTTTTGGCCTACAAC
Organism: Zootoca vivipara; assembly: GCF_963506605.1. Classification (NCBI taxonomy): domain Eukaryota; kingdom Metazoa; phylum Chordata; class Lepidosauria; order Squamata; family Lacertidae; genus Zootoca; species Zootoca vivipara. The sequence goes on along the minus strand of NC_083287.1, from coordinate 28,692,394 downwards.
TCCCATGATCCCTAGCTAACAGGATCAGTGGTCGGGGAAGATGGGAATTGTAGTCCAAAACATCTGAAGGGCCGAAGTCTGGGGATGCCTGAGCTAAACTATGGCTTAGTACTGTATTACATAATTGAACCTGGTTGATAGAAAAGACTACGACCTGAATACAGAGACAACACACGTACAGTGGTACCTCGGGTTACAGACGCTTCGGGTTACAAACTCCACTAAGTTGTTGCTCCAGGTTAAGAACTTTGCCCCAGGATAAGAATGGAAATTGCACGCCAGCGGCAGCGGGAAGCCCCATTAGCGAAAGCACGCCTCGGGTTAAGAACCGTTTCAGGTTAAGAACGGACCTCTGGATCGAATTAAGTTCTTAACCCGAGGTACCACTGTACTTTTGTAACTCAAGAAAATACTTAATTTTTTTAACGAACCTGGTTGAGCCTTGGGCTCATGCTCTTTGCCCCCCACCCCAGGTAATGGTCACAAGGAGGAGATCGGAAGCTTTCATTTTTAACGAACTGTAGTATAGCATCCCGCCCCAAAACAGTTAGTCTTAACTATGGGTCCTTTGGAACCATCCTTTTTTCTTTCCTCCCCTGGCGTGGGAGTGCTCATAGGAAAGCAACCTGAATTTCTCCCATTTTCTTCTATCACTCTGACTTCAAAATACTTTTTTCATTTTGTTTGTGGAACGGCAAAAAAGTTTGGGGGATACATTTGTGTTCGGTTCAAGCCCCATTCCTGCCAGCAACCAATTTTTGTTAAGTACCTCGTTTTAGCTAAGCCCATTCCCAATTGAGCTAAGGGGAATCACTAGCTAGAATTAAGAACTTAACGTGTTTGTTTTAGCTTGCTAGCTTTTAATTATGCTTACATTACTTTTTTTCTTTCTTACAGTGATTTTTGCACCCTACCCTCTATCAAAGTGCACAACATAGTAGTCATGATGCAGTAAGTATATTTTGCATTTTCATTTACACAGAGCCCTAACTTTCTAAACTATGGGTTGTATCCAACATTCGTAATACTCAAGAGTATTTTCTCTTTGCCATTAAGGGGCACGGCTGACTTAGATCCATTAACTTCAGTGTGTCAACTGATTATAATTTTAGTTCCGGAGTGGGGAACCTCTGCTTTGTGGGCAAAGTTTGACCCTCTGGGGGTTCCAGTTTGGCCAGTGAGCCATTTTTTCTAAAACCACATCTGCCTGTCAATCAACTGGTGTCACTGATGTGTGGGTGGCACCACTTCATTAGATGGTGTTAAATCATGCTCAGTTTGGATGTGCATGTTGGTTTCCCACAGTCAACGTAGCAGGATTTAACCCTTTGCTTATCAGCAAATGGTGTGTTCCATTAAGGGCAATGGTATGGGAGTGACCTCGATAAGAGGAGGCGTATGATAAGAGGACATATTTTTTTTCTTTATCTCTCATTGAATATCATAAAAAATGACAGCAGCTAGGGTTTTTAAAATAACAATAATAAAATAGGATTTTTAAATTTAAATTGGATTTTTAAAATAAAATGCTTTTGGAGGAAAAATCTTTCTAAAGATAGTTTTCTATTTAAGTTACATTATAGTCCATAGGCTATAGGAAATAAGGATTTGTTTTAAGTTTTTCATGTGTGTTGTTTTTTTAAAGGAAAAACTTGTTTAACCACATCAGTTAACAAGCATGGATACGTATGCTATAATGTTTCTGTTTTAGTTAAATAAATTGTTTAAATTGTTACTAAGGAAATGATTATTTTTCTCCTTCCAATAAAGTACAGCGGAAAAGTTGTCCAAATATAAGCAGTTAACTTATTAAACCTCACAAGAATGTCATAATTTTTGGTCTATGTATTTCTAATAGTATAACCAAATCAGTAATTTTTGATATAACTGTTAAAAACTACTCTGAAAATTTATTATTCCCCAAATGAAACCTTCCTCTGGTTGTAAATATTAAGATGATACCAGCAAGAATGAGTCTGTAAAAAAAAATGATTTAAATCAAGTCTTACTGACTAGTGATTTAAATCAATTTGATTTAAATCAAATCCACCTTGGTTTGTTGGAAGAGAAGGTTGTCAGTACATAAAAGAAATCTGAAGTCAGCCTACTGAGAGCCACAATTTCTGTTAAGAAAGCCTTGGCTGTTGCAATCCTGGGGCTTAAATCCTGCTCCGTTCAGCAGGATTTAACCCAAACCCCTGATCAGGAAGGTGTTTGCATTGAAGCCCTTGCTACTAAAGAAAAGGAATTTTCCTCCATTTTAGCAGCACCTTGCTGTGTGAGGTGCCTTGAGCTACAGCACTTAAATCACCATATCACGTCAGGTGATTGACAGGGTGGGCCCACCTGTCAAATTTGGTCCACAAGGCCAATCCTGATAGGTATCTACCTCACAGAGCCAAAATGGTTCCCTACTGGTAAATTAGTTAGTTGCAACTCAGTTGCTGTGTGACAACTGTTTCTTTATAAAACCAGAGTGTAGCACTTTATCAATCTCGTATCCTTCCCTTCCCTGCCCTGCCTACATATGTTTTATTGATGTTGATTTACTGGGCGCAGGACTGGAGTTTGGGGGATGAAACTAAAGGACTTGCATATTAAGTAAATGTTTGCATAGTGTGTTGTTGGTTGCACTAATAGGAAAAGCCCTGTCAAGCAACCATAAGCTCAGAAAATCCTGTAACTGCGGAAGAAAGATATTTCTAATATGTTAGGTGGTACCAAAAATGGGTTGAATACACTATTATGGCATGGAGGAGCTAGCCAAATACATCAGTCTGGAGCTGTGAAAGATGTTGATCTTTCTTCCCTTGCTAAACCAAGGGTGTGCAGGCCCAATGTGGCCCAACAAGCCTTCCCCAGAGGCCCCACAGTCCCCCAACCCAACTTGGTGCCACCACCAGTGGATTTTTCATCTCAATACGGGTGCCCCACCAGCACGGTCATGATTGCGATCACCCCCTCTCTCCACTCACCTCCAAAAGCTGAGGTAGCATATAATGTATAAACTCTTACTCGTTCTCTCTTCTCTGTCCCTTTTCTTTTTTCCTTTTAAGAGTGACCGTGACAACCTCTTACTTTGGTCACTCTGAACAAATATCTCAGGAGCGGTACCAGTATGTTGACTGCGGTGGAAACACAACTTACCAGCTGGGACAGTCAGAGTATCTAAATGTGCTGCAGCCGCCTCAGTAGAAGAAGCAGAGTTTCTGGCTGCAGGAGAAAAAAAAAGATTAATTCTTGGTTCTTTTACTACTCATCGAAGTTGAACTTTCATATCTAGTACTGCTTAAAGTACTAGATGGTTTGACTTGTATATAATTTAGCAGCCCTGAAGGCTTCTGTACTTTGGAGGCGTGAGCAGCAAAAGGTCAAACTGTATATATTCATGTTTGATAACTTTTCCCTTTCCACTTTAAATGTGTAAGTATTCTGTCAAATTGTTACTATGGGGGAGCGGGGAGGGGTGGCTGTTAAATCAGCAAATCTGTATTTTCCCTAAATGGAAACATGGGTACATGATGATAAAAGTCAGAGTGAAACCATATAATTGTATAAATTTTGCTGTGCTGCTAACAAGTATGTATTAGAAAGTAAACTAATAACACACCAATAGTATGACTAAGGTGATTTTTTTAAATGAATGAAGTTTGACCATATTGCAGCATTATAGAGGGTTACACATTTGCATTAATAACAATATGGCAGATTTCACTGTGTTGGAATTTTGATCTTAGACATTTTTATTATAGGCGAAGTGCTTATTACTGCTGTTTTTTCCACAAAACATAATTTGCTTGAAATGTTTGGGTATATTGAATATATGAATACCACTAAATTGCTGCATATTTGCAGAGCAATAGGTACAAAATGAAGACTAAAATGTATTAAAACGTGGTTTTGTTTTTAAAACCCCCAAAATAATACATGTGCTTCAAAGCTTCACTATAGAAATCTGAAATGAATTTTTATGGGTTTTGTGTTTTCCATATCAATCAATATAAAGAGGTCAACATGCTTGTCTCGGAATGTGTTGTACATTTTAAGCTTACGTTCACTTCATTGTCATTTGAGTAATACCATAACTAGACCTCTGACAGCTTGAAGTGAATGTAAAATATACCAATCAAAACTGATAATGTCTTGTAAAAATCAACCATGTTTTGACTTAAATCAAATTTGAGAATTGCCATAGGTCAAAGCAATTGCATTGTCTTAAAGGGCTCATGTTTGACTATCTTCTTACTGAACTGAATAGAGCAGACACTGAATGAATGGTGTAGTCCTAGTATGGTTTGACTTGCTAACACAGCATTTCTCAAACTTGGTTCCCCAGCTGTTGTTGGACTACAGCTCCCATCATCCCTAGCTAGTAGTGGTCAGGGATGATGGGAGTTGTAGTCTAGCAAACAGCTGTTGACATACTCCCATGTTCTTGTAATTTTGGAATGGAAGCAATTGCTATAGGAGACAGAATTGTTACAGTGGTAGGTTATCGGTCACCTTTCAGGAATTACTTCCTTTCTAATAACAACATGAGGTGCAACTGTTTTACAGTAGCTCCCATGTTATTCTGCTTATGTGTGGATAGGGCTTGTTGCATCCCAACTTGGACAACTGGTGAAAGGTGCTTCATTTTGTCATTGCTTTGTTGAGATAGATACATTTTCAACTTGCTGTATTCTCAGTTGTATAAGCTCTGTTTTGTTGGTTACGGAATACTAAAACTCAGCTAAATTAGGCCCTGCTCATAAAATATGAGCTAATTACTAACAATTTGAAAACACTGGACTTGATCTAACCCAAGTAAAGCAAAGAACCATTGGTTTATATGCCCATTTTTTTGCTTACATATGTTTTCCATTTACAGATGTATATATAGACCTTGATATGACAGGATTTGTACAGCCACACTTGTAAATTCTTATATATTTCTTTTTAATGTTAATGGGGATAATGCACTTTGCTTGGGAACAATAACTGGTATGAGTTTGGATGTTGGAAAGAAAGAAAGAAAAACTACATGGGATTATGAATCCTGGGATTTCTCTGGTATAGAGGAATAAGTACATTGTCACAAATTGGCATACTGCCTTTGTATAGATAGAATTTTGCTGTTTAACATTTTTGGAATCACTTTGTTAACATAAGTGGGAAAACGTCTCATAGCAGGGTTTTTTTTTAACATGCTTTCTGCTGTCAGTGGAGCCTCTATGAATAGCCTTATTAAAATCATGAAAATAAATAAATATTGGGCTATATTTGGCACCCTGAGTGAGGCCTTAAAAACCACGTCTTACTTAATATACAAACACAGTAGTATATTACAATTCTGAAGATTAATCTTTTCTTAATAAAAAATGTCTTAACCTTTTTGATCAAAATACAAAAAAAAACCAATACAACAAATATAAGCAAAGGATAGGGAATATAACACTGTAAAATCACTTTTCATAATGCGTTAATAATAGTTGTAGGTCTAAGAGATTTAAGAAATAAACTCTGGAGTGGTCAACGCCTCTTCCGTAATTCATTTATTTATTTGATGCATTTATATACTGCCTTTGTGCCAAGGCGCAACAAACGAATGGATTGAAGAAATTCTCTTGAGCTCTCTATAGTAAAAATAAAGCACAGTGATTGTTTTACACCCCTTAAAAGTTTTACATCCAGCAACCAGGCACTTGCGGTTTGGTGAAATGTAACTTTCGGCACTGCTCTTGCATTCCACCTCACTTGATATATCACAAAACATAATTTTGAGAGCATTAATGTTTGGTTGGGGTTTTTTTGGTAGGCAGTATAGGCCTACACACCTGCTGGACTATTTTGTGACTCTATTCAGGCACCCATGCTTTGATGAAATTCATATGTCACCAATGTAATTAAACTTTTGGCATAGTCTATAAAGCGTAGGCCTCTCTCAGTGATCTAGTTCAAACATGATTTAGAGCAGGCATCCCCAAACTTCGGCTCTCCAGATGTTTTGGACTACAATTCCCATCATCCCTGGCCACTGGTCCTGTTAGCTAGGGATCATGGGAGTTGTAGGCCAAAACATCTGGAGGGCCGCAGTTTGGGGATGCCTGATTTAGAGGTATATGAGGGGGCTGCTGTGAGATCCTGGGTTTTTTTTGTTTATAACCTTATCACAGAATAAACCACATTTCTGTTTGGATGTAACAGAAAACTCTGGTTTATTCAAAAACCAAAACTGGGTGCTTTCGATATTCTCTCCTTGCATGTTGGGGAACAGGGAGCCATAGATTCATCACAGCACTCCCTTATAATGCTAAACTGCAGTTTGCTCTCCTTTGGGCTAGCATTGTACTTTTCTGCCATGGGGCTTTGGGGAGAAGGAGGAGTTGACACGTATCTGAAGCAGTTTTTTTTTCAGAATAAAACAGCAACAGGGTTTATGAAAACAGGTTTAAAACTAATTCTATTGTGCAAACAGATTCAAAATGGTATTATTCATTGCTATCTTTCACATGTCTTTGAATGCCTTGTTTCTGGAAATTGTGATCGCTATGTAGGTATAAAAAAATGGCTGCTACAAATGGGGGGGGGGAAATCCCTTTTATTTTTCTTGAGTATGGAGTGCAGTCGTATTTGCAGAACACCAGTGCCACATTTAGACTACCAGCTATAATTAGCGATTAAATGCCTACATGTCAATATTCTTGAATTTGTGCTTGTCATTTTAGCCGAATGTAAGGTAAATTGTGGCACATCTGTCATTGTGCTGCCATGTTTTTAGCTGGTAAAGGTAGGGCAGGCCCTACAATTTTTCTGTTCCTAACAATTTCTACATAAAACCGTGAAGCAGTAACCTGATGGACCTACTTACTACTCATTAATTAACCACTACTAGTGCTCATTATATAAAAAGGCAGATAATTTGTGTATAGAAATTCTAAAAGGTTATAACTATTTTTGTAATTTCAGAATTGTAATTGTTCCTGTAATTCTGCGTGGCAAACTTACCTGTATGCAGTGTTTTGAAGCATGATAAATAAAACTTCCCTATGCGGTTCTCTTATTTGAACATCCCTTTGGGGATCCTCTGATGTAACTTCAATAATTCGTATCTTCTTGCAATTTTTTATTGGAAGGGAATGACATTATATCATGAACTAATTTGCATTCTTGCCAAGGGAATTGTTGAATTTTATGAGAAGAATGTCACAATGTAATCCTATAATATCTACTAAGAAGAAGGTCCCATTGAATTCATTAGGACTTCATCCCAGGTATGTGTGTACAGGACTACAACTCATGTTAGCTAGGAGTCCTATTGGTGGTGTCAGGTGTGGGGCAAGTAGAGGCTCATTGGAATTAGGCCAGGTACGTCCCAACTCCCAAGAGACTGTGATCTACTCCAATACTCCCAAGTATTTAAAAAATGGCAGTGATCTACCCATTGTCATTGGAGGAAGGAGGAGCGTGGGGTGGGGTGGGGTGGGGTGGAATGGGAGGATTGCCCAGAGTTTTAGAGCTTTGGGGGGGACGGGACGGTTGCCCACAGTTGTTAGGGAATGATTGCAAAGAGTTGTTGACTAACCAATAAACACGCCGCTAACAAGAACACGCAAACTTGAAGAGCAAACAACAAACAATTGCACACAGGACGCGATGGAGGAGCGGAGTGAGGGGGTGGGGGGCGGCGGAGACATTCATTCCACATTTTTCTACACCCAGCAATCGATAAGGATCCCATGATCGACTGCGGTCGTCTGGGGATCTACCTGTCTATCGCGGTCAACAGGTTGGACATTTCTGCATTAGGCCATTGGTTGTCAACCAGTGCGTTGTGGCACCCTGGGGAGACTTGAGAAATGTTAAAGCAGGGGGCCGTCCTTTAATTAACTTGTAGTGCATATTTTCCTGCATTCTCTCTCTTTTCCACCCCCCCTCCACCTACCGATGGCCAACCTTCTTCGAGTCCTCCTTTTCACTGCCTCCCAGCCACGTCCCAGATTCCTAGTCTTGCCCACTTACAGACACCCTGTAATGGAATCCTAGTGCAAGTAGTGGCAGGGGAGCCGCAGAAAAAATGTGGTTGGTCGAGGGAGCTGTGGACTCAAAAAGGTTGCAATTAGACCAATGGTGTAGTCCAGCATCCTGTTCTCACGGTGGTCGACCAGATCCCTGTGGGAAGCCGGCAAGCTGAACTTGAGCGCAACGACACTCTGCCTGCCTGCAGTTCAGAGCAACTGGTGTTCTAGGAGCCATTGATAGCCTTGTGTCCTCCATGAATTTGTCCAGTTCTCTTTTAAGGCCATCCAAGTGGGTGGTCATCCTTGCCACCTCCGTGGGAGTTATGGTGCTGCATGAAGAAATCGTTATATCTGTCCTGAATGGTCCCAACATTGAGCTTCATTGGATGTCCATGAGTTCTAGCGTTGGGAGAGAAGAACTTTTCCCCATCCACTTTCTCTGTCACTTTGTAAGCCATGCATAACTTTGTAAGTCGTGTCACCTCTTTCTCACCCTTTAAGCTAAAAAGTACCAAGCGCTACAACCTCTCGCCGCCCCTTTGATCATTTTGGTTCCCCTTTTCTGTCCGATTCTTCTCCAGTGCACAAACGGGAGCCTTAAAAGTCTGCTACCCTGTTGTGTGCTGGCAAATGAAAGCAGGTTTAGTTAGCAGGCTGTTGTGGACCAGAACACACCACCGTGCATAAAGTTCTCTCCTTAATTAGTGCCTGTTTTTATGAACAGTTGCAGGGTGCCGCCAAAAAGTGAAAGAAAGAGAAGATAGCAGGAAGAAAGTTAAGTTACATAGAACAGAAATTAGTGTACAAAATTGTTCATGGTCTGCATAGACGTGTCACCCATTCCTGTATTTTCTCAACTGTTTTGAGTTCCACCATGTAGTCTTGGGGTCCCGCCATGCAAATGGGGAAATTCTCGAAGAGAAAAGCCACTCATGGCACATTTCTAGATAGCTTTGTTTTTCTGGGATAGACTTTATTGGACTTGAAGTGATTATGGGCAAACTATTAACAAACTTTGGGATGCGGGTGGTGCTGTGGTCTAAACCACAGAGCCTAGGGTTTGCCGATCAGAAGGTCGGCGGTTCAAATCCCTGCGATAGGGTGAGCTCCCGTTGCTCGGTCCCAGCTCCTGCCAACATAGCAGTTCGAAAGCACGTCAAGTGCAAGTAGATAAATAGGTACCGGGAAGCTACAGCGGGAAGGTAAATGGCATTTCTGTGCGCTGCTCTGGTTCGCCAGAAGCAGCTTAGTCATGCTGGCCACATGACCCGGAAGCTGTCGGCAGACAAACACTGGTTCCCTCGGCCTATAGAGCGAGATGAGCACCGCAACCCCAGAGTCATCCGTGACTGGACCTAACAGTCAGGGGTACCTTTACCTTTATTAACAAACTTTCCACGCAGAATTGGTTTTCAAATCACAACAGTACAGTGGTACCTCGACTTACGAAGGTGATCCGTTCCGCGGCACTCTTCGTAAGTCGAAACCTTCGGATGTCAAAGTGTCCATTTTGCCCATGCGCGAAGCGCGATTTTGCACTTTGCGCATACCGCACACACTGCTTCTGCGCAGGCGCAGAACATGCGCACGGCAAAAATACTTCTGGGTTTGCCGACTTCGTAAGTCGAAACCTCGTAAGTCGAGGCATTCGGAAGTCGAGGTACCACTGTAGTTTTATAGCATTCTTTTAACGTGTATTGAGGCCAATCATTTAGTGTTTGTGCTTCTCAGAGAAAATAATGGTGAAAATATTAGTTGTTCTTTAACAAGGTAGACTTTAGTAGCAACTCAGTTTTATTTCAGTTTAGGTAATCAAAGCTACACTTTCACAAAATCTGCTTTTCCAAACTGTTCATCTCACTCTGTGCTACTTTTCTAACTCTGGTCCTATAAATTTTTACATAATACGGTGAGGAGATGCTCAAAATATCATGCATTGTTGATTTCTCTCAATAGATGGTGCCATATACTTTACATTCCTATTAGTGAAGTACATATTTATAATGTAAGCACAGGCAACGCCCATGTTATATTTTTATTAATTGTTCAATGCTATAGAAATATTAAATGTTCTTGGGTTTTGCTGCAATATGGGAAAGTAAAAGAGGTACAATATGAAAAATAAGAACAATTTATAGTACAGCCTCTGGCATAAACTTTTGCTTGCCTAATAAAAGGAACTTAAAAATTAAGCATTGCCCAAAAAGAGAGAATGTACATGTACAAAAAGATAATATTATTCCAAACAAAAAGTGTTTGTATGCAAGCTTTTTTTTAAAAAAATAATATAGAGGCTTACCCAGTTTACTTTAATGGTCTCTTAGAATCATCTGTTGTAGTGCTATGAGCATAGTAACTACATTGCCATTTTAATCTGCTTTCATTCCTCAAATATGGATTGAGGCCTAATCATGGTATTCAGAATGCATTTCACCTTCCAAAAAAGATATGCTGTAATTAATATATCTAAGTTATTCAGTGTGAACTTCACTGTGTATTCTGCATAAACTAATGTTAGCTACCGTCTTTCCCCTTTTTTAAGACACCGTCTTATAACTTTTTTTCCTCAAAAAAACACAGGGTGGCTTACTTTCGGTGGGATGTCTTATTTTTTTTATTACCGGTACAGTTTTTACAGCTCAGGGCGCTGGCTCAGGGCGCTGCTCGGTTCTCTTGAGTGCTCGGCGCTGCAGCAGCCACTGGTTCCGGGTGGCGGGGCAGCAGGCATCCTAGGCCGGGCCAGGCAGAGGCCGCTGGCTCAGGCGCTCCGCCTGCCGCTGCAAGGCGCTCCAAGCTCCTTGGCCAGGCCAGGCAAGGAAGAAGCAATGAGCCCAGCGGTGGCGACAAGCACAGAAGCGGCAGGGCGGCGATGGACGAGAAGGCGGAGCGCGGGGATGCAGCCAGCAAGGCGGGAGCGCGATCAGCTGTTAAGCGGAGCTCTTGGAGCGCCACTTCAGAGCTGATCGCGCTCCTGCAGTGCCAGCTGCATGGAGTGACTCTGTGAGTGGAGGTGCCTGTGGGGGTTGGTTTCTGCGGAGCGGAAGTATGGCTTATTTTGGGGGTATGTCTTATATTTCTCAAATGCTTAAAAACCCTGCCATGGCTTACTTTCTGACTACGTATTAAAAAAGGGGAAACAGGGTATCTAAGCTGCTAACTGTAAGAGAAGTGGGTATATTAAACTTGACATTGTATGCAAATGTATTTCAGGGATAGGCTCAGCCTTACAGGACTCCCTTTGTTCCATTGCTGCAGTCCAGCTTCCTCCTTTTTGCTCAGGACATTCACTTTGAGATCATGTTTATGGAGTATAGCCCTAGCCTTGTATCCAATGAAGCTGTCATGTTAGCACTTGGACTTTTATCCGTGCAATGGGATGTCCTCTCCTGCTGCTCTCCTGCCGTGCCCTAGGTATCTCCCGCATGGACTGCTGCAATGCACTCTACGTGGGGCTACCTTTGAAGGTGACCCAGATACAGCAATTAATCCAGAATGTGGCAGCTAGACTAGTGACTGGGAGTGCCCGTCGGGACCATATAACACCGGTCCTGAGAGATCTGCATTGGCTCCCAGTACATTTCTGAGCACAATTCAAAGTGTTGGTGCTGACCTTTAAAGCCCTAAACAGCCTTGGTCCTGTATACCTTAAGGAGTGTCTCCACCCCCATCGTTCAGCCCAGACACCGAGGTCCAGCGGTGAGGGCCTTTTGGCGGTTCCCTCACTGGGAGAAGTGAGGTTACAGGGAACCAGGCAGAGGGCCTTCTCAGTAGTGGCGCTTGCCCTGTGGAACACCCTCCCATCAGATGTCAAGGAAATAAGCAGCTACCCTATTTTTAAAAGATATCTGAGGGCATAATAATAATTCATTCCTCTACCAAGTCTGTTTGGGTAATTCATCCAACCTTCTGAAGTAGATTGGGGAAGGGCAAGAGGAACTAGGAATGGGAGAAAGATGTAGTTTTGTCCCTTCCTAAGTATTTTAGACTGCAGCATGTGCAGAAACTGCAGCATGTGCAGAAACGTAGCCAACAGCACAGTCAAATGAATCAACTCTAGTTGCACGTGCCAAAATTTGGGGGGATTGGAGAGAATTCCCAAAAGTAAGTGTGTGTCCTGCATTAAAACTCTTAAAGCCAAGAACTGAGTGAATAACTTTCCACTCACCTAAACCATAGCTGCCAAGTTATCCCCTTTTTTAAGGGAAATTCCATTATGCTGAATAGGCTTCCTCGTGAGAAAAGGGAAAACTTGGCAGCTATGCCTAAACTAGCTATCCACAAGACACTAGTGTCTGAAACTTTGCAAAGTCTGTACTTTGCTTAAGGGATGTTTTTCTATCTGTATCCAAATGTTGAGGAAGGCACAGTATACAAGTAATAACAAGACTTATAACTAAGGCCAACTGCATATGGAGCTTTTAAGATACAGAGGTTCATTTCTATATGCATTCTGCATCTGAGATATTTATTTATTAAAGAACATTTTTTTTAAAAGCCTTCCTTCCAGTCTGACAACTTCCAGAGCATCTTGCAGACAGCATTTAAAAACAAGAAAAACTATACAAAATAAACAAGAGTACCGTAAGCATGCCAGAGCATACATCGAACCAAGATAATAATATGACCAATCCAACACTGCGGTTAACATAGCAATCCTTGCCACCTGCTCGACTGACTAGAGGTCATATGGGGAGAGTGTTAGAGCTTCACCCCTGGAGTTGCATCTCCACTGAGGAGGCCCCACAACATGTGCTGATGGCTTCATCCTGGTGGCGCTGTGGTCTAAACCACTGAGCTTCTTGGGCTTGCTGGTTGGAAGGTCGGCGGTTCGAATCCCTGTGACGGAGTGAGCTCCCGTTGTTCTGTCCCAGCTCCTGCCAACCTATCAGTTCGAAAGCACGCCAGTGCAAGTAGATAAAGAGGTACTGCTGCGGTGGGAAGGTAAACAGCATTTCTGTGTACTCTGGCTTATGTCACAGTGTTCTGCGGCAGAAGCGGTTTAGTCATGCTGGCCGCATGACCTTGAAAGCTGTCTATGGACAAATGCTGACTCCCTTGGCCTGAAAGAGAGATGAGTGCCGCAACCCCATAGTCGCCTTTGACTGGACTTAACCATCCAGGGGTCCTTTAGCTTTTACTGCTGGTGGTTCATTTGCCAGCAAAAACCAGCATTAGGTCCCCAAACAGGACATTTGGGTGGGGAGGCAGGAGTGGGACAGAAGTTGTATACTAAACCCTGTATCTTTTGCTTGTGTTCAGAAAATATTTAAATATTTCTAACCAGACTTTTAGAAAAAGAGGCTAGAATTAATTGTTGTTAACCGTCTAGAAATGTACACCCAGGTTGTTTGCCTATTTTCCCCCATCCTTGCTTCAGATAATGATACTGGTAATGATATTGTTGCACTGACAACAGTGGAGGCAAACGGGGCTGTGCCCCACGTAACTTCAATCAGCCCTCATCTGCCGTCCTTACTTAACATCCAGTCCAAGGGGTGGTATTGGCTGTCAGCTTCCTCCTCCTTAGCCCTTGCAGAACTTGGCAGGGAGGATGATAGAACAAAAATACAATCAGTTGCCCCTGACTCTTACTAGCTCTGGCTGCAGCTACTGTTAATCTCCCTACTTTATCCCATTCAGCACCAGCCACCGCTGGAAGTAGAGTGGCCAATTATGCATTATAGGGAAAAAATTGCATCACCAAAAAAGAAGACGAAAAGGGACAGTGGTTTCCAATAAATTTGCACATGCTAATTTATATGTATATATGCAGATATGGGCGTCATAGTAACAAAATAGAAATGCATCTCACCATAATGAAGAAGGTTGATGAAGGAGAAACATGTGCTGTTCATGAGCTAATGGCTGGCAGGTATTTTCAAGCCCTCCCTCCCTCTGCCTTCTGATGGTTCTTTATCTTTACACCAAGACTTGGACCAGACAGCTCTTAAAATAGAGGATGCAAATAAAGCAGGACATATGACCACTCTAAATGCAAGTGACTCCATACGTGAAGATTTTGAAGGTGAACCGGAAACTACAATTAATCCAGAATGAGGCAGCTAGACTGGTGACTGGGAGCGGCCGCCGAGACCATATAACACTAGTCCTCCTGAAAGACCTACAGTGGCTCCCAGTATGTTTCGAAGCACAATTCAAAGTGTTGGCGCTGACCTTGAAAGCCCTAAAAAGCCTTGGCCCAGTATACCTGAAGGAGCATCTCCACCCCCATTGTTCAGCCCGGACACTGAGGTCCAGCGCCGAGGGCCTTCTGGCGGTTCCCTCATGGCGAGAAGCAAAGTTACAGGGAACCAGGCAGAGGGCCTTCTCGGTAGTAGCTCCTGCCCTGTGGAAAACCTTCCTATCAGATATCAAGGAAATGAACAACTATCTGACTTTTAGAAGACAACCGAAGGCAACTCTGTTTAGAGAAGTTTTTAATGTTTGACAATAAAACATGTTTTTAATATTCTGTTGGGAGCCACCCAGAGTGGCTGGGGAAACCCAGCCAGATGGGCGGGGTATAAATAATAAATTATTATTATTTAGTGCATATGCTGGAATATATGCACATGTGCCAAATCTCTAAAATTATTTTAATGCCTTCATGTTCTTAAAAAACAACCATGGATGAGTTGTTTCTTTATCTCTCCATCTTTTCTAAAATGGTTTTCTCCACCACAGGCTAAAAATTGCCATGTGTTAGTTTAATTTCCTCCTTACTTACAAAAACCCTTGGATGTTTCCTTTCTTTGTCAGTGTAGTCGTTTAATTAAAACCACAAAACAAATCAATGTTAAGTCATTTTGCAAAACTGAAGACCTGGATAATGAAATCTACAATGTGCTCTGCATAATATATGCAAATCACTAAAATTTAACAGATAGGATATCATTAAGATAATTTTATCAGAATTTCAAGTAATTGGACAGTAAGATAAACAACTCTTAGGCCTCTGAAAAGGATGATTCATACTGATGAGAGCCGACATCTTTAAATTAGCTCTCAAAAGTGCATCTGAGTGAGGCCATTTGTTTCCCCTACCCCTGCAGTATAAAATTTCATGAAAAATAAAGGTTTTTTGATATACAAAAGCTTATGTGAATGTACAGTACAGTTGTTTTTCTGTAAATGATAGCAGAAAATTAGATGCTGCTTCTTTTCCCACCTAGGGACTAAAATAAGGTACACTAAGGAACCAGCTGTCTCCTCCCACACATCACCAGTTGGGCAGCACAGGGAGACTGTGGAATCAAGGGGTGTCCATCTTCAGGCACTGAGATATGGACTGCAAAGGGATAGATTCTCCTTTATATCATTAGACATTATACAGACCACCTAAAAGTTTTAACTGCAACTTGCTAGCAGCATTTTGATCCTAAACTATTTCAGCTGCCCTCTGTGCCTTCCGGCATCATACTGACGGAGTTGGTAGTTTGCTGGGGTAGCCAATCTTAGGACTGAGCTGCTAAAAGGTTTTTTAGACTGTCTGATAAACCCATTTAGAGCCAGCAAGAAGGAAATGAAATCTGCAAAGCGATACTAAGCCTTGTTCCCTCTTGGAATATTTCACTGCTACATAGGTCTCCAAAAAAACCAGTCCTGCGGTTATGTTTCACCTGAAATGTTTGCCAGTTCTTTCACTGTTACTTTTGCTGCCAAACAAACATAACATAATAACCTTTATGTTCCATAGCCTCAACATGTAATTCTGTATTATAATTTAAATGGTAATGGGAGTGTGTAGTACACAGATTGTAGTTTATACCTTTGTGGACTTTGGGGCTTTTTAATTGAGAAAAAAGGTGGCCCCAGGAGCGATCCCCTGAGCAAAATGGGACTGTGCCATCTTCCACCTCCCTGCTGTCCCCACCCTCTGCCGCTCCTCACTTCTACCAACACCAGAACTTGGTGAGAAGGGGAAATTCTGCTAGTGGTGGAATTAGTTGATTCTGTGTGTCACTGACTTCGGCTCTCCCTACTGTTGGCCTCACTGGCTTCTGTTCCATCACTCTCAATGGGCACCAGTCACCATTCTAACTTTGGTGTCCTCCCTGGCAATGTAATTTCTACAGGACATGTTATGCAACTGGCTGATTCTGCTTAATAAATATTTGCACTGCACATTCTTTAGTCAGAAGTTCTAGAAACAGTCTGACCTGGGCCGTTGGTTTACTTTAGATAGGTTTTTTTTGCAATATCTGTTTTATTTAACATGTTCTTCTATAAGGCAGCAGGCCATCAGATTCCCAGGGGAGAGACCATGGATCTCCAAAATGCTTCTAGCTTTCAGTCAACTCCTATCTCTTCCTCTCCCCCCCAGACTGCAGAACTCCTGATTCTACACACACACACACACACACACACACACACACACACACACACACACACACACACACTACAAGTCACTGACCTGGGAAGGATCCCATTCTCTAAGCTCTGTTGGTGGCTATCTCTTTCAGACACATAGAGAAATTGCATTTCCAGGGGGAGCTAATGAATTTGGACATAGTTGGCAATCTCTTCAACCCTATAATTAAATAGCTGAAAACTAGGAAAGCACTTCAACTGGGCAGGAAGTAGGAGGGCTTTTGTTCTTCCAGGCTGGCACAGTCGAATCCCTGTGCCAGCACCATTCTCTGCTCCGTGCATAAATTAGCTGTTCTGTCCAGCTTGATACCCCCAAGAGATTGCCATCTGCCTCCCAGCTGTATCACCACAAGGCTCAAGCTGAGATGCTATCTGGATTTCCCTGGGAGAGCTACAAAGTCCACTGTGCAACTTTCCCTGGGAAAGAGTGCCATGTATAAACACATTTAGTCATTTCTCCACCAATACTTGCCTGGTGTCTTTGACAGAAACACCACTGTGATATTTCAGCAGGTGACAGAGTGGATTGGCCTGGTAACTTTCCACGCTAATGCACTTCGCTGGACATTACTGCCTCATGTTGATACATTGCACAGTGGACATGGGGGTTTTCAATGGAAGAAACAGTGAGCTGCTTTGGCTCTCTACATCCCCCTGTGTGTCTTAAAATACTTTTTCTTCCATTATTTCTTCCTCTGCCTTTTATAACTTAGAAAGCACACACAGGAGCCTTTGTTGCCCTAAATTTATTTTTTACATTTACCGCAACTGTATTACTGGCTTCCGGGTAGTCTCCAGGACCTATTCAAAAGCACTGGTTTTAAGTGGGGTTTTTTTTGGAAGCATGGGTCCAAGATGCCTTATAGACCGTTTTCTTCCATACAACTATGAAGGCCTTCCTCAGAGGCCTTGCTCTCGGGTCCCTCATTATCTGGGGGCAGGCAGTGACTGGAGGAGTAATTGAGAGAGGGACCTTTTCAGAAATAGCATCTTCACCTACGTGTGTTTGCTCTGTCCTTTCTCTGTTGGCCTTTTAGCAGGGGTGTCTCAGGATGTTTTGCTGCCAGAGGCAAAACAGAAAATGACACTCCCCTCCTGTACTTCTGTACGCCACCCATTGCCCACTTTTCTTGCTCATGCATTGCATTTCCAGATTTGTATAATGCCTAAATAAGACTAATGTGGGAAGCATCTGTGTACACGGAGCATATTTCTAATTTATGCAAAGGTTTACTTCAGGAACGTTAATGTTCATTTAAATAATACCTGAGCACACAACCGTGATTTATTAGTCTGCTTTTATTTCAGGATGACACTGTCCCTCTGCTGAAGTTTAATTGGTATACACACACACACACACACACACACACAGCTTTTCAATTTATCATAGACTTGCAAGCCTCTTTTGTCCCATATTGGCCATCCATTGGCTCTCTGTGAAGCTCCACACAGAATCATGGTTTTAATGGATAGTCTGCTGAGGGGTAAGAGCGAAGGGATGACATGAATTACTTATAAAGTTCAGAGATATACTGTAGCTGACAACAAGACTAATGACTGGCTTCTAGGCTTAACTACTCCATTTCCCACCCACCCACCCCTCACCTATAGGCTGTCATTAACAAACCGCAAAGGTGTAAATGGGTTGAGAACACAGTCTGATGCCTGGGTGTTCACAAAGTGATGGAAAAGCTATGAAATAATATGGGACGTGTACATTTTTCACAGCATCATATCTTAGCTTTAAATTCACAGGTATCGGCTTCTGAAAGAACGTGCAGAGAGAAATGGCTGCGTGCCTTCCTTCCCCTTCAGATTTAGTGGGCAGGAGCCCTGCTTTACATCCAGACTGAGTGCGCAAAATGCTTTAGCAGGCTACAGTTAAGTCTGCATATTTTGGTATGTCTCCCAAACAAAGCAAATGTGTTTCTGTGCTGGGCTGAGGTTCAACATTCTGTGTTGTCTTCCTGTGAACAATGCAACAGCTTCAGCAAGAATGCATGTGTGGGAGAGAAGCGGGGTGAATCCTTCAAAACATAGTAACGTGTCATGGGAAATGCTCCAACATCTGCTTTTAGTAGGCACCCTGATCTTTGGTCCTCGCCATCTTTTATCCAGAACACACAAAGGGGCCAAATGTGGTACAATGCACTCTACGCACATCAGCTCCAGGTTCAGCTTCCAGGAAGAAATTATGGACTAACCCAATGAAGCCAGATGTTAGATGATTCAGAACAGATAAAAGAAAGTACTCCTTCATGCAGCACATAGTTAAAACTATGGAACTCACTTTTGCAGAAGGCAGTGATGGCCATCAACTCTGGATGGCTTTAAAAGAAAATCGGACAAAATCATAGAGAACACGGCTATCAACGCCTAGTAGCCTTTTTACATTACACTTAACGGGAGAGGTTGTGGTAGGAAGAGTTATTTTTACCTTACACTTAATGGCTGCCACTTCTCCAGCCCCACACTTGCGAATGGGGTCACGAAGACTTGATTGCATGCAACTTCTGGTCTAGTTCGTTTCTCTCTTCATGGAGGACAAAGGAAAGAAATGTTATTGCCGTGCAGCTTTGAGAGGAAACTCTACAAATATATATAATCAGATAGTTCAGCAATATAGGATCTGTTCTTCTAGAACCCAAGATAGTTGGGTTAAATGAGCAACAATAACAAAACAATGCACATTGTTAGACATCTAAGCTTTTTATCTTCAGTAAACTTCTGTCTCACTCATTGGTATATTATTATTATTAGTAATAAGAAGCCTTTTCTCTTTTCATATGATGCATTGATTGGAAATAGAAAATGCATGTTGTTACTGTTATAGCTGACCCCCAGTTAAATGTGAAACAGTTGATTAAGGTGTTGCCCTGCTGGGGTCAGTTGCAAGTCTTCTGCAGGACATCCATTTGATGATAGAAACCCTG
This sequence comes from Zootoca vivipara, assembly GCF_963506605.1. Taxonomy (NCBI): domain Eukaryota; kingdom Metazoa; phylum Chordata; class Lepidosauria; order Squamata; family Lacertidae; genus Zootoca; species Zootoca vivipara. Next base: position 28,673,091 of record NC_083287.1, on the reverse strand, counting down.
TGTGAGAGTGTGCATACATGCATACACAGACAGACATGTGTGCTTGGAATTGAAAAGAAGGATGTGTCTATAGTTCAGCTAGGCAATTGAGTTGGCTTTTATTATTAGATTCATTGCTCAGACAATAAAACTAAGATCTTGCAGCTGGCGAAGTGCACTTTCCCTCCTCTTCCCAAATGATGTCAAATCACAAGGTGCTTTTCAAACTTGTCATTGTAATAAAGAAAAATGTGCTTTGAACATACTTCATTGCAACTGTTCTCCCGTGTATTGTATTGAAGTGGAACACTTCAAGCTGAGAAATAAAAATTTTGAAGAGAAAATATAACCCGCTTCAACTGTTTCAAAGGAAAATGTATGAGTATAAATAAATGATAAACTTTCTGGGTATTAATGGACAAAGAAAAATGGTGTGATAAATGACCTTATTTGTAGAAACCCAAGAATACATTTTTGGACTTCAGCTCTGCTCCCCAACTGTCTGCCATTGATACTGGCTTGCTGAACCAAAAATTGGCTATTTCGGACAATGGTATTGAAGCATCACAATCCATTGGTTGTTAGAATCAACAAAAGCTAGCAGTATGGGACATTTTGCATATGTACATACAGCTTGCACTATTGGAAAATAAATCAATATCGAAAATAAATAAGCTATCACACATTAAGCCCTTTTGAAAGCACAATTGGTGCTTGATTTTCACAGGCTTCCTTTTTCAATGAGATGTCAAGAGCAGTTCCATAAGAACATTAAGAAGGTCCTAACAGGAGCAAAACAAAGGCCTATCAAATCCAGCTTTCTGTTCTCACAGTGGCCCTCCAGTTGCCTATCGGAAGCCCACAAGCAAGACCTAATTGCACACTCCTAATTCCATGTGTGCATCCGAACAACGGGAGCTCACCCCATCGCGGGGATTCGAACTGCTAACCTTCTGATCGGTTCTGTGGTTTAGACCACAGCGCCATCCACATCCCACAACATTTGGTATACAGATGTAAAGAGGGAAGTTGCTTCTTTGCTTGTATGTATTCCAATACATGCCATCAGCTCCATTGCAAGTTTACCTTGTATGAATATAGCACATTTAACCCTTGCTACCCAAAGCTTTACTAGCATTAATGAACTCTTACAACAATTGAGGTTGATCCTGTGCGGTTTCAAAAAACGGGAGCCTTGTTAAATGCACACTAAAGTAAAGCACAGGTGTAAATAGCAACAAGGCCAGCTGCGCAGCTCAGTCCAAATGCAACCATGCATGTAAGTACCACAGAGTTCATTGGCACTTACTCCCGAGAAAGTATCCATAGGAGTGAATCAGATGCAAAAAGTAAAAAGTGATGCCCCTTTTTCCTTACTGGAGCACACAGCTAGGTTTTTGGGTTTTTTTAATGAGAAGTAGAAAGATGAAGAACAGATCTTGGCATTGTTCCTATAAAAAAAATTGGGAGCAAGCATGCCAGAGATCATATTAACAGGAGGAAGAGTTGAAGCACCGGGGGGGGGGGGGCGTGGAGTGGAAAGAATGAATAGGGGTAGCAGAATGAGATATCAGAGACCTAAGGAGACGCCGACTTTGGAAAGAGTGAAAGAGGGCATTAAAAAGAAGGTTCCAAAGTTTTAAATTGTAAGTGAAATTCAATGGATAACTTTAAAATAGGCACACTACTGAGGCTCAAAGTCATGGCTAAAAGTATTTTTTTCCCCTTGGTAAAAGTCACCTTGCCCATTTATTTCTTGCAGTCTTCTTTCCACCTGTTATTCACATACCCCAAAGACTCACAGGCCTTTTAAAAAATTGTGTGCCTACATATCACCTCATGATTGTACCGGATTCACATATACCAAGTTTCAAGAACCTGTAAAGCATTGATCTTAATGCACTGCTATAGGAGGACAGCTTGAAATGGTTCTGGCTGCTATGGCACTGGCTTCTTCCTTTTGATCATGCACAGCATTATATTTTAGCATCCATTATGCAGAGGTTGTTGGGACCTTTATCTACAACAAGGTGATCTTCAGGAGTGACATTTATTTAGTACAAAGGGCCATAGCTTGGTGGCAGAGCTACAAATGTCCCTCATCTGGATCCTTGTAGAGTCGCTGCCAGCCAGTGTTTACATTCAAGCACCCATGCAAAGTTCAGAAGTGAAAAGAATTCATTTGGCTTTTGGCCCCCGTTCCAAAAAAGTCACAAAATCCATTTATTAAAAAAGAATGTCACAAAACTAAAATAATTTCTAAAGAACACTAAGAGATTGGTTTCATGAAACAACAACTTAGAATGCTGTTATCATTCTGATCTTTGTTTGAAGTCCAGCAGGGCTAACGATGGTCTCCAGTATCTAAATATAAATAAATACGGTATTTTTCCTCATTGTTCCCCTGAATTGATCTAAACAGCTATTTGCAGTTCTATTCTAAGAACAGCAGCATTTCTGCTGGGGATGACGGCTCTGTATTTTGCATACAGAAAATGGTTACAAAAAGTTCAATATCCCTGCCTCCCCTGTTTTCAATACCCCCTTTACTCCGGTCCCCATTTACATGGACCAATCTATGTATCAATGTATGTATCTATCAATCTATGCATCTATAATATGCATCAGCATCTATAATAATACAGCACATACACAGATGGTACCAACTGGCTCATCCACTCGCAAAGGGGCTTTACAAAAGCCATTTGTAAAGACCCACCCCCTATTAGCATCAGGGCCAGGGCACTGGGGAGAGGAGGGGGGAGGCATGATACTAAAGGGGCTAAACCTTTTATCTGCACCTATTCCCCAATTTAAATGCCCTAGTAGTATGGTGGCTAAGAGATGGAGTTGTAAATCAAGAAGTCCCCAGTGTGAATCTTGTTTCTGCTATGAACTCACTACTGGTAGGTCATAACTGTCAACTTTTCCCTTTTCTCATGAGGAAGCCTATTCAGCATAAGGGAATTTCCCTTTAAAAAAAGGAAGAACTTGACAGCTATGCACTAGGTTGGCCTAAGCAAGCCACTCTCTCTTACTCTCAGCCTAGAATGTTGTTGTTTAGTCGTTTAGTCGTGTGCGACTCTTCGTGACCCCATGGACCAGAGCACACCAGGCACTCCTGTCTTCAGCCTAGAATAGGGAGGATCACAGAGCTGTTGTACAGATTACACCCAGATGATGCATGCGAACATTTGAAAATGCTATTAAAAATTTGTTGTTGTTGTTGTTGTTGTTGTTGTTAGCAATACAGACAAGCTTTGAGGGTTGTTTTTCTGATTTAAATTAGGGAAATGAAAAATTGGGCAAATGAAATCAGGCAAAGAAAGATGTTGGGAAATTCAATTCTGGATCTCCTCCATCAGATCTAGCTTTATCTTTAGGGCCAACTAGAAGAAAGAGCATGAGATACATTGTCGGGCTGCGGCAAAGCAGTCTCTCCTCCCACTGGTATAATTGTAAAGGATTTGGTCTGTTATTCCGGATCTAACTCATATTGTTGTTTAAGCTAATTTAGTCTCAAGGAGGAGTGTCAACACACTTCCTAAAGGAAGGTAGACTAGTCAATGTTCTCTTCCAACATAGTGGGGAAATAAATATTCCTTTAATGAGGTGCCACCTTGTGGGGTCGGGGAGAAAACCGGAAGTGAAGTGTTAATTCATGGGTAGGCAAACCAAGGCCCGGGGGCTGAATCCGGCTCAAACGCCTTCTAAATCCGGCCCGCATACAGTGTTTTTACATGAGTAGAATGTGTCCTTTTATTTAAAATGCATCTCCGGGTTATTTGTGGGGCATAGGAATTTGTTCATCCCACCCCACCCCCCAATATAGTCCGCTGCCCCCCCCCAATGTCTGAGGGACAGTGAACTGCTGAAAAAGTTTGCTAACCCCTGTGTTAATTGGAGACATGGCCAGGAAGATAGGGCAGATAACAGCATCTGTTGGCAGTGTAATATGGGAATATTCCTGCCCTTTGTAAAGACACAGAATTTATTTATGTATTTAAAAGATTTATATAATAAGCACCAACCAAGGATGGTAACCCCAAAACTGAAAATCTAGATTTATTCATTGTGAGGGACAGGGGATATCGCGAAGTCCCTCCCCTCCTGAGTTCAAGCCAATCACCGAGCACAGGGGAAAGCAGAGAGAGTTCCGATTCCAGTAGGGAAGCAGGAAGTCGGGTCCGAGGCTCAGGCAAGGTAGAGGAGCCAGGGTCCCAGGCGGGACAGGAAGGGGCGAATAAGGGAGGGAGACCCATCCCCCCAACGCCAGAACTACGCAGAAAGAGGAGGGGAAAGAGGATGGGTCTGCCAAAGCTTTTGTGTTGGAGAAAGACGCGCCAAAAGCCATTAGGAGGTTCTGAAACCGACTGATCACATCACTCCGTGTAAATAGCAATGACTTTAGCACTGTAAATACGCAGCACCAATAAAAGAATAAAATGCAGAGCTGCGTAGCGTCGTTACTCTGAAGTAGTCCGCTCCGGCCACTGTGACAGCAACCTCCTAATCCTTTTTGGGCTACTTTGGAGTTGCCGGGATGAGCGTGTCAGAGGCGGAGAAATGGCGGCAGATCGCGGAGCAAGCCCAGCAAGAACTGCAGCAGCTGTCGCTGCAGGCGCAGGGGGAATTGAAGGCAGCTAAAGAAGAGACTAGGAAGGTCCAGGACGACCGGCTACAACTTGCGGAACAGGTGAGAGCGCTACAGGAAAGAGAGCAGGAATTAAGGGCGGTGGCGGTAGACCTCCAAAACAAGCTGGATGCAGAGAAAAACAAGGCGGGAGGGGCACCCCAAGTCCAAGTGCTGCCAGGAAGGAGAGCCGGGACCCTAGTAAGCAAGTTCAATGGAGACCCGAGGGAATATCAGGGCTTTGAGACTGAGATTGTGTATGCTCTTGAGCTGCACCACGCTGAGTTCCCTGATGATGAGCACAGGGTAGCGTTTATTGTGGAGCACCTTACCGGGGCAGCCAGGGAGTGGCTAAGACCGTTAATCGCAACAAAGAATCCTTGCATGAAGAATGTCAAACTATTTCTAGAAGGTTTGAAAACGATGTATTCGTCCGATAGTCATATGGACCAGACTAAGGAGGAACTTCATAATTTACGCCAAGGAAATATGACAGTTCGCGCGTATTGGGCGAAATTCACCATGCTGGTGCACAGATTGGGGTGGGAACTCGAGTCACCCCCAATGCAAGCGGCGTTCTACTTGGGGTTGCATGAGGAGGTGAAGGATGAGCTCTCAAGAGGTCCAAAGCCCAGTAATATGGATCAGCTGAGCAAAGCGGCTCTGGCGGTGGGGGTGAGACAGGAATCCCGGTGGAGCGACAAGCAAGCAACGCGCGCAAAGCGGGCTTGGTTCCCACGGTCGCAGGAGAAGCCACTCCCCCAACAACCCTTTCAAGCCACGCCTGGGGCCAGTCAGGACCAGGAACCCATGCAGATTGATAGCGCGCGCGCGCGGGCTTTTCAAACCCCAGCGGCGCCAAGACGCAAGGAGGGAAGGGGCGGGAATTGCTTTCTCTGCAACTCCCCCCAGCATCTCGTCAGAGACTGCCCACATCGCAGGGAGTGGCAAGGAAAGGCGGGAACGGTTGTGCCCTCCCCCACTGACGCAGCACCACAGCAGGGAAACGGGAAAGCCTGGCTGCAGGAGACAAGGGGCAGCAGCCAGGCACAGTCAGCAGACAACAGCCCCAGCCCACCCACCCGCACAGAGAGGAGCAGAGCCAGCCCACCCCTCCCAGAGCAGGAGTGGTTCTAGAAGTGACGCTCACGCTCCCAAATGGCTATCCCCTGACGGTCCTCGCCCTAATTGACAGTGGGGCGTCAGCGAACTTCTTCTCGAGAAACTTTGCAGAAGAGCACCAGATCCAGCTTCTGCAGCTGGATTTTCCTCTGCACGTGGCAACCATTGACGGCAGAGAGCTGCTGGGAGGGGCCATCACTCATCAAACCCCCCCCCATGAGAATGACGGTGGGGAGGCACTCAGAGACACTGGCATTCAACGTCACCACCATCTCAGACCCCCCCATCGTCTTGGGCATGAGCTGGCTGGCGCGCCACGACCCCTCCATCAGTTGGCACCAGAGATGCATCACTTTTGGATCGGACTTTTGCCTGGAACATTGCATGCAGCACCAACCAGGGGAGGGGCCTCCGATAGCCACGGTGGCCACCATGCACGTCAAAGGGGGTGAGGCGATACCCAAGCCGTACTGGGACCTGCAGGAGGTCTTCAGCGAAGCGGAGTCCGACCACCTACCCCCACACAGGCCTTTTGACTGCCAGATCAACCTGGTGCCAGGGGCAACTATACCCCCAGCCAAGCTGTACGCCATGTCAGACCAGGAACTGGAGGATCTGCGCGCTTTCATCGACAAGAACCTCAAGCGGGGGTTCATCAGAGAAAGCAAGGCAGCAGGGGGCAGCCCGGTCTTCTGGGTGGACAAGAAAGACACGCAACAGCGCCGTCTTGTGGTGGATTTTAGACGACTGAATTCAGTGACAGAGCCAGTGGCTTTCCCCATGCCCAGAGTGGATGATCTCCTGACAGCGGCACGCAGGGGCAAGATTTTCACCAAGCTAGACCTGAGGGGGGCGTACAACTTGATCAGGATCCGGGAAGGCGATGAATGGAAAACCACGATGTTCACGCCTCTGGGCTCCTTTGAATATCTCGTGATGCCCTTCGGGTTGCAAGGGGGCTCAGCATGCTTCCAGGCCTTCATGCACCACGTCCTGGGGTCCCTCCTTTTCAGGAAATGCTTGGTCTTCCTGGATGACATCCTTATCTACTCCGATGACCCAGTGCAGCATGTGAAGGATGTCAGGGAGGTGTTGCAGCGCCTGAAGGAGAACCACCTGTATGTGAAGCTGGAGAAGTGCAAGTTTCACACCAAGGAGGTGGACTTCCTAGGCTACAAGCTGTCAGACAAGGGGCTGGCGATGGACAAGGACAAGGTGCAGGCCATCCTGGACTGGCACAGCCCCAGGACGCGCAAAGATGCCCAACGCCTACTAGGCTTCGCCAACTTCTACAGGAAGTTCATCAAGAACTTCTCTCGCGTTACGGCTCCCATCACTGACTGCCTGAGAGGCAAGCAGAAGTTCAGGTGGACACCAGAGGCGCAAGCAGCGTTTGAAAGCCTCAAGAGGGTGTTCGCCTCAGACCAGAACCTGTTCCACGTGGTTCAGGACGCGCCCCTACGCGTGGAGACAGATGCTTCTGATAAAGCTGTGGGCGCCATTTTGTTGCAACTGGACGCCAACAGAGAGTGGAGACCCTGTGCCTTCTTCTCCAGGAAGTTGACCCAGCCAGAGCGAAACTACACGGTGTTTGATCGGGAACTTCTTGCGATCCACGCTGCGTTCCAGCACTGGAGACACTTCCTGGTGGGCGCCAAGCACCCCATCCAGGTGTGCACAGACCACAAGAACCTGGAGTTCTGGAGAACTGCCAGGGTGCTCAACCAGCGGCAGATACGGTGGGCAGAGTTCTTCTCGAACTTCAACTTCTCCATACACTACATCCCGGGAGAGCAGAATGTCAGGGCGGATGCCCTCTCCCGCAAGCCAGAGTACATGGAGGAGGAGGCGCCACCGGCACCCAGGCACATCTTCCCCCCGTCAGCTTGGTCCTGCGGAGCAGCAGTGGTAAGCGAGGCAGAACTCACAGCACTGACGGCAGCGGATGAATTTGCCAACCGCATCTTCAGAGAACTGAGAAGGGGGGGGGAGCAGGCAAAAGACTTTGCAGAACGCAGGGGGCTGCTTTTCTACAAGGGTGCACTGTACCTGCCCACCACCCAGCTCAGACGTACGGTCCTCAAGCAGATGCACGACAACCCAACGGCGGGTCATTTTGGGAGGGATAAAACCACTCACCTAGTCATGAGACACTTCTGGTGGCCAGGGGTGCGGGAGGATGTGAGGGATTATGTAAGGGGCTGTGACACCTGCCAGCGGGCAAAGGTGGTCAGAGCGCCACCAGCAGGTTTGCTGGAGCCCTTAGCCACACCGCACAGGCCGTGGGAAGTAGTGTCCATGGACTTCATCACAGACCTGCCCTCATCCAGGGGCAAGACCGCAGTGTTGGTGGTGGTGGACCTCATGTCCAAAATGTGCCACTTTATACCGTGTGCCAGGGCGGTCTCTGCAGAAGAGACAGCCAAACTGTTTGTGGATCACGTATTCAGACTGCATGGATTACCTTTAAGGGTTATTTCGGATCGTGGCCGCCAATTTGTTTCCAGGTTCTGGCGGCGGCTCATGAACCTCCTGCAGGTGGAGGTCAGCTTGTCGACGGCTAGACACCCGCAGACCAATGGACAGGCGGAGAGGGTCAACGCCATTCTGCAGCAGTACCTGAGATGCTACGTCAGCCAGCGGCAAACGGACTGGATGGATCGCCTGCCACTGGCAGAATTTGCCTACAACAATGCGGTGCACGTCTCCACAGGGGTGTCGCCCTTTAAGGCCAATTACGGGCGTGACCTCAGATCTTTCCCAGAGAGGGAGGGGGAGGAGGAGGAGGAGGGCCCACAGGCTGAGGATTGGACAGAGGAACTGGAGACGGTGCACCAGCAGCTCAGAGAACACTTGGAGAGAGCCAAGGAAGCGTACAAGAAGGGGGCAGATCGCCACAGGCGACCGGGGGAGGTCATTAGGGTGGGGGACAAAGTGTGGTTGTCCTCGGAGGGCCTTCCCATCAGAGGGCGATGCAAAAAGCTGGCGCCCAGAAGGTTGGGCCCCTTCACGGTCACGCAACAGGTCAACCCGGTGGCATACAGGCTGGCACTGCCAGAGGACATGAGGGTGCACCCTGTGTTTCATAGATCGCTGCTGTCGCCGTACAGGGAAAGCAGCAGGCTCCGAGACAGCGAACAAACCCCTGAGGGAGGGGGGGAGAGGGAAGGCAGGGAGCAACTCAATGAGGCCACGGCCATCCTGGATTCAAGGTGGGGGGTGGGGGGACTGGAGTACCTCATGGCATGGGAGGATGCTCCACCGTCCCAGAATGAATGGGTCCCAGCCACTCAGATACAGGAGGAATTCCTGGTAGAAGAATTTCACGCCCTCTTTCCCCATAGACCCAAGCCCTGGCACATGGAAAGGGAGGGGGAGGGGGAGGAAGCACGGGAGAGCAGTTCACCATGGCGCTGGGAAGCGGAGTTTGAGGAACCAGAGGATGAGGTATGGGTGTCACCGAGATCCACCCAGTCAGAGGAAGGAGCAGATTGGCAGAACATTTTTACCCCCACCAGCTCTGACGCCACGGACTTTTTGGGATTCCCATCCTCCCAGGCGGAAGGGGGGGGCTTGCAGGACTGGGGGGAGGTGTTCACACCAACGGGCTCGGAAAGCACTGAGTTCTTAGGCTTCCAGTCGTCACCGACACCTGGGGGGGACCTGGGGAGGGGTGAAGGAGAGCTTGGGAGGGGGGTGGATGTGAGGGACAGGGGATATCGCGAAGTCCCTCCCCTCCTGAGTTCAAGCCAATCACCGAGCACAGGGGAAAGCAGAGAGAGTTCCGATTCCAGTAGGGAAGCAGGAAGTCGGGTCCGAGGCTCAGGCAAGGTAGAGGAGCCAGGGTCCCAGGCGGGACAGGAAGGGGCGAATAAGGGAGGGAGACCCATCCCCCCAACGCCAGAACTACGCAGAAAGAGGAGGGGAAAGAGGATGGGTCTGCCAAAGCTTTTGTGTTGGAGAAAGACGCGCCAAAAGCCATTAGGAGGTTCTGAAACCGACTGATCACATCACTCCGTGTAAATAGCAATGACTTTAGCACTGTAAATACGCAGCACCAATAAAAGAATAAAATGCAGAGCTGCGTAGCGTCGTTACTCTGAAGTAGTCCGCTCCGGCCACTGTGACATTCATATTAAGAAATGTACCGTTAATTTCAATGACCTTCATTTGAAGGTCACATGCCCCCCCCTTAAACTTTTATCAATCAATGACCATTGTTTGTGCATTCAATAATGGTAGGATTTTGTTCAGCCTTTCTTTTGTGAATTGGAAGGACAGTCCCTCCTCTTCACACACAAAACCAATTGAACAGCTATTGGCTGCAAGGTTTTTGGTTTGGTTGTCACCAAATGTTTTGGAAAGATAAGAGCTTAATAAAGTTACAGCATGATGGTTGAATGGCTAATTGTTTTCGATTGACTGCAGTTAATATTTGCACTAATCTTTTTACAAGCAAATTAAATGGATGGATTTAATGGATGGCAACTGCAGTGCTTTTGTTTGGTTTGGTTGTGTATCTGCAGCATGCAAAAACCCTCCAGCAACCACATTTTTAAATGTAAAACAAAATGACAAAGCACCAAACTCTGGGTTTTTTTTAAAAAAATTAATTCATAATTTGTAGATATTTCAGTTACCAGTCTAGAGATGCTGGAAAAGATATGTCTTTTTCTCTGGGAGAAAGAAAAAACATTATATGCTGCTGTAGTACCATGATACTCTGCCAGAAATTTCCATATTCCAGTGCTAAATAATTTTTTTTAAAAAAAAACAGCTACACCTTGAACAATGTAATGTGTTCACAATGGGTAATCATCTCGTTTTCTTTTGTGGCAGAATTACAATCGCATTTCCCCAACATACCCAAACAAAACTGTTCAGATAGATTAAAACAAAGATCAGTTGCTCTGACTGAATTAAAAACTATTGCTCCCCTAAGCTGCCATTAACTGAACGCTATGATGTATTTTTTGGCTGGGGAAACTGGCGTGATCAATGCTGCTAATCTATGATGTAATTTTTCATTGTCTGGTGTGATAAATCATAGATAGAATGATTATCTTGGTCTGTACACACGGGGCTGCCTTTAAAGATGGCTCAGAAACTGCAGCTGGTGCAGAAACCAGGAGCAAAAGTACTGATGGGAACAAAGCAGCCTAGCATATAACACTGGTTTTGGCACAGCTTTGAATACTGTATACCCAGGTGCAGCATTCATCCTCTGAGTTGCTTCTCCAGGTGGCCCCACTGAGAAACATTTGGGGGGCAGGAGGGCAAGAGAGAGGTTCCCCGTCCATTATAGTTCCCCATTTATGGAATAATCTCTCCATTGAGGCCTGCTTGGCGCTGACATTAACATCCATTCAATGCCAGGTTAAAACATACCTCTTCTTCCAGGCATTTGAAGGAATAGGGTCATCATTACTATTGGTGTTTCCATGTTCTTCTTTGAAGGGGCATTGTTGAACCACGTTTGTGTGTGTTTCAATTGTGTATGCAAATTCCCTAGAAATGTTTCGTATGAGGCAAGAAGGATGCAGCTAGCCCCATATGCCTGATGTTTCTAGAACCAGGGTTTTATTTGCCGGTTCAGGGTGGCTTCATATGTACAGTCCACTCTTCATCTCTGTGAAGCAGATCGAGCACATGCCATAAAATTAGTTTCCGAGCCCAATTCAAAGTGCTGGTTTTGACCTATAAAGTCTTATACAGCTCAGGAAGGCAATACCTCAAGGACCACCTCTTTCCTATGAACCTACCTGGACCCTGAGATCGTCTTCTGAGGTTATTCTTCATGTGCTTCTTCCTTGAAAGGTCCAGAGGGTGACAACACAGGGTCTTCTCTGCAGTGGCTCCCTGTCTGTGGAATGCTCTCCCCATATAATTTTGCCTGATGCCTCCATTATACACCTTTAGGCGCCAGGCAAAAACATTCCATTTTAACCAGGCCTTTGGTTGATTTGATTGACATCCTATGCACTTTTAAAATGTGGGGATTTTTTTTTGGGGGGGGGAGGGTTATTGGGTTGTTGTTTTTATTTTGATTATGTATTTTGTGGTGTTACATTTTGATTTTATTCTGTGAACCTCCCTGAGACCTGTGGGTATAGGGTGGTATATAAATTTAATAAATAAAAATATAAATAATAAATAAAATCAGATAGGAAACTGAGAGTATACACTGAAATGATGTCATACTCACTTGTGTAGTTTCCGTGCATCCCTCTTACCTGAGGGGAGCAGTAAGTTGTGATTCTGTTCCTTTCTGCCTCCAGGGACAACAAAAGGGCTAGAATATAAAACATAACACTCTGTTAGCCTACATATACCCAATAATCCCCAAATAAGTGACACCATTCTGCTTTGCAGGGCAATTGGCATCATTGGGCCAGAGGTGAAGCTGCTAGACCACTGCCAGGAGACAAGGTGCCCCCTAGCTAGTGCCCAACTTGTAATATAGTGAGTGTTTTTAGGATCCATTTGACAACTGGCAACTTTGATTTTATTTCAAGATTATAAATAAATAGTTTTTGAATGGGTATGTGTTTTTGGGGGTGTCTAGTTCCATGCCTGTGAACTCAGCATGCGTCCCTTTTTATTGTTATTTTTGTATTAAGCGGTAATATTATTCAGAAAGGAAAAACATGCCTACTGAGGATACAAGCACTCCTGTTTTAAATGAGGTACAAACTGCATGACTCAGACAATTTAAAAATGCAGATTACCAGACTCATAAACCCTTAGATGAATTTTGGTGCACAAAGATAGTGACTAGACCTAATCCCTAATATTGGAGATAATGTTTAAACAAATGTATTTAATTTAATGAGACACCTGGACAAGCTTATTTAATTCACCCTTGCATCTAATTAGCTGTATTGAAGGGACAGTTACTATATTTTGTCTTAAGGATTCTCCCCCCACCCATTTCATATTAATCCTTTTAATACCCTCAAAGGAAGCACAGATGAAAACAGGGAGGGGGGGATCTTGTTAATTAACCTGGACCTCTGGAAAACCTTTTCTGGGGTGTTATAGAGTCCTGCTAATACTCTGACCTCCTATTAAATTCTGAGTTCTGTGCATGAATAATAATAAGTATGCAAATAAATGTATTCTGTTGCCAGAAAGAGGACTGTGTTAATATTAAGTTGTTCAAAAGTTATGCCTAATCATATAAAACCAAACATTATATTAATAAAAACCTGTGGTGTTTCCCTCGTATTTTAGAAGATTTCCCAGATAAGTGAAAATGGCCTAAGGCCCTAATCCAAAGGATAAAATTGTGTAATAATAATAAATAGCAGCATATAATGCCAATCCTGCCCCAAATGCCAATTAGTTTCTGGGCCCAATTCAACATGCAGGTTTTGACCTATAAAGCCTCTCCCCTGGACCCTGCAGCCCTTCTGCGAGAAGTCTGGAAGGCGGCAACATGAGAACGGACTTTTCTGTGGTGGCTCCCGTGGCGCCCTTTTCCATATCTTTAGGTACAGGGGTGCCAACTTGAACAAAATATTGTGGGGGCCCAAATAAGCCCCGCCCCATTTAATTGATCACAAGACACAGTGCACATACACCATTGGAATGGCAATGCCCATCAACTTACTGCCCAATATTTTATTGTGGGGGTCGAAACCCCTGCAGCCCCAGGCCTAGGAGATGGCTTCTATGCTTAGGTACGTCTCTCAGGCAGGGGGCGGACTTTCAAGTGCCCTCAGTGCCCTATGCGAGGCCAAAGATTGGTGCCCCCTGCCCCCTGCCTTCTGTGTGTGCAGTACGTCAATAGTTGAATTTGCTTTATGCCCGACTGTTTTACTTGTTTTACAGGTATCTGAAGAAGTGTGCATGCACACGAAAGCTCATACCAAAATAAAAACTTAGTTGGTCTTTAAGGTGCTACTGAAGGAATTTTTTTTGTTTTACTTGATGTTTCAATGTGTTGTCTTTTTTTCTTTTTTTATATTTTTAAAATATTAAGCAGTATAGAAATGAAATTAATAATAACTGCAATGCCCTGTGGTGCCCACCCCCCGTCAGCTTGGTGCCCAGTGCAGGGCCGGATATAGGTTTGACGAGGCCCTAAGCTACTGAAGGTAATGGGGCCCTTTATATGTCCAGCTGTCCTTTGCCAACAACAAATTGTCGGGTTTTTGTGTTGAATATATGCTATACGGTAATTTATGGACCACATAACAAAATATGTACATCATAGAAGCCTACACAACACATTTTATTTGGATTTTATTTTATCTGTTTTTTTATCTTATATTTTGGAAATGTACATCCAGGTTTTTTTCCTTTAAATTTTTTTGGGCCCCCCAAGAGAGTAGGGCCCTAAGCTATAGCTTGTTTAGCTACGGAAATCCAGCACCCGCCCAGTGCCAGGTTAACCTGCTGCTGTAAATTTGCCTCTGCCCCAGGCCTTTTCCCCTTAATAATTAATTAAACAATTTATAGCCTTTAAAACTGGTGTTTTTGTGTGTGTTTGTTTGTTTGTTTCTGTTTGTTACGATGTTATGCTTTGTTTCCAACCGCCCTGTGATTCTTGGATGAAGGAAGGTATAGAAATCAATAATAATAATCGTAATAATAATAATAATAATACAGTACTCTTGTATTGGACAAACGCTTGGATTTTGCTTCAGAATATAAACTCACGTGCACAAGACAGAGCTTCCTTTCAGTGGCTCCAGCCACCCGAGGAAATATGTCGTGTAACATATATATATTTAAAAAAGTGAAAAAGAGAAGCGAGTGAAACGAGAGAGGTCCGGGAACAGAAGGCGGGGAAGGGGAAGGAGGGAGAGAAAGAAAGAAAGAAAGAAAGGAAGGAAGGGGGGAAGCAGAAGAGGAGGAAAGTGCGGGAGTGGAGGAGGGAGCGGCAGGCAGCGCGCGCAAGGGGAGCGCAGCCGGGACCAGAGAGCGCCGCTGGGTCGCCGCGCCAGGCCAGGCCAAGCGATGGGGTGGCGCGTGGCGGGCGCTGAGCGCGTGGCGGGAATCCCGCAGGCGGCGGCGCTGTGGCTGCTCTTGGTGACCTGCGCCGCGGCGCCGCTGTTGGCGCTGGCGCAGCCGTCCAAGGTGTCTCGCGGCGTCGCCGTGCCCTTCGTCTTCGACCCGCGCGCCGTGTGCGCCAACCCGCCTTGCCAGCACGGGGGCCTGTGCATCCGGAACGGCACCTGCTTCTGCTCCCGGGGCTACGAGGGCGAGCGCTGCCAGTATGGTTGGTATAACGGGTAGAAGAGCGGGGTGGTGGTGGTGGTGGTGGGGAAGCCCCCTTCCCGTGCAAGGTGTCGGTTGGGCTGGCCCTCTTTACCCTGGTCTTTGCTGGACCTGAGATGTATGTTTTCAGGACCCAACCACGTTCCTTTGACTACCCGTGCTAAATTTTAAATTGCTGTAATCCGCCCTGGGATCTTGCTGGGAAAGTGCTAGTAATTAAATGTAAGCCTCGTCACTCTGGCGCAGATTTGCAGCTAAACTCTCCTGCCTCTCTGCACCAGCCTTTCTTCGGGGGCTGCTCCTCCGAAGGGATAGAGGAGCGATCCTCAGGGTGGAGTAACTTTTGGGAGTTTTACTTCAAACTGCAGTCCTCTGCCTGCACGTTTACCTGGGAGAAGTGCATGGGTGTTGGTTATTCCAGATTATAAATACGCAGGAAAGGGGTTAGTGCACGTTCAGGATCGAAGGTTTGCTGCCCGATCCTAACGTTTACTTGGACGCCCCGTCGATTTCTCACTGTCATACTCTCACAGACAAGAAGTCGAGTCAAGTCCAGGAAAGCTAACACTAGTGTAAGGCTGCAATCCTGAACACAGGAGTAAAGCATCATTGGGCACAACAGGACCTTATTTTGAGTAAACATGAGTAGGATTGAGCACTACACTTCTGTTAATCTCCTAAAGATTCCTGCCACAAAGCTCATGTTTTGTGTCTGCTGTGAAAGTTAACTGCCTGGAGTTCGTCAGCATTGATTTCATTGGTGCTGCTTGCTCCCAAGAAAGTGTTTGTGGGATTGCAGTCATGAGAACAAAGAGCATTTTGGCTTCAACAATAGATTCTTCTTACTGAAAGCAAGATCTTGCTTGGCTGACAAGCCCCGCCTCAATTCTTACACTGACTGAGGTCCTTTTACAGGAATCCTTTTGTGACTGTGGAGTGGAGGAAGATGTAACCCAAGTATTCATCTGGTGGGAATAATGTGCTTGGCTGTTCCACTTGCAAATCACTTATTTTCCAGCAGTAGGGGAAATGTTTGAGCAGGGAATCTAAAAAAGAAGAAGAAATGCTGACCCTACTTTGTGTAATGTTTTTGTCCTCCTGAAAGTT
The DNA here is from genome assembly GCF_963506605.1 of Zootoca vivipara. NCBI lineage: Eukaryota > Metazoa > Chordata > Lepidosauria > Squamata > Lacertidae > Zootoca > Zootoca vivipara. The sequence continues at coordinate 28,657,025 of NC_083287.1, read as the reverse complement.
CCAGATCCCAAAGAATTGGGGTGGGGGGAGAGAGAGAGATGGGGGTGGAGCACACTTCAGGGACTTTCTGTAGTCCTTTCCTAAACATGGGTGTAGACAGGGGGGCAGGGGGGGGCAGCTGCCCCCCCCTAGAAGCAAAAAAATATTGTATTTTACAGACCATAACCAATACTTTGCCCCTCCAAAAACTGAAGTGGAAAGGGCTTTGCTTTAGCAAGAGCAGCTCTCCACTTGCTGGGGGCGGGAACACAGCTGTAACAAAAACACATCAAATAAATAAAGCAAAGTGGCTACCAGTACTTAAGCAGTTAAGACAATGGAGCAGAATATCCCTTCAGGCAAGGTCCACCCTATTCACCCTATTGTTATTCAGTGGGAGCTGTTAATGAGCATTCAGGGATCGCATTAACAGTTCTATTGGCGATTTAATGAGGGTGCAGAGGATTCAATTTGACTAAGGTGGCCCTGCAAGGCTAAAAGGAAGTGAATAAGAAGGGGGGGGGCTGTAGCTTTGATAGACACAGTGATGTTTATAAAAAGCATTGGTGTTCCAGTCTGCCCCTCCTCCTGCATCTGTATACTGTAAATCAGGGGTGGCCACCTCCCAAGAGACTCTGATCTACTCACAGAGTTAAAAACTGGGAGTGATCTACCCCCTTTTGGGGGGTTCAGGTCAAAGCTGTTGAGTTTTTTTAAGGAAGGGAAGCCCTGTTTTGGGGGGTTTAGGTCAAACTTGTTGAGCTTCTTTTAGGAGGGAGGGAGGCCCATTTTTGTTTAGGGCTTCAGGTCATAGTTCAGCTTTTTTTAGGGAGGAGGAAAAATTTGGGTGAGCTTTTTTTAGGGGTGCCAGTGATCTAGCAGTGATCTACCACAGACATCCAGTGATCTACTGGTAGATCACAATCTACCTGTTGGACGTGCCTGCTGTAAATCAAGCAGAGAGAAAGCTGCTTACAAGGCTCCTGTACAGGTGTACCGGTATCTTCCTCTTGCTGCAGAGTTCTAGCATCACAGCGTCACCCAGAGGCACCCACAAATGTGAGTTATCCCTCTCTCTATTTCTTCCTTCCTTTCCTCCCTCTTCCATCCTCAATAAAATACTGGGGGGGGGCAGATAAGCCCCACATAGAAAGCCCATCAACATGGGGGGGGGAGGACTCTTTAAAATACAGTATTTACCAGTAATTTCTTTTGGGGGGGGAGGCACCTAGGCCTCTAGGAGTTGGCTGCTATGCCTAGGACAATTCAAGAAAGCAGAATCATGCATATGCTATGGTAATATATCAATAGAATCATGGAATTGTAGTCGGAAGGGACCACAAGGGTCATCTAGTCCAACCCCCTGCAATGCAGGAATTTTTCCCCAATGTGGGGCTTGAACCCACAACATGGTTGAAATATTATGCTGATATGCAGCAACGCCTCGGAGCCATCGAGACTGCGGCCCTGTCTTGCCTCGCCCTCGCCTGCCCTGCCACCCCCTCTCCCCTGCCCGACCCTCCCATCCACTTGCTGCAGAGTTCCAGCTTCACAGCATCACCCAGAGGCACCCACAAATATGAGGTATCCCTCTCTCTATTATTCCTTCCTTCCCTCCCTCTTCCATCCTTAATAAAATACTGGGGGGGGGGGCAGATAAGCCCCACATAGAAAGCCCATCAAAATGGGGGGGTGACTCTTTCAAATACGGTATTTACCAGTAATTGGGGGGGGGAGGGAGAGGCACCTAGGCCTCTAGGATTTGGCTGCTATGCCTAGGAGTAGGACAATTCAAGAAAGCAGAATGATGCATATGCTATGGTAATATATCAATGGAATCATAGAATTGTAGTCGGAAGGGACCACAAGGGTCATCTAGTCCAACCCCCTGCAATGCAGGATTTTTCCCCCAAGGTGGGGCTTGAACCCACAACATGGTTGAAATATTATGCTGATATGCAGCAACGCCTCGGAGCTGTCGTGACTGCGGCCGTGCCTTCCCTCGCCCTCACCCGCCCTGCCACCCCCTCTCGCCTGCCCGACCCTCCCGTCCTCTTGCTGCAGAGTTCCAGCATCACAGCGTCACCCAGAGGCACCCACAAATATGAGTTATCCCTCTCTCTATTTCTTCCTTCCCTCCCTCTTCCATTCTTAATAAAATATGGGGGGGGGCAGATAAGCCCCACATAGAAAGCCCATCAACATGGGGGGGATGACTCTTTCACATACGGTATTTACTAGTATTTGGGGGGGGGAGGCACCTAGGCCTCTAGGAGTTGGCTGCTATGCCTAGGAGTAGGACAATTCAAGAAAGCAGAATGATGCATATGCTATGGCAATATATCAATAGAATCATAGAATTGTAGTCGGAAGGGACCACAAGGGTCATCTAGTCCAACCCCCTGCAATGCAGGAATTTTTTCCTAAGGTGGGGCTTGAACCCACAACATGGTTGAAATATTATGCTGATATGCAGCAACGCCTCGGAGCCGTCGTGACTGCGGCCGTGCCTTGCCTTGCCCTCGCCCACCCTGTCACCCCCTCTTGCCTGCCCGACCCTCCCGTCCTCTCCAGCCAAGCAGGGTAGCCGCCGCCGTTGCCAGCCCCAGAAGCACAAGGTGGCCGCTGCCGCCGCTGCCGCCACCACGATGTCGTCAGGCCAGCTGGCCCTGTAGCCCCGCCCACGTTCCCACTTTGTGGCCCCGCCCCTGAATGATCATGGCTTGCCCCCCCCCCTAGTTTTGATCCTGGCTACGCCCTTGTTCCTAAATATTCAGCTTTTCTTCTTGTTTAAAAGTACTATAGGTCTCTAGCCCTTGTAGAAACTTGTAGAGAAACAAGGAAGAACTCAGTGACAGTATGCTCTCCCAGTTGATCCCTGTGCACCAAAGTTGTTCCTGCCTTCTGGTGTTCTGACCAATGAGTGCAAAGGCATGGGGACAGTTGACAAGTGCTGGGGCAGCTAGGGTATATTGCATGGATTGTGAATGGAGAGACCTTTTGACAAACTTTGTGGACAAACATCCAGGAGCCACTTATCAGTGGTGAGTGGAGCCTGGTGCAAAAGTAGACTTGATTTTTACCCAGAGCTTTCCAAACTGTGTGCCGCAACACGTTAGTGTGTCAGCTGCAGTGTGTAGGTGTGTCACACAAACAATCCCCATGCTCCTCCCGGGGCTGGAAAGGGTTAGTTTAACCTCTGGTTTGCTAGTAAAACCGAATTACTGTGCCATGAAATGATGCAAAACTGAATTACTGTGTCGCGAAATGATGCACGTCCAAAAAGTGTGTCACCAACTTGAAAAGTTTGGAAAGCTCTGCTCTTATCTTTGGTTGCATTCTAGCTGTGCAAATTCAGATGTTTCTACAGACACCGGCTACATCTCTCTCCATCTTCGCTGTGGCAGGCAAGAGGCATTGCCATAGTTCAAGGAAGGACATGTTCCAGACAGGCAAAAGCTCTCAAGGACGGTGTGCCCCAGAGAGAGCTTTGAGGGCCAATAGAGAGACCTAGAGGACCCACCCCTGCACCAAGTTCTTATTTCTAACGTTGCAAAATGTTTTAAAAAACTGAATTAACATTTAATTAATTCATTTTATTTACTTTTATGGGCTGCCCAGTAACAAAAGTTCTCAGGGTGGTTTATGATGGCATATTTGTATGCTCTGGCTGTACTGTGGTGATTCCCTCCTGCTTTAGGCTCTCTCGCCAAAAACCTTCAAGAGCTCAGGATTCAGTCTGAGATACAGGTAAGTTGAGTAATAGCTGGAAGATAGTGAGGACATGGTGCTCTGAGCCTCAAGGCTAGAAGCAAAGAAGATGAAAGGTTGCAAAGAAGATGAAGGGTAGGGTTGCCATATTTCAAACAGTGAAAATCCAGACAGAAAAGCTGTTGAGCTTTTTTCTCTACATCGCAAAAAAATACCGTTTTTTAAATGAAAAACAGCACTGCCGACATGGGCTGCCATACGTCTGGATTCTCCCTGACATTTTTACCAATTTCCGCCCAGACACTGCTGCTGACTCCCAGATATACGACAACCCTATGAATAGGCCCAGTCTGTCCCTCAAAACTCAACAATCTGTGGAGGCCATTTTGATATTTTGCCAAACGTATCCCAAGACCAATGCTTGTTTGTTAATTTGTTTTGACATTTACACTCCATCTTTTATGATTTAACTCAAACTCATTGAAATTCAATTTGATTATGAATTAAATTTCAACTTAAAATTATAAATCACAGCAAAGTTCGAGCAATGCTAATACTTAAATGAAACATCAGGAAGAATGGCAGCATAAAATCAGCCATCAACAACTGACAGAAAACAACACCAGTGGCTTTAACTAGAATATGCCTGCCAGAATACAGTATTGGGCAGCTGTATAAAAGTAGACACCTTTATTGATGCAGACGGTATAATGAAATGAGATCATACCAATTAATCAGGTATAGTTGTGTCTACGGTAGAAAGCTACTTATAAGGATTATCACAAGAGGGGGTCGAATATGAAGAATCTTTTATTTGCATAATTGAATTAGGAAAAGTTCTTTGGAGAATCAAATGCATACCACTCTCTACTGTATTAGTAAAGTGAATAGTTAGCATGCAGGTACACTGGGTATTAAAATGAGTGGGTCCCTGAAGATGGGAAGAAACGAAACCCCTCCAAGTATGCAATCGTATCTTGCTTTTTTAAAAAAAGAAAGCCCAACTTTTACTTTAAAACCCGGGTTACAGAACTACTACCATCCATGGATCTCAGTGTGGTTCACAACGTAGAATCACAATATAGAAAAACAGAAAATAAATAATAATATAGGGGGGGGGAATCATAATGAATATGTATTTATAAATAAATAAATAAATATGTATATGCCTAATATGTACATGCATTTAATAAAGAATAATACATTTAAAAGGCCATAAACTGTTTAATTAGCACAAGGCCTGGGAGAAGAGGAATGCTTTTGTCTGGTGCCTGAAGATTTGTAATGAAGGTGCTAGGAGAGGCTCCCTGGGGAAAGCATTCCACAAGTGGGGAGCCACTGCAGAGAAGGCCCCGTTCTCGTGTTGCCACCCTCTGGAGTCACCTTCATGGAGGAGGTACACAACGAGTGGCCTCAGATGATGATCCCAGGGGCCAGGTCAGTTCATATGGGGAGAGGCAGTCCTTGAGGGACTGCAGTATTTTGTTGAACATTAGGGGAAAAAGTTTTAAAATACTAATAAATGCTTACTGCGACCTTTAAAAAATATTTCAAGGATTTAATAATAATTTTGAAAACACTACCAAATGGAGAAAAAAGAATGGTAGCAGTGGACTACTTATGGGCAATTCTTAATGCAATGCGCTGAAATATTTTTTCTGCTCTTCTTCATTCATGAACAATGATTTAAATAATTCTTGCTCACGTACTTTTTTTGAGAAGTGTTTCTTCTTGCGATAAGCTGTTAATATTTGCCATTCATTATTTTTTTTGTTAAAGTGCACATCTTTTTATATTATTTTTAAAAATTGCCATTTCCTACATTTGATTTGTGTGTTCAGAGGCCAGAACCGTCATTACACATTATAGACTGCTGCCAGTAAATTCCTGGTGATCACCTGAATCCCAATTTAATCCATAATGCAAGTCCAGAGGAAAACCTGAAAATGTTCTATTGAAAATTGTTTGCAGATAGCAAATACATCGAAATCGGGATCGGCTCATGAATGATTTATTAGCCAAGAACTAGCTAAACTTGTCAGATAATTTGTTTGCACAAAATCATCGAAGCAGCCGTATGCCAAAATGTGCAATTTCCCAGTTATTTATTTGTCCGTCGTGCAGGCATATCTTGTAGCTGCCACAAAGAATTCCCCTAGAATCCACAAGGAATACTGGCTTCTCAGCAGGTTTTCATTTTAAGCCCATATTTAGCATGGATGAAAACTTAAGAAAATGCTGTTTGCTGTAGGAAAACTATTCATGAAGAAGCTGATTAATCGCTGAGAAAGGCTGGTGAAAGGGGTGGGATGAGGTGATGAGAAAAATGGTTGTTTGAGGACATAATCAGTTTTAACCGTAGAAAGATTTGCAGTTGGGTTGTGCAGTTCCACATGGCTTCCCATCATAAATCAAAAACTTAAGAGCTAAGATGAAGTTAGATGTGAGTTCACAGCTGCTACCAGAACTGTCCTGAGTAGCCAAGCAGTCTAAGGACCCATGATATTCCCAATGGATTATTAGCATCAATAAAGCTTTAGAACAGACACCCTCAGACTACGGCCTGTGGCCGGATACAGCCCGAAGGCCTCATTTATCCAGCCAGCGACGACCCTCGCTGCCCGCTACCGCTGCCCGCTCTTACTGGTGTGGCGTGGTTTCCCACTTCTGGGTCAGAGGAGCGCCAGAAATAGCTTGCGCACATGCGCAAGCGTCATTTCCGGCACATTTCTGGGTCGGAGGAGGCGCACAAGCTATTTCTGGTGCTCCTGCGACCCGGAAGTGCGCCAGAAATACTGTGTGCACACCGTATGGGCATGTGCTTCCCCCGTCCTCCGGCCCGCCACGTGATCGGCGCTGCGGGCACTGGCCCAAAGCCCGGTAATTTTGGGGACCCCTGCTTTAGAACCAACTACAGTCATACCTTGGAAGTTGAAGCTCCTGCAGCCAATCAGAAGCCGCAGAAGTAGTGATGGATGTTCGGGTTCCAAAGAACGTTTGCAAACCGGAACAATAACTTCCGGGTTTGCAGCGTTTGGGACCCAAAACGTTAGACTCACAAGTTGTTTGAGATCCAAGGTACGACTGTAGTTCCTTTTAGATGGACCTGTTAATTGTGTATTGGCCAGATCAGTGCAAGGGGTAACAATGAATGAATGAATGAAATCTGCTTTTTGAAACGCAACTTTACATCTTACATAAGAAGCCATTCATTAAGCAAAACGGGCACTAAGAAAGAAGCATGCCAGAAAATAAATGATCAAATTATTAGTGTTACCGAAATGATAAACTCGCTGATTCAGGCAGTATCAACCAGGTGTTCAAGAATAGGGGGGGGGGGGGGAGAGAGAGTTAACTTTATGCAGACTGAGCACTCGCTTCTGTCAAATCTACCAGTACACCCAGCACTAACTTCAAAGGAAATTCAAGAGCTAAACCTGTCCCATCATCCTTTGACCAGTGAGTTAAGAGTGATTCATTTATAATATTTCTGTAGCCATGTTGTACTGTTACATTTGCACCAATGTTCATCTGGATTAGCTTTTAATCAGAGTTTAAAAGCAAACCATTTCCCATTTCTGTAGCTCTTCTCTTTTGCCTCTGGTTTAGCTATTGAAGAATAGCTAATCTATTGAATAATAGCTATTGAAGAATAGCATGACTTTGGAGATTGGATTTGGTTCAGGGTCGTCCTGTCACCAGTTCTTTTCATATAGCATTTGAGAGCTAATTAATATAATCAGTTGTGGTGGTTGTTATCAGATGACAAGCTTTGCTCCTATCACTGGATAGCAAACAGCATTCAACATGAAAAGAAAGTTCAGTCTTCATTATAGCCGTTTCACAAACAAAATTAGTAGATTATATTTACCATTACTGAGTGTACAACATGTATCCTATGAATTGCTGACTGGTCTACTGGGCTCAGGCAAATGTCTGAATTAACTGGTAGGCTCCTTGAAGGAGTAGGGTGCTTTTGAGTGGACTGTTCCCAATCCCGAAGCCCAGAAATGTCCCATCTAACTTTCTTTGTCCCTTTCTTTTGGTTCATAGCAACTTGTTATCCGAAATGTAAAAATGGTGGGAAATGTCTCAGACCTGGAAAATGCAGGTGTCAGCCTGGCTATGGAGGACGATACTGTCATAAAGGTAAGCTGAATTTAGGCAGTTTTCAAATTGTGACTAAGAGTGGGGGAATAATCTGAAACCATTGCACTTGTAGTCCAAAGGTTTTTGAGGGTACTAGGTTGGTCAGGACTGCAATACAGACATGGTATAATGTGTCTGGAACTCTCATATATTGAGATTAATAAAGGTAAAGGGATCATTGACAGTCACGGATGACTGGGGTTGTGGCGCTCATCTCACTTTACTAGCCTAGGGAGCTGGTGTACAGCTTCCAGGTCATGTGGCCAGCATGACTAAGCTGCTTCTGGCGAACCAGAGCAGTGCACGGAAACGCCGTTTACCTTCCCACCGGAGTGGTACCTATTTATCTACTTGCACTTTGATGTGCTTTCGAACTGCTAGGTGAGCAGGAGCTGGGACTGAGCAACGAGAGCTCACCCTGTCACGGGGATTCGAACCGCCAACCTTCTGATCGGCAAGCCCTAGGCTCAGTGGTTTAGACCACAGTGCCACCCACGTCCCGTTGAGATTAATATTTGATTACTATTTGCATTTTGGTGGTGGGTGGGTTCTGGATCTGTCTTGCAGTCACTTTGAGTGCTTCATTTTGAGGCAGAAAGTCAGGATAGTAACGTTTTCCATAAATTACAATAAGCATGTATAATGTTACCGTAAGCAAATGAGCATGAAATTTCCACCTATATGCCTCAACTCTATTCTAGAATTGTTGCTTGGAAGAGGCAACATTTATGCACTAAAAACGCCCTTGCTATAATGCTCTTCTTGGCTTGCTTTGTGTCTGTGCTGTTTCCTACCAGTAAGCTGCGAGGGAGGGTGTCAAAACGGTGGCGAGTGCATCTCGGTCAACGGGCTGGTAAAGTGCCTTTGTGCTTCTGGCTGGACAGGATCACGATGCCAGGAAGGTAAAAATCTCCACTTCTTTAGTTATTGCATTATAGTCCCACTCTTTTTTCAACTTGGAGTTTTTCCCATTTTATTGTTGAAACGATCAGTATAAATAGATTAGACCGAGAAAGAGAGAGAAAGAAAGAGAGAGTAACAGATTTATTCAGGGTTGCTCAGTAACTTTTATGGCCGAGTGGGGATCAGAATTCAGGTCTCCTGTTCCAGGCTAAACTTTTCCCACTACGCGCTAGTTATCTTATGCCTGACAGGGGAGAGGAGAGAAGATCTCAACTGGTGCTTGGATGCAGTTCATTAAAATATACCCAATGTTTCAGGGGCAACTCGCTTTATATGATTCTGCACGGAGGGGTTCCTCCTACTCTTTCTCCCCCCAAAAAACACCACTGTCAGAGCTAACAGTTTACCTTTTGTTCAAGAGGTAACTGTTTCTGAGAATGACAGCTAAAGCTGCTGCTTGCAATCTGTCAGTTTCATGCAAGGGTCACTTTTAATGATGCTAGTGTTTTGTTCTGGTTTGAGGGAGGAAATACCCCCCCCCCAAACCAGGGATGCCTAACCTATGGGCTTCTGGATGTTGCAGAATTACAACTCCCATCAGCCTCACCCAGCATGGTGAATGGGCACAGGTGATGAGAGTTGTGGTTTGGCAACATCTGTAAGACCCCAGCTTTAAACATTATCTAATGCTCTACAGTGGCGATGGGGAATCCCATCATCATCCCTTCAGATGTCAGTGGACTAGAGTTCCCATCATCCTTGACCATTGGCCATGTTGGCTGGGGCTGATAGAAGTTGGACTCCAGCAACATCTGGAGGACCATATGTGTACCCCTCCCCACCCCCGCCGTCCCCAGCTCTACAGGATAATATTGAGAGGCCGAGATAGATGACTTTGCTTTATTGTTCTTTCCTTGCAGCGGTTTGTCCTCAGGGATGTCGGAATGGAGCAACTTGCGTCGCTCCTGGAATCTGCAGCTGTGCAACTGGCTGGGTCGGCGGTGCCTGTCATTTAGGTGAGTTACGTATCTTTTAGAGGAACTTGCGAGCCTCTTGAATGAAACGCCCAAAAGCTGAAATGATCATCGTAACACCCGCAAGAGCTACAAAGCCTTTGCGGAGGCGTATTAACTGTACCTGCCTTCGGTCACTGGCTCTTTCATGGCTGCCCCATGCAAGATTGACTGAAATGAATGAGACAGCAGCGATGTAAAGATAGATTGCTGGTTTGCATTGTTAGGCAAGTCCTACTGAAATTTATGGAAAGTGAATAGTAGTAGGAATGATGATGATCATTGTACCTTAGTAGTAATGATAATAATAATTTTTGTGCTTCATCTCATGCGGTCTGTTCTATATGAAACCTGCAATCTAATCTAACTTCAAATTTCATTGGGTAAATAGCTACTACCACTCAGATGCTGATATTGCTGAAAGTTGGGATAAAATAGACAATACTGATGCTCCAGAAGTGAGTTTCACAGTACAGCAACCTCTAGGATTTCTTTTTTCAGTTCAGCAGGGCTTTAAAAAGAAGGGGAAGAGTCTTCCTCTTCCCTAAAGACAGACAAAAATAGTCTATCCATAGCTGCTGCAGGCTCGAAGTGGAAAGCATGCTATCCTCTTAATGCAGTGGTTTGCAAATGGTGGTGGGTCAAAGCCTTTAAGGCAGTGATAGATGTCAAGTGGGCGGGTCACTAAACTGAGTAGCGAGTGCCAAGCATGAAGCAATGTAAGTGGATAAGAGAGTATCTTAAAAGCAGCTTCTGGGATCCTTCAGCTAAAGGATATAAGTGACTGTCAAGTATGTCTGTGCCTGGAGCTGCGTTTGTCTGGGTCACTGGCTGCAATCTAGTAGTGCGTTCTGAATTAAGGCAATGCTGGATGGATTGGGTACAGAAGCTTCCAGGCAGGACCTTTCTTTAGGCAGAAAGTCAGCTGAATTGAATTGTGCTGCCATCTGTCTTTCCTTGAGGCTAACATGACAGCTACTCTTACAACAAATGACTGAGACTAACTATATAGGAGTGACTGTGAGGACCATAAACCTCATGTGTTTACTGTACCTCTAATTCTCAAATACACCATCAAGTTCTGTTGGGGCATCATTCTCTTTCAGTGCTTGCATGGCCATGCGCGCTTTCAGAACTACCAGTGGCAACTTCTTGCTTTTCTTGCTTCTAATATGGGGGAGGGCTGCTTTCGAGAGATGGCCCTTGAACTGAGTTCCCTGTGAAGTAGTGATTAGCTCCTTCCCTTTTGAGTCTCTGGATTAATCTTATAGGTTAATCCTCTTGAAATGAATAATCATTGCAATAGCAGTATGTTGAAGTAACAGGCATAGAAATATAGAACAGCACAGAGACATGCAAAACAGTAGGTGCTGCTAGAATGGCTCTGCAAAGGAGCATTTTATTCTGGTTGCTTTTATTAGGAACCCACACAAACCACCATCGCTGGCTAAATAACTTGTAATTTGCTTCTCTCACCTGCAATGGTGCAGACCGGGAAACTGCTTTAAAGTTCCAGAACACCCATGTGGGTTATTTATTTTTCTATTCGTTTTATGAGTCACTTCTCAACAAGTTGTCTCCAAAGCATCTTGCACTATTGAAGAAGTTGGAAACAATAATGAGTGATAAAACAATAATCAACAGTAATGTAAACAACACGCAGAAGTGAAAATTAATAATGGACTGTCAATAAAAATGCAAATCTAATAGAAGGCAGAAAACAATTTAGCTTTGGTAAAAAGAAAAAAGTCGACACAGTGTGTAAATGATGATAATGTTTAGCTTTACAGACCTGTCTACGGAGTTTGTTCAAAAGATAAGGCGTCACCACTGAAAAGGCCCTCTTTTTTATTGCCATCCAATCTCTAAAGATTAGGAGCAACTGAAGAAGGGTCTCAGAAGATCTCAAGGGTCAGGTGGTCCCTTATGTATTCTGATTCAAAGCATTTGCGGGCTTTAAAAGTCATAATCAGCAGTTGAATTGTGCTTGAAAACAGACCAACAGATGCCCAAAGGAGATCTCATTGTAGGGTGAAAAGTATGTTCCAATTGGCATTTCGTAGTTAGCGATTTATCTGTGCTCTGAACTAGTTGACGTTTCGGAACCGTCTTTAAAGACAAACCATACAAACTCATGCCCTCACCCGGAATATTCATGTAGATTTGTAGATAAATACTTTGGGGGACAAAACAGAAAGCTGAGGAACACTAGCACAAGTGCCATGGTGCTGAGCAATCGTCTCCAGCATTACCATCAGAGGCCAATAAGCAAGATAAGAGTAGAACCATAAGGAACATGGACAAAATTCTTGGACCTTTTATTTTATTTTTTGGTAATTTAAAATCTATAAAACTAGCAAAGACAAAAAGGCACAAGCTCTTTAAATTTGACTTCATGAAAACTGCAGCTGTGGGCACCCTGTAGCAACAACAGCTGCTAATTATTTAATCTTTACGTACAAGTTCCAAATGTATTGTAACAAGAAGCTATGGAATGTTCCCGCATCTACTGGTTTAGCAAGTGCCAAACCTCTTCGCAATTTGGGGATGGGCTGCAGCCCAGCGATCAGAACTTTTGCCTTGTATGCAGAAGGTCCCCAAGCTTATTTCTCGGCATCTCCAGGTAAGGCTGGGAAGGTCCCCTTTCCGAAACCATTGCTAATCAGTGAAGACATTGCAAAGCTACATGGACCCACGCTCTGACCTCGGATAAGGCAGCCTCCTATCTATTGCATGTGGTGCCAATTACTCATAGTGTCCTCCTGGAAGGGAAAGACGCATGAGCACCAATCAGTTAGCACAACAGATGCCAGGCGTCAGGGAATCCGACCCCCCACGGTAGACTGCCGGGAATAGATAGACAAGGAAGGCTCTTACCATTGTCTGATATTCAATATTCACAGAGAGAGGCTTAGAAATTCAGCCTCTTGGAATGATGGTGTTGCTCTGAGTAATCTTCACTCCCCTTCTCTCCTCAATTGTCAACAGCACCACCCAGCTTACGGTGGCCGCTTAGGGCCATTTGTCTCCAAGACCTTTGCTCTCCTACTTTCACTGCTCACTGGGTTCTGGGAGAACAGGGGGTCTGGAATGCTTTCTAGTGATAACGTGTTAGCCAGCTGCTCCAGCTCTGCCTCCCCCTCTTCTTCTCCCATTATTTCCCAACTTTGCCCCTCATCTTCCTCTGAGCTGTGACCTCCTTCAAACTCCTGTTGTATATCTAAACTGTCTTCCTCTTCTCTGGAAGGTTCAGGCTGGGGAGGCAGTTTCCACCATTCCTCCTCTGCCCAGTCCCTGACAACAGATCGTCCTGCTCAGGCCTAAACTTTGTACTTGCCTGGAATTGTCATAGTCCTGCCAAACCATGTTTCCCTTTCAAACTAGTTTGTAAACTCATGGGCAGGGTGGGTGGGATTTAAACAAGGCGTAGGTTTTGAAATCACAAGACATTTCCCCATTTGAATTATTCGTTTCTCCAAGTATAAGATTTAACAAAATTCCAACACTATAAGGATGAATGGCAGGCACGGATACTGTAGTTCTGCTGTATTTTACTGAAATTTTCTTCGTTGTGCTGTTGTATTGTGAGGGGAATAGTGTTTGTATGAGGTACGTTTTTTCTTTACATTGCAAAGTAGTCGAAGCAAAATACCAAGTATGGTTGATACTTGGCCAATACATTATTCTGTTCTGTTCTGTTCTGTTCTATTCTTAGGAATAATTGTGATAATTCAATAAAATGCTATGTATCAAATGTGGCTAATGAGATGAAATCTGTGCTGTGTAACTGATGTGAGTTTTGGACTCCCCTCCCCCCCCCAGCATTGTGTAGGTTGCCATGTCACCATGGAGGCAAATGCATCGCTCCAGATGTGTGCAGATGTCGTTCACCATACTCTGGTTTGCAGTGTACAAAGAAAATGAAGCAGTGAAACAGCCTACTCTGAAGACGAGCTCCTTTTATTTTAATGAATAAACATTGGGAGAAAGGAGAAAATTTGCATTATGCTAGCCGGTCCATACGTAGGATTTTAAAGTCTTGATTATATATTAAATGAAAGCTCTCCTATACTGAAGGGCGTATATATATATATATATAGTATGACGATATCAAAGCAGTTGAATGTGTATCAAAATATATGTGAGTGGGGATAATTTGGAAGCATGTGGATACCTAATGTTTCATTTTAGCACATGTAACATTGAATATTTTTTACTGAATAAAGCATTGCCCCCTGCCAAAAAACCTCCTCCTCTTGCTGTTTCATTGACTTCCACAAATAGAATTTGTTTTCCCATGTAATGAATATAATCTTGGTTTTGAAAGCTCTTTGATCTAGTATGAGAAATCGCTGGGCAGAAGCAAAGAATCAAATGTGGATCTTGCTGGACAGAAGCAAGCATGTACTCAGGGCTTGGATGCCTATAGCCAGCAGTTGGGGCTGCACATGTGGTTCTTGAGGAAGCCTGTGCACACACTCTGGCACTTATGCAGCCCCCAGCACTAAAGTGTGGTCAGTTCACCTGATCTATTAGCTTGTGGTGCAGATAGGAATAACACATGGGCACCCTTCGCCTGGACGGTTATTTCTCTGTATAGCTAGTCACACACGTTTTCTTCTATGCGACTATTGCTGTTTTGGGGACAAGACCTCCAAGGAAAAGTAGCTGCTGTAAATATATTTCCTATTTAGTGCTTTCCTCTGTATATATATAAAAAACCCTAGCAGTCACAAGAGAGAAAGCATTTCTCCCCCCCCCCCCCCAAAATCCCTTTTAGTTGTAAAGTTGAGGCAGTAATCGGAATGTGCATGCGTTCAGAAATCTTATTCTGAAGTTGCCACGGTGCTAGACAAACATTAATTTCATGGTTCTTTAATTAAAAGCATGGTTGCTTTGCCAACGGCAGGCAAATGTTGGCCTCTTGCAAGGTCAGTGAATTTCTGTAGTTTTGGATTTTAAAAAATTGCTTGAAAACAGCTCCATCTGCTGGCCGTTAGGGGTTTTTCCCCCCTTCCCTCCAACTTTGTCCATTCCCCTCTGAACCTTCCATGTAATTTTACTATTCAGCATCAGTTCTCTTAAGTCTGGTCTGACACAGCAGCACATAGAATCCATGCCTTAAAGCACGGGTGTCAAACTCAAGGCCCGGGGGCCAAATCCGGCCCGCCAGCCCTCGTCATGTGGCCCGCCGAGCGCCCCAGCCAGCGGGACCTTGCTGCTGAAGCGCCGCGCCGACAAAGCACCGACAATAGCTGGGGCCTGGGGGAGGTAGAAAGGCGGCCGGAGCAGCGCTTCGTGGAGCGCCCCGAGCCACAGCAGGAGAAGGAGGAGGCAGCTTGCCGGGTCAGCGCCCAGCAGCTCCTCCTCCTGCCACGGCTCGGCACCTGGAAACGGCTGCTGCTGCTGCTGAATCACAGACAAAGCACCCAGCAGCGCCGCGCGGAGGAGGAGGATTCAAAGTGCTACAGAGCACTGCTGCGTCCCAGAGGCTCGGCACTCTCCGTACGGTGCTGCCGGGCACCGACCCGACAAGCTTCCTCCTCCTCCTCTTGCCTCACCTCCTCCTCCTCCTGCCGCGGCTCAGCCTCATGAACGTGAGCTCAGCAGCGGCTCAGCCTCATGAACGTGCAACTTTGAGGCTTTACGCACGTCTGCTAAAATGGACACCCGCTGCCTCAAGCTGCACGGGAAATGCTTTTTGCCCCTGGGTCCCTTCGCGCTCTTTTCTGGCGCTGAATCAAGGCGGCGACCCCCCCTTCCCTTTCTTTCTTCCACTCTCTCGTTCTTATTCTTTCTTTCCCTCTCCTTCCTTCCTTATCTCTGTCTTCTCTCCGTCTTTCTTTTTCTTTCCTTCTTTATTCCCTTCCTTCTTTCCTACTCTTCTTTCTCTCCCCTCTTTCCTTCCTCTCTCCCTCCTGCTCCCTCCTTTCTTTCTTTCTTTCTTTCTTCCTTCCTTCCTTCCTTCCGTCCTTCCCATCTTTCTTCCTCTCCCTCATTCTTATTCTTTCTTTCCCTCTCTACTTCCTTCCTTCTTTCTCCCTTTCCGTCTTTTCTCCCTCTTTCTTTTTCTTTCCTTCTTTATTCCCTTCCTTATTTCCTACTCTTCTTTCTCTCCCATCTTTCCTTCCTTCCTCTCTCCCTCCCACTCCCTCTTTTCTTCCTTCCTTCCTTCCTCCCTCCCTCCCCTCCCTCTCCCTCTCCTCAGAAACATAGGATGCTGCTTTATACTTCTGGCCCTTAAACCCTGGAACCAGGAGAGCAGCTCCAGTGAGTCAACCTCAGCCAGTCCCTTTGGTGAAGGGTGGTGGCTCACTGGCAGAACATTTGTCCTGCATGCAGAAGGACCCCAGCATCTCCAGGTACCAGTAGCTCTGCAAAGCTCCTGCATGAAACCCTAGCGAGCCTCCACCACCCAGTGCAGTTACCAAAAATCATTTTTCAATAAATTGTACAATAATTGTACATTTGAATATCTACTTGCCATTATTCTGACTATGTTTCTGCTTTCAGAGCTAGTTATTACTTACAGTATTACAAAAAAACCAGTAATAATTGAATGCAGTGACAATAATTTATGATAATAAAGAGTGGACACATAGTCCTACAGATACAACCGGCCCTTTGAGGGTGACCAAACTGCTGATGTGGCCCCCGATGAATTTGAGTTTGACACCCCTGCCTTAAAGGATAAAATCACAAAGGCTGTGTTAACACAGAGCCTATGTCATAGCATTTACATTTGAAATGGACAGAGTCTGTGCCAAAACTAAATTTAGTTAATTGCTGTAAAGATAAAGGTACCCCTGACAGTTAAGTCCAGTCGCGATCGACTCTGGGGTTGCGGTGCTCATCTCGCTTTACTGGTCGAGGGAGCCGGCATTTGTCCGCAGACAGTTTTTCCGGGTCATGTGGCCAGCATGACCAAGCCGCTTCAGGCGAACCAGAGCAGTGCGCGGAAAAGCCATTTACCTTCCTGCCAGAGTGGTACCTATTTATCTACTTGCACTTTGACATGCTTTCGAACTGCTAGGTGGGCAGGAGCTGGGACCAAGCAACGGGAGCTCACCCCGTCACGGGGATTCGAACCGCCGACCTTCTGATCAGCAAGCCCTGCGGTTTAGACCACAGCACCACCCGCGTCCAGTTAATTGCTGTAGTAGTCCCTTTTATATATAAAGGTTTTACTATGGTCAGTACAGGGGTACCTCTACTTACGAATTTAATGCGTTCCGAACGCACATTTGTAAGTCGAAAAAAATTGTAAGTCGAATCCCATAGGAATGCATTGGGAGAAAAAAATCGTAAGTCGAAGCAACCCTATCTAAAAAATCGTAAGTAGAAAAAATCCTATCTAAACCACATCCAAGATGGCGGACGGAGCTCCATTCGTAAGTAGAAACATTCGTAAGTAGAGTTATTCATAAGTAGAGGTACCACTGTATGGGGAATTTTCTCTCTCTCATTAGGCTGCATTTAAGATTTTGTCTGGGTAAATGAATCACTGCAAAAACTGCTGGCTGCAGTCTAAATGTGTTTGTGTGTGTTGTAGATTGAGGTATAATTATATTGATTTAAAGTGGTAGATAAGAACAAAGCCTAATTACACGAATTGGCTTTAGCTGCAAATAGTTGTTTGTGCTCCTTGCTGCAAGAGATAGCCTCTTCTAACTCATTTGCCATAAAAGCTACAAAGCTGTTGGTAAAATCATAATAATGACACAGGGTTACACTATTGCTGCTGGGCCAAAAGATCTGAAACCAGCATCTCTTGTGGCAACAAGAGTCAATATTTTTGGGCACCTGCCAAAACTCATATCGACATCTTAGGAGGAGAGTGGCTTCTTCTTAGCAAGCAACAGGCCTCTATCGTTGCTCACTACTGAGCCGTTGAAACAGTATTTAAGTGTAACATAAGGAGTTTATTTATTTTGAGAGAGAAATCCCTACTTTTTCAACTTTTAATTATGGCTCCAGATGAGCACTGTAACCTGGTGAGCTGGTTTAGAGTAAAGGGTATGAAAGATATAAAGATAAGACTTTTGCCAAGTGGCACCCAGAGAAACAAAATGTGCAAGCAACAGAATGATGAAGCCTACGGGTTTTATATTAGTGCTACCAATCACTCCTGGTCACTCACAGCTTTCTTGCTCAGATTTGAGGGGAGGGGCAATGGTGAAGCACAAGAAGATGTCCTCTCCCCCATTTCACACACAGAAGCCAACTAGACTGGGCAGATGAATCTTACTTCAGCACTGGCAAGAGGACAGCATCCTCCTCTTGGCGGTTGGCCATAGCTGCCAAGTTCTCCCTTTTTTTTAAGGGAAATTCCCTTATGCTGAATAGGCTTCCTCGCGAGAAAAGGGAAAACTTGGCAGCTATGCAGTTGGCTAGATTAGGATGCACAAGCTGGGCTGTGTAGATATACCTGCTGCTCTGTCCTCCAGCTTCCGGAAGCATTCTGCCTAAGGGTAGGACCAACTTGGGGGCTACTGAGGGCATCTTGCCCAACCTCCCCCAAATAATCTCTCATCAACCCCTTTTGCAGCAGAGGGGGGAAACGATTGCACGATGCTGAGAAAGAAAGAAGTGTTTCTTCTGGAGCGCGAGTCCATCCAATGAAACTATGAGTGTTGGAAATTTCAGGACGCATAAAAGAAAGTGAAGAATTTGCACAATGCATAGTTAAAATTGTAGAATTTCCTCCTGCATGAGGTGATGGGAGCCATCAGTCTGGATGGTTTAAAAGAGGACCAGACAAATTAGTGGAGAATAAAGCTATCCATAGCTACTAGGCACACTGACTATGGTCTCCCTCTGCTGTTGGTAGTACAGGCAGCGACTTGCACATCCAAATGATGCGTTATTGCGCATGTGCACAGAGCACCGAACCCAGATGTTACCCCAGAATGTCATAAAGATGTCACGGAAAGGAGTGGGGTGGGCTTACATGTGCTCCATCGATGCACATGAGGGTCCAGAACGTATCCCTTGTGCAAAACAAGGAATGCCTCTATGTCTTGAACTACCAGTTGCTGGGAATCACATGTGTGGAGAGTGCACTAGCAGGCATCTATCTGGTTGGCCGTTGTGAGAACAGGATGATAAGACTATATGGCCTTATGTTCTTGTTTTTTATGCTAATGTTTTTGTTAGGAACTTTGATCTGATTGAGCAGGGCTCGTATGTACAGCGGTGTGGATCAATACTGCTAAGGTAATGTAGTGCCAGGCCCAAGTGTTAGCACTCATGATTTGAATCCTTACACCTTTTGAGTTGCAATCTGAAGGCAGAGGCTCATGTGACTCAATTTTAATAGACGAGGAGAAATTCAAAATGACTCCACACTTTTGTAGCTTAACTTGGAATTGAAGTCTTTTGTTTCAGACATCCCTTAGGCTTGCACATTTGTCATGTCTTTATATTCCGATGATAGCAACATAGCCTCCAGCCTTCCGCAGTGGCGCTCATAGAGTGTCAAACTTGCTCTAGTGAGATTTCCAGGCTAAAGTCACCTCTGTAGGAAGACTATGTCAAGTTACTACAATGAAATGATAAAAGAAAGTTACAGATGCAAGTCATGCAAACCAATTGTGCCTAGAAATGTGTCTGGAAAATCAGACATATTTTTATGAAGTAACACTTTAAACCATTTATCAGGGGAGGGGGGCGTTTTCAGCATTGTAACATGTTTGATAACAAACACTCTCTATTGATCTTAAACTTTTAGAATTGTAATGTACATGGTTTACAATGTTGTAAATGGATTAAAGGGCTGGTGTTGTTTTTTGGATGTGCTGTAAATCCCTTTTCTTTTAGGTGGCCAGATGGAGGTCTTCACCTCTGGCATATTGCTTCCTCTAAGTGAGGATGGGGTCAGGCTCTGACTTCATCTGAATCTTGTGCTCAGTGTGAAGCAGATAATTGGTGCCAACTGCAAATCCCACTTGTGTTACAGACTGACTCAACTCAGAAGTAGTCAACCCCAGCAAGACCAGCAGTTGCCACCCAATTTAAAAGCTGCTGAATATAAGCCTTCCTTTCCAATAATAATAATAATAATAATATACAACCCCATACCCAGAGGTTCATAGAATAAAATCAAAATATAAAACCACAAAATACATAAACAAAATAAAAAACAACCCAATAACCCTCCCCCCTAAAACAACCCCACATTTTAAAAGGGCCTAGAGTGTCAATCAAATCAACCAAAGGCCCAGTTTAAAATATGTATAATGAAGGTGCCTAAAGATGTATAATGAAGGCACCAGGTGAACTTCTCTGGGGAGAGCATTCCACAGACGGGGAGCCACTGCAGAGAAGGTCTGTTCTCATGATGCTGAAGGGAGAGGTTTGCCAATTGTGTTATTGAGCTAAATCTGATCCTATAGTATAATTCTGATTGTATATGGCTTAGCCCCCCATATCCCTAAAATGCTCTTGAAGTGCTTTCCTTTGCCTCTGTGCATTTCAGTGCCACTGTGTCAAAATGTAATGAAAACATTCGACAGCTAGACAGGATGGCCTTGCCAGAGAGCACAAGGTCTGCAATCTGCATCAGGAGATGCTCAAGGTCTATACCAGCAGTCTGACGCAAAAAGCAGGCAAGATAGATAGGAATTCAAGCCCCCACTCAAGGCTGAGTGAGTAGCTACTGGGGTAGCATGAGTCAGCATGTGTTTATGCACAGGACCGGACATGGATATTCCTTATATGTACTTGTGACCCCCTTGCGTGAGCACATTTACAGAGGAGGGGGAAAGGAGCCCAAGAAGTGTATAAGAAGCTTTGCAATTTGTGTTTCTTTACTCTTGTCGTGAGCTGATCACCTTGAGTCTCTTATTAATAAGAAATTAAATTCTTTCTCTGAATTCAACCCCCGGTGTCATTATTGACTATCTCTGTCCTGCCTGGGTGCAACTTAAAGGACCCTTAGTAGCTGATAAGGCTACAATGCCACCCTCCAGACTTCTTGAGGAGGAAGCACACAAATAAGGACCTCAGAAGATGATCTCAGGGTCCGGGTAACTTCATATGGAAAGCAGCGGTCCTTGAGGTATTGCGGTCCTGAGCTTTATAGGTCAAAACCAGCACTTTGAATTGGGCCTGGAAACTAATTGGTAGTCAGTGCAGTCAGACCAGGATTAGCGTGATATGTTCAAACCAGTGAGCAACCTGGCCGCTGAATTCTGCAATAGCTGAAGTTTCCAAACAATCTTCAGAGGCAGCCCTGAATATAACACATTGCAGTAATCTAGCCTTGAGGTTAGCAGAACATAGACAACAGTAGTTAAGCTATCCCTGTCCAGATAGGGGCATAGCTGAGCCACCAGCCAAAGCTGATGGAAGGCATTCTGGGCCACAGAGGCCACCTGAGCCTTGAGCGACAGCAAAGGATCCAGGAGTACCCCCAAGCTACGAACCTCCTTCAGAGGAAGTGTAACCCCATCAAGCAGGCGATCTCCCACCCATCTGGTCTAGGGAACCACCCACTAACAGTGTCTCAGTCTTATCTGGATTGAGTTTCAAGTTTGTTGGCTCTCATCCAGTCCATTACCAAGGCAATAAACTGGTCCAGCACTTCCACTGCATCACCTGCCGATGTAAAGGAGAACTAGAGCTGAGTGTTATCAGCATACTGCTGATAATGTACTCCGAACCTCCGGATAACCCCACCCAGCGGTTTCATGTAGATATTAAACAATGTGGGGATAGGACTGAGCCCTGCGGAACCCCACAATGAAGCACTCCCCAAGCAACACCCTCTGGGAATGACCATCCAAGTAGGACTGGAACCACCACAAAGCGGTGCCACCACCCGTAGTTCAGACAGTCGCTCCAGAAGGATACCATGGTTGATGGTATTGAAAGCCTCTGAGAAGTCGAGGAGAAGTAACAGGGATGTGTTTCCCTTGTCTCTCTCTCGAGAAGTCATACAGGGCATCCAAAGCAGTTTCTGTGCCAAAACTGGACCTAAACCCCGAATGAAATGGATCCAGAAAATCAGTTTCTTCCAAAAGTGCCTGGATCTGGTCTGTGACCACTCACTCTAGAAACTTGCTCAGGAAAGGGAGATTAGCAACTGGCCAGTCAGGGCTGTCTCAAGCACGTCGGGTGCCCTGGCGCCGTGGTGCGGAGATCGCTCCAGCGCCCCCCGCTCCGTTTCTTGCCGCAGCTGGTGGGCGGGCACAGCGCACAGAATGGTTTCCGCACTGCGCCCCGCACCACCCAGACTACCCCTAGAGCCGGCCCTGTGGCCAGTAGTTAGTTAGATTTTCCAAATCCAGGGAAGGTTTCTTAAGGAGTGGCTTTACCGCTGCCTCCTTCAAACAGGCAGGGTCCACCCCCTCTTGTAAAGAGGCATTGACCATCTCCCTGGTCCAGCCAGCTGTTCCCTCCCTGCTGTTTTTATCAGCCAATAGGGGCAAGGATCTAGAGCGCAAGCCCTGACTGATCCAAGCACCTTGTCCACATCCTTGAGCCTTACCAACTGAGCCTTTCTTTGGAGCAATCAGGAGTGCAGTCCCAATTATTCCTTTGCAGCCACACATTTACCTGTTCCATGTGACAGGTGTAGGTCAGGTGGTTCTGGCTTGGGCAAAGCAGCTTCCATAGCCACCCTTGCTTAGGCCTAATTTCTGCCTCAAAGTCTTATTGTGCACTCTAAATGCTGCCTTCAAGATGCACACAAGACTTCAACAAAGTTAGATGGTTTTAATAATAATAAATCTCCAAGATGACCAGCAGTCAGTCTTTTTTCTCCAGGATGGTGCCTCCTCCTGTTTGGAAGAAAGGTTGAATTGTGTCTTCACCATGGAAAGAAGAACCCAGGATGCAGAGTCTTTATGTAGCTGTGTTAAATTCCAGCTTCTGTAACGAATAAAGCTCCCTTACTCCTCCATCCCTCATGACAGCAAATTAGAAACTTGTGAAGCTGCCATTGGTCTACCTAGCTCAGTACTGTCATGACAATGGCTGGCAGTGGCTCTCCGTGATTTCAGAAAGGACAATCTCAGATTTATACCTGGAGATATTAGAACCTTATGTTCCACCACTGAGCTACATCCCATCATGTCAACAGCACTGCAATGTCAATTTCACACCTTCTCCCCACTCTGTCCTGGGCTGAAATAGCTCCAGAAGCCTTTTCAAAAGATAAATGCCAAGGTTGGACTAGCATTATCTCCCAGAGCCTGGAATCACAAAAGCTACAAAAAAAGGTGAATAAAATCTCTGGTAGTACTGCAGAAATGGCAAAGTCATTCCCAGGCACAAAGTTCAGGAAGAAGAGGAAAGGTTCAGCCTGCAGTCTCTAATTGAGAGTCTCAATGCCCTGAAGGCTAGAGTCACTGCTTCAGTTAAGGAGCTGCCCAGGAATTGGCCTAAGGGAATTGCTGGGAGGGAACAGAGAGTCTGGCTAATTGGATATGATGAAGGTATGCTCTTTGATTTAAAGCTTCAGGGGAAAGCAGCAGCAGCAGCATCCCTTTTGAAGAAAGAAGATACCAAATAGTCCTTACATCATCAATCATGTCCTTCCCCACCATTTCATCAACAGACAAACTGCATTCTTCAAGGTAACTGCCATCGCTCCCATCAGAGAGGAACATTTCACCGAATGTTAAAGCCATCACAAATGTTATGGAACAAACCAGAGCTGGAAATAAATTACATCTATCCTTCTCGCTGTCTTTAAAGTGGAATTCTGTGTTTCCACATTCCCTAGCACAACAGGTGCTTCTCTTATGCAACCCAAGGCAATTTCCATCACTTGTTTGCCCATGGGACTCCAGAGAGCCCACGTTTGAGTTTCATAATCTCTCAATACCATAACAAATCTTCCACAAGGCAGAAGGGAGATGCTGAGCATGACATGCCCCCCAAAGACTCATCATGAGCTTGACTTAGATGGCTGAATCAAGAACTATAGTCTATCATTCTGTCTCGTCCTATGTGTGGCCAACCAGACACCTATGAGAAGCTCACAAGGAAAGCAGGACATGAGCTCAATTTGGATAGCCCCATTGGTTAGAGCGTGGTACTGATAATGCCAAGGTTGCAGGTTTGATCCCCACAAAGGACAGCTGCATATTCCTGCATTGCAGGGAGATGGATTAGATGATCCCAAGGGTCCCTTCCAACTCTGTGATTCTATGAACATACAGTAGTCTACCTTCCCACTCATGTTTTCCAGCAGCTGATAAATATTGGAGGTAATATCTAGCCAATGTTACGAGTAGCCATCGATAGTCTTATCCTCCATATGTGGCAGGTGATGTGTCTGTGGTTTTAAGGACATAAAGAGAACCTGCTAGATCAGGCCAATGGCCCAACTAGTTCAGCATCATCACAGTGGCCAACCAAACTCCTAAGGGTAGCTTGCAAGCTGGACCCAAGCAACAGAGCACTCTCCCCTCCTGCCATTTCCAGCAACTGGGAATCAGTTTTGTTGTGTTGTTCGCTTTTCTTGCTTGCCGTTTTAATATGTTTCATGAAGCCTGGTGGAAGCATAAAATTGTAATGAGTGTGTGTGTGTGTGTTGGGGTGAGAGCTCTGTGCAGGCTTGGCAACTGTTGCCAAGGAGATCAGAATGCTAGGAGAGTGATAGTTGGAGGGCATTTTTAGTAAGAGTGCAGCTGTTGGGAGGGGGAGAAACGAAGTACAGTGGAACCTTGGTTTATGAACACCTCGGTTTACGAATTTTCGGTTCACGAACGCCGCGGACCCATCTGGAACGGATTAATTCACTTTCCATTACTTTCAAAGGGAAAGTTCGCTTCAGTTTATGAACGCTTCAGTTTATGAACAGACTTTCGGAACCAATTGTGTTCATAAACCGAGGTACCACTGTAATGATAAATGAGGGAAAATAAATAGCTGTTTGGAGTTTGTGGAGGACATCTTTGGTGGCGACTGAACAGACGACTCCACAGCATCAAAACAGACTTGAATGGTGGAGTGGGGGAGACTGCAGTGCCGGCTCATCTCTCCAGAAAATAATTATGTTGGGGAAAGATTTACCAAAGTGTTTTGTAGGCTTTCAAACTGCCTTCCCAGATGGCAAACTGAGAGTGTGGCCTGTCACAAGTCTTTTGGTGTCACCAACAGGATCTGGGAATGAGGAATCGGAAGCAGAGACAAACATGGAAGCTGAAGAGGACCAAGGCCCTGTTCAATCTAAGCATCTCCAGGGAAGGTTGAGATGGACTTCTGTCTGAAACTCTTTGATGGCAAACTTAACTGGTGTGACTCATGCTGCCAACCCATGGAAATTCCTCAGTTTTCCCCTGTTTGTTATCTAATGACACTCATGCCCATCCTAGATTTCAGTGAAATCCCACTTCCAAATTCAGGTTTATGTCTGCTGCTACAGCTGGGTGCCCTTTGTAGTCCCAAGGTGTTCAGCTTTCGGGAACACGAGCTGAAGGCTGCTCCAAGCTGTTTTTCTTCTTATGCCTCAACCTCACAAATTGAGCTGCAGGAGCCCTGATTCTTCTGGAAGACTTTAGCTCAGGCATCCCCAAAGTTTGGCCCTCCAGATGTTTTGGACTACAATTCCCATAATCCGTGACCACTGGTCCTGTTAGCTAGGGATCATGGGAGTTGTAGGCCAAAACATCTGGAGGGCTGCAGTTTGGGGATGCCTGCTTTAGCTCATGGGCAGCTATG
Organism: Zootoca vivipara; assembly: GCF_963506605.1. Classification (NCBI taxonomy): domain Eukaryota; kingdom Metazoa; phylum Chordata; class Lepidosauria; order Squamata; family Lacertidae; genus Zootoca; species Zootoca vivipara. Next base: position 28,631,598 of record NC_083287.1, on the reverse strand, counting down.
ATGCTGAAACATCTGCATTGAACTATATCAGCTACCCCTGCTTTATTTAAGTTCTCTTCCTTGCCTCTTGTTCTCTGTCCCATAACCTCTGCACTGTTTGACATTTTCTCCAGGTATAGTCGGGCTTCCTCAGCCAAAAGGCACCAACCACTCAGTGTCTTTCTAAATGCTCGATTTCAATTTTAAACTATAATAGGGGAACTCAAATACAACTTAAAAGGGTGGGAAGCCAGCGCCTCCTCTCAAGGACTGTGGTGGATGAAGGAATCCCATGACTTGAAAGAGACAGTTGGTGATAATCTCCATTTGGGTATAAGAATCTAGACCCTGGTTTCCCTCAACAACCCAAAAGTAATACAGATTAATACCCTAGCCCATTCGTGACAATGTACTTCAGTGAAAATCCAGTTGTTCATTTCTCTTTGTTCAGTCTGACAGGAAGATCATTCTCCTATTTCAACTCCCTCACTTCTTTCTCTTTCACACTCCCCCAATCTTGCTCCCATTTTCCTCTCCTTTGGTTGGAGCATGTAGTGTGTGGCACATGAACTTTGCCTGCTTTTTATTTGTCCTTCCATAAATAAGGTGGGTCTCTAGGACTTCTCCACAAAGCGATTCCCCACCTCTAGCCCCTTCTATTTCCACAACGTGGAATGGATAAACATGCAACCTTTAACCATTTTACTCTCCTACATCAGCACTTCAAGCCTCAAAGCCTTTTTTTATTTCTTGTAAATTGGCCAATTACTTGTGGATAAGTATTCTAATTATGACAGCAGTGTGATTACTTCCAATTCTCTGAAGCAAGCACTCCGAGTGGCATTCAGGGGTCATTGTTAAGACTCCCTAGTGCAAGTGGCGTAATGGGGTCTACTGCAGTAGCAGCTATGATGTGCAACCAGCTGCAGAAAGGATCTCCGTAGGGGTGCTAATTCTCCTAATCTGGCATTTCTGTGACTACAGGTTCTTCTTGGGCATTTGCCAACCTGGTGACACCACCAACAAGCAGCAGGTCCTGCCAGGGCCCTGAAACAGCTTCCCAAGAATGCCAGCTGCTGCTCTTTGGGCAATGGACTAATAATAATTAGAAACAACATGCTATTCACTGGATCTGTGTACATGCAACATGTAGCCAAAAGTCCACAGCATGCTGAGCATCTCTGGGTCGAGCTGGTCCTTTTGTATGTGGGCGAGTTGATCTTTAATTTTCAGCCTCAGCAAAAGTCCATCGCATACAAATATGGAATTCTCCTGGCTCACAGAGTATGGAGCAAATTTATAGTGCTGGCATGTTACTGTACATATGAGGGGATGTATAAACCGTTCCAGAGTTTCAAATTCATATTGTCTCCAAATGCTCATTTTTCAGTCAGTTGCAGTAAACAGATGGCTTAAAGTGGTACAATTGAAACCTACGCCATACATATTGGTAGCGTCGTATTCCACGACTGAACTGGCAGAGGCACCTCACAAATTGCCAAGTCAGGATCCCAAGCAATATTAGGCACAAGTTTCTTTTCTAAAACTTGCTCCCTCCAGCTATCATGGATTATTTGCCTTATCCAAGTATTTATTACACAAATTTAAACCTGCCATAACCTAGTTCTGAGGCACCATGACAAACATGTAATTGATGGTGTATTATGCCTGATTTGGATATTTTAGCTATTTTGCAAAAATTAATCTCATTGGTTTTCAAAACCATACTGAGACGGATTCTTTGCTGTAACAAACTCGGGGGGTACTCCAGCCAGAGTAGCAGTGTGATGGCTGTTGATTGTCAGTCAATTGGGGGCATTTGCTGCTATTCTGAGCATGCTGCAACTTACTCAGCCATTTGTGGTTAAGGTAAAGCCTGGTCCGACCTCACCTGGAAGTATCTAGCAGCCCAGTCCCCCTTGGATCCCACATTTGATGCCACTATCTTTCTGCTGCAAAGAGTCTGCGCACCACAGCCATGGGGAGAAGCAGGCCACTGGGTGCTTCGAGGTGAGCCCTAAACAGGCTTCTGCTTAATGTGATTGGCTGGGAAGGTTGCAGCATGCTTGGCAAAGCAGCGTTGTGCCCTACACAGAGGCAGCCTGGTGGGGATGGGAAGAACTTCAACGCATTTGTACGAAGAACAACTCTGCACTCTGCATGTGGAAGGGGCCAGATTCTGCCACTCATGTAACATTGTCTTGAGTGATCCTCTCCACACCTGAGATGGCTGGCATCCATGCAGCACATTGTGTGATCCAGAGACATTTGTTCTTCACGCGTGACGTCCTTGTACCTTGAAACATAAGCAGCAAAAAGATCGGCAAATTAGGATGCAGCTCAATGTCTCCCTAAACAAATCTCTTCCATCTTTCAAAAGCACTGAGTATTTGTACTATGATTACCTGAACTTTTTTTGCACATGTGACTCCCGTGTAGCCAGGACGACAAGCACATATGTTCGGCAGTATGCATGTACCTCCGTATAGGCATTTCCGGTTGCACGTGGCTGAAACATACAGGTGTGCATGTGTTTTAATCTGGCAATCAAAACAAAACCTGTCTGTCAAGGGGCTTAGATCAGGCATAGGGCAAACTTGGCCCTCCAGATGTTTTGGGACAACAACTCCCATCATCCCTGACCACTGGTCCTGTTAGCTAAGGATGATGGGAGTTGTAGTCCCAAAACATCTGGAGGGCCAAGTTTGCCTATGCCTGGTTTAGATGCTACAGCTCAGCAAGATGTGTGGGAACACATACGGTGGTGCAAAAAAAATCAAACAAAAAAACCAAAACCAGAACAACAACAAAAAGCATTGGTGGTTTGAGGTCAGAAAGGCACCCCTCGCTCAGTTTCCAAATGGCCCATAACTATACAGCAACAAAGCAACGTTTTCAAGAGTGTGTGGCTCTGCTAACGACCCAGTCATTTGATGAATATTGCACTCCTATAACATGATTTTAAAAATGATATCACACTCCTCAAAGGCTGTGAAAAAAATGTATGTATTGACTTCTTATGACACAGTGTTGGAGATGCTAATTTTAGACATATTTGACGAGACTGTGGGGAAATACAGAAGTACTGGGCTGATGAATATATAAAAGGGATACCGGGGTAAATAGACTGCTAACAAATACAACTGTGTTGTTTTTAGGAAAGCTTGATGGTGCAATCCTGTAAAATGGCAGGTAATATGTGGATTCCAGCCTGTTTGCTAGTGGAAGCAACAGCAAAAGGGTGTAGTGTGGATTTTATTTTTGCCAATAATGAAGACTAGTAAAGAAATATACGGCATAGGAACTTAATGTGTAAGGGCAGAATTTTAACTCCAGCTGGCTGAGGTGCCTCAGGAAGAGGAGGAACCACTGTTCAGCTAGGGAAGATGGAGGTGCTGTGCACATGTGGAACGACCTGCCACTGGATGTTCCCTGGCATTTGTGCAGAAAGCTGAGCTCTGCTGATGGACTGGAGGGGGTTGGGAAATGAAGTTTGTTGGGTAAAAGCATGGAGATACCATGCTCAAAGCCTCTTCACTTCCCCCAACACACCTGCAGAAGTGCTGAGGTTCCGTGCAACAGCCCTGGGCTGGAGAAGTTCCCGGTAATTCCCTCCAGTTGATGACAAGAGGATGAGGAGGAGGAATAAAGAATGCCCCCTCGTTCACCTCCGGCAGTGAAACAGCAGGGCAATGGATGCAGAGTCTACTGTGCCAACAGATCTCTTTGCACAATACTGGAATAGAAATGCTAATTGTGAAAATGTTAAGAGGGAGGTGTTAAATCATAGAATTGTGGAGTTGGAAAAGACACCCTGCAATGCAGGAATCTCATACATGGCAGGTGGCCATCCAACCTCTGCACTGGCAAAAAAAAAAGTTTCATTATATTGTTTCAGTTTGAGCTTCAAATATAATGTTAACGTATTCACCAAGGATTTAAAGAGGGTTTCGTTTTGTTTTTTAGATTCAGGTTTTAGATTTATTTTTATTTTTTTAATGTTACGATCTAGTACAGGGGTGGGGAACTGGATCTGACCAGAGGGCTAGATCCAGAAGTAGCTAGCCCTCCAATGAGCCACTTTTGACAGGTGGAAGGGCTCTCCATCTGTCAGTCACCTGATGTTGTGTACGACATTGGCAGGTGACTGAAAAGCCATGCCTCAGCTGCAAAGAAGAAGCCACAGTTGGAATTCAAAAATACGATACTGAGGTAGATTGGCAAAAATCTGGCTGGGTATAGGGCAGTTTCCTACATTCCATGGAGCTGACATTTCTGACCATCAGACATAAAAGCCCTATTGCTTTTAAACATGACTGATTACCCTGGGATGAGTGGAAGGTGAGGCAAGAGTACCCGATCTTGCAGGGAATACTCTCTTTCAAGTTACTTTAATAAAGACCAGTTCATATGGTGCAGCTCTGGATGAACAAGCTATTAAAAGCCCTATAAAACCACCTGTGGTTCCCCCCCCCCTACTGTAATCCAAACATTACATCTGACTCACGTGTTTGACACTGAACTCCTTCCCATCCTGGAGGGCAATGGCAAGTACTTGGTCCAATACATTCACCCCCGTTCCTGCACTTCTGAAGGCATATAGCTGTACAAGAAAGGCATGTATAGAAAGAGAAGTGTGAATACCCTCAATGGCTCAAAATCTGTGCAAACAATGAACAAATGGTACTGGGAACTGTAAGATATACCTTTGCTTAATCTGCATGCCATGTTGATGTGTTCCCACCCTTGATAGTTTTCTGAGAGCTTAGGCAAATTCTAACAACTGTCTGCTACTCTTGGCGATGGCATCCGCCGGCTTTTTATATATAAAATTAATGCAGCCTAATGTTGACCTCATTTACATTAGTTTAATCAAGCTACAGCCTCATGTCTTCTGGAGGAGAAATGGGAATTTGTCTCCCGGAACTCAAAAAGACTGTGCCAGTGAGATACTAAGTTGAGCATTCAAAGCCTGTTTGCTTAAGAACGGAGATAAACAAGGAAATCTGAGCGTGCCATTCTGGAGCAGAAGCTAAGACCTGCTTCCATCATTTAGACAGGAAAACCCTCAGGGTCACATTAAGCAGCAGTGGAAAGATGTCCTCCAGTTACAAGTGAATCTAAATTAAATGCTACTTATTGCTGTAGCTTGGACGGAGAGCTCTTTTTTATATGCCCAATTTAACAGGCTGCTCCTTTTCCAAGCGGCTGAGAGTAATACCTACGAGTGTTACATCTTTTGCCTCTCCAGCCCGATGGGCAGGAACAAACGTTTGGGCCCACGCATCTCCCTCTGTTCATGCATACCGGGTCACAGACACCTGAAACCAAAGAGCAACGAGAAAACGCTCAGCACACATGACGGAGCTGCTGGCATCGCCCCGAGTCGGCGTGCTGAGATGCGAGAGCATTTTTTTAATGAAGCGGTCTTACTTTTTTCACACCGTCGGCCACCGTAGCCGCCAGGACAGGTGCAAACATTGTTTCTCATGCAGTGGCCGCCATTCTTACAGGGAGGGTTGCAGATGGCTAAAGATGGGGGGGGGGAGAGAGAGAGAGAGAGAGAGAGAGAGAGAGAAGTGAGGCAGTGGTTCGAGTGCTGCATAGCAGAGAGGCCTATTATTTCCACTTTCTTTTCTACAGGGAAAAGGCACCTTAGGAAGGGGTGCAGGAAGGATGCGGCCCTCAACTCTTCTGTATCTGGCCCTCCAGATTCTTCACAGGCCACACCCCCTCATTGGCTCCCCTTCACATCCTGTTTTTGCCTGGCTGGAATGTGTCCTTGAGCTCTAATCATGCCTCTGGCTTCACGGGATGGAGGGCACAGAGGGGTGTGTGAGTGCAAGCACACTAGTGGCCAGAATTGTGGAAACCTTTTGGGGGGAGAAGTGTATTTCTGAGGTTTGATGGCTCATAACACCTGACTGGCTCTCTAAACACTCATGTGCATTGGCTACATTCAAATGAAGGAAAGCGACTGCATATCAACCTAAGCAAGTTGTGCTTCCATTTTTCTGGTCATTTGGCTATAACTTTGGATAGAATACAGGTAACTGAACAAACTTCATTGATTACATTCTTCATTAACTTATCTTTCCATTGATATATAATTTTATGGTGTTACTCAAAAAAAGTGGTGCTGTAAGCCATCAAACCTCAGAAATACACTTTTTCCAAAAGGTTTCCACAATTTTGGCCACTAGTGTAAGCTACTCGTGTGACCCTCAGAAGGGAATGCCGCCCACAATGTTTTAAAGGTTCCCCACCCCCTGATCTAGTTAGATCTGAAAGTCACGTCATTGAGGGTTGAGAATGGGAGCTGATCAGTTCTCTCCAGCTTCTTACTTAGAACAGCTACTGCTGCTCTGAGCCTGTGACTATCAACTGTCCACACCTAGGGCTATTCATTCCTCATCAGCACAATCTGATGAAGATCAAAGGTGGGACAGTGTCCCCTTAGTGGGTCATGTATAAAGCAGGCCGTAAATGATGAATGGTGCTGGAGTTGAGACCCGCCCCCCGCTGCCCTATCACAATATGGTCAAAATGAGAAAGGCTGAAACCTGACAGCAATGAAGCCCTCCATCTGGAACCAGCAGTGCTTCTGTAACAAATCGCTCTCCTTCAGCTCCTACAAATTCTGACCAAGTGCTTGGGTTTGCCCAATGCTCGGACCACGATAATCTACATTATCCCCACCAGGAGTGTTTTTAGAGCAGTGGTTCATGACACAAATTTGCATGTGCTAATTATATGTTTTGCCAGCACTGGATTGTGCAGAGTGCCCATAACCGAAATGGGTAGAGGCACAGAAGTTGTGGGGTCTACTGCAAAGACAAAGGGGTAACCACCCCATCACAATGCCCTTTGTGTCTGCTATATGATCCATTTGGAGCCATTCTATCAATGTTTCTTCCTTGAAAGGTAGAAGTGTGTGTGTGGGGAACCATTAATTATCACAAATTTCTTTTAAAATAGCACAACAAAATTACCATTCTGGCAATAGGCACCGAAGAATCCATAGGGGCAAAGGCAAATGTTTGGTTTAATACAGGACCCGCCGTTGAGACACACTGGGTCACACACAGCTAGAGAAGACAAGGAGAGAAGGGTATTTCATTTTAAAGGTTAAGTGGAAACACATTTAAGCATGTGTGCCATGTAGCAATTTCATTACACTGCACGCAAATACTTCATTAAGTCACTTAACTAAGTTGTAATGGGAGAAATAACTGAAGTGTAATTTGCTTTGAACTGTTCTTTGGAAGTAGGGCTGCTATTTCTACCAGGCCAAAAGAAAAAAGAATAGCCTATGCTTATTTGCATAGGTGGCTTATATGAATATATGCTCAGTTAGAAATGCCTTTTCACAACTAGCACGGAAACCGTAATTAACAACAAAACACCCTCCTTTTCTGGGAGAACAAAACAAAAGGGGGGGGGAGAACAAACAAACAAGCAATCAATCAATCAAGAAAAAACCCTGGTTAGGTGGCTTAAAAGAGGCCAGGTGACAGTCCTACCCAGTGTTTAAAAAACCAGTGAGAACTACAAGAAACTGCATGAATTATTAAAGCTGATCTTGCACACATAAGAGGGTATGTGATTTTCAAAGCTATAGCAACCCCTGACTTCCCCCACAAAGCCTCTCTAGAAGGTTGGGACCCCCCCCCAAAAAAAACCCCAGTTTAGAATAGGAAGCCATGGGGCTGCTGAGGGGAGGAGGAGGCAAGAGCTCATGTGGCTTCAGTGGAGAGATCTGAGCAGCAAATTCTCCTTCCGTAACTTCCTTAACTAGGATTGAAGCCTTGACTGTTATTCTGCAGAGGAATGCTGAGCAGAGCTCCACCATGTGGTTCCTACAGAAGCTTTCCAGACAGAAGTTCTTGTGTGAGCCGTTCCCTCTCCATCCCTACCTTAACCCTGGTGCGAATAAATCTCTTACCGTAACCAGCGTAACGCTGGCACTTTTCTTATCACCAATCGTGATTTCAGCATTTTTGAGCTGATCTTGTCTTTCTTGGTGGCAACATGTTGTGTATGGTTTTACTGCAAATAAATGGCCTTTGGGGCTATTCTTTTTTTACCTGTGCTGCATGTGGGTCCATTCCAGCCAACCCTGCACTGGCAGACATCTGGGGTGAGACATTCCCCGCCATTTTCACAGTGCCTGTTGCAAACCACTAAACCAAGCAACCAATGTTTAAGAAACAAAATTAACAGATGTTAGTAGAGAGAAAAGGGGTTGCTGTCATATCTTTATTGCATATCTATATACACCCAAGTAATTTCCCAGGTTTTGTTTGTAATCGTCTTTCTGCTATGATATTTATTTAATAAAAATTTACACACCAATTGATTGTAAAGACAAACCAACCTCAAAGTGGTTTACAAAGAGAAAATAACGAGAACTGCACCTCAAGATATTTAGCTGAATCAGGACTTAACCATGCTTAGAATAGGCCGGTTGACATCAAAGAGGTTGCTGCTAGTATGTATTATTCCATCCAAACAGCTAAATAGGAGTCTTAGGTGTATTTTCCTGGTTTTTTGTAATCATTGCAAAGTATATTGTTGTAACATACTCTGGGACTAAATGGTGAAGAGTGGTTATGGAATCAAACAAATGACCTCCAATTAATTTATTCACTGGCTTAGTTTTGAGGGTTTGGGGTGGTGATTTTGGCATTGTTTTCATTTTTTTTCTATGCTGTATTTTGTGTGATTTGGTTTAATTTGGGGGGTTTGTTTGTATTAGATTATTGATTAGTTGCCTTGAGTTTCTTTGGAAAAATCAGGAGGGTCGATTTAAAAAAAGCAAACTAATTATTTACTTCTGACAAATTCACCAAGAGGTTCTTTTGGGGCACAGAACATCAGAAAGGTATAGCACTCTTATCTATGTGCATCTTGCTACACCAGGATGCTTTGTTTATATGTTTGTCACATTTTGCATTACTTACTTGTTTCACAATGTGGGCCCACAAACCCATATGGGCAAGTGCAAAGGTTTCTGGTCAGGCAAGTCCCTCCATGTTGGCAAGGTGGCTCACAATGTGCTGGAGGTGGAAAGGGAGGCTGGTCAAGATATCAGTTCCAGAAATCAGCTAACATTTGAAACTTTTAAACAAAAGGTGTAAAAATAGAAAGAAAAGATTTCTACAATGCTATTTTTGCATTGGTTACTGGCAAACTATCAGGTTGGGTCGATGTCCCCACCTAGTGGTCAAAAGGCAGGACAACAACTTGTGAAGTAGGAGACTCCCAGAATGCACCTCAGTTCATCCTGCCTTTGAACAAAACCAGTTCAGTTTCGCTTGCGAACAATTTGAAATTGCCATCATCTTGTTAAAGAAACAACTGAAGCTGCTTCTTGGAATATCGAGAATCTCCTGGTTTTAGCAGGGATCGAGCGTAAGTATGCGTATAAATAGGCATCACTCTGATGATATCAGCAGAGGCAACACTGGTAAATGTCAGTGCTGAACTCAATCTATGTTTGTTTTTGACAGTGGTCTAAGTAGCTTAATGACAGGAAATGTGCTCCATGGCAGATTTAAGACCCCAAGGGCTATTTCATTTATTTCATTATCATCCTGCGCTTCACAGGCAAGCAATCCCAGGGTGAGTTATATAATCCAAGCAGACTTTATACAGTAAAGCAACACAATATTTAAATGTGTTTTTACAATCTTCTATAACTTACTCCATCTCCTCCTTCTCACCATTAAAACAACTGGCTTGCTATATTAATCCTCCCCCTCACCAAGAACCTGGAGGTAGAGCTGGGCCTTTAGCAGGGCTTTTTTCAGCCGGAACACACCTGAACTCGGTTCCGGCCCCTCTCAGGTGGGCGCCATTGCCATTGTAAGAGAACAAGAGAAGCGTTCATGGTGAGTTCCGACACCTCTTTTTCTAGTAAAACAGCACTGGCTTTTAGATTATCTATTCTAAAGGAAACATTAATTTGGCCGTAAGGGATATGCTTCACTGAATACTGTGCATTTAGACAGTATGTCGAAATGTCGGCCATCAATAAAATGACCACCACTGACATCCATCTTTATACATATGAACAGGCATGGAAACTATGATTCTAAAACTGAGAGAAATATAGGGTCTCTAAGGACAGGGATGCAGGTGGTGCTGTGGTTTAAACCACAGAGCCTAGGGCTTGCCGATCAGAAGGTCGGCGGTTCGAATCCCTGTGATGGGGTGAGCTTCCGTTGCTCGGTCCCAGCTCCTGTCAACCCAGCAGTTCGAAAGCACGCCAAAATGCAAGTAGATAAATAGCTACTGCTCTGGCAGGAAGGTAAACGACGTTTCCGTGTGCTGCTCTGGTTCACCAGAAGTGGCTTAGTCATGCTGGCCACATGACCTAGAAGCTGTATGCCGGCTCCCTCAGCCAATAATGCGAGATGAGCGCCGCAACCCCAGAGTCGGTCACAACTGGACCTAATGGTCCCCTTTACCTTTAAGGACAGGTATATGTACAAAACTGTGTATGGATATTGTTAAGGTGGAGAGTTGGGAGGTATATTTTGAGCGGCATGGGGAGAAATTTGATTTTGTTTGCTTTTTAATGAGAAACTTCCTAATTTGCGCTTTTCAATTCAATACGTGAACCACAATTTGTGTGTCCCCAAATTTTGTGATGCAGTTTTCCAGTCAAACAATGGGCGCAGAAACGAGTGTATTAGGGGAATCGTGCACACATGATTGAAAATAACATAAGTAAATGCATTAGGCTTAGGAAATTTTCTTCCAAAATGCATACATTAAAAACTGCATAAGGGAAAAAATTATGTATTAGGTGAAATTTCCCCTAAAATGCTGATGAACTTTCATGAGGATTCTTTTTAAAATGCAAATTGCTGCAGAAAAGTGAATTGCATTTAAATTTGGAAAAAATGAGAAACTGAGAGAAACAAAAAATGACAGATTCATCGATATCCCTACTATACCTTCCCTAGACATTTATAACACCAAAAATATAACACAAAGCTGTGATGCAGGGTGGAACTAAGGAAGATGGAATAGGATGCAAACAGAACTGAGAAGAGCTTGGGGGTGACTCATGCATGCATTTCAGCCACTCTAAGGCCAGTTACATCGGAGCAAATCTTTGCACCAGATACATGGTGGCAAACTGTTAGAACAGAACAAGAGTTTCCTGCCTCATGCAGGGTGCCATTATTGCTATTCTCAGTTGCAGTTCTTTGGAATACCTTTAGGACCAAGAGTGGCGCACTAGAGCTTCTGTTGTTGTGGGAACATTGGGATAAACACGAAATACAACTTTTTCGTTTGTTTCGGGTGTTTTCTGGAAGGTGTGAAATAGCTGACACTGCAACTTCTGAGAATCAATTTTGACACCAACATTCAGCATGCATTTTGGGTCATCCTTTAATATTAAAAAGGACAGCCCAGTGTTACCTTCATCACAGATGGGGCCACTGAATCCTGGGGGGCATTCACATACATTAGGCTTGGTGCATTTCCCATTGTTTTTGCACTCTGGTCGACACAGAGCTGTATAAAACCAACATTAAATTCTTAGATGTACCATTTAATATTATTAAATGCAGAGGGTGCATAAAACAGGCATCACTCACCAGCCTGACAGCTGCGGCCGGAGTAACCAGGCTTACACCTGCAAGTATTGGGTGCCACACATTCCATGTTTTCACCACAGTTATGCCTGCATATTGCTATGAGAGAGAAAAAACAGGGAAAATAAGATCAGTAACTCATCTGGTTTGTGGTATTCACTTTCAATATCTAGCATGCAAAATTAGCTAACAGCATTGACCTTGAGAACTCTATACTTTCCATCAGTTTGTGCAATTATGAAGTTCAAGTTCTGCAACCCTGTCACATGTGGGGCACCACCAGATATGGCGAAACGCAATGATCAGTGAACAGAATGCACATTTGGGGAGCCATTTGTACAATTTCTGTGACCTTGTTGATAGTGTTCCTGCTCCCCTCTCCTTCCCCACCATGACACAACTCAGCATGCAACGTTTCACATAGAACAGCAACTACCCAAAATTTTTGTATGCCCCATGCAGCTTGGAAATGGCAAACCGTTCAGCTCTATGGCTTGGTTCACAAATAACACTGAGCCATAGCTTGTTTAAGCAAAATCATGAGGTAACCATACTTTGTTCCACAGATGATCAAACAAAACACGGTTTGTTCCTCCAAAGTGTGTTTCCAGCTGCTCATGCCTCATGTGTTTGTAGTTTGGTGAATCTCTGGAGTGGAGTGCTCAAGCCATGGTAAAGGGTGCTGAGTTCACATATAATCAAAGGTTCCTAAGCCAACAACATAAACATGGCTTTACAGTAAACCAATGCTGGGCTGGGTTTACACACAAACCTAAGCAATGGTTAATAAACCATACTAAACCATACAGTGGTGCCTCACTAGACGAATTTAATTCGTTCCACGGGTCTTTTCTTATAGTGAAAAATTCATCTAGCGAATCCCATGGGAATGCATTGAAAATTTTTTGAAATTTTTTTTGCCCATAGGAACGCATTGATTGAATTTCAATGCATTCCTATGGGAAGCCGCGATTCGCTAGACGAATTTTTCATGAAACGAATTCGTCTAGCGAGGCAACCTCTGCTCAAAAAATCATTTCGTTAAGCGGAAATTTAGTTAAGCAGGGCATTTGTTAAGCGAGGCACCACTGTACTTTAATAAACCACAGTTTAGTGTTATGTGCAAATCAGGCCTATACTGCCATTGTAAAAGTTTGGCATGAACATCTGCTGGAAACAGGATTATGTTCCAACAAAATAGCAAAACATATGTTGCTGCAGTACCTCTACAAATGACACCATCTCCGTAATAACCAAAAGGACAACGACCGCATTTGAAGCTTCCCTTTTCACTTGGCTCACAAGGAACCCCAGGGAAACAGGGTGACTCTGCACAAGTGAGGAACAGGGAAACAGTTGACGCAGAGCCTGATTTTCGATCTGTGCCAGGCCTTTGGAGTGGCACAGCAAACCTTTCAAAGGTGGGTTGCAAAGTGCTGTCTTTAGGTTTGCCGAATGGCCTTTGGGATTTGTGGCCACTTCCTCCTCCCGATTCTTTGCTGGTTATTCGTGTCACGTTAGCTTTGCTGCTCAATGTTATGCTGGCTTCTAGGGGGGAATAGATCTGCTCTCGTACCACCGTTGTCTTCTCAGGAAATACTCTCTTATTCCTAAGTGGCGTGTCGGATGCAGAGTCTACTGCTGCTGACTCTTCCTTTGCGGTGCCAGAATGGATGTTTACAGTGCTGGCACCTAATGCATAATCAGGGGATGCGCTACTAACAGGCTTTCTCAAAGCTGGGCTCTGGGAAATGAATACATGTGAAGACACAGTTGTTTTGGCTGCAGAAACGGACGGACTGCTGTTGGCTACTTCTGTGGGAATGAAACTTCTGGGAACATCTGTGGGATTAAGAGGGAAGTCTGTGGTATTTGGAACCTCAGCAGTTGACAGTTGCAGGAAACCTGCCAAACGAACAGGAGACAGACACAAGAGCATTATTACAAGATTTACATTTCAAAGAGAATAGTTTTAAATCAGAAAAAAAAGAAAGTAGACTTCTACATTTATCTGGATTTTTCCAGTCGTACTTGCTGTGGTGTATTTAGCATTAGAAGTCTACTAGAAAAACACACAGACGGTTAAACCCAAACAAGAGCTCCCAGAGTTGTCGGCGGGGAGCATAAGACATAATTGAGAGTTGGCTGGGAGTGTAAAGCATAAACCTGAAATTAATACTCCTTAGCATCTACCTATCAGTAGCCTGTGCAAAAAGTGAGCCGCAGCACAAACCCTTTCCATATCCTTTCCTGTTTGTCTGTCCATCTTTCTTTTGATAAGACATTCTCCAGAACCTACAGCCTAAGCAAGATAGATAGAAAAACAGAAAAGAGTGAGGCCAAGAGCTTATGCAAAGTAAGAGTAATGAGAATGAGGCATAAAGGAAGACCAGGGCCTGCAACGAAGTGTTTCAGCGAGGAATGCACCTGTTCAGGATTACAGCCAGCCATGCCTATTTAAAGCAAATGCCATTCTGTTTTCAGAAATGGTATATCCCCAGGAATACACTGCTGTTCATTCTGATGTTCAGAAATCAGAAAGAATTCTAATAATAAGGTTTGCCTCCCACCCCATTCTTTTATCTTAAAAAAAATATGAATAACATAAACCTGAGCTCTTTACTTGCCAGAGACATTTTCATCAGTATGGGCACCAGCAATACTGTATCCATGATTTTTGCCCGCACCAATTCTTTCACTGGGGTCTATTTTGTTATATCCATCTTCTGGAGTCAAACGACCAGAGGGAGCCTTGCTTGTTGGTTTTATTCCAGCTGTGACATAAACAAAAGAATGTCCAAATCAAAGGGATAGCGAACCAAAGGTAGCTTATTTAAAGGACAGCCAAAGGGTTACATAAAAAGTTGTTAGGCTTATTGAAAAATGTTCAGCGTTCCAGGTTACAGCCACTGCCAGCCTCACGATTCCAACTGCGGCCAGAAAGATTCTACGTACATCTTCTGCAAGCACACAGAGGAACAGACTGTACAAACAAACATTTAATTGGAAGTTGCTTATATGGGAAAACACATACAGACAATTATTTTACAGCACTGTGCTGATCCTCTCTTGGAAAGTCTTAGTTTCTTACCCAGTAAAATGCTGCTATTGTTTTCGTTGTTTGATTCCAACTCCCATCAGCCCCAGTTAGCTCAGACAATTGTCTGGGATGATGAAAGTTATTGCCCAAAAAATCTGGAAGGAAACTGGTTTGGGAAGGCTGACTTAAGTCAATCTGTTCAACCTGTCTACCAAAACTTTTCTCATTCAAAACCATGTTTCCTATCCCATATAGACAGAATCAGCTATCAAGCATGAAAGTCCTATGAATTTCTATTATATGGACAGTATTATTAGGTTTCTGCCTTAGGCACATCCGATGTTTTAAGCATTGCTTAGTGCAACAAACAAAACACTCAGAAATTAAACGAAATATGTTTTTTTTTTGGTGACCAAAAAAGGATAGCTTTTTACCATAACATCTTTTCCCATCTCCGTACAGGCCACTGGGGCATGGACCACAATAATAGGAATCTATAGTATTGAAGCAAGCTACTCCAGGGAAGCATGGTCTGGATTTGCATTCATCAGGGTCTTTTTGGCAATGTCTACCTAAACAGAAAGAAAGACATTCAGGCACACATCAAAGGGCCTTTTCAAGTGTCTGTTCCTTCTCGGGAACTAGGAGCTCATGAAAAGAAAATGCCACAAATATTTTCAACACAGAAAACAAATGTTGGTTCATTGCCTAACTCTTGGGAGATACCAAGCCCATGATTTTCCAGAAACAAACATACAAAAAATCTGGGATTTTTATGGTGTATTTGTTCTATATACCATACATTTAAGGGAACGTGGCAACTTTTGCAGCAAAAAACCCTCCAGCCTCAGGAAACGTTATTTGGGATTGATTTCAAACAGCAGTGATGGAGATTCTGAGTTTTTATCGTATAGATTCATCTGGACACATATTTCCCCTATTTATTCTTAATGTTTGGTTGTTTCAGATAAGATCTAAGACAAAATGATTTCATGTATATATTTATGCGGAATTAAAAAAATGAATTTTATGTAGTGTTTTTTTTATTTGTTCTCTTTCTATGCACTGTGCAGACTAATTCAATAATACCCTATCCTATTCCTATACAACCCTACATCCAAGCCTCATTAAACTCAATTGCACTGACTTCTAAGTAGGGATGTATAGGGTTGCACTGGGCTTTTTAACTTCTTATTCTGGCTTCCACTATAATCCACAAACCACACAAGCTTTTCAAAAGAAAAGGTTTGCCCCTCTTCCTCATTGGAAGATCTAACTCAGTGATGCTTGAAAAATATTTGTTCTGCTTAAATAAACCTCACAGTAAACCGGAGCCTGAAATCATGCATGTAATTGAATTATTGTTATGCAAATGCAGAATAAGTGACAATTCACCCTGCAGACCAGGTGTACATTCACAGCGGAAGCTATTTATTCCATCAAAACATCTGCCAAGGCCACAGGGGTTGGATGCGCAGTCATTGGTATTCACTTGACAAAGGTCACCTTCAAATCCAGGCATGCAGACGCACAGATATTTCCCCATTCCAGGAGGGAAATTGGTATCGGTCACACAGGACCCTCCATTTAAGCAGTCACATGGTTTCACGCTGACCTACAAAAGATGCCCAATAAACAGCAGGCTATAATTACTCTTGAATGGGATAAATCCATTTGCAATGGAGCTCTTGTCATGGCTGCATGATAGCAATTAGCGTTGGCTGTTTGACCACAATAGTTATTACCTCTATTGCAACTTTGGTTTCCGCACTGCAGTCGTCCGTTACAAAAAAGGTAAACAGCTCAGGCTTCTTCGACAGCGCCTTCCAGATCAGGAGTCCAGCGGGAGAAAGACTGGCACCTGGCGGGCCGGAATTCAATAAGAAAGCGACGGCAGAGCCTTCTGCGTCCGTCGCTGAGAATTGATACACAAAATCCTCCCCATAAAAGGTCTGCAGGCTTTCTTGCAAATTTTGAAGCACAGGAGGCTGGTTGTCTGAAAGGAAATAAATGGAACAGCCACAAAGTGAGAAATATGAAAAATGGATGACATCAGGAATTTTTTTGATCTGTTCCCCACCTACTTACATAGCCACTTACATACCCACTATACCAAATGTGCACCTGACTGCAGTGCTTTACTTGATCCCCTATCATAGAGCTGTTGTTGGAAGAGAGCATGAGGATCATTTAGTGCGACCCTCTACAATGCAGGAATCTTTTACCCAATGTGGGGCTCAAACAAACAACCCTGAGATGAAGAGCCTCATTCTCTACCGACAGAGATATCCTCTTGTGCTTTGTGCATTGCAGTAAGTCAGCGTTCCCCAACCTTGTGCCTTATAGATATCGTCAGATACCAACTCCCATCACCCCTGACCATTGGCCATGCTGGCTGGGCCTGATGGGATTTGGGGGTCCAACTGCACCTGGGGGTTGCCAGGTTGAGAAAAGTTGTGCAACCAGTCTGTGACACCGGCTCTAAGCATCTGCTGAAAGGGATTTTCACTGGGGTGTGTGAGTTCCTGCACAAAGTGGTTTCCTGCTTCGCACTTGCCTTTGCAGGCACTGCTCTATACAAGGAATCAGATACAACTACAATTCCATTTCCTGGATTTTCACTGGGAGGGAGTTAATCACAGGTCGCACTGAAACCAATGGGACTTCAGTTAAGTTCGTCTGGATCAGGCTTCCTAAACCTCGGCCCTCCAGATGTTTTGAGACTACAATTCCCATCATCCCTGACCACTGGTCCTGCTAGCTAGGGATCATGGGAATTCTAGGCCAAAAACATCTGGAGGGCCGAGGTTGAGGAAGCCTGAGCAGGATACAACTCAAGGCTCTTTAACATTCAGTGGGTCATGAAATGTGGTTCTTCAAGACCTGTTTGAGGTACTAATAGATACAAACAGTTCTTGAAGAAACACATTTCATGATCCACTGACATGCAATAAACATCACCCTCTCCCCACAAGAGCATTACACCACAGAACAAAATGGCACAAATTCATCAGGAAAATGGACCCATGATGAACTTTAGCCATAATAATAATAATAATAATAATAATAATAATAATAATAATAATAAATTATTTATACCCCGCCCACCTGGCTGGGTTTCCCAAGCCACTCTAGGCGGCTTATAACAGAAAAATGAAATAAAATAATATTAAACATTAAAAGCCTCCCTAAACAGGGCTGCCTTCAGATGTCTGCTAAAAATCTGGTAGCTGTTTTTTTCTTTGACATCTGATGGGAAGGCGTTCTACAGGGCAGGCGCCACCACCGAGAAGGCCCTCTGCCTGGTTCCCTGCAACTTGGCTTCTCGCAACAAGGGAACCGCCAGAAGGCCCTCGGGACTGGACCTCAGTGTACGGGCAGAATGATGGGGGTGGAGACGCAGGCAGCTAGGAACAAAATGAGCTGGCGCAAAGCAAGCAATTGCTAGGTAGCAAATTTTGTCTGAAGTTTCTGTTTCTCATGAGAAGGTTCACAAGTCATAAAGTCTAGAGAGGTGATGTGCTGCTCCAAACTTTCAGGCAAGAATAGACAGCCTGTGACCCTCCAAGATGGTGGACTCTCAACTTCAATCAGCTCTACCCAGCATGGCCAAGGGTAAAGAATGACGCAGGTTGTAGTCCAAGAACATCTGGAGGGCCAAAGCTTTCCCATTCTTGAAGGAGTAACACTTGACTCACTGCCAGCTCCATGTCATATGTATCTCCTCCTCAACTTTCTGGAGATGTGTCTCCCCTTCACAGTTTACTGTAAACATTGGTATGCACATGGAAAATGTGCATGAATCTGAGAATACAAATCATTTGTTAGGTTTAGGCATCTGAACCAGTGAGCTTCAAAACCAATTAGAACTTACTTTCAGCAACTGACCAAGTTAACTTTGATATTTCCGGTCTGCAGAGTAAGCAAGGGCTTGTAGGATTTGTGTCACCTTCGCCATAACAAAGTCCATCTATGTTGCATGTTTTCTCCTTTGCAGAAATAAAACATCATTCATTAAGATTTTGGAATATTTTTCCTGCATATTTATTCATGTGCCACAAACTGCCAAAGCAGTGGCCGGCTAGTTACTCTCACGTGCCCCAAGCCTCAATCTAATTTTTGCATGCTGATGCTTCAGAGAGTTCGCAACTTGTAACAAGCCAGGTCTTCAGAAATGTATTCTATACCACTGTCACTAAAATGAGCAGAACTTGGGCTGGACCAATTATGGCCAAGATCAGGGGTCCCCAGACTTACCGTGCGGCGGACCGGTGCCCGCCGCGCCGACCACGCCGGAGGGCAGGGGAGTGCGCGCGCAGCGGGCCGGAGGGCGGGGGAGTGCGCGGCCGTGCGCATGCGCACACGCACACGGGCGGGGGAAAAAATCGCCGAAAATCGCTTGTGTGCATGCGTATGGGCCTCCCCCGACCCGGAAGTGCACCAGAAATGACCTCTTCCGGGTCGGGAGAGGCCCATACGCATGCGCACAAAGGATTTTCGGCGATTTTTTGCCGATTTTTTAGATCGTCGCTGCGCCAGCGGGCGGCGGGGGTCGTCGCGGGCCGGATTGGAAGGCCGATTGGGCCGCATCCGGCCCGGGGGCCGTAGTTTGGGGACCCTTGCCAAGATCTTCCACAAACGACATGCCTTCCAGTGGGGCATTCAGGAAATCCTTTGTGGTCCACACCTGATAGGATTTCAAGGTGCCTTGTTGAAACTACTGAGTTTGGTGTTTCAATTCTTGATCACGCAAAAGGTCCACTATGGGAATCTGAATTATTAGGAGGGATCACTAAGTTCAATGCTGTATTGTATTGTTCTATAGCAGATTGTGAATTTGGGTTGCAAATACCGTAGAGCAGGCATCCCCAAACTGCGCCCCCCAGATGTTTTGGCCTACAACTCCCATGATCCCTAGCTAACAGGACCAGTGATTGGGGAAGATGGGAATTGTAGCCCAAAACATCTGGAGGGCCAAAGTTTGGGGATGCCTGCCTGCCGTAGAGATTTGCCTAGGAAGAATTCTTGCTGAACATAGTGCGACTTACTTCTGAGTAAACTTGCACAGAATGACCACATCCTTCCCTGAACTGGTGCCATCCATATGTTGTTGGACTCCAACTCCCATCAAACCCAGTCAGCATGGCCAATGGTCAGGGATGGTGAGACTTGTAGTCTAGCAATGTCTGGGGGAACCAGGGCAGGCATGATTACATTTATTCATATCTGTCTTTTTTTGTAGTGGATACCTGGTAATACAATACCATTTTGCATCCATGTACAGTAGAAGCTGCTTATTTTTACTTAGAAAGTATCTTTTAAACAAACCATTCTGTGCCTGAGACAATCCATCAATGCTGTGCAGTGTGAAGCTTCCACAAAATCTGTGTTATGCTGATTCAAGTGCTGCTCTGAAGCAGCTCTGCTATTGGTCTAGGCCAGAGTTGGAGCAACGGCAGTCCTCCAGATGTTGCTGTACTACAACTCCCATAAGTTGGAGTTCAAGAACATCTGTAGGGCCATAGTTTCCCCATCCCTAATTTAGGAGATGTGAGACTCAGTAGTACACACAAGGAAGTGATATTGTCACGGCTGTGATAACCTCGTAGACTGAGAGATGTATGAGACACCTTGAGGACAGGAGCAGGAGGACAGGCTGAAAGAGAGCACTTTCCCTTCTGGAAACAACCAACAAACACATCAGAAGTTATTTTTGGAATGAATCCAGTCAACCCAGTTGGAAGTTGGGTAGCAGCAAAAATAGAGATAAGGCATTAAGAGTAACAGACTGCCTACTTCCGACCTGTGAGCCTTAAAAGTTTCATGTTCCCATCATCACGGACTATTGGCCATCCTGGTTGGAGCTGTTAGCCAATGGGAACCCCCCTAGGTGCTCCTATCCCTACACCTTTAGCTGGGAGTCTCACTTAACTCAATCAGGCTTGCTTCTGAGTAGACAGTACAGTATTGTTGATCCTGTGCATCTGATGGTGTGGACTCTAGTCATGAATACATGTGCCATAAATAAACGCGTTGCTCTTTAAGGGAGTAAACTCCAAGGAAAAATCTGTACTCGCTCTCTTGCTAAGGAGCAAACCCTACACAAATCTGGAGTGGAGTCCCCAAGATGGTTGGATCGCATCTTGTACGCCTCCTTCCAGCAACTCTTGCAGCCAAGCTCCTGCCAAACGTATTGCTCTGCTTTCCTTTGCATCACATCAGCAAGGCTAAGAGTAGGGGGCTTGTCATCTAGGCAGCCCAGAACCTCCATGCACACTGCCAGGGCTTACATTCCAGAGAGGTCACTTTGGCGCTGCTAATGCAGCAAAAACAATGCAGGAGGCAGCAGTGATGAGTTACCAATCTCTGCAGCTACTATGATTCTCCAGCGGTTTGGCTTCACCCCCGGAGGACCCTATCGTCTCTCAAGACAGACAGATGCCAACAACAACTCATTAAGGTGCCACAAGACTCACAGCTGTAACGGATTAACACTGTTGCCCCTCCAGAAATTGTGTATTGCATATTTAACTGACTAATTAATTGATCACTCCACTAAAATTGTACATGATTAATCTATTCCGTTTCATTTAATGAGATGACATCTCTGCTAGATTTATCTCCTAGCACTAATCAGGTTGTAAATATTCAAAACAAAACAAAACAAAAAGAAGAAGAAGAAGACACTTGCCTTTAACGTGCAAAATCCATTTGATTGTGGGTCGCATATCTGACAAGCTCCATCAAATAATGTCACTGTTTTAGGGTTGCTATAAGTGAACCCGTCATTAGAAATCTGTTTAGACATAGAGCAACAGTTCTGTGAGTTATATAAGCATCCGAAAGGGGATTATGGCGCATTTCACAATTGACAACATGCACATCCTACCTAGACCCCTACATATTTTAAGCTTGATTTCTACATACTGCAGGGGTAAGCAGAAGATAGAACGGGAAGTAATGGTATTTCTCTGGGTGACCTATTATAAACAGAGAGCAAAACTTGTGTGCCTTTTGATGATTTTTAAAAAATGGTTTTACAAGCTATGCTCGTGCACCTCCTCGGCTTACTTCTGCATAGGGCAAATCGGGATTTGTTTTTTTAAAAAAATTATCTCAGTCGCTATATGAAGTAAATCTCTAGAGATTACCTTAATTTGCCACCTTGCAACGGGTTGGCCATCCACAAGATCCAGACCTTCGGTCTGGTGTCCTTCAGAGGGAAGTTGGCAATCCACGGTCCTGGTGTTGTGGAAAGTGGCGTGGATGAATAAAGATTCCCCAAGCACCCACTTGTTATCACTGTACTGAATTAAAGGACCAAAAATTCCTGATTTAGTGACCCTATAAACAAGACAGTGATATACAAATAGATATACAAGTAATCTCAACTGCTATATGAAGCAAAGCTCTACAGAGTACCTCAATTTGCCACCTCTTTTGACCCGATTTGGCAGTTCTGGGGGTACAAAATGGGCAAGTATTCTGCAGCACTAATGCATCATCAAATCAGAGCCATATAGCGAAATGGCAAAATATCCGTTATTGGATCTCCTCAGAGCTTTTCTATTTTATTTTAAGCAATGGGGGCCCTAATTTAGATCTAGGCTATGAGACTTGGCAAGAACCAATCCCCTCCCCAACTGAAGAATACAAGTAGGTCCCAGCTTTTGTGTGTATGTGTGTATCATTTGCAAAAACCAGTGCAAGGAAGAAAATAGCTTAAACCATTGAACTACGCCATCTCACATCTACTTCTAGAGGAGGGACTTTTTTGTGGCATACCCTGAAATGATTCTCATTCACCCCGTGCAAGCACCTAGATTCATCCACTGACAATGGGTCACTTTTATATTCTGTCAGTGAACTTTTAATTACAACATTGTGGGTGGAATGTCTATGGGCCACTTAAAGAGTAGAAACCCTTCTGCTTGCTTCTTCAGGACGGTTTCAACTGATCCCACATATAAGGTAAAAAAAAAAAAAGGAAAGGACCCCCGGACAGTTAAAGTCCAGTCAAAGGCAACTATGGGGTGCTGCACTCATCTCGCTTTCAGGCCAAGGGAGCCGGTGTTTGTCCACAGACAGCTTTCTGGGTCATGTGGCCAGCATGACTAAACCGCTTCTGGCGCACTGGGGCACCGTGACGGAAACCAGAGTGCACGGAAATGCCGTTTACCTTCCCACCACAGCTGTACCTATTTATCTACTTGCACTGGTGTGCTTTTGAACTGCTAGATTGGCAGAAGCTGAGACAGAGCAACGAGAGCTCACTCTGTTGCGGGGATTCGAACCGCCGACCTTCCGATTGACAAGCCCAAGAGGCTCAGGGGTTTTAGACCACAGCGCCACCAGTGTCCCTCATATGGAGCAATTCAAACATAATACCTTTCTGAGAAACAACAGAAATGCAAAGTACTGCACAAGCTTTCACGTTCCCTCAGAATATTCAAGTTGAATGTTAAGCAAAAACAGAAAAACAAAAAGGGGAGTCAGGGGGAGAGAGAAATAAAGATGACAGTGGGTAGGCATAGTGAAAGAAGTATATAAGGTGGATTGCAGGAGCTGTGCAACACAATTCCATGCATACATGTGCTGAAACACATCCCACTGTGTCCAACGGAGCTTACTCCCAGAAAAATGAGCATAGGACTGCAGGCCTAATTCAGTCAGGCTGTGTTGTAAGTGAGCAAAAAGATCTCAGGTTGTGCCAGAAGTTATAGCAATGGCTGTTCTTCTCCCTTTGCAAAACATAAAAATCAGACATTATTCAGATCTAATGGACTCGCATAACAACCCAAAACTTTATCTGCTTGATAAAAGGATAGGCCCGGGGGGGGGGGCATAAGACCAAGAGTGTCGCTGCTGAAAGTGTTATTAAAACCCTCCAGCTTGCAATGAGTGAGGAGTGAGACAGTTCAAGCTGTGATAAGTGAACTCCCCATAATTGTCTCACTAGGAGTTAGGAGAGCAGCTCTTAACTTAATGGAATGTAAATGTGCTGTTTCAAACTGACTTGCTGATGATAGGATCCATGTCGTGTACAAAGGGAAATCCACAGCCTGCATTGTAATAGAAACTGCCAAAATAACCTCAGCATCAGCTGGACGGAGCCAAGTATAAAGGTGCACTGGAAAAAGAAAATGTTTTCTACTGAGTCGATGTGAAAATGGAATTTCTTATACATAAGGGATTGTTGTTGTTTTTTAAAAGTTGTATTATATCTCAGAGGCCAGGCGCTAGTTTCAGCTCCTTTAGCTCAGGCTTCTGATACTGGCCAATTGATCAAGGGTCTTGGATAAACTCCAGTTTGAGTAATTGCTTTCTCCCCTACAAAAATCATCCTGTAAATTTTGCTTGCAGTCTTCATACCCAACCAGTAGCAATGCAGAACCAAGTAGCTGCACCCACAAGTCTGCATGGGACTTTCCAGTTTGTCACCTTTGCACAGGGCCAAAAAATAAAGCTGAGGAAAGAAAAAAAAAGAAAACCATGCTGAACTCGGTTTCTTATAGCCTTCCGTTTGCAGGCTCTACCACTTGTACCACCTATGATTTCCTCAATCAACAACTGCTTGAATATGGAGAATACAGATGCAGAATGGCTTACAGGATCTTCAGGTTCTAAAAACCTGAATGCTGAACCTTTATCAATACTACATAAAACAATCCACCTGCAACTTATTAATTTCACATCTGGGGCCTGGTGACTCCATGAATCCACGGCCAAAAACTCTTACAGTTGTGCAGTCATACTGCCGGACATCACACAACCCTCCATTGTTCAGCTCTGTAATTTCCGGAACCTGATCTTGAAAACAAAAATCAGAAAGTGAAACACACCGAGTCAATCAACGGGCCCTTTGTGTAAACAGTATGACAAAGCTTTTGTGCCAACAAATACCTATGAAACAAATATGAAGGAAATAGGGCACTACAGACACAAAATCTGGGCAAAGAAACTAACTAATTTCAATGTATGTCACGTTGAATTTCTTCAAGAGAATTTGACATACCGAGTTCTGTTAAAGGAAGGCATAGGTTTCACAAACAGTGAGCATGGGGGCACACTTGTCTCTGAACCTCAAATTTTCATTCTGCAGTTGGGCGGGGAGCGCTCATATGATTGAATATTGTTCCATCCAAAAATATCCCCTGCGCTCAGAAAACTGAATGTCAGAGAGAAGTGTTCTTACTTAGATATGCTAATTGTTTCATGTGTGCAAAGAATACAGGGATCATATTTAGATCCATTCCATACTGGGTTCAGACCTGGCCACAGAATGGAATCAGTCTGGGTTGCCCTGATGAATGACCTTTATAGAGAGCAGGACACAGCGAGTGTGACCTTGTGACCTTGTTCCTGCATCTTGATCTCTCATTGGCATTTGATACCACCAACCATGGCATCCTCCTGGACCAGCTCTGGGAAATGGGAATTGGGAGCTCACTTTATTACAGTGGTTTCAATCCTCCCTTCAGTCCAGAGAATAGTATTCGGAGAATGTCTTTCGGCACCCTGACAGCTACGCTGTGGGGTGTCACAGGGGACTGTCTTATCTTCAGTGCTATTTCATATCTTCATGAAGCTGTTGGGAGCAGTCATTAGGAGTTTCAGGGTGAGTTGTCATCAGTATGCTGATGACACTCAGCTCTATTTCTCCATAACATCTGATTATACCTGAAGGAGCGTCTCCACCTCCATCGTTCTGTCCGGACACTGAGGTCCAGTGCCAAGGGCCTTCTGGCGGTTCCCTCGCTGCGAGAAGCCAAATTACAGGGAACCAGGCAGAGGGCCTTCTCGGTAGTGGCACCCGCCCTGTGGAACACCCTACCACCAGATGTCAAAGAGAAAAACAACTACCAGACTTTTAGAGGACATCTGAAGGCAGCCCTGTTTAGGGAAGCTTTTAATGTTTAATAAATTATTGTATTTTAATATTTCTGTTGGAAGCCGCCCAGAGTGGCTGGGGAAACCTAGCCAGATGGGCGGGTTATAAATAATATTATATTATTATTCTTATTAGGAGGCCACACAGTCCCCTGGCAGAGGTATAGTGTGGGGGGTGGCCATGGCCCCGGGCACACAATTTATGAAGGGCTGTGAACCAGGCACTCCCATGTAGATGCCCCCCCCCCAGCATGGTGCTCCTCTCCACTCACCAAGGGCTGTGTCATATTATATAAAAGAGCCCAAATACCAGAAATATGAAATAGAGCAGGCATCTCCAAACTGCAGCCCTCCAGTTGTTTTGGCCTACAACTCCCATTATCCCTAGCTAAGAGGATCAGTGGTCAGGGATGATGGGAATTGTAGTCCAAAACATCTGGAGGGCCGAAGTTTGGGGATGCCTGAAATAGAGGCATCCGGTTGCATTTCATAAGGAGGCTGGCATGTGAAATTGTACTATTTTCCTGAGCTAGTAACTGAGACTAGCGTTCCAGTGAGCAGTGGTTAAATCTGGCATGACAGGAGCCAAATATTATATGTCTTACCTCTAGGAAACAGGACAGATGCAGAACAGACTGCAAAGCCGACTGTTTTACAGATTAGAATATAGATGTTGGAAAAGGAAGGGGCAGAGAAAGAACGCTAGTAACTGTAGCTCGACTCACCGGATGAGGTGCTGCAGTCATATGAGCTGAAGCCTTGAAAACAAGCACAGCCCCATTCAACACAGTGACCTCTCCCGCTGCAGAGGTTGGGGCACTTCAGTGCTAAGAGCAAGTCCTCAGCTAATCTATTGTCTTCTTCTCCAGTGCGGTAATTAACTTCTTCCAAAGCTCTCTTTTCACATTCGTTTTCTAGGAGGGCCAAGCCTGCCTTTGCCCAGCTGAGGTCGTCTTTCAGTTGCAGATCCTTGATGCACAAGTTTACCACATCATTGACCCGCTGGCCGAGGAGAGCCTTGCAAGCCCTCACTATGCTGGAATTGGCAACTGTCTCCTGGCAAAGGTCGGACGCATCCGACTCAGTGAGGCCGGAAGGCGTAGGCCATGAAGAAATGGGCTCTTGGTATGGGTCAGCCGTGTGATCTTCTGGGAAGAAATAGCTGAATCCATCCAGATCTGTTTGGCTTAGGCTCTGGGATGGAAACACAGAAAGGTACTCGTAGTCATGTTGGCGCTTTGGGCGTGAATGTCTTTTGAGATGCCGCTGGCTGCCAAACTTGTCTGTGTAGCTGTCAGCCCCCCGGCCCCAAACAGCCTGTTTGTGTGTTGTAAATCCTGTCTTTGAGTTCAGAAAGAGAGCTGTGTGTTCTGGGGTTGCTGTCTGAAGAGCTCTTTGATTCAGAGAGCGTCCCTCTCTGGAGGGAACAGCAGAAGAAACCTCCTCCAGCACGGAAGCGCGTTTCCTCAAGCCCCTGATAGGATCAAGCGAGCTGATGTACTCAGCGGTTACATCCAGCCCCGGGATCAAGGAAGGGAGCCAAGCGTTTTGTTTGTTTCTTCTGCAGGGCAAAGACAATTCCGCCTCAAAAACAGAATTCAGTTTATTTGCTAGTTGATCTTCTCCCACGTCACCAGCATTGCAATTACAGAAAACGATTTCCTGGGCTGGAGTTGAAAGATCCGGTATTTGGTCAAACAGACTTTCTCCTGGCAAAATCCTGTCAAAAAACAACTGGAAAATCTCAACATGGCTGCTATCCAAACAAGCAACATGCATGGATGGATTGGGGGGGGGGGGGAGAAGGGGAGAACTGTTCATGCCACTGGAGCTTTGTGATACTTGTTACTATAGCAATTTTCCGTTTAGACATTTGGCTATCCAGCCTCTGTTCCAGCAAAGGAAATCCTACTAGACAATTCATTTAAATGTTGAACCAGTTCAACCATCAATAAATTTCTCCTGCCACCCAGCCAAAAAGTATCCTCCAATAACTTAATGTCCATTAGATATAGTCGTGTCCTTTGGGGCAGCAGAGAATAAGAACTTGCTCTCTTCTATGTGACAGCCCTTCAGGTCATTGAAGAATGTTCC
Organism: Zootoca vivipara; assembly: GCF_963506605.1. Lineage (NCBI taxonomy): Eukaryota > Metazoa > Chordata > Lepidosauria > Squamata > Lacertidae > Zootoca > Zootoca vivipara. The sequence goes on along the minus strand of NC_083287.1, from coordinate 28,603,983 downwards.
CCACTCAGGCTAAGCAGGCTAAGCAGTTCCTTCAAACCCCCTAGGACTTGTTTTCCATGCTGTTGAGCATCTCTGTTGCATAGACAAACTCGGCCCTCCAGATGTTTTGGGACTACAACTCCCACCATCCCTAGCTAACAGGACCAGTAGTCAGGGATGATGGGAGTTGTAGTCCCAAAACATCTGGAGAGCTGAGTTTGCCTATGCCTGGGTTAAAATGTTGGACTAGGACCTGGGAGACCAGGGTTCAAATCCCCACTCAGCCATGAAGTTCACTGGGTGACCCTGGCCCAGTCACTGTCTCTTAGCCTAACCTATCTCAGAGGGTTTGTTGTGAAGATAAAATGGGGAAAGCAAAAAACCCCACACAACCCCACACATGTATGGCACCTTGAGATCCTTGGAGGAGAGGTGGAATGTAAACAAATAATTGAACAAATAGATCTTCCCCTTTGCAATAATATAAAAGATACTGATAAGACTTTTGGTCATTACCTCCATTCATTAATAAAAGACATGTAAGTATCAGCTCCTCCAGTGATTTCAGTTCCGTCCACATCATGGTAATCGTTCTCCACAATGCCATCAAATGTTCCACAGAGGCCCAGTGTGTGTTTATAATCCAAACTGGGGGCCCTGAGAGTCAGACTCATTCCCCATTCACTCACGTCGGCTCGAATAAAAGCTCCGGAAGAAAACGAGATCTAAAAACAAATGCCATCACACCGAGAGAACAGGAAGATCTTTTCAGACTGTGGTTTCCATTTATTGACCATTTTGGAGATGAAACAAATTACTGCTTCGCCCTATCTCATCTGACTCCTTTTTTCTGTCTTTTAAGTACAGTAAGCCCACAACTTACACAAGGAATACATTCCAGGGATGACGCCTAAAGCCAAAATTGTGTATAGTCAAACACATTGGGCTCAACAGTGGGTGGAATTGCCAATGTCTTTTTTCATTGCCCCCGTTCTAAATTTTCTATTTTCCTATTTTGCCAAGTGTGTAAAGCTGATTGCACACAAGTTAAATGCCCATAAGTTGCAGGCTTACTGCACAACACTGCTTTAATAAGATGCATTTTCAAAGGAAACAAACCCTCTGCAACAACTCCACTTGCAACTGACTGCTATATTCAAGGGACAGAGGCCCTCAGGACAACCAAGCACAAATCTGTAAATGGTAGGAAGAATTGTCACTTTGACATGGATACGTAGAGGTTGGCTTATCAACACAAAAACCTCTGTGATTGTTCTCTTTCGTCCCCAGACCACTCCCAAATCCATGTCAACCTCAGGTTACCAGATCATGTGATAGAGGCAGAGGACTGTGACCCAGATTCTACAGATAATATGACCAACAGGACAATGGGGTCAGGAGCTTGTACCGCTCTCCTCCTCTGGCATGGTCACAAGGAGATAAGAATCTTTTGCTCCTGCTTTCAATTTACAATAGTTTAGGATGTGGACATACGATTAATCTTAACTATGGCTTATTGAAACAAACCTGTTTTATCAATCACAGTTTGAAGTTGGCTTCTTTCAGTAATCATAAAAGGTAAAAGAAAAGGACCCCTGACAGTTAAGTCCAGTTGCAAACACCTCTGGGGTTGCGGCGCTTTACTGGCCGAGGGAGCCAATGTTTGTCCGCAGACAGTTTTTCCGGATCATGTGGCCAGCATGACTAAGCCGCTTCTGGCGAAATGAGAGCAGCACACGGAAACACCGTTTACCTTCCTGCCGAAGTGGTACCTATTTATCTACTTGCACTTTTTGGTGTGCTTTTGAACTGCTAGGTTGGCAGGAGCAGGGAACGAGCAACAGGAGCTCACCCCATCACAGGGATTCGAACTGCCAACCTTCCAATCGGCAAGCCCTAGGCTCAGTGGTTTACACCACAGCGCCACCTGCATCCCTTTCAGTAATCATAGTTAAGACTAATTGCAGTTCATCAAGGTTCAGACATAACAGTTGTAGCTAAGGCTTCTAATTTCCTTGTGGCCACACTGGAGTAGCAGAAAGAAGGAATGCACAAGTCCAAGACTAAGCCATGTTTGTTTAGATAATCATAAGTCATGGCTTATCATTAATGTCCGAAAACAGCCCATGTATGTTTATTGGATATTGAAATTTAAAAATCCCTAATGCTAAACTGTGGTTAGTTAAGAGTGGGTAACAAAAGCTCCTAATTTCCTCATGGCTACGTTGGAGGAGAAGGGCTGGGCAATGCAGAAGCCCAAGGCTCAGCCAAGCTTCTTTATGCAATGATAAACCATGGTTTATCATTAATGTCTGAAAGTAGCTTATACATGTGCATTGATTAAAAAGGAAACAGGAAACTCCTCCTGAATCAAGTTGCTTTACAACAGATATAAAATGGATCAACACACCGTGACTTTTCTTCCTGAATATGATTCAGTGATCCTGACGCCGCTGTCTGCTGAAGCTCTGCTCTTCACAGATAAGTGCGGCTGAGAATCACGTAGCTGACTACTGCACATGTCAAATGCTATTATATCAGCCCCTTCTTGGGCAACAAAACCACAGTTACATGATGCTGGGTAATAGAGGCTTCCACAGTCCCACTGCCGCACGTGGACTTCAAAATCACGGGAAGTACTTCTGTATAGCACAAACGTTCCCGTTTTAAAGTTGTCGTACATCCTAGAAAAAAGAAGAGCACGCGAAATTATTTGTGTTTCAAAATTATCAGCACTTTTATGAATTGCTATTTTAATGCAGTGCCAATTCATCCAGTGTTGTCATTTTTTTATTTAACGTCTTTTCTTTTTGGCTTGGCTGTTCTAACAGTTTGTATCACTCAACCCTATGCATGTTTACTCACAGGTCTGTTCCGCCTAGTTTGAAAGGGCCTTGCTCCATGAACAGGATTGACAATTCCTCACTGAAATACTAAAGTCAAATTATACCTAGCATTCTGTTGCGTGTAGTTTATCCCAGATTTCTTTTTATTTACAAAATATAGCTGGAAAGATTTTTTTATTTTGTTTTGACTACGTCAGACCAACATGGCTACCTACCTGTAACATTCCTTGGTGTGTTGATGTTCCCCTGATTCCCTAAATAATACCTTTTTGTTTTTAAGGGGAAGGTTTTGTGATGACGTGAGAATGGCATGATGGACAGTTTTCTCCAATACCATTCAGGCAGGCCACACTTACCTGTGTGAATTTCAGGTAGTTGCTAGGAGACTGGGCTGAATAAAAAAAATCTCACTGCCTCTTTGCCTAGTCAACACTCACATAATATGGGTTTGTATAAGCACACGCTCGTCCCTGGCTACGCATTGTCGGTGCAGAGCATTCAGTGTAACCACCATTACTCATCTCTAGGGACACATTTTGTAGAACTGCTCAGAAGATATGATCATCCCTGGCTGTGTTTCATTGTGACAGAACAGATTTCCTTCATGAATATAGCAACCGGCATCACTGAGTTGAAGCAAGTCACTAAAGCCATAGGTTCTTTCTCCCCCTGCTTTTTTGTGGGGTGGGGGAAGGTTTCGATTAACAAGCGACAGATAAAAAATATTAATGTAGTCATCATAGTGCCCATGGTTTTAAAAAACCCTCTATTGAAAAGAAAAAGGGGAAAGAGGAAGTCTGTAAATTACCTGCCATCAAATGTAATGATATGTGGGTCAGTAAAAGAGTAGCAATATGCAGAGGGCAGATCTTTCACAGTAACCTTTAAAAGAAGTGAAGACATTAAGGTAAATCAGCTGATCAGGAATCCTTCAGATATAGTGACATGCTGATTATGGAGCTTGACTTACTGTACAAGTAAATAACACAGCAATGCTACACATTCTAAGCTTCACTAACTTCAATGAGACTTACGGTAATTGTATCAGGTAAGTGTGCAGAGCAAGGGATGGGGAATCTGTGGCCGCCCCAGATGTTGTTGGACTACAACTCCCATCAGCCCCACCCTGACTGGCCAAAGGCCTGGGATGTTGAGAGTTGTAGGCCAGCAACATTTGGCCACTGGTTCCCATACATGATGTATAGAGCGGCCGCTTAAGGGGGTCTGCCTCACACATACAAAGGAATACGCTAGTCATCATTTGCTTTTCAATACGTTTTAGCCATCAATACTGTTTTTTGACTAAATTTATCCATCAGTTAGAGGCTTCTGATTAGGTGGCAAAATGGTTTTAAAATAGCTTTTTAATTAATTAAGATGTCCAAGTGCTGTTTTTATTTCATGTTTTTTATATACATGTAAGCCACCTTGGGAGGGCCCTGCCCTGAAAGAATTTCACAAAACAAAAAAGACATGCTGTGCAAATTAGAAACGTTGTTATAAATGATGCTCGTAAGTCATTGTTAAAAACATGCCAACCCCCCCTCCAAAAAAACCTAGCCAGTTTACATCAGCCAATTTCTGAGTGATTTCTTTTTCTTTTATCAAGATTGAATGGGATGGGTTTCCACCTGAATACTTTCCACCATGTAGCCGTTCCACAGGAAATTGTCACTAACAATAGGTTCTGCTGCAATCCTGGTTACTCTGTCTCCATTTCGGGTGAAATCCGTCACTGCGGTGTAATGGATGCTAGCGTGGCCACAGGTCCCATTGTGGCAAGGATGCTGAAGAAGCGCCACAGAGCAAGAAGAGAGAGCCATGTTTAAGCTCTGTGGAGCTTTACCTGTTCCAAAGAAGACAGCCATTAGTAAGATTTCTCTTTAAGATGCAACAGAGTTCCGTTTTTAGTATTAGTGATTGGTTAAAATCAAAGCATTTTTTGGGGGAAGCGGCAGGATATAACTGTCAAGTTGCAAATAACCAGAGAGGCAACTAGTTTAACCTCTTGCAGGACCTTGTATACATTACTCACTTCTATCTCATTGCTCTCTCTTAGCTCCAAAATTTACTTAAGTTATCATGAAGCAGGAGTGGGAAAATGTGTTATTGGGGTGTTGGGCTGTATGCCGAGACCCTTCCTACCCCTGGATACAGGGATGTCAGGGAATGGTCCGAACAGGATTGGGAAGTGTGTCCTCAGCCAGATCAGCTTCTCTCTGAAGACGAGGAGGGGAACGATTCACCCCCCTTCTACCTCGCAGTTTCAGTGAGAGAGAGAGAGAGAGGAGAAGGCTGCACAGCCTCCGCAGGAGTTACCTAGCTATGAGATAGTGGAAGAAGAGGGGGAAGGGAGGGAACAGCCAGCAGAGACCTCCCTAGAGAGCCTGGGCAACCCCCTCTCTCCTCGGGCTCGTAGGTCTTGCCATATTAGAGAACAAAGGATACATGAACATGTCAAAATGAGGATAAAAAGTATATATTCAAGGCACAAGCCAATTAAAAAAATTGAAGAAGAAATTACCTTCCTCTATTGTTCTTAATTTTAATGAGATTTTGCAGTCATTTTCCAGCTGACTAGCTTGAGGACAAGGAATGGGAATTTTGCTTTCTATCGTCAGTCTGTATTCCTTTCCATCTTCTGATATTATAAATGCCTCAGGATGTAGCTGAATATAAGAAAAGGAACATGCTATGAACACAAGGTATCTGTGTGGAATTATCTCACAGTAAATGTTCAGAACAATGCTGAAAAGAAATTAAAGCGAAAACCAGTTTTTACAGCTATAGAAAACAACAGAAGGCAATCAATAAGATAACATCCATCTGTAAACCTTGCTGTGATGATGACAATTTTAAAAAAGTCCCTTGGACTTAATTTCAGTAATCTTGCAAAATAGATTCCCCCCCCCATGCAAAAGGAATACAAAAGCATTTTGCTTTTATAAGGAAACTCCAGAGTGTGCCTAAACACAGGCTGATTTAAACAAACAAACAAAATGATTGCATGCCAACTCGTTAGAAGAAATAATTTAAATGCTTTGACAAAGACCAATTTAGCTTGCACTTAGTTCCCATTATGTCAAGTCTCAGAATGCTTACGCACTGCATATTTAAAGCACACAACTTCCCCCAGAGGTCTGTAGTTTATTCCTTGCACAACTACAAATCCCCTCTTATGGCGAGCTACAGTTCCCATGACTCTTTGAGGGACATCATGTACTTTAAATGTATGGTGTGTACGCAGCCTCAGTGTACTTTTTTCACAGTGATTTAAATGGGACCAAAGTGCAATTAACTCAGGCTGGAATCCTATACACAATGGGGTTTAGTTCTTCACAGCATAAGCTTGCACAGCATGCCTGGGTACAACTCGGGGGGGGGGGGGAATTGCATGCATTTGGAGTGCCATTTATTACCCTTGTTGTGACGTGGGGTTTGTGATTTCAGCTCTCTTGACATAACATGCTGGAGACAGTTCTCTAGTAACAGCTCTTTATTAAAGTGAACAAGACTGACTCTGAGGGCAGGAAGGCTACATTTATAGGGACAGGGAACTAGCTAGAAAGGGATACATTTTGGAGGGAACAATATCAGGCAATCACAGTGCTGCCTTTTGGAGGGAACCAATAAGACAGAGGATCCAAATACAGCAGCTTAAATGAACCAATAGTAGCTGTACCCTCTGGAACCAAAAGGCAGTTACTTTATCCTAATGCAATACAGACAATAATAATACAGATATAAAATCCTTTGACTCAATACACAACACCCCTCCCCCCCTAGTGAGCACAGCAGACGTAATCCCTCAGGTACTGTGGGGTCCTACAACTTCTACTTGATCTCCTGACAACAGGTGTTGCAGGTTCTGGATTGGGTGTTACCTGTGGTGGAGGGGCTGCTATAGGGGTTTCGTCAGGAACAGATGGAGTCCCAGACATCTCAGGGTCCCCTACCTGTACCTCGTCATCCTGAGGACTAGCAGACCCTGGTTCATTTGCTGAAGCCCCTGGTGACTGCACCTCTGGGCCATCTTCACTCTGGTCTCGCAGCTGTGCGTCATTCGCCAGGGATGAATTATCTGACTCCTCCCTGCTGAGTGCCCGGCGCCTCAGCTGATCTATATGTCTCTTCCAAACTTGCCCATTTTCCAAGGTCACATAATAGGACACAGGTCCACTAGCCCGGGTGATCACACCGGCCACCCACCGCGGACCTCGTGAATAGTTCCTCACCCAGACCAGATCTTCAGGGGCGAGATACCTTGTTGTGTCAGTCTCAGCCTGGGGGGTTGCTCTTGAATTATGGTTTGGCATTTTATCTGGGTGGACATAATCCAGCACCGTTACCAGTCTTCTACCTAAGAGCAGCTCGGCTGGCGACTTGCCCGTCACAGTACACGGCGTCGCATGCTGCAAAAATAACATTCGCGCAATGCGAGCCGACCAGTTACCCTCCATTAAGCGCGCAATTGATTCTTTGGCTGTTCTTACCATGCGCTCAGCCTGCCCATTGGAGGATGGATGAAAGGGCGCGGATGTGACCCCTCTTATAAAGTTATCAGCCAAGAATGCCCTGAATTCTTGGGATACAAAAGCTGCCCCATTATCTGATACAATGGTCTCAGGTAACCCGTGGGTAGCAAACAGCTGCCTCAACACCTTGATTACGGCAGCTGATGCCATACTAGGGACCATCGCCACCTCTAACCATTTGGAATATGCATCGACGATAACCAAAAAGACCTTCCCTTGGAATGGCCCAGCAAAATCTATGTGCAGCCGGCTCCAGGGAGTCCTGGACTGCTCCCACCAGTGGACTGGTGCTCTGGCCACTTCTGGCCGCACCTCTTGGCATGCCTTGCATGTTCGTATCCATTGTTCTATGTTCTGGTCCATTCTAGGCCACCACACATAACATCGGGCTAGCGACTTCATCCTGACCATTCCTGAGTGTCCCATGTGAAGCGTCTCAAGAACCCTGTTTCTCAGTGGTGCTGGGATGATCACCCTATCTCCCCACAGGAGACAACCCTTATGCATGGACAATTCATGCTGCCTTGTCGCATAAGGCCTGAATTTTTCTTCATGCGGACCACCTGGCCACCCCCTCCCCACCCAAGTGAGCACACGGGAGAGAACAGCATCTTTCCTCGTTTTCTCAGCTATATCAGTAGCTGTTACAGGAGCCCCCGGAAGTGTTTCTAGCATCATAATGTGCTCCGCCGGAGCAGGATCCTCATTGCTCCCGCCAGGAAGGGGCAATCGACTCAGCGCATCAGCGTGGCACAACCGTTTCCCCGGCACATGGGTCAACATGTACTGGAACCCATTCAGGAATATTGACCAACGCAACATTCTGGGGGAGAGAATTTGTGGTGTTTGTTTGTTTGGGTTGAACAACCCTAGCAGTGGTTTGTGGTCCGTTTCAATGGAGAAATGGCGACCGTACACATAATCATAGAACTTTTTGATTCCTGACACAATTGCCAGTGCCTCTTTATCAATTTGAGCATAGTTGCGCTCCGTGGGAATAGTACGGGAATAGAAGGAGATGGGCTTTTCCAACCCATCTGGTTCCCTATGACTCAGCACAGCCCCCAGGCCGTATTGAGAGGCATCACATGCCAGGACCAGCGGCTTCGACTCATCATAATGAGCAAGGACACTCCTGCTACTCAGCATTTCTCGCAAGGAGTCAAAAGCCTTCTGCTGCTCCCGCCCCCATCGCCACACATTCTTTTTCTGCAAAAGTCTATGTAATGGTTCAGCTACCGAAGCTTTCTGGGGTAAGAACGAATGATAAAAGTTAATAAGTCCCAGGAAGGACTGCAACTCCGTCTTGTTCTGTGATCGTGGCGCCTCGATGATGGCCTTAATCTTAGCATCTGTGGGGTGGATGCCTGATGCATCAATTTAAAACCCCAAGAAATCCACAGTTGGCACCCCAAAACTGCATTTTTCTTTTTTCAGTTGCAACCCCACCTCCTTGAACTTGAGCAACACTGCACGGACACGCGCAACCAGTTCCTGTGGGTCTTTTCCAGCAATCAAAACGTCATCAAAAAATGGCAAGACCCCCGGCAGACCTCTTAACAGGCGTTCCATGAGCCCTTGAAAAATCCCTGGGGCCACACAAACTCCGAACTGTAATCTGTTAACTCTGAACGCCCCTTTATGTGTGACAATAGTCTGTGCTTCCGCTGATTGTGGGGTTACTGGCAGCTGTTGGTAAGCTTGTGCCAGGTCAATTTTGGCGAACACCTTGCCCCCAGCCAGTTTAGCCAACAGATGTGATACGACTGGAATGGGGTATGAGTTTCCCCTGAGTGCCTTATTGATAGTACATTTGTAATCTGCACATATCCTGACTTCCCCATTTGCTTTAAGGGGCGTGACGATTGGAGTCTCCCACTTAGCAGAGTCCACGGGTGAGAGAACTCCCTGCTTGACCAATTTATCCAACTCTGCCTCGATCTTGGGTTGCAGTGCAAATGGCACTCGTCTTGGTTTGAGTCGGATTGGGGCCACCCCGGGGTCCAACTCGAAATCAACTGGGGGCCCTTTATAACAACCCAGTTTTCCATTAAAGAGACCAGCAAATTCCTTGCATAATGCCTCGCTCATCTCAGGGCAGGTTTGGATTGAATTAAGCCCTGAGATACTCAGTCCCAGGGCGGGGAACCAGTCAGTGCCCAGGAGACTGGGGCGACTGCCCTTCGCAATCACCAGTTTGAGTACAGCCTGTTTGTCCCGGAACTGTACTCTCACGGCACACATTCCCATAACATGGATGCGGCCTGCTGAGTACGACTGCAAGGTTGCCGGGAAGGGCTCCAGAGGGGGCAACTTACCCCTGGGGAAGAATGTCTTCGCGGTCTGGTCCGACACGATGGTGAATGCAGATCCGGAGTCCACCTCCATGTTGCACTGCTGACCCTCAATCTTCACCTTGACGTGTGCCTTGCCTTGCGCTGGAAACTGCACGGCCCTCCCGTTGATCTCCGTTATGTAGTGGCAGTCCTTTAGAAAAAGAGTTGCTGTGGGCGGTCTGCGATGCTCCAGTCTAGGTGCTCCTGTCGCTCCCGACGCCGCCGATCTACAGACCCTGGCGATGTGACCCGTCTTTCCACACGTCCGGCACATAGCATCCCTGAAACGACAACTCTTCCGCTCATGGTTTCCGCCACAACCTGGGCAACTGCCTCGGCGATCTTTGTGCACTGTGCAGGCCTGATGCACCAACTCGACCCCACGGACTGGGATCTGGCTCGGAGTAGCCTCTAGCTCGTCCATGGCATGCGCAACTTCTATCTGTGGCTTAGTGGCCTTGCGACTAGCATCAAGCTCCTCTCTTTCATAATTCTCCGTGGCGGTGGCCTCCTTCAAGGCTGAAGCAAGGGTAACCTCTTCTTTAGCCACGATGCGTCTTCTGGCTTTCTTGCTGCTCAGACCACCAATAAACCGATCCAGGAGAGTCTCTTCCACATTTTGGAAGCCGCAGTGCTGAGCGAGCTTCCGGAGTTCAGCCAGAAATGTGGATACAGACTCCCCAGCATGCTGCTGCCTCTTATGGAACTCCATCCGCCGGGCCATCTTGGTCTCAGTAGGCGCCAAGTGGCTTGTTAGGCAGGCAAGAATATCTTTGAGAGATGTCTCACTCAGCTTCGCTGGAGCAAGTAATGCCTTGGCCAGCTTGAAGGTCTCGGGCCCACAGTAGCTCAGGAATGTGGCCCTTCTTTTGCTGGCATCGGTGATCCCTTGAGCCACTGCAAAGAACTCGAAGCGTTCGACGTAGTCTTCCCATGTGTGGGGCTCTGATGGCTGGAAGGGCTCCAATACCCTTGGACTCTCCATTGTCCTAGCGGGCAGGGTCGTCTTCTCAGCTGGCCAGTGAGTCTTGTTCTAAGCTGCAATCCGGACTCTGAGGCAGGGCTGTGTTTAACCGCTCCTCAGCATTCCGGATCCCATCCTCGTCGCCAGTTGTTGTGACGTGGGGTTTGTGATTTCAGCTCTCTTGACATAACATGCTGGAGACAGTTCTCTAGTAACAGCTCTTTATTAAAGTGAACAAGACTGACTCTGAGGGCAGGAAGGCTACATTTATAGGGACAGGGAACTAGCTAGAAAGGGATACATTTTGGAGGGAACAATATCAGGCAATCACAGTGCTGCCTTTTGGAGGGAACCAATAAGACAGAGGATCCAAATACAGCAGCTTAAATGAACCAATAGTAGCTGTACCCTCTGGAACCAAAAGGCAGTTAACTTTATCCTAATGCAATACAGACAATAATAATACAGATATAAAATCCTTTGACTCAATACACAACAACCCTTACATGCTATCACACCACTAATTTTATTGCCAACAGAGAAGAATTCTTGCACTAGCAAATATTACAATATTGTTCTTTTGAATATTTGCACCACTGCAGTGAAGACAAATATTACTTACAGCACAATCCTATACATTAGGGGTAAGGAACCTGTGGCCTTCCAGATGTTGCTGGATTCTTCCGTCAACCCAAGCCAGTATGACCAATGCCAGGGATAATGGGAGTAGTAGGCAAGTAACTTGTGGAGGCCCATCTACACATGATATATCTACTCAGAAGTAAACCCTACTGAGTTCAATGGGGCTTACATCCAAGTACAATGTGCAAGTGTGGGTCCTGTGGCCCTCCAGATGTTGCAGGATTCCAACTCCCAGTCAACATGGATGATGGGATTTGTAGTCCAACTTCATCTGGGTGTATGGCTTCTTGACCCCTGGGGTACAGGGTAGTAACTACACAGCGCACTGTTCTCTTTTCAACGTACCTTAATTCCTGCAAAAAATTCCATGCTCTCGATGAGTGAACTCTGCATTTCTGGTTTCTCTAAGAAAAAGGTGGAACTGCTGCAGTAAATCTATGTAAAGGACAAGAGAAGGGACAACACTATTAAAGCAAGAAAGGCAAAGAGCCTTGTGGCACCTTAAAGACAAACTAACTTAGCTTTCAAGAGTTAGAGTCCACTGCGTCAGAGGCATGATGTGTCGTCCTCTGTTGCAAAAATATATACAAAATCAAGAGGGGTAGGACAGGCAGAAGCAGCGAGATCAGAAGGCAAGGAAATGCAAGGAGTACAGGCAATGAAGAAGATCACAGAAGGGTTAAAAAGCAATTCCTGAGACTTGGTGCTTCGCTATTTCTGTGTTGTTGCTTTTAACACTCTTATGTATCTCAATTGGATCTCCTTCAGTTGTATGCCACTGGGGTCATTCCATATATCAAGTGATCCAACTTTTTTACCTCATGTCATCCAATTATCTTAATATTTTGTACACTCATTGAATGCTCAAAACTAAGTTTAAATCTACAATTTTAATTTTTAATCTCATCCCGTTTTTGAGTTATGAGGGTTTGAAATTTCAAAAAAAAAAAAAAAGATGACAATTTCGGCCTTGCCAGACTACACAAAAACCTTTAAAGCTCAGCCCAGGATTGAGATACAGTGGTACCTCGGTTTACGATCGCTTCAGTTTGCGATCGATCGGTTTATAAACGCCGCGGACCCATAAGTGCTTACATCCTGGTTCCGCGGCACGCGGATGCGCAGAAGTGATCTGCACGGTGCGCGCACTCGCAGAAGCACTCTATCAGCACTTCGCGCATGCACAGAAGTGGCGCTCCGTTTACAGACTGCTCGGGAAGCGACCGGCTCCCCAGAACCAATTGTGTCCATAAACCGAGGTACCACTGTACATCAAAACTAAAAACACCAATCTCATCAGAACTTTGATCATTCAACAAGTGTGTGTAATATTAAGAAAACTGGATGGTGTGAGGTAAAAAGGTTGGATCACTTGATATGGAATGAGCCACCTTAAGAGTGTTAGGTCCTTAAAAATGGGATATAACTACTTTATTTATTTAAAATCTGTTCCTTTGCCAAGTTTGATTCTGGCACTGCCTATTTTACCTCTAGCCACACCCACCACTGCCATGCGGCCCCCAGGAGCCTGGCCAAAAGGGAACATGGCCCTCAGGCTGAAGTCTTTACCACCCCAGCTGTAAGCTTTGTGGCTGAATGGAGATTTAAACCTGGGTCTCCCCGGTCAAAGTCTAGCCACTATGCAACACTGTCTCTTAGGTTGTAGGCACTCCCAGTGTCCCCTAACAGAGGGAACAGCAAGATGCTCTAGGTCAGTTTTCAGTTCACTTTTTAAAATCTGTATACTGCCTTTCCATCTTACTATACAGTTTTTATGGCACTTAGATACACGTTATTTGTTTGCTCCATGCCTGGTAAAATTTTGCTTGCTTGTCCCAATTATGAGGGGGTAACTTTAACAAAACCAAGTGTTTAGACAGATGCAGATATAACCGTCTCCATCCCAACCCTAAAATCTCAACCGGTGAGCTTGCTGGATTCTTAGAATAACAGATACACAAACCACAACCTGGGAGTTAAGGATGCTGCTTCTAAGGGAATTACAAATAAGGAGTTTTGGAACCCAGCATTTATCATTTGGTGCCACTCCTTGCTTAACATGGATTAACTTTTTGGACTTGTAATTAGAAGAGGACTGGGTAGCTTTACCTCTTTGCAGAAACATAAAACAATAATACAGAACTTAAACATACCCTGTCTCCTAGTCTGAGGTTTACCCCATCCAGTTCTAAGAGTGAGAATGCCTGGACTGTTGTCTCTTGCTTCAGTTCTTCTTTGATGCTTTCAGGAGACAGTCTGGACCAAGCCACAAGAAAGCCCACAGAGGTGTTTGTGGTAGGAACATCAAAGGAGCACCTTAAGAAAATGCTTCCTTCAAGTAAGACCGCCACTATTTCAGGTGTGCTTGGAGGGGGTGGTGAAGGAAGTGGCAACTGTGAAGTAGGCAATTTCTCTAACAACAAAAACAAGTGGAGAGGTGGGTTAATTTCTCCTGGTATGCCCCGCGGAGGACCTTAAGGCCCACAAATAACAACATTTTGGAGATCCCAAGCCTTAAGGTGGCTAGATTGGCCTCAACTAGGGGCAGGGCCTTTTCAGTATTGGCCCCAACTTGGTGGAACGCTCTCTCACAGGAGACCAGGCCCTGCGGGATTTGACATCTTTCCGCAGGGCCTGCAAGACGGAGCTTCTTCCACCTGGCCTTTGGCCTGGACTCAGTCTGACCCCTATGTTTTTCCTCCCTCGTGGTTTTTGACTTGGGCCTTTTTAAAAAATGAGGCTGCATTTAAAATTTTAAATGTAAATTGTATTTTAACCTGTATTTTAACTCATTGGTTTTCTTTCTTTATGTCTTATTGTAATTTTACTGGTGTCAGCAGCTCTGAGCCCGGTTTCGACTGGGGAGGGCGGGGTATAAATAAAAATTCATTATTATATTATTATTAATGCCATTTAAGAAATGTAAAGCAAAACAAAGTATATCTACATACGGGGTGGGGGTGGGGGAGGAGAGCAGACTTTCCTGAAACAAGCAACAAGCAAAAAAATGTGATTTCCTGCTAACTACCGTGTTTCTCATATTTTAAGGCATCCCTAAAAAATAAGGCATGGCAGGATTTTGAAGACCTGGCGAAATATAAGGCATACCCCGAAAATAAGACATGCTGGTACGGTATGGCAGGGCACGCCGCGCCAAGTACCGACCCAGCGGGAGCCGGCAAAGGCAGCAGCGCGCGCTTTGCCGAGCTCCAACGGAGCAGAAGCCGGCAAAGGCAGCAGCGCGCGCTTTGCCAAGCTCCAAGCCGGCGGCGGGCTGCTGCTTTTGCTGGTTCCCGCTCCGTTGGGGCTCGGCAAAGCGCGCGGGAGCCGACTTCCAGTTTCCTCGCGCTCGCATCGGACGCGCTCTGCGGGAGCTCCGAGAAAAGCTCCGTGCACAAAGCCGCTGCCTAAGGGGTCTAGGGGCAACGCGAGGCTACCGTAAGCGACCCCCTAAAAGCCCTGGGGTGAACCAGGGCGAAACAATAGCCTGCAGCGCGGCTGGAGGAGAAGCCCCTGAAGCCTACATCTCCGACGAGGTGAGATGACGGGGGGGCGGGACTCGTGGCGCTAGGCTAAGAGCGACCCAAGGCAAGCAAGCCTCAAAGTCCGAGGGAGCAAAGCGGGGAGATATCCAATACAATAACCCCAAAGGACAAAGACAAGCCAATAGAAAGAAAAAAAAAGGAGAGGGGGAGCGGGGGGAAAATACAGACGCTGAATTCAGCTCAGCATAATAAGCCCACCCACCCCACTTCAAGGAAGAGGCGCCGGTGGAGTTTATATCGGGGACCAGAAGGGAGAAAACAAAGGAAGCCCTTCTAGTTATACAAAAGAGGATAACGTCGGAGAGACATTGAATTTTAAACTCCAACCTCCAAATCTTGAATAAAATGGACAATACCTTTATGTGCAATTAATGAGTAAGAACAGAAAAATGGAGTAGCATGCTTCTGAGCTGGGCTGGGCTGATTAACAACCAGGAAGGAAGACGACAGAGTGCATAGTATTGCAAAGCGGGAGGAGAGAGAGGAGGAGAAAGAGAGACTGACGTGAGTGAGTGATAGCGACGCCAAGAGGTGAAAGAACAGACTCACAAGGAAGGCAAACCCCAGCCCAGCGGGCTGCTGCCTTTGCTGGTTCCCGCTCAGTCGGGGCTCTGCAAAAAATAAGACATCCCCGAAAATAAGCCATAGGCTTATTTTCTTGAGTTAAAATTAATTTAAGACATGTCTTAAAATATGAGAAACACGGTATTTTAAACAAGAAGATAACAGGAGCCCTCCTGGATCCAACCAAAGGCCTATCTAGTCCAGCATCCTCTTCTCACAATGGCCAACATTTAAATTTAGAGTCTTGGTGTAATCAGAGTCAAACAGGTATGGTGGTGTAGCATAGCATGTGATATGAGAGTGTGTGGGGAAAGGGTGGCTGTTGGGAACAGAAAAATCAACACACAATTAACACACAATATCCATTGAACCTATGAGCAGATCATCATGACACATACAACATAATGAAAACTAAACTGTTTGATTATGTTTATTACTTTGAGCTATAAAGAGTTAGAAATTAAGGCTGGTGTGAAGCCACAAAATGGCCGCCGTAGGGCGATTTCTACACAATGGGCACAAATGACTTCAAACACGGGGAAAGGAAGAAATCGACAGAGAACACTCCATAGATTCCTCGTTACTTTTTAGCTGTTGTATTTCCTTCCACCACCACCACCCCAAACTGGTCAACAACTGCAATTTTCCAGTGTCTTTAAGACAGAAAGACTTTATCATTGCCCAAACTCGAGGGTGGTTACAGGACAGGGAAAGAAAAGGCAAGTATGCCAATGGGAGTCACCTCATGTGAGAGACATCACAGGCAACTACCCTTCTGGTGTCTTCCACTCTGGGCCAGTGGGCCACCATTGGGAGCTAATGGCTGCACCCACAAGGAAGCGGCAGATAGTTGGTGGAAGGACCCAAAGTGAAAGCTCCCAGGTGACTGCTTAGCAGGTCTGTCATTTTGTGTGGGTGGCCAGGACTGAGAGCTACCTTTGAGAGAAGAGTCTCAATTTGTGTGCTGTATTTTTATTTTAGATACCACGTTGCTGATTTTCTCCTCTTTTTATGCAGTTGTGAGAATTTGTATTGCATTCTGTATTCCTTAATGTAATTACATTTGTATAATTGTCATGATTTTAATGTTTCACAGATATCCTGTTATGATATTTGTGTTGTAAACCGTCCTGTGGTCTTTCTTCTGACAAAGGGTGGTATGTATACACAAAACAAATAAATGTTAAATAAAATCAGAGTTAAGACAGAAAATACACAGAATCCCTGGGTCAAAATAATAAATTGACAAAATCTGTACAAAACAACTTACCACTACTTGTGTTTTCTCTTTCCCCAGTCTGGTGGCCCTGCAGTTCAGCACCTGAAGTAACTAGAGATATATTCCTTACATATAATTGCATCAGGTGACTGTTCAACAGGAACTCTGAGCATTTTTGCCTTGTATTTTATTAAAGATAAATTAGAAAATTAATGGCCTAGATTTTTGGGCCTAGATTAACAGACTCTCCAAGTGTCCCTATTTTTCAGGGACGTGCCTGATTGAGAGAAGCCGTCCTGGTTTCTGATTTGATCCTGGAATGTCCCGCTTTTCCTTAGGATGCCCCTATTTTCATTGGAGAAATGTTGGAGGGTATGGAGTTATCCAACCCCCGAGCCGTCTGAAGGCAATCCTGTATAGGTAAGTCTTTTTAATGTTTAATGTATTATTATGTTATATATATCTATATATCTATATATCTATATATCTATATATCTATATACCTATATACCTATATATCTATATAGGAAGCTGCCCAGAGTGGGTGGGGCAACCCAATAAGATGTGTGGGGTATAAACAGTAAAATTATCATTATGGAATGGGACCTCCCAATTTTCATAGGATAAATGTTGGAGGATATGGATTGACAGCTGTGGCAAATTCCAGAGCGGTGGCCATGCCAGTTT
This sequence comes from Zootoca vivipara, assembly GCF_963506605.1. Lineage (NCBI taxonomy): Eukaryota > Metazoa > Chordata > Lepidosauria > Squamata > Lacertidae > Zootoca > Zootoca vivipara. Next base: position 28,586,666 of record NC_083287.1, on the reverse strand, counting down.
CTCACAGCAAAAATAAGAGTCCTGTGACATCCTTTCAAAGCAGGTGATGAAAGCTAGCACATTGTAGCAAAAGCTCTCCTTCAGGTGCCACAATACTTTTTTGGCTTTTGCTCCAGCAAATAAGCATTAGGATAAGGGATTGGGGGACTGTGGCCCTCCAGTTGTTTGTTGCACTACAATTCCTATCACCCCTTGCGGTTTGACATGCTGGCTGTGAGTAATGGGAACCGGAGGGTGTACATGTGGCATCAGAGGCCTTCCTTTGTGCCCACAGGATTCTGTCCCCTCTGACCCTCCCTCAGCTGAAAGAAGCCCTCTTTAGCCAATGGAAAATATTTCCTTTTTCTATTTTTGCAGTGTGGGGTCATTGCAGGGGAGGCTGAAACTGGGGTGGGGGGAGTCTTGCTGTGTGTCGAACAACAGTTCCTCTGGTTTTCAAATGTGCCCATAGGCCCCAGAAGTGTGGCAAACCCTTTACCAACCTACTCCTGTTTGAAAGTTACACCTCTGGGAAGCTCTGGCCTGGTTTATTTCTTCTTCAAATATTAAACACCGTTCAGGACTCAGTTATAGAGTGGGAAGATTTTTCACCCGCAGTCAGTAAGTCCCTGGTATAGTTAAATGTTGACATCTAAATTCACCCTGAGAATGCCTATAATTAAAAGTTCAGTTTTTATTATAAACTATTCAAGCTGAGTGAACTGTTTAAAAACTTTTCAGCACGCTGCAATTTCACTAAACAGCACTAAGCTTTTTAAAAAACAAATATATTTCGCTCTTTTTAAGGCAGCTCATTACTTTCAGCTTAAGAAAACAAGTTGGCTTTTAGTTTAATGTAGCAATGAAAATGTTTTCAATATTTAAATTGTTCTCCGCCATAAAAACAAATGGTGTATTATACTATACACATTTCACATTTTCAGTAAATAAGTTGCATAGGATGATGAAGAGTGTTTATGCCTTTCTGTATCGACTTTTCGCTGGCGTAATAAAGAAATGCATTAAATTATGATAATTTCTTTTGGCACGTAAAAGTAATAAAGAAAACATTATTATGCTGGCCTACCCAGGGTAAGTAACAGTCCCTCTTCCTGATAATAAAAAGTTTATTTCATGTCTTTTAATTAAAACACTAGGCAGTACGAATTTAAAACCTTCTTTAACTGCAAGTAAAGTGACTTTTACTAAGAGATCTTTTTTGTTCTAAGGCCAATTTTCAGATGCAAATGGAATTTTGCTCCCACTACTCATCGCGTTTTTGAAAAATAACGCAACTTAGCATGTCAATTGCTCATTTATTCATTAATGGGAGGGTGTTCCAGGGGCCAGGAGAAGCATCAAATCTCCTTCTATTAAGAAGAGAAAGGGAGAATCACGGGCAGAAGATTCAACATGAGATGCCTCCTTCCTGCCACTGTGAAAACCTCCATAGCCCTTGCCCTACCGGAAGGGTGTGCAGATTAGTGGATTGGAGGTGGTTTAGTGGAACTTTGGATCCAAAGGATCTATAGACTACCCAGTCCCTCTACACAACTCCAAACCACGGAAGAAATTACGTGAGATCTGGAGCTGCCATAGGGAAGCTCCCTTTCACAGTTTCAAATGGGAGGGAAATCATTAACTACAAAATAACAACAATAAGAAGAACACCTGGAAATGGAGACAGGGGTGCTCGTGCCTTGCTTTGCCATTACTTCTGTCCTGCTGGTGAGAGGTTGGTAGGTTTTGGAAACAGCAGTATATCTATCTGCCTTTGATTCTCCCTTTCCCGCAGCTTTTAGGATCATCACTGAGGTCCAGCGCCGAGGGCCTTCTGGCGGTTCCCTCGTTGCGAGAAGCCAAGTTACAGGGAACCAGGCAGAGGGCCTTCTCAGTAGTGGCACCCGCCCTGTAGAATGCCCTCCCATCAGATGTCAAAGAGAAAAAACAACTACCAGACTTTTAGAAGACATCTGAAGGCAGCCCTGTTTAGGGAAGCTTTTAATACTTAATAGATTATTTTAATATTCTGTTGGAAGCTGCCCAGAGTGGCTGGGAAAACCCAGCCAGATGGGAGGAGTATAAATAAATCATCATCATCATCATAATTTATTATTTATACCCCACCCATCTGGCTGGGTTTCCCCAGCAACTCTGGGCATCTCCCAATAGAATATTATTATTATTATTAAATATTATTATTATTATTATTATTATTGCGATAAAACATCAATCCTTAAAAACTTCCCTTAACAGGGCTGCCTTCAGATGTCTTCTAAAAGTCAGATAGTTGTTTATTTCCCTGACATCTGATGGGATGGCGTTCCACAGGGTGGGCGCCACTACTGAGAAGGCCCTCTGCCTGGTTCCCTGTGGCTTCACTTCTTGCAGGGAGGGAACGGCCAGAAGGCCCTCAGCGCTGGACCTCAGTGTCCGGGCTGAACAATGGGGGTGGAGACGCTCCTTCAGGTATACTGGGACGAGGCCATTTAGGGCTTGCAATCTAACTCAACTAATTCTTGTAGATGGGGCTGCAGCCTTGTCTGAGCTTATGAGGTACATATGATTTATTATTAGAGACATTTTATGTAATAACTCATAAGAATAAAGCACAACAGCTGTCACGAGTTTGGCTCGTGATAGGTGATCGCTGATTGTTTGGATCACTTCTGAGAGAGGACACATTGAGAGCAGCTTTCTAGAAAGGAAACATTTGAAAACAATATTCCCCAGCTGCAGTTTGAGGTGATGCAGTCCGCTCTATAACACCTCAGAATTCTTTCATGGCCTAATAATCTCTATAGATGTAGAAGGGCTTATAAAAATGTAACAAGAGACCAAATGGTTTGAGGCACATTTGGGAAAAGAAAACATATACAGTACATGTTTTGGGTTGTAGCAGGCAGCATGTGCTTCCTCACCTTCTGCACAATATCCCATGCACCCTTGGGTGGGCTGGAGTAAGTATACAAAGAAATCTCCACAGTTCCTCACACTCACAGGAATTCGGAAAAGGCAGCAGTCCTCTGTGGTGCTGAAGAAAAACTGCCAGGTTGCACAGGCTGTTAAGTGTTTGATCTCACCAGGCTGAGGCAAGGACTCGGACTCTCTCAGAGACAACCAAACAGGGGCCTGTGTCCCACAGTGATTCATCTTTTAGCATCAAAACCAAAACAGAAGAAAACAGTTGATCAGCAGAATGTTTCCACCAGAACACACACACACAAATAAATAAGCCAAGCCAAAGAGGAGATTATGGCCACTTCACCCTTCCTTGGTTGTTTTGTTGGGCTTAGCAGACTGTCTGATCCTGGGCTCATGGTTGGGCTCTCTCCAGAGTAACCATGAGCTGTAACCAAGATTTGCTCTATGGTTTACAGCTCATGGTTCATCAGGGAGACCAAGGAGCAGATTCAGATGAAGAACTAAGTCAAACCATGGTTTAGCTCAGAACAGAAGCAAAACCAAAGAGCAAAGGGGTTGCACTCTCCTCTCTTGGAGTTTGAAGCTGGTGCAAAATCATGGTTAGCATAGCATGCAAAACAGCCTTTTGAGAAATAAGGGACACCATGGGCAACCCATTCCCAACCTGTTGAGCGCCATAAAAATAATGAGGTTGACAAGCACTTGGCAGGCAACAAATACATGCTGGTGGACTATACGAACTGAGTAGGTCTATAGAAGAACCTGTGGTACTGCAGAGGCTGCTGAACCACAACTTCCTCATGCCTGACTGTTGGCCAAACTGGTTGGGGCTGGTGGGAGCCCAACACTACTGTATCTAGAGAGCCACAAATATTCCAGCCTTACTTTAGTGATAAAGGAACACAGGGAGCTCCCTTTTACCATCCTGGTCAGATTATTGTGCCTCCACCTTGCACAATACAAGTTGATTTTGGCACAGATGATAGAGAGCTAGAGGATGTCTTTCGTAAGCTGATCATCTGCATTCACTCAGTGTCAATAATGTGGGGAAAATAAACTTGTTTTAGAACAAGAACAGATACTTTTTGATGCTGCCCACCTCAGACCAAACAGAATTTTCTATCACTACTCTAGACGAAGAATATTCAGGGAGGTTTAAGGATGCAGCAGTGGACTTTGCAGCCTTGTGGTGGACCAGAAAGACACCTGCATTATAAAGCCAAGCATAACAGCTCAGATTTGCATGTATGGAAGATGAGCAATATATTTTATTTTTTAAAAAGGAGTCTGCCATATTATACAATTATAGGTTAAAAGGAGAGCATCCATACCTCCACACACTTGGTTGGCATTTCAGCCTGCTTATCGAAAATCAGGAAGCGGTACCACCCTGATGGCAGTGAATGATCACATATTAAGTCCTGGATGGCTGATTGCTGAAGCCGTGATGAATCAAAATCAACACTTCTGTATGGACTCTGAAGGATCTGGTGACCGCCTGGATGACATTCTAGAGCTGTAGAAAAATTAGAGACATTAGCATTCTTATGCATTCATCTTCAGTGGGTGTCACCAGTCATAAAATGGCTGCCCTGGAGGGTGTGTGAGTGGTTTAACACAAAATGGCTGCCGTGGAGCATGGCATAACACTAAATTAGAGAGACAACCCCTCTCATTCTCCCCAGAAAGTTAGCTATGTTCTGATTATGGAGGTTACACACACTGATGTTGCCCAATAACAACAGGGAGCATTCCTGGCCAAGGTTGCCACACCACTGTAATTTCACAGAAATCGCTTAGAAAGTACCTGCACATTTTGCCTCATAACTTCCTTTCTTGGAGGGTTAGAGACTTACTTTTTTTCTAAAACAAAAGTTGAAAGTCTAGGGTACCTTCCAGAAGCACCATTGGAAACCTTCTGGGGTGCCATGGGCACCAGGTTGGTGACCTCTGATCTAAAGCATTATATCTAATCTTGGTCTGGTTTGCAAAATATGGCAACCCAAACTATGGCTTACCAGGACAACTCTTGGGCACAGCTTATGGTTAGTGAGGAGAAGGCTTAACCGTGAGCCTCAGTCTGGAATACAAACTAAGGCAAACTGTGTTATGCAAACCAGGCCACTATTTGCCGGAACAAAACGATGCCTTGCTTTTGCTACTAATATTTATATTAAATAAAGGTCTATTGGGCTCTATTTAGCAGGGAGCTAAGAAGTTCTGGAACATGAATCATTTAGCAAATCTGTCCCGTCTGTCTATCATACAGAAGCAACTAAAGGAGTTTGAATCTCCTTTTAAAAATGCAAAGCTCGTGAATCAGTTGAATTCTGATAATATTGTGTGATATTTGCCAGAGACTCTAATCAAGACAGGAATCACATATATAGCATTGTTTTGTTTTGTTTTGGTTTTTTTCTTTGGAGCAAGCGCCTGGTATATCACAGCTCATTTCACCACAGAGACAAAAAACAACCATCCTGAATTGAAGAACTTGAAATGCAGTATTAAACAAGAAGACAACTGTTTTAAGTAATCAATAGACAAGGAAGCACAAGATAACGTAATAAGACAGTCTCGGTTACCATGATAAGCTTAGGTCAAAACATATCAGCAATGCAATCTGTCTTCGGTTTGTATAATATGACTAACTTCTGCCAAGTTGTCAAACAACATTTATATAAATGTTTTCTACTAAAGCCCATAACATCATAAAAAAACAACTCAATTGTCACTTTGTGTAAAAAATCATTATCAGCCTTAAAATCAGTGTATAATCAGTGCCAAGACAATCGATTAAAAATACAGTAATATAACAGTAAAGCCTTTCTCAATTGGATCCTCACATTTCAGGGGCTATCCTGACCACAAAGGGTTCCCCATAAGAACCACAGCAGAAGTATTATAGTCCTGTCTCTTAACTTCTGATTACCATCATTATTCAATTGATTTATAGCCCTCTCCTCCTCCCAAAGGAGCCCATTCCTGTATATATTCTGTTAATGCATCTAGAATCAGTACCTCGACTTCCTACATTCATACACAATAATAATAATAATAATAATAATAATAATAATGTTTGATCTCTCTTGAATGCAATGATGAGTTAAAGAGGCATCAAAATGCAAAGAATTTCATAATGCATCGTAATGCAAAGGGCTTTCCCTCCACGTCTTGAAAAATAGCATCAATTATTAGCAATTATCGGTAGCAGTAATAAGGACAGCACTATTCTGTTACAGTATGGAAATTCCTGAGGCTGCGCTCACACCATATCTTTAAAGCACATTCAAACCACATTTTTAACTCCTAAAGAATCTTGGGAACTGTAGCCTGTTAACCCTGTAGGGAACTGTAGCTCCGTGAAGGGTAAACTACAATTCACAGGCTTCTTTGGGAGTTAAAAAGCGTGCTCTGAATGTACTTACAGGACCAGAGCGCGCAAAGAGATGCTCAACAGGGCAGGCACAGAAGGAAAACAAAACCACAGAACAACTTTTGCTGAGTTTCTTTTTTAAAAAACGAACGATCCAATACAGAAGAGGGCATTCCATTTGCCAGCATTACACCCGTGAACGCGCCTCTTTCCGTGAGCCTAAAGATGCTCTAGAGGCTCCCATTTTCTTTCTTTCTTCGTGCCCAGAGCCACCGCGCGCCCTTGCTCTCCCTTCTCCTTACCTTGCTGGCCGCGCGCTACCTTGAAGCACACCACCAGCGCCGCGTACAGGGAGAGGACGTTCCCTGGCAGGCTTGGAGAGCGCATAGCTCTCTCCTTTCTTTCCCCCACTCTGGACAAGGCGCTTTCTCCCTTCAGCAAGCCAGCTTGGAGAGCGAGCTTGGCCCCGATCCGCTGGGCACCCTCCGCCGAGCGCGTTGGGAGCGAAGTTTGCGCGCTCTGGCTCTGCTGCAATCTTCTCGCTGCTGCTGCTGCAATTTTCCAAGTCCCGGGACAGTCTCGCGCGCCCTCTCCCTGCAGGCCGCTCCGCCTGGAAGAAGAAGGAGACAAACAAATGCAACAGCTGGAGCACCAAAGCTGGGAGGGGAGCAGCAACCCGAGTAGCTGCAACCGAGCCTGGTCGCTGACCCCACTCAGGTCGGCGGGGCTTTCAGTTTTGACTGCCAGAGTAGCAGCGCAGTCCTAGCCCTGCCGCTTACTGCTAGGTAAGTGAGGTTGGGATCGCAGCCTGTAAACCCCGTCGACCGTACGTTGTGGGTCTCTCCGGCGTACACGGGATTGGCCATTCCTCCGGCATTCTCACGTTTGGAATGCACGGAATGCTATCAGTGTGCGGCAGTGAAGCATAAGAAGCGGAGGCCCGGCACTTGTTCTTTCACAGGCCTCTCCACCGGCAGGGCCCTCGTTATTCAAGGTAGCCGTTGGGTGATAGAGGCTTCTACAAAGAGATAAAGAGAAGGCGGCAAAATAAAATAATCCCAGGGTAGGAAATAATTTACCAACCTTTCCAGCAGAAATAGGGGACGTGGACAACGTCAGCCACACAGGCAGAATTATGAGAAACCCAACAAATCAGAAGAGTCCAGCTTTTAGGATTTGGCTTAGGGGTTAGCCTTGATTCCAAACACCTTGGGGCAGACATACAAACAAAATTTTCAGGATTATGCCCATTGTACAGAAATCACTGCTGGCAGTAGTAACAGAATGTTAGACTAATTATGCATACATATTTTAGCACATTGAGTCTTTCATAGAATCATAGTATCAAAGAGCTGGAAGGGTCCCCAAGGGTCATAAAATGCTCCACAGCTGTGCCATGGTTTGTTTTGTAGGGAAATATAAGCAGCAGGTAATTAGCCAGATTCTATTTGGATGATACTCAGTTTTGCTTCTTGTTTCTGTTAACTCATCCCAGGGAGTTTCCGGAAATCTTAACCAGGTGTCCAGACGTGGCTTTTGGATGGAGACAGGCAAATGAGCTAAACTTAATCCAGATAAGATGAAGGCCCTTGGGTGTGGGTTGGGAAATCAGTGGCCATTTCCAAATGGTTCTAGATGGTGTCGTTCTCCCAAGCTTGTACCTTGATCTCAGTGCAATTTCTGGATGTGCAGGTAACACACCAGCTGCAACCCTGTTTAGAATATGGACCTTGCCTCAATTTCTCACACCCTGGTTACACCCTTGTTTGAGCCAGATGTTTGGAACATGATACACCTATAACTGCACCAGTTGCATTGCCTGCTTGTTTTTTTGGGGGGGGGGCAAAATCAAATGCTGGTATTGATATGGAAAGCCCTAAATGGTTCCGGATGGACCAGGTTATTTGAAAGACTACCTTCAAATAACCCGGGAATCACAAATGGGGTAGAGTCTGTTGCACTCAAGTCCTGCTAGCGGGCTTCTCATAGGCATCTGCTTGGCCACTGTGAGAATGGGATGCTGGAGTCAGTTGGCTATTGGACTTTATGTTCTGATGTAGGTTCCCCATGTGATGTAAAATCCTGGAAATCAGAGAGCCCACAAGAATAAAAGGAGGCTCATTGCCTTAAGCAAGGAATTGTTGCCCTCCCTAGGATAACTCACTTGGTAGAGCATGGTAGAGTATGAGACTCGTAATCTCAGGGTCATGGGTTCGAGCCCCACGTTGGGCAAAAGATTCCTGCATTGCAGGGGGTGGAGTAGATGACCCTTGTGGACTCCTCCAGCTTTACAATTCTACGACATAGCTGCCAAGTTTTCCCTTTTCTCGCGAGGAAGCCTATTCAGCATAAGGGAAAATCCCTTTTAAAAAGGGATAACTTGGCAGCTATGTAATCTACGAGCTTGTGGGAGATGAATGGAGGGGGCAGAGTTAATGCACTTGTCTCTGTATCCTCCTGCTTATGTGTTAGTTTACACAGTAGCCAGAACACATTTTGAGGGTTTTTGTGTATCCTTTTGTTTATCCTTCTAAGCTTGAAATCCTAAACACCCATAACAGGGAGTAAGTCTTACTGAACTCAGAGGGACTTAATTCTTAAACACACAGGGTTCTTCTGTAAATCTCCTTGGTTTACACATTGCTTTGATATTGAACTCTACAGATGTATGCTGGTTTTGCAAGAGATTGCTTAAGATCACACATTGTTATATGTGTGCCTTTCTTGATCACTTTGATCCTTGGCATTAGGTGCTCAACAAAACCGTTCTGAATCCCACTTTGCTGAATAGTAGGTGTGTATTTTTATTTTAAATCAAAGTTAGCAAAAGGTACTCCTTTAAAACAGAGGGCCAGAGACTTTGTTTAAAACTTGGAACCACTCTTTCTAAGAAATCTGACCTGTTGATTACAGGACCAGGCATTAGTGTGCAACATTAATCACTAGAAAACAACATCGGGCCAACTTCCAAAGGTATAATCTGAACAGCAGGCTCCAGGGGAGCTGATTCATGCATATTAGTCTCCTGGACAATTTACGGTAATTATTCTGTCAATCCTGTCCTTGTTACCTTTTGTCGGCCAGGGTAATTTTCCCTTCACAGTCAACTGTCCCTCACACTTCGTCTAAGTAAGGAGCTGTGCAAGCGACAGGCAATAAGCTGTCCAGTTTCTTGGCCATTTTGTAGATACTTGGTGATCGTCATCTTAACATTTAAACATATTCCTGTTTTCTTTTCTTTTCTTTCTTAATGATTTTGAAAAAATCCAAACGCCACTTAACTCTCACATTGATAAAAGAAATAGCGAACTGGTAAATCAGTGCTGTGTTACGGTCATCAATTGTGATCCTTTCAGGTTGCAGCAGTGTATAATCTCCACTAATGTTAAAAGGTAAAGGACCCCTGGGTGGTTAAGGCCAGTCAAGGCAACTTTGGGGTGCAGCGCTCATCTCACTTTCAGGCCAAGGGAGCCAACTTTTTAGTAACAACAAAATTTACAATTCTCTGCATGTAGACATCTGTGGGCATACTTAATTAGTGGACAGGAGAGCTTATTAAGGGGGAAAGATGTTGTGAGAAAGTTGTTTTTTAATGGGCTTTGTAGTTTATAGTGAGACATTTATGGAAGTTCTCTCAGAACTACCATTGAGATAAACCTTGGCTCAAATTTACCGTACACCAATGGTGGCCTTGCAGAGTTAGATTAACAGCAGGGAAATCCTTCAGGGTGATCATAGCAACAAATGGTTAGGCTACAAAATGTAAACTTCTTACAGAGCAAAGACAGCAGTATACTTTTAGTGCCTGACAACTCACAAAAGACGAAGACCAAAATGGTGAGATGCGCTGTTTTGTAGAATAGGAACAATTCCTGCTGTGCATCAGTCCCTTAAGAAACGCTTCCAAGTGGTGAAAATCTAATGCAAGTTTGTTTTACTGCAATCCACCATAATCTTGCCATTTCTGAGATGGCCGAAAGGAGTTGAAGCCAGTTAGTAAATGTTAGAAGAAGGTGGATGTGTTTTAGGATCTTTTAAAAAAAAGACTTTATAAGTGGAATAGGCCCCACTGAAATTCAATAGGGCTTACTTCTGAGTAGGCATCCTCTCTGAGAAGGGACCTTTCAGCCACTAATTCCTTGAAACTGAATTTTGCCATCGCTGTTCCCTTTTCCTGTTAAAGAAAATATGGATTCATCGATGGTTTTCTGATTTTTATGGTTAGTTTTAATCATTATTGTACCTTTTGTAACCTCACTTTACATCAGAACACACAATTTACTTCTCTGGCAGCTTTTTCACTACCCTTGAAGAGTGTTCTTAAGTCCTAGCAGGAGTTATGCAGAAGGTGTAAAGTGTGCAGCATTTTTTTTTTTAAGAGCATGTGGCTTCTTGTAGAGGATGCTATTTAGAACAACGATAATGATGGCCTTCAGAGTATAATGAAACTACTGTGTTCTTCAGACCAAGACAAAGGCAGAATTTTGCTTCAGGGCTTTTCTTTCTTTGGCCATCTTGTTCTGCCACAGAGAGAGGTTCTCTGAGTGGCAGCTTCTGATCCCAGAGGTAATGAAAAACAAGTAAAGGGCTTTGCAGATGGTGATCTGGTGATATGGAGTGAACAATAAGAAGCTAAGGAGAATCTAATTGCATCGGTGAAACTTTTCCTGTACTGAATGAAGAGTGTTCATCCTGCTTTGCCATTTTGATTCAGTTTGGCCTTGGCAAGAGAAGATTCATCCAGTTCATCCCACCTCTCTATAATTATCACAATTTTTAAATGAATTGATTCTTAATTAAATGCAGCTCTCACCTACTCAAAGGAACTTCTCATGTGCAAGTCAGCCCCTGCCCTGTGGGTCACCCTTCCTCCCATCTTTACCTTCCTTAAACCTTTCCCAAATTACATCTGCCGCCCATCATTCTCAGAGGCTGCATGCAAACTTAAGGAGAGCCCAGGGCAATTGCTGCAGACCCTCCAAGTGTCCCTATTTTCCAGGAACAGATTTACAGAAGCTGCTCCGGTTTCTGATTTGATCCCAGAATGTTCCACTTTTCCTTGTTGTTTAGTCGTTTAGTCGTGTCCGACTCTTCGTGACCCCATGGACCATAGCACGCCAGGCACTCCTGTCTTCCACTGCCTCCCGCAGTTTGGTCAAACTCATGTTCGTAGCTTCGAGAACACTGTCCAACCATCTCGTCCTCTGTCGTCCCCTTCACCTTGTGCTCTCAATCTTTCCCAACGCCAGGGTCTTTTCCAGAATGTCCCACTTTTCCTTAGAAGATTCCTATTTTCATTGGATGCAATCTTTAGAAGACATCTAAAGGCAGCCCTATATAGGGAAGATTTTTAAATGTTTAGTGTATTATTATTATGTTTTTATATGTGTGTTAAGTTGTGGGTGCAGGTATCAGCTCTTGTGTGATCAGCTCTGTGTAGTGATTCAGCATGCTAGCAAGGATATGCTAGGAGTCAAGTCTAACAAGTACAATCTTCTTTATTGCAGTAGAAATTTAACTGGGGTGGAGGGAAAGGACGAGCTTCTATCATCATCATCACTTTTAATTTGTATACCGCCTTTCTATCATACAATACTCAAGGCGGTTTACAAGCTGAAGAAACAGAATCTAATGAAATACAAAACACCCTTCTAACAATCTAATGCAATAAAAATGTGATAATAAAACATAGCTTTAAAATAAGAAATCAAATAATACAACACTCAACAATCATTAGAATAGTATAGAATAATATCAGCATATGCAAATTAAACAGAAACCGACTCTTAACATTTACAATAAATAATTTCGAAACAACAATCAATAAAACAACAGCAAACCGCTGCATAAAAAAAGTCAATACAAATTGAAAAACAGAGACTGGAGGGTGAGGCAAGGCAGGTGGAAGAAGACCTTGCAGTTCTTCCTCCAGGCACAGCTTCCTTATGAGGAGTCCCAGGGCCATGGGGGAGGCAAGGTAGGTGGAAAGAGGCCTTGCCTGATGGAGCCTCTCCCCTCACAGTTCTTCCTCCAGGCACAGCTTCCTTATGAGGAGTCTCATAAAAGTTTCATACTCTCAGGAACAGGAGCTGGGGAAAGGATGCATTTAGATTTTGGCGGGACCCAATCATAGTAAGGATCCAAATTGTACTAACAAGTTAACCAATAGCAACATTCACCACACCCGTTTGAATCCTCGTGGAGCGGGAAAGGTAGTTACAGAACTTACGGTAACAGTGAGATTCATGTACACAATTTAAACCAATACATAACACCATGTTTGAAGCCTCCCGCAGTGTCTGGGGCAACCCAGTCAAGATGGATGGAGTATAAATAGTAAAATGATGATGATGATGATGATGATGATGATATGATGATGATGATGATGGAAAAGGGAATCCCTATTTACATCCAAAAAATGTTGAAGGGTATGCAAGGGTTATCTGTGGGCACTGCCAGAGCTCCAGCATATGGCCAAGGATGCCACGCTCCTGCCAACGGGGTGGCTGGCGTCGCCCCGCTTCTCCCCCCCCCATGCCACTCTCTGTGTATTGGATGACCCCAGTTTTTTGATGTGATTTTTGAGTCAAAAAACCTCATCCAATACATGGGAAAATACGATATGTCCCTGTGGAGGTGGCAATATTGAGTCAGTGGCTCATGTGCTTCTTTCTGGCTTGCACTCTTGATAAAGATTTGAGGAGTGAAGTTATTACCCCTCTATTATTGTCCATGCCCGGTCGCTCAGCCATTGCTACTGTGTCCTTTGTTTCAGCAGATCAAGATGATCAGGTGACAGCAAAAAAACGGCAAGGTTTTTAGTGGGGGCAAATAGAATAAGATCTATGATTATTGACGTAAACCCCCAATTGTATTTTCTACAGTTAAGCTTCTATCTTCAGTACATTTTATTGTATTGTATTGCTATGGCTAGTGGCTGATGCAAATAAAGATTCTTCTGATTCTGATTCTAACTAAAAACAAACAAACAAACAACCCCCCCCCCAAGATGTGACACCACTCCAGTAAAGTCACCAAAGAACATAAGAAGAGCTGGATCAGGTCAAAGGCCCACCTGGGCCAACATCCTGTTCTCACAGTGTCTAACCAAATGCCCCAATGCGAACCCCCCAAGCCAGACCGAAGCGCCATCGCTCTCCCCCACTAGCGATGCCCATTACCTGGTATTTTGAAGCATTCTTTTCCCAGCTCTATTTCATGCGCAGCCATAACTTTGAACAATAAGCCTCAAATCTTTTAATTTCCTTGTTTATCTTTTTTTTAAAAAGGAAACATTAGCAAAGCTATAACCCTCTGTTTTGTATCCAAGGCATCCATTAATAAAAGTGTTACTCGGAATCCTAAGAAAGGTGTGGTTTTTTTGAACCGTAAAAGCTCCATGCATTTTATCTTAAGAAACAGCCATAACAGAGCTAGCTATTTAAAAATGACGCACCCATTTTTAACAAAAAGCTTTATCAGATTTCCCACCAATCCATTAAGAACTCTCTTGGTTCTTCCACAAGCACCCCAACGTTGACTCTATGACTCAGAGTCTCAGAACCCGTATAGTGCAACTTCTAACGCAGGCACGTCCAACAGGTAGATCATGATCTACCAGTAGATCACTGGATGCCTGTGGTAGATCAATGGTAGATCACTGGCTCCCCCCAAAGAAGCTGAACAACTTTGGCTCCCCTTAAAAAAGCTCAATTTTTTTGCCCTGTACCCCCCAAATGGCGCTCTCCGTCTCCCTAAAAGCTCTAAAAGCTCAACAACAACTTTGATCTGAATGCCTTTAAAAAAGGGCCTTCCTCCTCCCCAAAAAAGCTCAACAACTTTGACCTGAACCCCCCAAAAGGAGGTAGATCACTGCCAGTTTTAAACTCTGTAAGTAGATCACAGTCTCTTGGGAGTTGGCCACCCCTATTCTAACGGATGCAGTTAAAGGCACAGTTCCCCCACCCCCCACCCCAGCTATTTGCTACTGTCCATAGGACAAGCCAATGAAAGTTAACCATAGGCAGAGTGGAGCTTGTCATCTCTCTCTGCTATATATTTAAAAAACACCCTGTTTTTAACTGTAGCCTTGCTTAATGCCTCTCCCAGTCATCATAGCAAGTCACTCTGGCAGTGCCTGAGCAAACTTGACACAGCTAAATTTATGTCATGCATGTCTAATTCTTAGCAGCTTGAAAACAAATCATGTCTTTAAAAACCTTCGTGTTTAAGGATGGGAACAGCAGGCAGCATCTTGGAAAACCTGAAACCTCCATGAAGCAGCTTCTAAAAGCATTTTTATAAGTGCATGGTTAAAAAAAAAAGTTTAAAAAGTTGAATCCTTCATTTTGTTTTTACTTGTACCAGAGGGATTCTGTAGTAAAATAGCTTATGCAAATATATAGATTCCAAGCCTGGATATTTTAATGCCTCCTTATTTGCACCACAGCCAGCTTATCTAAGGTTATATGCCCATTAGCAGTTTAAAACAGTGCCCCCCTTCTCCTGCAGGGTTCCAAGTTGCATCTGCATGTTTCTATACCAGGCATAAGGAACGCAGGTGGCACTGTGGGTTAAACCACAGAGCCTAGACTCGAGCTTGTCGATCAGAAGGTCGGCGGTTCGAATCCCTGCGACAGGGTGAGCTCCTGTTGCTCGGTCCCAGCTCCTGCCAACCTAGCAGTTCGAAAGCACGTCCAAGTGCAAGTAGATAAATAGGTACCGCTACAGCAGGAAGGTAAACGGCGTTTCCATGTGCTGCTCTGGTTCGCCAGAAGCGGCTTTGTCATGCTGACCACATGACCTGGAAGTTGTACGCCAACTCCCTCGGCCAATAACACGAGATGAGCGCCGCAACCCCAGAGTCGGTCACGCCTGGACCTAATGGTCAGGGGTCCCTTTACCTTTACCTAAACCAGGCATAGGCAAACTTGGCCCTCCTGATGTTTTGGGACTACAATTCCCATCATCCCTGACCACTGGCCCTGTTAGCTAGGGATCATGGAAGTTGTAGCCCCAAAACATCTGGAGGGCTGGGTTTGCCTATGCCTGTTCTATACACACAAAAGAAGGGGTAGGGGTGTCTTCTCCTGATGTGCATTACCTGGTGTCCTCTCACACACCTGCAACACCCCAAACTCATATTTAGTGAAACTCATCTGCACATGAACAACAGCTATCTCAAATGCACATACCGCAGCTTAACTGCGAAGTGAATGTGCTAAATAGGATGGGAGCTGGTTTGAGGGGAAGGGCATCAAGTAGCTCCAGGTTAGATATGGATTGTGACTCATGTCGCGTGAGAGCACCCTGGAGCCAGAGTAAACATTAATGTGTACACAGCCCAAGTGGATCACACTGGAGGTTATTCAGTCTGTAATTCAAATTGATATATCATGCATGGAATATTGGAACAGTTCCCCATATTTTTGTGACAACAAATAGAACTGCAAAATGGGAAGTTTCCATGCGCAGTACCTAATTTAGAGTGGGGAAAGGATTGTGGGGCTCAACAAATCAGTCTGGAAAGGTCATCTTCCAGAATCGAGACCCTTAATTGGGTGGAGACAGAAATGCACTCTGGACTTGCTCAGAGGCCCTTTAAAATTCAGTTCTTATAACTGGGCACTGAAAACGGGTGCCACGACTGAGCCTTGGCGCAAATCAAGTCATGTATAGTGAGCAACAGAAGTTGGCATGGCATGAAACTAAACTGTGGGCAGGGTACAGCTATGATTGCTGTTTTGGCATGAAGGTCGCTCCCATGCAGATCCTGAAAGTCCCACAAACTACATGTTCAGCAGGGCAGTCTCGGTTCCAGTCATTGCTACCGTCTCTTTGTAAAACTTCATTAAAAGCTTCTAAATAGAATGCAAATTAGGCTCCACACACACACAAGCGCACACGCACACACACACACACACACACACATATGGAGCCTAGTTTATATATATATATAAGCTTTTTGCCATCAAAACAACTCTACAGTTGATTTTGACATGTTTGAAACCCAGGCTTACCTATAAAAATGACCTTTTAAAAACGAAACAATACAGAGACCAAAAGTTTAGGAGCTCTTGCAATGGCAAACTATTTTAGATGTTCAAACACCCTCTGCAAATACAACGGATGGGTGAAAGGCCATAGGTGCAGTGGGTCAGTTTGGCTGGCTGTTGACTGGACGTTTGGTGGTTTGTGCACACCCAGGGATGGCTGTGGGCAATTCTATTACCCCCCTCTCCTCCTCCTCCTCCTCCTTCTTCTTTTGACAAAGTAATAACCATAAATAAATAAGAATAAAAATGTGCACCCCACCACTGAGACCATTCCATTGTAACTATCCAACCTTGCAAAATTTCAACACCTCTTGCGATGGTTTGACCCCCTTTCCGTTTTAGCAGTACAAATTCTACAAACACCTTCCGTAGCTCCTCAGAATCATTTCTCCTGCGCAGTCCTCGTCTTACCTTGGTGGCACATGTTAATTTATCAGTAATAAATATATCCCACGCCTCTTTATACCATTCTTCCATTTGATATTCTGCTTGCCCCTTCCACGATTCTATTATAAATTGGATTGTCAAGCTGACATCTGGGTAGACTATCAATGGCCACTAGACACAATCGCTATGCTCTGCCTCCATGGTTGGAGATAGTAATTTTTCTGAATACCAGTTGCTGGGAACCATAGGAGGGGAGAGGGCTCTTGTGCTCATGTCCTGCTTGCAGATTTTCCATTGGGGCACTTGGTTGGCCACTGTGGGGACAGGGTGCAGGGCTGAATGGGACACTGGTCTGATTCAGCCGGTTCTTGTTATGTTCTTAAAGGTAAAGGTACCCCTGACCGTTAGGTCCAGTCACGGACGACTCTGTGGTTGCGGAGCTCATCTCGCTCTATAGGCCAAGGGAGCCAGCGTTTGTATGCAAACAGCTTCCGGGTCATGTGGCCAGCAAGAATAAGCTGCTTCTGGCGAACCAGAGCAGCACACAGAAACGCCGTTTACCTTTCCACCGGAGCGGTACCTATTTATCTACTTGCACTTTGATGTGCTTTCGAACTGCTAGGTGGGCAGGAGCTGGGACCGAACAACGGGAGCTCACGCCGTCGCAGGGATTCAAACCGCTGACCTTCCGATTGGCAAGCCCTAGGCTCTGTGGTTTAGACCACAGCACCACCTGTGTCCTGTTTTCTTAAGTCCTGCTAAAATCCCATTGAACTCAGCAGGGCTTACTAAACACTTATAGGATTGTACTATTAGATCTACGTACGTTTATTGATGGAGGTGTAAAATTTCTCTACCAGGACCATAAGACTTGATATCCACAAGCAAAACAGGTTTGCCATGCATTAGGCTAGGGGATGTGACTTGATTGAAACTTGCAAGGAAGACCAGCTGACTATAATCAAAATACCGCAGATGGAAATCTCTATGCAAATCTGAATCTTTAGCATTGCGGTGTTGAAGCAGAGTTTGACATATTTTCCAGTCCTAAATGGGTTTCCGAGATACAATACCTCTCTCTCTCTTTTTGCGTGGCTTCCCCTTCCCCATTTACATTTTGGTAAAATTACACTTCCTTCCACTCTGCCTCCTATAGTGATGGGATGTCAGAGGCTTCACTTTTCAATCATAATTTGCAGGATTCTTTTAACACTATGTGAGCACAACACTGTCTTTGTTCATAACTAGGAGCTTTTCGAAATATCGTTACTGTGATAAGATCTCTGATTCACAGAAGGCCGGACAAAGCACTTTTTAATGCCATTTGGTTAAGAAAGTAAAATGTCTTGAGGACAGGTTAAGTATTTAGAATGATAATAAACACTTAATAAGGGGAGGCTTTACTGTTCAAAGCCACAAGTATGAGCTTGAGTGATTCATTAATTGCTTAGGATCTGGGCTGGACAGCTGTGATAGAGAAGAAAATGTATCATCATATAGATAGTTGATGGATGGATGATCTGCAGAGAGTTAAAATGGTTTTCATTCAGAGTTGTAATTACAAATGGATCATTTGACACCCCCCCCCTGTAATTCAGTGGGTAATCTGAGCATCAGCTCTATATATCTCATTATTATTATTTTTAAAAATGTGTTTATTGAGTTTTCAAAAACAACATGCAAACAAGACGAACAATGAATAAAGAACGACAAATGTGTGGAGCACATTGTTGCAGTTAGAATGAAATAAACAGAAGGTTCAGTACAGTTTTGCAGACATCATAATAAAATAGATTCTGCAAAGGGAATCTATTTTAGGCATGTGTTGTTGGGAGGCCTATGCAGCACATTATTTTTATTTGTGAGGCATATAAACAGAGACCATGCAACATCAAAGTGGTCTCATTTCTTAACCCCTCTTATCACCCTCCTGTGATGGGTTAAATGCTCAGACAAAGCAACGTCCCACACCCTCTCAAACCATCCATCCCTAGAGAGACCCCAATGTAGACTTCCAACTTCTGGCAATTTCTAGTCTGGCTGCAGCCAGCAGCAGAGCTAGAAGCTCCTTGTGAACAAGAGTGGGATTTAAATCACTTTCAATTATATCTTGTGTGTTTGCTTGTTTTGTGTTATATATTTACTTTTAGCTAAATGACCACAAAACTAGGAAGAGGACCCATGGTAGGACAGAAAGAAAAAAACAGGAAGAAACACCAGCGCACTTTCAGACAGTGGCTGTTTTGGGGTCTTAGTGCACCAACACAGGTAGTTGTAGTGCGGCCACAGTCTTGCCTCCTGGACAAGGAGGAGAATGGTCAGAGGAAAGTCATGGAGAACCTTATTTGGCTGCATGGCCTGAGGTTCCTCACCCATAGGTTCACCCATAGGTTTAGCGAAGTGCAAGTTAGGGAAACACTTGTCCTACCAACCTTACTGTATGCTTGTGAAACATGGACCACTTATAAACGCCATCTCCAACTCCTCAAAAGATTCCATCAACAGTGTCTTCAAATTTTTTTACACATCACTTGGGAAGACAGGTGGCCTAATCCCAGGGTACTGGAAGAAGCAAAGATCACCAGTGTGGAAGCAATGATTCTTCAACATCAGCTTCGTTGGACTGGTCATGTTGTGTGGATGCCTGATTATTGTCTTCCAAAGCAGCTACCTGTACTCTATTCCGAACTTAAAAATGGAAAGCATAGCGCTGGTGATCAACAAAAGAGATTTTTTTTTAAAAAAAAATTTAAAATAGACTTTATTTAGTTATTAAAAGTTACAAAACTCTCCAAGATATTTACAGGAAAAAAGGGGGAAAGAAAAAAAGAAAAAGAAAAAAAAACAAAAAGTAAAAGAAATCAAAAGAAAACATTTAACAAAGGCAGAACATCAAAGAAAATTTAGCAAAAAACACATTCCCAAAATCATGTAGATCCTATAAACCTTACATAAATCATATAGTAAAGTAATCAACTGATAATAAACTCGGTCTTCATACAAAACAAAACAAATTATAATAGAGCAAAATGTAGCATACAAAAACATACAAAAAGGATAAAAAGGGGGGGGACATAAAACAGATAAACAATAAACAAAAAATTACCTCCCGTTATTTACCGCACGCTTTCCTTACCATATTCGTTTTCTCTTGCTATAATTATTACTTCCCACGTTTTCCTTTCTTCTTAAAGTCTATAAATTCAACCTCACCTCTCATATTTTCAGTCTAAGCACGCCATTAGGTTGTTTTTTATTTTTTCGCTGTCCAAGTAGTTCTGTACATATTCCCATTCCTTCATTATTTTCCTCTTCGGTACATTCCTAATTATTGCCGTTAGTTTTGCCATCTTCAAATAATCTATCATTTTTTCCTCCCACTCCTGGACTGTCGGTATCGTCTCCCCCTTCCATTTTGATGCTATTAGGGTCCTAGCTGCTGCACACGCATAAAGCAGGATGTTAATTCTATCCTTTGGGATATTGTTTGGGATCAAGCTTAGAAGGAAGATTTCGGGGCTTTTTGCAAATGTGAATTTGAGCATTTTTTTCAATTTGTCATATATCTTGTCCCAAAATTCCCTCACTCTCGGACACGTCCACCAACAGTGGTATAGGCTGCCTATTTTCCCCTGACATTTCCAGCATTTCCCATCCCCTGATTTGTAGAATTTGGCAATTTTTTCGGGGGTGATATACTATCTATAAAACATTTTTAATATATTTTCTCTAATTGTCATGCACGCAGTAAATTTGATGTCCGAATTCCATAGCTTCCCCCATTGCTCTATTTGAATTGGTTTACCAATGTCTATCGCCCATTTTACCATCACATTTTTGGTGAGTTCATCTTTTAGTTCCCAATCTAACAATTCTTTATACATTTTTCCCAACATTTTATTCTCATTATCAATTATGATTTATTGTAATTTTGAACCCTTCGGCAGGAAGCCATCTTCTCTATGTTTGTTAAATATGCTTAATATTTGTCCATAATGTAACCAACTTTGACAATATTTCTTAATTTCCTCATAGGGTCTTAAATTCATTTGCATCCCCTCCTTTATCACCAGATCTCGATAGGTTGGCCATTTGTCCAATTTCATATAATTACCTGTGGTTGTCATCTCCACAGGAGATGCCCACCAGGGGGTTCGGGGTTCTACCAGAAGTCTGAATTCTTGCCAGATTTGGTATAGAGATTTCTTTATTATATGGTCTGAAAATTCTTTTCGATTTCCTTTCGATTCTAATAACAAATAGGCATGCCAACCCCTAATGTTCCTAAATCCTTCAACCTCCAATAGCTCCTGGTTCTCTAGCGTCAACCACTCTTTGGCTTTAAATCTCTTTAAAAGAGATTTAAAGGCTCTCTCAAGGCAAATCTTTAAAAATGTAGTATAAACACTGACAACTGGGAAACACTGGCCTGCAAGTGCTCCAATTGGAGAACAGCCTTTCCCAAAGGTGTCATGGGCTTTGAAGACACTTGAACTCAGGACGAAAAGAAGGAACGCACCAAGAGGAAGGCATGCTTGGCAAACCCTCACCATGATCAACTCCCGCCTGGAAACCTATGTCCCCACTGTGTAAAGACGTGTGGATCCAGAATTGGCCTCCACAGTCACTTATGGACTCACTGTTAAGATCATGTTTATGGAAGACAATCTTACTTGGCTACGAGTGATCGCCAAAGAAGAAGGGAAACAGTAACTCAGAGAAAGAGAGATGGAGAGGTAGAGAGAGAGAGAGAGAGAGAGAGAGAGAGAGAGAGAGAGAGAGAGAGAGAGAGAGAGAGAGAGAGGGAGTCCAGTTTTTAAAAGAATCCTGGAAGCACTTTTAGGTCAGTTTTTAAGTGCCTTTATATGACTAGAACATTTCCTAGCCCCTTAGTGAGGTAGCATCTGCATATTAAGGAAACTAATGAATGTATGGTGTGGTAAAATAGCACATAGATTTTCTTTTAAAAGCATCAATCAAGTCAGTCAGTCAGTCAGTCAATCAATCAATTTAGATGGGGAAATACCTGATCTTTTAAAAGGGTCATTCTGTTCTCAATTTCCTGTTTCTCAGTGTTGAAGGCTATTAACAAAATAATAATAATATGTGTCGGCACCAGGTAGTAGTTCAAAAAAGCTGAACTTTGATTCCGTTTCCTGTTCATGGAAATGTTAAGCTTTTAAGATTTGTCAATTGTCCCTTTGGGTTTATTAAGAGGACACCATTGCATTCTGAGATCCAAAGGAAACACTTCTGTTCAAATCCAAACATTGGAAAACAATAAATTGTCAGTAATAAAAAGTACCCCTTTCTTTGCTGAGATAAGCTTTGGAATCAGAGTGTTGTCTTTTCCATCGCTAGCAAAGTGGTCACATACAACTTATGCACCAGCAGCCTCATAGCTGATTGTTGAATTGTCTCTGCACAGCATCCACAGAGCCAGCAAATCTCGCACAAGGGAGCAATTCACTGACTCTGCTAATGGATCTACATCAATGTAAGTGGCCATTGAATCGTACCAAACGCTTGTAGAATCACAGAGTGATAATCCTTCGATCTGTGCTTCCTTCCATTTCCTTGTTTCACCCATCTGACAGCATCTGTGAAAAAGATATGCCGAATTTCCTGTGCATTCAATCATCTGCTGGTTTACAGCTTGGACAAAAAAGCAAAAGGAAAAAGAAAGAAAGACTCCCACAAGGACATTAAAAGCACAAATAACAGGAGCTTAGTGAGGCAAGTGTCTCCATGGATGGGAGAAACCATGAATTGTCTGATATGCTTCCACAGAAATTGCACTGGTCTTTAAAGGCTGTTCCTCCTTGGAGCTCCTAAACAGAATGTCAGTCTTTCAATTGTCCCCATGTGTAAAAGGGCTGGTTTATTAGATTGGGGACGGGGCACCCGTGGCCCTCCAAATGTTGCTGAGCTACAGCTTCCATCCTCTCTTACTCTTGGCCATGCTAGCTGGGGTTGATGGGCGCTGGAGTTCAAAGTGCATCTGTGCTAGAATGTTGCATGAGAAAAGTTAAACTCAACAACGTACATTGAAAGCTGCCAAGTCAGACTCAGATTGTCTGCATTGTCTGGCAGTGACTCTCCAAGGTTTCAGACGGACCACGTTCCCAAAGTACCTAAGCCTATCTGTGTAGCAATTGCAGAGCTGGACTCTCGTTTAAGTTCTTGCACAAGTGTTCAGGGAACAGTGCTAGCAAGCTATTTCCCTTCCGCCCACAGTTCTTTGGATCTGGCCCTGTTTTTGTGAAATTCCAACCTGGTCTCAAGCCAAATAAACAACGAAGAGAGAGGAAACCGATATTTGGGAATATGTTCCAAAACCCTATATGTGCTTTTTCTTATATGTGTCTGTGGAGTTAATCTGAGCCAGGGTTTAACTGCACTCAGCTCCAGAGGCTGGTTTCAAATGCCAGGGCTCTGCACTTAAAGCAGAAAAGAGAGACAGAGAGAGACTCTGGGGATGTGCAGAATGTTTTTCTTAAGTCCCTACTGGGATGCTTTCCCTGCATGTGAGGACAGGCTCTGGTGGATCGAGCAGACGAGACCAAGAATAGGTCCAATGATCAAGAAGGCAGTTTCTGCATGTGCTGTAGAGGGAAGCAAGGGTGCTTGCCAACTTGAATAAAATATTGGGGAGACCCAGGTAAGCCCCGCCCCACATTATTGATCACAACACATGGTGCATGCACACCATTTGAATGGCAATACCCATCAACTTTGGGAGCTCCCAGACCCCTCAAATATTTAAGGGTGTGTGTGTGAAGCGACCTCAGCCCCTAGGAACTGGCTCCTATGGAGGGAAGTGAGAAGTACCGTAGATGGGGCTTGTCAACCTGGAAAAGGAGCTCATCTAAGAGAAGGGGAATTCTGGTTCTAAACTTCTGCTGCCTTCTTTGGGAGAAGAAAAGAGTAGGGAGTAGACCCTACACAAATTTGGAGTGGAGTCCTTAAGACTGTTGGATGGTACACTCCTTCCAGCAACTCCTGCAGCCAAGCTGGTGCCAAATATATTGTTCTGCTTTCCTTTGGATCACATTGGCAAGGCCAAGAAAGGGGTCTTGTCACCTGGGCAGCCCAGTACTTCCATACAGACTGCCCAGGCTTGTGCCCCGGAGAGGTCACTTCGGAGCTGCTTCTTAAGCGTGAATCCTTATAACGTACTTCAGTCAAGAGTATTAAGCACCTCTTGGTGATCAGTAATATAAAAGGGATGGTTCGGGATTAGAGAAGATGGTAGAGAAGGATGTCCAGTTGTCTGTGTTGAGTGGAGATTCAATTGCCAATCTGATTGGCTTCTGTATCCGGAAGGAGGAAAGATGCAGCAAAATGTTTTGGAGTTGCCTAGGCCCTAGAGTAACAAGTGCCTGGAAGGTCTGATCTCCTAGCTGTCCTTTGTGAGGTCATTCATGGATCTTCCTTTGGGTTGCTTGTCATGAATCGGCTTTTGTGAGATCACAGGCACGCTTCCGGGTGGAAGGAGGCCTACATCATTGAGCAGCGTCATGATCTGAGCCATTCGCCTGCATGGCTGTGCGTCTCATCCAATGGGAGTTGTTAGAGTGTCTTTCATTTCTGTATGCAGACAAAGGTAGAATTAATGTATGTGTTCTAAAAGCAACCGAGTCAGAGGGAAAGGGGGATCAGGGAAAGAGTGCAGATAGGTAGGAACTTTAATGATCTCCTTCATTTCCAAGCTTCCTTGATATTTTCTGAATTCCAGCATGAGTCACTAATATTCCAGATTAACTTTCGCCCAATAGCGAGGCACTGCCAATAAGGGAAAAGTTTGTCCACAACTCTGATTGATAATGCAGCCTGTAGGAAAACTGAAGTTACTGTAAATAAATGTATAAATCTCAGCAGTAGCCACAATGGGCAGTGCAGTGTCCCTTGAATTGCAAGAGTATATAAACTTTAACATACCTGATTAACAAAATGTTCCCCTTGGCCTGCTTTTCCCTTCCAGTGGCATAAAGAGAGATTTTGCAGACAATCATTAGGTTTAAATATCTGGTACAGTGATCCCTTTTAAGCCTCTCCCACAGATTTTGTTAAAAGGCAAGCTTTCCTGTGTCTTGCTTTATTTATTTATTTATTTATTTATTTATTTATTTATACCCCGCCCATTTGGCTGGGTTTCCCCCGCCACTCTGGGCAGCTTCCAATAAATAAAAAAATACATTAAAATATCACAGATTAAAAACTTCCCTAAACAGGGCTGCCTTTAGGTGTTTTCTAAATGTCAGGTAGTTGTTTATCTCCCTGACCTCCGATAGAAGGGCGTTCCACAGGGCGGGCGCCACTACCGAGAAGGCCCTCTGCCTGGTTCCCTGTAGCTTTGCTTCTCGCAGTGAGGGAACCGCCAGAAGGCCCTCGGCGCTGCACCTCAGTGTCCGGGCAGAACAATGGGGGTGGAGACGCTCCTTCAGGTATATAGGACCAAGGCCGTTTAGGGCTTTAAAGGTCAGCACCAACACTTTGAATTGTGCTCGGAAACATACTGGGAGCCAACGTAGGTCTCTTAGGACCGGTGTTAAGTGGTCTCGGCGGCTGCTCCCAGTCACCAGTCTAGCTGCCACTTTAAAGACAGAGACAATATTCCTACAGTTTTATTTTTCATGACCTGGTGTGGACTTTTGAGGGTTTTAATGATGGTGGTGGTGGTGATGATGATGGATGATGTTGATGTTGATATGGCATACAGTGACCCGGCTTAACCCTACATAGGACTCCATCTTGTATCTAATTCTATACCTCTGAAATCAGTGAGGCTGGCAAGATTGGAGCTACCCATTGCCAAAGCAGAAAAACAGAAGAAGGGAACAAACCTGTCGGCCTGCAGACTTTGCTGACCCCGTCTCCCATCAACCCCAGACAGCAGGGATGATGCTCAGGGATGTTGGAAAGCATAGTCCAACAACATCTGTAGGACCACAATTTCTCCATCTCTGGCATAAACTGATTAGGACATATTGCTGTTTTCAGGTTGACAAAGAAGGAATTTGGACCCTCCATTGCTATAGGGAATCACCATGTGGCACAGGATCTACAGTACAGGTGGGAAGAGGTAGGTCGTTCTATGTCATTAACAGCATGTGCATCCCGTGCCACTATCTTCAGTTGTGGAGGGTGTGACCCCGTGAAGGCAGGGCCTTTTCGGTGGTGACTCCTCAGTTGTGGAATAGGTTCTCCAGGGATCTTGACTGCCACCTAGCATGTGACCTTTTGAGCACAGACTGAAGGGAACTTTATTCTCTCAAGCTTTTAATCAGTGATTGACTCCTGCGTTTGCTATTTCACTCTTTTTATTGCTTACTTTTATGGTGGATATTACTGTTTGGCTTCAGCTTTCAATGTCACTTTCTAGTTCAATGTTAATTGTTGATATTAAACCTTTATTCGTAGGAGCCTTGGGCGCCACACTTAAATTGCAACATGGGATAAAACAAAACAAACTTTAAAATAAGTAAATCACTAATACATAGTTCTTTAATCTGGTATTGTTTTCATTTAAAGGACCGATAGATTAATCTTGGAGTCTCTGAAAACGGAACATTGCATGTTGGTTGATTTGCAAGTTGATTTGCAATTTCTTTAACAGTATATGGATTAGGACTATATGGCCTTAAAAATCACACTTTTGAACTCTGAAAGTAAATCTCTTATAGCTCTGGCCTTGAATCTGAGATATGACGGGATTGTTTAAGCTGTAACAAGAGGTGTCTCTGAATTTCCCACTAGAAATCCTGCTTTTAGTGTTGGCAGTTCCAGTCCTCTGGAATAGGCACCTACTGCAGAAGTTCATTTTGCTTAAGAAGGCTGTCCCAGAAGTGTGAAATATTAGGAAATATTAATTGAACATTTGTATACAACACTGGTTTGTTGTTTTTAGAGTTTGTTGAAATGGGTTTAATTGTGTTTAGAAATTGTGTTTTCTGTACAGGCAACCCCTTATTTGTGTGGGGGTTGCATTCTAGGTCATTGTGTGTGACGGGGGAAGGTGTATAAGCCTGCTCTACCCCACCCCACTCCCAGTTTTGCCCCCTTTCCTAGCCACTTCCGGGTCACTACGACACATATCGAACGCATGCCAATCGGTCATTCCCTGCATTTTGTTTTTATCTTGTTTTGCTTCACTTTGACGGCCTCAGGCTGCAACACGGTTTATAGACTCCTAGGATCATTATGTCCAGGGTCTGAAATTAAGTACTTGCACCTCTAGTGAGAACCAGGCTCCCCACTATTTAATTACCGTAGTTATGGAAAAAACAAATTATGTATTGAAGAATGTATTAAGTATGCAGTAAGTTTAATGTAGGGTTTTTGCCAGTGAATATAATAATGTATAATCTATAGATTAAGCTAACATGGAAGGGGTGACCCAAACTTGATTGCAACCTGAGAATCCAAGCTGTAGGTATTTTTAGCTGAAGATGGCGCAAACATCCTCTTTAATTATCTGTAACAAAATCTCCTAATCCTGTATCCCAGGCATGTCAAACCTGCGGCCCTCCAGATGTTTTGGCCTACAACTCCCATGATCCCTAGCTAGCAGGACCAGTGGTTGGGGAAGATGGGAATTGTAGTCCAAAACATCTGGAGGGCCGCAGGTTTGACATGCCTGCTGTATCCTCAGGAGATAATGAGCACTCATCAGGTAACCCCATTTAATTTATGGCTGTTTGAAATGAGAGGAAGTCTGTGTAGTCAAGCATTTTCACACAGCGAAATTGAGTTAAAAAAAAAGGTAATATAAACCTGTTGGAGAAAATATCAGGAAAAGTAAGTGCTAGGATGATGGGGGCCTACAGGAAACAGATTGAATTATTTACACACATAGAATGATAATGCAGTAAATATATCCGGAAAGCCGTGGCTTATCCTTTATACACGGCAGGTTCCAATTAACCTACAGCCTGTGAACATCCAAATCTATTATATTCAGAGTTTGGGAAAGAGAATGTAATTGATTTAATGGTAACTTAATGGCACATAATTTTATACCATATTAACAACAATTAGTCGTCCCCGTCGTCCCCTGTTATGGGATGGCGACTGTGGAGCAGTAGTACCACTACTTCTGTGTGTTTGTCCTCTGAGGGCTTTTGGGGGTTGAGGGAAAGGATTTCAGTTTCACAAGTGCTTCATCAATGGGGGGGGGGAAATCTAAGGACCAGGGATTTAATGTGCCCCCACTCTGGCCTCTGGCATTTTGGAGCCCCTACCTCCGTCACCGGGCCAAACCTCTGACTAACTTTGCTCCAAGTCCTCTATGAACACTTTTGGCTGGCTGGAATGTGTCCTCAAATCTGATCTGCTTCTAGTTTTTGTGGATGTAAGATGGATCTGTGTTCGTAGAAACCTCTGACTTTTGAATGGCAAGAAAGTTGCATCCATTTCCCTGCCCATGCTTGCATCTTGTAGCAATTGCAGGGCCTACCTTGGCTGCATTCACACCATAAATATAAAGCACTACGGTACCACTTTAAACAATCATTGAATTGTAGAGTTGGAAGGGACCCAAGGGTCATCTAGTCTAACCCCCTGCCCTGCAGGAATCTCAGCTAAAGCATCCATGACAGATGGCCATCCAGTCATGGCTTCCCGCAAAGATTCCTGGGAGCTGTAGTTTGCTCGGGGTGCTGAGAGTTGTTAGCAGATTCCCCATTCTCTCCTCAGAGCTAACATCCCCACCCAGAGAGGTTTAACAATCAATCCATCTGTGAGGGAGAAGGAATACTTCGTTCTGTCTTTCTTTCGTCTTCCTCCAAACTGGATGCCATTGCCTCTTGCTTTTATTCATTTCACAATATTTCTGCTTTCATTTAGATGTAAATAAATAATGCCTTGGGTTAGAAAAATATCAATTTATTTTGCAGAACTATTTGTGGTTGTTTTTCTAAACTTTTTCATTATTATTATTATTACTATAGCAAGTAATACCATGCCATCTAGTGGAGAAAAGAACCACCCAGTTTTACACGTCTGAAGATGCCGGATATATGAATTCCCTTCACCTTTAATACACAGAAATCAGTCCTTATGATTAGGAGCTAATATCATGCTCACACATTCACTTAGATTCATGTCTGGTACAGTGGTACCTCGGGTTACAGATGCTTCAGGTTACAGACGCTTCAGGTTACAGACTCCGTTTACCCAGAAATACCGGTAGTACCTCGGGTTAAGAACTTTGCTTCAGGATGAGAACAGAAATTGTGCGGCGGCAGCGGGAGGCCCCATTAGCTAAAGTGGTACCTCAGGTTAAGAACAGTTTCTGGTTAAGAACGGAGCTTCAGAATGAATTAAGTTCTTAACACAAGGTACCACTGTTTATGGGAGAGAGCTTGTCCTATAACAGGGGTCAGCAACCTTTTTCAGCCGTGGGCCGGTCCACAGTCCCTCAGACCATGTGGTGGGCCGGCTATATTTTGGAAAAAAAAATATGAACAAATTCCTATGCCCTACAAATAACCCAGAGATGCATTTTAAATAAAAGGACACATTCTACTCATGTAAAAACACGCCGATTCCCGGACTGTCCATGGGCCGGATTGAGAAGGCGATTAGGTTGCCTACCCCTGTCCTATAAGAACAGGAATAAAAAAGACTGTCTTTGTGCTGGGTCTCACTCAGTGGCCTGTTTCATCTTATTCGTTCTCCCTCAGTTGCATTTCCCTCAGTGAACTTTTCTGTTTCCTAGCATTTGAAATAATAGCCTTGAACTGGTGTAGCTGTTGCTAGGTTTCAAGCTCATTTTATACAGCCAAGAGAGGCACTCTTTTCAGGGTTGTTTCCCCCCCTTTTTTGAATTTTGAATGACGTCCTGAGGCAAGAATTGTCCTGTTTCTTAGCAACCCAGATGGGTTGAATACATTTATGCATTCAAACCTCTTTGTATAACAAAAAAGAAAGAAAAAAGAAGAGCACAAACATCTCCCAGAACAAACATTGCTGTTATGAGACCCTTCTCTCTCTCTCTCTCTCTCTCTCTCTCTCTCTCTCTCTCTCTCTCTCTCTCTCTCTCTCTCTCTCTCTCTCTCTCTCCCCTTTCTCTGCTTGCTTTGCTCTAACCAGGGCTGCAAAGGGGAAAATGTGATCCGGCATGAAACACTTGAGAAAGGACTTGGCTTTAGAGAGGGTGAGTAGAATCTCCTTGCTTCCTCAGCTCTGCCTCCTTTATAAAGGTTGCAGTTTTACTGTTATTAATAACTACCCTGTTTCTCATATTTTAAGACATACCCATAAAATAAGCCATAGCAGGATTTTAAGCATTCAAGGAATATAAGCCATACCCCGAAAATAAGACATAGTGATAGGCGCAGCAGCAATGCCGGCCGCGGCAGGAGGAGGAGGAAAAAAATAAGACATCCCTTGAAAATAAGCCATAGTGTGTTTTTTTGAGGAAAAAATAAATATAAGACATGTCTTATAATATGAGAAACACAGTAGGGCAACACTTAAAATAATTGTGATGATATCGGGGAGAACTGTGTAAATAGCCAAGGAAGATTTCAAAAGTTCTCACCACAATTTCTAAAAAAGCAAGTTTGTACTTTACAGCCTACTCCATGCCAGGTTCAGGATTCCTGGGCTGATATACAAATCCCAGAACAACTTAGGCACAAGATACCTTAATATAAAGCTCAAACACTGTGATCATCTGGAGGAGTCCAGTCAATTGTTCCGCCTCCCACTCCTCCATTCAGCAGAGGCCCACCTGGCTGAACTACAGGCTAGACATTTAGTGTTGCTGATCCCATGCTTTGGAATACCTTACAAGAGAGATTTAGTAGGCATCCCTGCTATTGACTTTCAGGTGTCTCTTGCAGACTTGTTTTGCTGACAGGCCTTTGCAGTTGTCTAGTTTTTATTTTTGCTTAGCCGGTAACCTTAAAGATTACCTGTACTTTTCAATATATTTCTAAACGGTATTTTGTGTATTAACAATGTACACCGCCTTGATATCTTGGCAGTACAGATATACTTCTATAAAGGCATAAATATCTGGCTGCGAACATAATCTGCAATGGGAATACAAGCTAGCTAGTTGCATTTTTCCTTGGGGAAGGAACTTTGTTTTGATTTGTTTTGCAGTCTTATTTTCACTATTCAACTTGGATGGGTTAGGGTGTTTTAAAGAGAAAAAAAAAGTATGTGGCGATGTTTTTCTGGGTACCATGTATCGCCACAACCCCAACATCAGTTTGCTCATTGCCTCAGCACAACTTAGGACTCAGATACATTCGTAAAGAAAAAGCTCTTTATATGCGTTATAACACTGTGACACCAGATGGCGCTGTGGAGTCCCGTCTTTCACAAAAGTGATTTCCCTTAATGAAGTTTACAACGTGTTTAACTGAAACGCTTTTTTGATGTGTCTCAATCCAGACCTAGCCATTTTGTTTCAAGGGTGACTTCTTCTGTCAGCCCAAAGGAAGCGATGCAGCAGGCATATTTTCATGGGTTGTTGCTGTTGTTTTTAAACAGCTGTTTTGTGCATAATTGTATGAAGAATAAATTTGTATGATAAATCAGTAATAACCAAAGTCTTTCTTCTTATTCCTCTTCCTCTTTACCTTCTTTAGGCATAGAACGGCGAATGCAGAATGTTCCCCAATATCCATGCTGGGAACCAATCGAAGTGTACTTTCGATTCAAAGGGGAAATTTGCTACGCATCTGGAGTTAGCCTTAGCACGCGATCGAGTCAGTGAGTCTCAGCCACACACAGCCCCTCTGGAAAAGGATAGCTGCCTAAAACAACCTCCCGATTTCAGCTACAGGCTTTATATCACCCGAGGCCTTCTCAGGAAGCCGCGAGGAAAGTCGAAAGAGCTGAAAAAGAAATCACCCCCAAGCATGGTGCATGAAGAGTTGGAGAGGATAAGGTCAAATTTATTTTTCTCCATCGTGGAACGTGAACAGGAGCCCAAGATCATTACAAGGTTTCCCCACGTGGGTCCCTACGAAGCCCAGTTAATGTTCGTGAAGATGGGAAAGTTTAAGAGCAGTATATACCAAGATCCAAAACCATTCGACCATAGACAGGTAAAGGGAAGGATGACTTGAGATAGAGGCAACTGGGAAAGGGTGGCCTTTGGTGGGGAGGGGGACCGAGGCAATGCTCTGCACCAGGTGTGGGTAGACTTCAAGGCTTGTGGGATCTACTTTGTGATGCCCCTTTGAACGCCGCAAACCCGGAAGTGAGTGTTCCAGTTTGCGAACGTTCTTTGGAACCCGAACATCTGACACGACTTCCGCAGCTTCCGATTGGAAGCCGTGCCTTGGTTTCTGAACGTTTGACTTCCGAGGTACCACTGGAGTTGTAAGAGCTACAAGTTGGAGCCAAGTGTTTACACAGTGGCTTAGTCAGACAGGTGTACATACAGTGGTACCTCGGTTTATGAACACAATTGGTTCCGGGAGTCTGTTCATAAACTGAAGCGTTCATAAACTGAAGCGAACCTTCCCATTGAAAGTAATGGAAAGTGGATTAATCTGTTCCAGACGGTCCACGGAGTACTTAAACTGAAGCGTTCATAAACTGAAGCAAACTTTCCCATTGAAAGTAATGGAAAGTGGATTAATCCGTTCCAGACGGGTACCTGAAGCGTACTTAACCCGAAGCATGGGTGTAACTGGTTCCGGAAGTCTGTTCATAAACTGAAGCAAACTTTCCCATTGAAAGTAATGGAAAGTGAATTAATCCATTCCAGATGGGTCCACGGCGTTCATAAACCGAAAATTCATAAACCGAGGTTCCACTGTATATAGAATGGAAAAAGGCTAAAGGCTACTTCTGAGAACATGCTCAGCCCAGAAATTTGCTTTTATCTCCAGGGTGGGTTTCTCACAGAAATTCAATCCTGGTCTGTCCCCCACAAGTTTTCATTATTTCAGAAGTGAGAGAGGCACATATTTTCATTTGATCCTTTTCTTAAGGAGCCAGAAGTCAGAAACCCTTGCGATCTACCTCAACTCACCTAGAAATCTACCATTAAAGCTTACCAGTAGTTTTTTTTCTGCCTTTACACATAGGGACTTGATTCCATTCTCCTCAAAAGGTGAACCTACCTAATTCACACTTCCCAAAATAATACGTGAATCAAAACACAGACATCCTTTGAAATTTGCATTTCTCCAAATTTTGCGGTGTGCTTCTCCAGCCAAGGAATATGTACCAAAACTGCATGTACTAGAGGAAAGAATGCATATAAAAGCATGAGAGAATATAACATACAAAGGGAATACTGCTTTGCAAAAATGTCGATATTGGGCAAAATTGTATGCTACAATGCTGATGAATTTTCATGAGGACATAAAAAACCAAAAACTAATGTGAAGAACCGAAATAAATATGAGAAAATGAGAGAACCCTAAATTGACAGTTTCGCCTATCTCTATCTACATAACACAGAAGCTACATCATTTTCTCTTTGGTGTGTCTATAAAGTACACACCACCCAGAAACACACACAAGCAACAGAATTTAGTGTCTCCACAAGATGGCACTATTGCAACAAATGCTTTGGTCAAATGAATTCAGTGATGTGGATCACATTTATCTTTTCCTTATAGTGTAGTTGGGTTATGTGGTTATACTGTATTAGCCTTTGAAAATGTCTTTGAAGCCTCAGGGCTCTTCAAAAACTTTTTAAACATTGGGATATTCATCTACAATCATGGTACTCTGTTGGTGACTGGATTTTTTCATGAGACTTAAATTAATTTATAGAGGCACGTTAATGTCCAATGCGATCATTTCTAATGCATTTCATTGTTTTTCTCCATTCAACCACAACACAAATTAACAGGCTAACCCTCCCTGTGGTATTTTTTTAAAAAAATCAGTATCATTACTTTTATCGCACCAAACTTTTAAGTTGCAGCTAGGACAGGAGGCCTTTCCACCTGGTCCTCAGGACTCTTCCTAGGTCTCGCCCCTTCCCAGGCAAAACCCCTCACTGGATCTGCACCCTTCTTGAGTGTTTTGCCTGGAGGATGCAGAGAGGTGTAGGGCAGTTCTGAGCTAGATGGACCAATGGTCTTCTTCCTCAACAGAAGGCAGCTTCCTGTGTCCCTATGAGTGTTTCTGGCTGGCTGAAATATGTTCTTCAGCCCTTACTTCAATGGAGGACAGAGAAGGGTGCATGTAGGAAGTAGCCTACCATACAAAGGTAAACTTAGGTTTGTTGCTCTCCTACTTTTTCCTCTCATCTCAGGTACTACTAGCATGCAGCAGGTTGCTTAAAAGGAAATGTGGTCCCAGGCAGAAATTGGTCCTCAGACCTGACTTAAAAGTTTTTTTTTTTCATTGAAAGACGGCCCTGCTTATGTGCTCACATGTGAACCTTATGGTATTAACAAAGGGCAGGTATTTACTAGCAGAACCAGTTAAGAAATGTGTATACGGAGATGATTATCTGAGGTGCTTTGAAAAGCTAAGATTAGCATTTCCTTACTAAACTTACTGGATAACTTATTCCTGCCTTAAACCAGGAAGTGACTGTATATTATTAACGACAGCTGTGTGCCTTCTGTTGACTTTTGAGAGCCTCAGAAGTTTACAAATCAGTTTTATTGATGTTAGCTAAGTAGTTTAACAACTGAGTATGTGGCAAGAAATGAGCTCTGTCCAGTTCCAGGATCACTTCTTGTTTGTTTATTTCTTTTAGAGAATCTCCAACCTACCTTGCAATCTGCTAAAATAAGTGTCTTCAACCTTTTCAGACCCATGACCCACTTTTAACCCAAACATGCATTTGGAG
Organism: Zootoca vivipara; assembly: GCF_963506605.1. Taxonomy (NCBI): domain Eukaryota; kingdom Metazoa; phylum Chordata; class Lepidosauria; order Squamata; family Lacertidae; genus Zootoca; species Zootoca vivipara. Next base: position 28,552,156 of record NC_083287.1, on the reverse strand, counting down.
ACCCGTTTCTTAGCCTTTTACCAGTGGTACCTTGGTTTACGAACTTAATCCGTTCCAGAAGTCCGTTCTTAAACCAAAGCATTCTTAAACCAAGGCGTGCTTTCCCATAGCAGTGGGGGACTCAATTTACAAATGGAACACACTCAACAGGAAGCAAAACATGTTATTATTCCAAGGCAAAGTTCACAAACCAAAACACCTACTACCGGGTTTGCAGCGTTCTTAATCCACGTTGTTCATAAACTAAGCTGTTCTTAAACCAAGGTACCACTGTAGTACCATAAAAGGACCCCGGTGTTGCCTCGAGACTGAAACACAACAATACAAAAAAAAACAAAACAAAAACCCCACCCTAGTAACATAAATAAATAAAACAAAATACAGGACATAAATCCATTAAAACAGCAGCATGAAAGAAATGTAGAACAGCTCACAAGCTATGTACACACTGTCTATTTAAAACATGATTTCCCACCCAAAGAATCCTGGGAGCTGTAACTTGTGGGTATGCTGGGAATTGTCATAATGTGAAAGATACACTACAGTTCCCAGGATTCTTTGGAAAAAGTCATGTGTTTTAAATGTGTGGTGTATATCTATCTGTATAGCCTTTGCTTTAAAAGTACAGTGCCACAGCAGGAGGCAAAAAACCCTCGACAAACCTTGAAAAAATAGAAGCATGGCAAAACTGTATTTTCATGCGTATAAGACTACTTTTTAACCCAGGAAAATCTTCTCAAAAGCTGGGGGTTGTCTTATACGCCGGGTCGTATTTCTTATATGACGAGTATAACCCAATCTCTATATTTTAACTGGAAAAGTTGGGGGTCGTCTTATACGCCGGAACATACGGTAAAATAACCCTGTTTGCTATATCCACAAGGAAGTTGCTGTGAATGGGCAGTAAGAATGACAAGCGCCAAAGCATTGCTCCCAAGTTGTTTGCCAGCAAATCCAGGTGTTGCCATGCCTCTCCATGTTTTTTCCTGTGCAGTATGAGCCAAATGGACCAAATTTTGTGACCAGCTATGCCAGAGACCCTCTGAATCTAAAGCTTAAATCCCAGGGTTTAAGCAAAGGTAAGTCCTCGCTGATCTTCAGAGGTAGGTATGACACCCGTTTCATGCATCAGAGGAACATTATAGTTTGAACATCATGTTATCATAGTAATAAATTGGATTGGGAAGCTTGTGTTGTGCTGGGCATAGGGTGTTGTGTGGGATGTGGCTCTCAAAACTCTCTCCAGCCTGTGCTTCCCCCTCCTGGTCCTGCTTTACACCCTCCTTGCCTGGCTGAAATATGTTCTTGAAATCTGATAATGCTTCTTACTTACTTGGGTGGAGGATAGATAGGGGTGTATGAGTTGGTATACTATATACTGTCTAGCAGCCTACGGTATAATTGCACTGGATAGCTCAGTTGGTTAGAGCGTGGTGCTGAAAATGCCAATGTTGCAGGTTCAATCCCCACATGAGACAGCTGCGTATTCCTGCATCACAGGAGGTTGGGTGCAGGAGATGATCCTCAGGGTCCCTTCCAACTCTACAATTCTATGATTCTATAAAGGTAACATTAGAATTGATGCTTTTGAATTATGGTGCTGGAGGAGACTCTTGAGAGTCCCATGGACTGCAAGAAGATCAAACCTATCCATTCTGAAGGAAATCAGCCCTGAGTGCTCACTGGAAGGACAGATCGTGAAGCTGAGGCTCCTGTACTTTGGCCACCTCATGAGAAAAGACTCCCTGGAAAAGACCCTGATGTTGGGAAAGATGGAGGGCACAAGGAGAAGGGGACGGCAGAGGGCGAGATGGTTGGACAGTGTTCTCGAAGCCACCAACATGAGTCTGACCAAACTGCGGGAGGCAGTGGAAGACATGAGTGCCTGGCGTGCTATGGTCCATGGGGTCACGAAGAGTGGGACACGACTAAACAACAACAACAACGTTAATGTCTGCTGCTCTCCCCACTTTTGTTGCTGGCCCTGCCTACCACAGGCCTGCAGCCCTCAGAAGGTTGCCTACAAGACAATGTGGCCTCCATAAGCTGAAAAGGGCTAATCATCCCTGTAATAAATACGGTAATAGAATCATAGACTCATGGAGTTGGAAGGGACCCCAAGCATCATGTAGTACAACCCCCTGCTGAGCTATCCAGGAAGTGAAAGAGGGTTGCAATATTGGCTCCCGGTATGTTTCCGAGCACAATTCAAAGTGTTGGTGCTGACCTTTAAAGCCCTAAACGGCCTCGGCCCAGTATACCTGAAGGAGCGTCTCCACCCCCATCATTCAGCCCGGACACTGAGGTGCAGCTCTGAGAGCCTTCTGGTGGATCCCTCACTGTGAGAAGTGAAGTTACAGGGAACCAGGCTTTCTCGGTAGTGGCGCCCACCCTGTGGAACGCCCTCCCATCAGATGTCAAAGAAATAAACAACTATCTGACTTTTAGAAGACATCTGAAGGCAGCCCTGTTTAGGGAAGTTTTTTTATGTTTGATGTTTTATCGTGTTTTTAATATTCTGTTGGGAGCTGCCCAGAGTGGCTGGGGGAACCCAGCCAGATGGGTGAGGTAACAACAACAACAAATTATAATTATTATTATTAGACTCTGATAGTATTAATCTTCATTAAGCAGACATATTAAATAGTTGGCACTCACAACAGCCATTATTTCCTTTAGGGAACAATAGTAATAAAGGTTAGTTTCTGGCATATTTATAATACAAAACATTAAGGCTAAGATTCTCATTTGACTATTTATAACACTCAAAAGTCAACATATCATTACAAACGGGTGATTGTGAAGCTGGGCTATGGCAGTCCAAATTTTCCTCTTTTGTTCGTACACCCCACTTGAATTTCGCTTGCCATATTTGACCATGCTGCTGCCATTGAGCAGTGTGCTAGGTGCTCTGGAGAATGTGTAAGTGTCACTGATAGACGAGTTCAGAACTGAACATCTATGCTAACTGGTTGCGATCTATGGAGCAGCAAACTTGGCAGAAGGCCGAACATCTGCTGTTGCATTTACAAAACTCCATGCGAATACGTGTCCACCTGTTACGTAAATGGGATGCAGCAAGAGGCACAGGTGTATGATGTGCCTGGTGCAACTCTGGCCACTGATTCTTTATTGATTAAGATATGCATTGCACTTGAAAAAGATTGCTTTCTGCTGCTCCAGAGAAGCGGACACGGAGCAATGGATTCAAACTCCAAGAAAGAAGATTCCACCTAAACATTAGGAAGGACTTCCTGACAGTAAGAGTTGTTCGGCAGTGGAATTTGCTACCAAGGAGTGTGGTGGAGTCTCCTTCTTTGGAGGTCTTTAAGCAGAGGCTTGACAGCCATATGTCAAGAATGCTTTGATGGTGTTTCCTGCTCGGCAGGGGGTTGGACTGGATGGCCCTTGTGGTCTCTTCCAACTCTATGATTCTATGATTCTATGATTATAAAAGCAAGTAATTTTAATGCGGTTTGCAAAACGAGTAAAACAATGAAATTATCAGTAAAAAAAAGTTAAAAACAACTATTTAAAACATTTTTTGGGGGACCCACCAATAAGCAAAAAACAACAACCCCACCCCAGAATAAAACATATCGATGTTCTACCTATCTTGCCTAAATGGAACTGTTTTACCAGGCACTGACAAGAGTACAGAGAAGGCCCCTGGCTGTCCCCTAGTTACTTTCAATTTATATGTACATTTTCACACTAAAGCTAATATCCAAGCACTTTCATACCAGTAATCCAACATCGCACCCTTTAATAAATCTTCCCAAAATCTAGTAATAGTCACAGTGGCAGACATCGGGCTCTCAAATTTTTGTGTCGCCCAGTGTGAAATATACTCGGAGTCCTGTAGTGACTTCATGCTCTTTATTGCAGCTTGTAAAACAGTGAATGAAATGCCCCCCCCAAAAAAAACCCCTCTGGCTTTTATATACATTATTTACACAACGAGTCCCGTCTGATTGGCTGATTCTGCTTCCCTCCTGGAGCCTGATTGGTCTTTTCCTGCCGGCCAATCAATTGTTGCATTCTACGATCCTACCAGCCTAATAGGCTGATTAACTTCTTCCTGGAGCCTGATTGGTCTTCTCCTGCAAGCCAATCAGTTGTTGCATTCTAGGATCCTACTTGCCTATTGTTCTATGATCCAAGCTTAGTACAAAACACTGTGCAGTGCTAAAAATTGGAACACACAAACCTCACCTCTCATGCTCCGTTCTGCATAATTGTTGTGGCACCCCTTGCGGTTACTGGCGCCCAGGGCAGCCAGACCGGTGTGGCTCCCCTAAAACTGACTAGCTGCTTTGGCTGCAATTCTGTTAGTCCCATTGGCTCTTGTGGGACTTACTCCCAAGTAAACACCATAGGATTGTGCTGCATGCGCTTTCAAATCCTTTCCCTGGCAGCAGCAATGCACGATACGGATTTTGAGCACAAATTGCCTTTTGTTTGCTGTTCCTCTCCAGTCCACGGACTCCATCCTCTTGCGGAAGAAAAGGGGGGACCCAGATCCAAGGAAAGATTCACCACCTGCTACAAGCCTCATGAACTCAAGTGGGATTCGAAGCTACTTCTGCCAAAGGAGCCTTGGCCTACTAAACCGGTTTCCTTCACAGTTAGTACAGAACTCCATAATCCCTTCCCTTCTTCACATCTTCTTCCACAGAGCTTATATTTGGAATAGACATCTGTGGGTGTTCTGAATGTTTTTTTGTTTTTTAACTGGAGTACTTGGGAGTTTTTGCAAAGCCGATAGCTAGCCAGATTCTAACCTAAGGTGATATAATTAGAAGACAGGCTGTGGGTTGTTTTTTTTTTAAATATATGCCTCATAAACAGGTTGTCACAGGTAGAAGAGGAAGATATTTGCAGGCCTGCTGCTATTTATAGTTTTGTTTGAAAACTGTAACTGTTTCTCTTGCAAAATGCCATGGACGACAGTGTGTTGCTTTACGCCATCAGATATGGAGATACTTTGTAAAAAAAAAAAAATTAGAAAAAGCAAAAAACATAGAACCTTGGATACATTGGCTACATTACAGGCTGAAAGGAACAGGCTCAGATTCACCCAGTTTCCTGGGGATCAGAAGCGGCTTGGGCTTTCTGACAAATTATAGACTTTTTCCTAATGAGACATGAATGACTCTTGTGTTTTAAATGGAAACAAGCCAGAGACATTTCAGAATGTGGGGGGCGTAATTTTCCTGAGCTAGTCTTGGAGATTCAAATGCATGTTGGCAAATAGTGTAATAGCATATGTAGACTCTTGCCTACTGTTTAATATCGCTTGAGCTGCAAATGCTCTTAAATTATAAGCACTAACACATGTGGAAGAAAGTTCCATTGTAACCAGTAAGGCTTCCATCTGATCCCCTGATATCCATCTGATCACCTTTCACCCTTCAGATGTTGCCAAACTACAATTCCCATAATTCCTGAAATTCGGCCATACTGGCCAGGGCTGATGAAATCCAAAAACCTCTAGATGACCATAGGTTCCCCATTGAGGCCCATATGGAATGGGGCACCTCCCTGACATTGGGTGAGGATGCCCATATGCACATACAAAGTTTTGGATTATAGCTACAAAGATATAAGTTAAGAATTTTTAATCACTTTAGGTAATAACATACTTAGATTATGTCATTTATGGTGAATGCTTGAATTTGTTCCTGCTTTGTTTAGATGCTACACAAAGTAGGTATAATCACAGATGCATGTATTCATGTGTCAGCATTTGCTGGGCAGCACAGAATCCAACTTTCTCATGCAGAACCTGGTTTAGCAATGGACAGGGATCTTTCTTGCAAAGCAGGGCCAGCCCACCTATGAGGCAAGGTGAGGTGACTGCCTTGGGTGGCAGAATTCACAGGGGCAACAGATCTGGCCTCCGAGGCATGCATTGCCCACTGCCGCTGCTTCAGTGGCAGTGACAGCTGCGGTGTGCTCCTTGGAAGCTGGATCTGCTGCCTCCTTGGTAGCCCCCACCCCACCCGATGTCAACTCTACAGTGGTCTCTTGGCTAATAGGAGGTGCTGCTGGTCTCCTCCCTCCCCTAGGGAGGAAATAGCAATGGCTGCCTTCTGGAGTCTCCTAGACTCTGCACCTGCCTAGTGCAGGCATAGGCAAACTCGGCCCTCCAGATGATTTGGGACTACAATTCCCATCATCCCTGACCACTGGTCCTGTTAGCTAGGGATCATGGGAGTTGTAGTCCCAAAACATCTGGAGGGCCGAGTTTGCCTATGCCTGGCCTAGTGTGATTCAGAGTGGGCCCCTCTGACCCACCATGATTCGCTGCTAGTTAGGTGCCCTGTACGTTATCCTGTCCCTCCTATAATCTCAGGTGTTTACTGCTGCCCCCAGCCTATGCTTTCTGTTATTTTATTTCTTCCTCTCTCTTTTTGTTCTTCTGCGTTCAGCTTGGTTTTTTAAATTTAAAAAACACATGGCATATTTTTAGGCATTGTGGGAAATCATATCACTGTACAAATCTTGCCAGTCCTCTGTATGGCTGATTGGATGAGGTGCTTCCTGTTGTTGTCGAAGGGACTTCAATCGCTTGAAGCAAAGCACACACGATGGAGGCTTTCAGGAACTTCGGCTTTGCCAAGAAACTGCACTGCAGGAAAAATAGCGCCAAAACACAAACATTGCCACCCCTGTTGCATAAATGGATTGCTAACACCCCAGTCCGAACCATGTCTGCTCTGATGTAAACCCTGTTGAATTCAGTGGGGCTTATTCCCAGGCAAATGGAGGACGGCAGGGGTGATGTAGAGCTAGTTTGCTCGCACCTACTCTCCCCAAGCTCCTTGCCTGTTCATGTCAGCCATGTACTGAATGCCTGAAGGAGCGTCTCCACCCCCATCACTCAGCCCAGACACTGTGGTCCTCCTCTAAGGGTCTTCCCTCACTGCAAGAAGTAAAGTTACAGGGAACCAGGCAGAGGGTCTTCTCAGTAGTGGTGCCCTCCCTGTGGAACATCTCCCCTCAGATGTCAAGGAGATAAAGAATTATGCAACTTGTAGAAGACATCTGAAGGCAGCCCTGTATCGGGAGGTTTTTAATGACTGATGTTTTTATTATGTTTTTAGATATGCTGCAAATTGCCCAGAGTGGCTGGGTAATCCCAGCAAGATGGGCAGGGTATAAATAATAAAAACAACTATTATTATTATTATTAGTAGTAGTAGTAGTAGTAGTAGTATTAGGCTTATATCTGCTGAGGCCAGTGCTCCTCACAGGCAACCACAGATATGTGAGGAGATAGGCCTGCTGGGAAAAGTTTTTTGACAGGCTCTCATCACATTTGGCGATTGTGAAGCACTAGCATTAAAAACCCTTGTAACAGGCTGACTACATACCCTCACTAGTAAATGGGTGTCTGTATGATATTCAATGTGGATGGGTATTCAATTATTGCAGCTAAGCCTTTTTTGCCGGTAAATGTTACGTATCTTCCCTTCAGGCTATGCTTCTGTTATAAAGCCTAGCTGCAGAGGAGCAAGGCCCTTTCGTTTTAAGATGTTTGATATCTGTGAATCCCCATTTGGTTAAAACCATGCCCGTCAGTAGTTTTCTTATATTATTTTAATGATTTTGTCTTCAGAGGCACAGAAGCCAACGAGCTGCACACAGTGCCTTTCTGGAACGTGTAGAAGAAACGCTAAGCCAGGTGTGGTTGAAAGAGGTAAGTTGCCTTCAGGAAATCTAGCAACCCAGTTTTAAACCGGTTTATTCCCCTCTAAGGAACCCATGTGGTATAAAGCTCAGAGAATATTTAGACAACTCCCACCAGTTCCATTCAACACACAGAGAGGCACAGGTTCCCCACATCAGGGGAGGAACTGCAGGAAAGTTGGGATAGAAGTTGTTGTGGTGGCTAGTTGTCCTTGGGACTGGTGGGGCAGAAGGCCAGTAGAAGACCAGCAGTAGGTAGAGTCAGAGCCAATGACAGGAAGTGCCTTCTGATTGGTTTTAAGTAAGAAGACAGGCAGATGGGGGCTGACTGAGGACAGACTGACCCTAATGGACTCACCCAACTTGAAGAAGTGAGCAATGGTTCATGGGTCACGTAACTACAGGGCTGTCTTAAGCATGTCGGGTGCCCTGGCGCCGTGGTGCGGAGATCGCTCCGGCGCCCCGGCCCCATTTCTTGCCACGGCTGGTGGGCGGGCGCGGCTCCATCGCGCGGCGCCACCCAACCTTCCCCTAGAGCCGGCCCTGCGTAACTAAGAACATATGGAGAGCCCTCTGCATCGTGCCAGAGGCCCATCTAGTCCAGCTTCCTATTCTCACAGTAGCCTAATAGGAAGCTGGCAAGCCAGAACTGAGCACATGAAAACTTACTCGTCCTGTGGTTTCCAGCAACCAGTGTTCAGAAGCATTCCTGCCTCCAGCTGTGGAGGAAGAGGAACAAGCATTGTGGCTGGTTGGTAGCCATTTCCTCCATAAATGTGTCCGTTCCTCTTTTAAATCCTTCCAAGTTGGTGGCCACCACTGCCTCTTGTGGGAGTGAGTTCCATAGTTGAACTGCACTCTGTGTGAAGCAGTGTAGCCTTTTATATGTCGCCAGTCTGCCCAAATTTTTGCTTCATTGAATGCCCGTGAGTTATAGTGTTGTGTGTGTGTGTGTGTGTGTGTGTGAGAGAGAGAGAGAGAGAGAGAGAGAGAGAGAGAGAGAGAGAGAGAGAGAGAGAGAGAGAGAACGAAATTAGGCAGGCTTTCTAGATAGGGATGTTGACCTTTTGTGACATTTCCTCCCTGCTTTCCAGGCAGCCCAGAAGCAGGCCCAGGACAGAAGAAAAGCTGTATCTAGTCAGAGGCAGAAAGCGCCAAGCACAGCTGTTTCCATTGAGAGCGATATTGAGATGCAACAACAGGACAGCAGGCAGCGGAAAAAAAGCCTGCAAAAAGGACGGCTCTTTCAGTCACCACCTATGGCACTGGAGTTGCAACTGTCAATGCATATAAAACCAGAACCTTTGGGCTTCTTGCTGCCAAGTGGCATTGCCCAGAGTGTCGAGGAACTGAGGTGCAAATAATGAGGGGGAAACCACAGAACACTCTGCAAATACTCGGATTGTATTGTGCTCATTGCTGCTATTCTAGTGCCGGTAGGGTTCTGTATTGCAGGAGGATAAATCTCATCCTCTCTTTAGCACAGTGAATGTAATAATTGTAAATAATAATAAACAAACATACAAGTGCAGCAAGGGATGGTTTTCTCTATATAATACACTCCCACATCTAATGGCCCTCAGGAGTGTTTTGCTAAAAATGATATAATCAAAACCATCAATCCGTATTCAAATAGGGGGAAATGAGCAATATATATATATGTATATACCGGTATATGTTAATACCATGAGAATGAAAGTAGAACTTCCTGAGGAGAAGACAAACGGGCCTGGTGCAGAACCTGCACTGTTATGGTGTGAAAGATCTGGGATAGCTCAGATTCCTGCATTGCAGGAGGTTAAGCTAGATGACCCTTGTGGTCCCTTCCAACTCTATGATTCTATGGAGTATGTCTCACACGAGGTGCTTGACAACACCTGTACCAGTGTGGGGTAGAGAAACAGGCTTTGAGCACAGCAGAACGAGCAAACAAAAGCACACAATATGTGAAATCAGAGGAACAGGCCAGAAACAGGTGAAAGTTGATGTGCCCTCACAGAATAATTTCACACGGGCTTCTGATTGCAATGCCTTCTGGAGCAGAATGGGCATTCTTCATCCCAACTAGGTATGCCTCTTGAGGCATGAATTTGTGTAGCACATTTGGAGATTTGAACATGTCGTTTGATACAGCATATAAAGATGGGTTTGGATCAGACGGAGCCTAGGACTTGCCGATCGGAAGGTCGGCGGTTTGAATCCCCGTGATGGGGTGAGCTCCTGTTGTTCGGTCCCAGCTCCTGCCCACCTAGCAGTTCGAAAGCACATCAAAGTGCAAGTAGATAAATAGGAACCGCCTTGGCGGGAAGGTAAACAGCGTTTCCATGCGCTGCTCTGGTTCGCCAGAAGCGGCTTAGTCATGCTGGCCTCATGACCCGGAAAAACTGTCTATGGACAAACACCGGCTCCCTTGGCCTATAGAGCGAGATGAGTGCCGCAACCCCAGAGTCGTTCACGACTGGACCCAACGGTCAGGGGTACCTTTACCTTTACTGCACATGGGGGTTGGCAACCTTTTTTCGGACAGAGAGCTCTTCTTTACAGCCAACTTCCCAGAGTGGGCACATGCCCACACAGAAGGTGTGACCAAAGCAAAAGTGGGTGTGGCTGAAGTGGGCGTGGCCACAGCTGTCACTCCAACACACCACACAGAAATGCAGGCACACAGGCACTCAGCCCATGCATGAGCACACAACATGCAGGTGCGTAAAAGTTCACGTCACATAAAGGCAATAGGATGCATGCATCTAAAAACAAAGGGGAAACGATCCTGTCACAAATGAGTGTTATCTGCCCCATGCGTATGGAAGCACACTGTAGACACAGCATTCGCCAGGCCACTGAAAAAAAATTCTCACAGCTCCATGAATGAGTATAAAGGTGGTTTCCCTGGAAAAGCACATCACGTGCACCAAAAGCTCTCACCAGAACGAAAGGCTGGGTCAGCAGTTGCTGTTTGTCTCTAAGCCTCGAGTCCATTCATTGCTTACTGCAGGGGAATGACAAAGATGTTCACAGTGTACGGTGCCGGATTTACGTATAAGCTAAACAAGCTATAGCCTAGGTCCCCACTCTCTTGGGGGCCCCAAAAAAGTTTAAAGGGGGAAAAACCTGGATGTACATTTCCAAAATATAAGATTTTTTTAAAATAAACCTAAATCTGGCCCTGACTGTGTAGATTTTCTTTATTGAGCTATAAAACCATTAAAGGTTCTTCCCTGCCCACAGCATCTCTTTTGGTACTTCCAGCATTTGTGTTTTATGCTGGCAATCCTTGCTACTGGGTCACTTCGTCCTTTTATTGAGCTGGTCTCAAGATGCGGCGTTGAGGACTCCCAGACTGCTGGTTTTGGGGGATGTCAACATCCATGCCAAGGCAACTGGCTCTGGGGTGGCTTCATGGCTGCCATGATGACCATGGGGCTGCCCCACATTTCACCATTTGGCAGGCTACACTCTGGACCTACAACTGGGCACATGCTCAGAGTATTCCTTTTTTTAAAAAAGGAGTTAGCAAATGGTTGTTTTTGCTGTAACACTCTTAAGGAGTGTAGAAGCAATCGTAAAGCATGAAACGGTGTGTGCTTCACTCCCCCTCACTCACTCCCCCCACCCCAGCAAGACTACTAAGTCCAGGGTATAAAATGATTTAGCTCCCCCAATGGAGACGTCACATGGATAGCTTGTTACATGGATACAGCACAAGTTGTCATGATCATCTTGTGCAATGGTATTTGTGCCCCATTCAAAGTATTTATTTTTAGCATTCACAACCCATGAGATGAGGCCTTAAATTCTTCCATGTATTTTTAACAGTACGAACGAGATTTTTAAAGACAAGTCAAATACATGTAGCTTTTTGGACCGATAATCCACATTTTTGACAGGGACCCTTGTTTGCTCTATTAGGCTTGTTACATAACTCTGAAAACGCCGGCAGTTTTCTCTCTTTCTAACGTCAAGGCAGCTTCCTCTTGTTCCCTGGAGTCAAAATAGGCATCAGAAACAGAAAAGGAATTTCCTTGTGTTTTGGAGATGTGCTTATTAATATCTGGAAACAGGAACCATCTAAAGCTTTGATGCAGAAGGGATCTTCCTTAGCACTGGAAACCTTTTAGGCAATGTTGCTTTGCCCACTCTTTAGCATACAATGCTTGCTTCTCTCAGGACCTTAAACATGTTGGGGGGTAGGAAGTAAACACTCTGGTCCTTTCTATTCCTAGAAGACAGAGCCAGATCTTCTGTAAATGCCACTTGAGACAGCTTGGAAATAGACCCGTCCCTCTTGCTTCTGATCCAATTTGCTTCACTGTCCTTGTGAGGCCTTGATCCCTTTGAAATCAGTTGAAAGACCAAGCGCTGAGTTTAATGGAATTTGAATCTGTCTGTTCCTTTGCAAGACAGAGCTGTAGAACAGTTCATTTCCTGTCTTGTTCAAATGGAAACAATAATTGAAAGTTTGTGGAGGGCTTTTATAGCACGAGAGGCTCCTAGGGCTCTGAAACAGTTTTGCATTGTTGTGCATGTCTTGTCTGAGCTAGCTGTTGACATCCATTTTGCAAAATACTTTGGGAAAAGCCGTTGCAAAACAAGAACTGGAAATAAATTAGGCGGGCTTGGTACAGTTGCAGTTCATCCGCACCAGCCATTCTGATTTCTGCTCGGTAGAATATGAAACCCGATTTTAATTCTGGCCACTTAGGTCGTAAAGATTGTTACTGTACTTCATAACATGATCATGAGATTTGATCACAGAACAATGCAAGCGCTCTAAATAGCTTGAGGATTGTTTCAGCTGCTGCTTAATGTTCTGCTAACATTGGATTCTTGGATTTTTGAGACAGTCAAGGGGAGCTGTACCGAAGAAAACTCAGCTTGCTATTTGTTTATACAGACTAGATGCTTCTCACCGTTACTCCTGTGGTTTTCTTCAGGCAGTAATGGCAAGTTAAAGGGAAGTGTCTGTTTAAAGAATAATAGAATCATAGTTGGTAAAGATCACGCCTTTCGCACATTTGTTCAGTGAGAGACAAACTGTGTGGTGTAAACAATATGTTGGAAAGTAAAGGTGGGAATGCTCTGTGGTGTACTGTGTCAAGCGGGAACAAACTATGAAGGGTTTATTTGTTTATTAAATTTATATTCCATCCCTTCTCCAAAGGAACTCAAAGAGCAGGGAGAGGACGTATCACCCAGCAAAGCAGAGCTTTCCAGGTACTTATCAATGTCTTGTTAGTAGTGCATATGAAAAGGATCCAGTGATCTTATCATAAGTCAACAAGCTTAACATGAGTCTACAGTGTGATGCAGCAGCAAAAAAGGCTAATGCTGTTTTGTTTTGTTTTTAAAAGAAAGCTAATCCCACTTGGTTCTGCTTTGGTCAGGCCATACCTGGAGTACTGTGTCCAGTTCTGGGCCCCACAGTTTAAGGAGGATATTGTGCAGAGGAAGGCAACCAAGATGATCAAGGGTCTGGAAACCAAGCCTTATGAAAAACAGTTGAGGGAGTTGGGTGTGTTTAGCCTGAAAAGAAGACACTGAGAGGAGATATGAGAGCCACCTTCAAATATCTAAAGGGCTGTCACAGGGAAGGCTACCGTAGGACCAAAACAACTGGCTTCAAGTTACAAGAAAGGAGATTCTGATTAAACATCAGGAATAACTTTCTGACAGGAAGAGCTGTTCAACTGTGGAACAGACTCCCTCGTGAGGTGGTGGACTTGGAAGTATTTTAAACAGATGGGATGACTATCTGTCATGGGTGATTTGGTTGAGATTCCTGCATTGCAGAGGGTTGGACTCGGTGATCCTTGGGGTCCTTTCCAACTCTACAATTCTATGAATATATGATTTTGTGATGCCATTCACTTCAGCAGGCAATGTTTATTAAAAGGCCCTGGTGGATTGTACCGGTATCTCATGGATTTTTGCTCTGGATTTTTGTAGGGTGAAGTTGTGGGAATCCAAGTGACATCACTATACATTGTGTCACTATACACTATACATTCTGTGAAAAGACAAAACTGACCCCTGTTACCTCAGGACTGTGGATCAATTAGGACAGGATTAGCCAATATGGCAGCCTTCAGATGTCGTGGAGTCGACTATGACTCCTAATCAAACCTGACTATTGACCATGCTGGCTGCAGTCCAAAACATCAAGGAGGCGCCATATTTGCTACCCCACACTTAGGGTCACTCAGAATAATAGAATCATAGAGTTGGAAGGGACTCGAATAATCTAGTCCGGAGGTGCCCAACTCCCAAGAGACTGCAATCTACTCACAGAGTTAAAAACTGGCAGTGATCTACTGTTGAGCTTTTTTTTAGGAAGGAGGAAGGCTCATTTTGGGGGGAGGGTTGGGTCAAAGTTGTTGAATTTTTTTCAGGGAGGAGGTAAAATGTTGAACTTCTTTTAGGGGAGCCACAGTTGTTCAGCTTCTTTGGGGGGAGCCAATGATCTACCAGTGATCTACTGCAGACGTCCAGTGATCTACTGGTAGATCATGATCTACCTATTGGACATGCCTGAATTCTAGTCCAACCAATGCAATGCATATTCCACACACTTCACTCATTACAAAAGCCCTCCACAATAGGCATTTCTGTGGACATGGGGAAACTGTAAGGACAAGTTGGGAAAGTAGAATAAATGCATGTCTATGGAGCTTTAGTGTTTCCTGTGTGAAGACATGGACTGCTTGGGACCTAAACTCCTGCCCAGATCTGTTAAGAAACTTTCCTCTGGCCCCTCCAATTCTTCACTGCCTCTTGTGTGATTGGGACCACACATCTGGATAGCTCTGTTGGTTAGAGTGTGGTGCTGATAATGCCAAGGTTGCAGGTTCAATTCCTGTGTGGGACAGCTGCATATTCCTGCATTGCAGCGGGTTGGACTAGAAGATGATCCACAGGGTCCCTTCCAACTCTATGATTCTATGATTTGCTTTTGTCCCACTTGGATTGACAGCCAACTCCCTCTGGCTCTAGGGACCCAATGTCTTTGGAGCCTTATTTGACAAGGCCTCACAGCCTACAAACTTGTTGTTCAGTGTGTGTGTGTGTGTGTGTGTGTGTGTGTGTGTGTGTGTGTTGTTTTAAAACATGCTTCCTCTTTTGATAACACATAAGGGGCCACCTACACAGTTCCAAGCAACCTCAGGAAAGATCAGCCCTGGAGTGTGTGGGGAACCCTTTGACCAACTATCAGAAAGCTTTCTCCTTTTCCTTTTCCACCACTGACAAAAGATTTCAGTCCCATCCGTGGCCCATTTGACAGCCTGTTATTAGGGCCATGTGACTTACAAGCCAACACACCTGCTGACCAGTAAATCCACCTCCCCATTTCCCCCATTAAAAGCAGGAAGAATACATAAATGCTTCCTTGTGCAATTCTCTGGAGGGAGTAGCTCTTAAAAGCATTTGTATACCTAAAGCCTCATAACCTGCTCTGAATGACCTTAATGTTCCGCTGTGTATCCAAACAGTGGCCATTAATGTGCACAGTCTAAAGTAACTCAGGAATAGTGACTCAATCTGAAGCATATAATGGTGTTTTTGAAGAGTATAGCAAGCAATAGTTGGCTTGAGTTTGGATTATAAAGCAGTGAGAAAAAGCAGGTAAAAGAAAGGACAGGTAAAGGCAATTCCAGTTTTAAATGCAAGCTAGACTCTCAGTGAGAACATGCATTAAGCCCAGTATTTAGCAGTGACTTTTACTTTGGGGATCTCTCTATAATCAGAGTGAGAAATATATCATTAAAAAAAACTCTGAGCTCCTCCAAAGCTTACCGTATGTGGAGGTAAGATTTCTTGAGCATGCATTCTGATCTGCTTTCCCTTCAGTGACTTCTCACTAGTCATTCATTCATCCCCTGTTTCACTTTCCTAACCGTAAAAAGTTCAGGTTTCTTTAAGAAGCAGATTTGTTGCACCAGGGCAAAAGAACACTCTAATCCACTTTAATCATGCAAACCTAATTTCCAGGATGCACTTGAATCTTACCTGCAAAATACTGACAGTTTGAAGGCAGCCATAATACGTTGTCAATGGTGGAGATACAATAGGAACAGAAGGCCAACTGATAGCACCATCCTGTTGTTGTCACCGTGTGGCATGACAGGACCTGCGCTGAGTTTGCCACATAGCAAAAGCAGTCATCGGATGGATTGTTAGGCAACGAGTTTGCAATTTCCAAGTTATTTCCAGTCTACTCTGAGCATATCTTTAGTCATATTTATTTATTTATTTATTTTTAACCCCCCCCCCAAACTACTCTTGACGACTTCAGTATTTGCCTACATATGCAAGTAGTGGGCTTTAATTGTCTGTCTAAAGTATCTCAGGAATGCCTGAAATACAGTGTTTCTAAAAAGTAAAGTGAGCTAAGGTAACCAGGAAGTTGCTCTACAAGTTGAGAGAGTGGTGAATCAATTAAACAACCATTTCACTAAACACCAAACATAGCCTAGACCTGCTCAACCTTGATACTTGCCAAGGTTGCACCAAATGGTGTGAGACTGAAGCATTTTTTTAAAAAAAGTGCAGCAGTGCTGATACACGTACTGTTTTAGGGTACCCAGGCACTTTGGCGGGACACGTAAGAGGAACCAGCCTTCCCCTTTTCTGTCACTTTCTTGTAATAATTTGTTAGGAGGATGTTGTGGGAAAGTGTGTGTGTGTGCGCGCGTGCGTGCGTGCAAATGTAGCAATCAGCAATTGAGAGATCTTCAAAGCAGAGCTTCCTTTTTCTCAGGACTTAATGGCATCTATTGAGCGCTGGAACCGCTTTCAGGTGAGAAACTTCAGCTTGGTAAAGAAAGGAAAACCTTTGAAAGTTCTGCTGCACACCCACCCACCCCGTAAATCCAGGGATTTTTTTTCAGCAGAAACTCGACACTTCTCAGGTGGGTGCCATTGCCAGTTTAAGGGAACAAGGGAGGTGTTCACGGTGAGTTCTGGCAGCCTTCAGTGTGTCCATTGGAAAACAGATGTAGGTGGTCTTGGCAGTGAAGGGTGTGTCCACACCTTCCTGATGATATGTTATGATTACCAGAGATTCCCATTTCCCGGGGACAGTTTACAAATCTGTCCGCTGACAAAATCCATCCCCAGATTTCATTTAATGCAGCCATGTCCAAAGTCCGGTTTCAAATGCCCCCCCCCCGGCAATTTTGAAAAAGCAATCTCTTGTGACCCCCGAGCGCCTGCCCACCAAAGCCATTTCCTTTTTGTGGGCTTGTCACGAGCTCTCCCCTCTGCGTGGTGGGTGTGGTCAGCCCCCATGCCATTAGGGAGTCCCCGGCTGCGTCACTCCTTGGGTCGACCAATCTGGTCAGCTGGGGGTGTCACCGTGGCTAAATAAATAAATAAACACTATACGTTCAGGACGTTGAAGCTGCAGCGATGGCGGAGGCAGAGGGTCGGCGGCCACCTTGACCCAGTGCCGGATTTATGTATAGGTTAAGTAGGCTGAAGCCAAGGGCCTCTAAATCTAGGGGGTCTTGCCAGCCAGCCCGCTCCCCAGTGGGCAGTCTCCCCTCTCCCCAAATTGCAAACCCAAGACTTCATGTGAGGGCAGGGCAAAATGTCATTTTGCAGTTCATCAAAACTATCCAGAAATATCAAGTTATAGGAGGCAGCTACAGTTGCAAATGGCAACAATCAGGGCCGGTGCTAGGGTTTTTTGCGCCCTAGGCGAGATCACCTCCTGGCGCCCCCCCTTAATAAAAAATAAATAGAAAAAATAAAAAAATAGAAAATAGAAAAATAGAAAATAGTGGTCAGGGATGATGGGAATTGTAGTCTGGAATTGTAGCTGGAAACCCAAGGTTAGGAAACCCTGGTCTAGACTACATCCAGCACTAAGCTTTACTCCACACCAGTGGAGCGCGAGCCTGGGGCCGCCTCCACACGCGTGCCTCGGGATAGCGGCCTGAAGCCGCTCAACATTGACAGGTGCAGGGGAGGCGGCCCCAGGCAGCACTGGGGGGCGGGGGGCGGGGGGCAGGCTGGCCAGCGCCCCCTCCATTTTGATGCCCTAGGCAGCTGCCTAGTTCGCCTTAATGGACGCACCAGCCCTGGCAACAATATCTGTGAAAGGAAGAGGAGCAGGTTTGCTCAAGTGTGCTGCAGGTAGAAATACTGTTTGTAATGAAGTGAGAGCAGTAGTTTACTTGCTTGAATTAACAAATAAGAAAGTTTTGAGAATCTAAATTCTAGATTAAAATTCATTACTTAATTGAGAAGGGGGTTGTAGCAAAAACACTGGGGCCTAATTTGAATAATAGAGTGCCTGGTATCTGGTGGGCAGATCAAAGCACTCGTCAGGAGAGCTATGAGATTCAGGTGAGGGTCAGATGCCTTGTCAATCCCAGCAGGTATATAACAGGAAGACCTGGCCTGCCCAGGACATATTGAAACTGGCACAATTGATCCAAAAATGCAAGTATGGTAGTCAGCAGTTAAAGACACCCACTTTCTCCAGCATGAAACAAACTTAGTCAGCATATGAAGCAGATGGTTGCTAAGGTCTGGCAGTGGGGGCAGGGGTCTTATGGCATGCCAGTTTCACAATATTAGTAGCTAACAGAACTGGTGCAAACCAAACTGCTTACTCAACAACTTAGCATATGCGTGGGGGGGGGGGACACTAAACACTTGTGAGCAAGTATTATAAATGCTGGACTGCCACAGGTAGGACATTAGCAGTTTAGAAGACACAAAGCAGTCTAAAAGACTCTATGTGGCGTATAGTCTAAAAATATTACATTAAAACAGAATATTAAAATGAAAACACAACCTAAAACTAGCAACCACACCCACCCTTGCAGATGGCAGGATTAAGAATCAATCATGAATGAAAGAAGCTAAGCCTGAACGATTCCAGATCAAGAAAAACTACATTTTTGCGTTCCAGGCGGATTAGCAGGTATGCAGCCTAAGTTGCTGAGTAAGCATTTTGCTCTGCATTGATATTGTTCGCTAGCAAATATTGTTAACAAGCATCATACTTCCTTCTCTTATATCCAAATACGTAGCTTTCCATGACCTTCGTTCCTGCAGCTCCACCCCCCTCAGCCAAGCTGAAGGTCTACTTTTCTCAGTCTGTGTTTCCTACCCCTTATGCTTCAAACCGCCTCTGAGCTCACCTTGTACGATGCCGTCTCTTGCTGTTCTTTCATTTGTTGTTGTTGTTGTTTAGTCGTGTCCGACACTTCGTGACCCCATGGACCAGAGCACGCCAGGCACTCCTGTCTTGCACTGCCTCCCGCAGTTTGGTCAAACTCATGTTCGTAGCTTCGAGAACACTGTCCAACCATCTTGTCCTCTGTCGTCCCCTTCTCCTAGTGCCCTCAATCTTTCCCAACATCAGGGTCTTTTCCAAGGATTCTTCTCTTCTCATGAGGTGGCCAAAGTATTGGAGCCTCAGCTTCACGATCTGTTCTTTCATATCCCAGCTCAAAACCCACCTGTTCCGTTAAGTCTTTTGTTTCAAACCAATATTGTTAGCTGCCAATATTGTCAGTCAAACTGTTCTTCGGCCCCTGAATTTAGCAAGCAAAGCATCTCATCTGATTCCTAGCAAGCTGCATATGCTGTCTTAGATTTCTCCCCTTCTTTTAATACTGGGGGGAAAGTGGAGGGTTCTTTAATTTAATTGCTGAGTACAGCACTTACATTTTTGTGTCCAGTGTGCCGATTTCATTATTGGACAGGGGTAAAAAGGCACAATTTTGCTGTGATGTGCTAGATACCTAGGGTGGCTCTAGTTTCTCTTACTGGTGAATCCCAGAAGGCTGATATTGCGCGTATTATGCAATAAACACACACAGGGTCCCCTGGAATTTCAAGAAGCTGGCTGTATACCACCTGAGTATAGGCCACCTCCATCCTATTACAGTGGTACCTCAGTTTACAAACACAATTGGTTCCAGAAGTCTGTACTTAACCTGAAGCGTACCTAACCTGAAGCGAACTTTCCCATCGAAAGTAATGGAAAGTGGATTAATCCGTTCCAGACGGTCTGTGGAGTACTTAAACTGAAGCGTACTTAACCTGAAGTGAACTTTCCCATTGAAAGTAATGGAAAGTGGATTAATCTGTTCCAGACGGGTCCGCAGAGTACTCAGCCTGAAGCGTATGAGTGTAATTGGTTCCGGAAGTTCTTACTAAACCTGAAGTGTACTAAACCTGAAGTGAACTTTCCCACTGAAAGTAATGGAAAGTGGATTAGTCCGTTCCAGACGGGTCCGCGGAGTACTTAAACTAAAAATACTCAAACTGAGGCATACTTAAACCGAGGTATGACTGTAATCTTTAGAGTGCCACAGGGCTCGGTGTGTGTGTGTGTGTGTGTGTGTGTGTGTGTGTGTGTGTTCTATCAGTCTCCTGCCCTTTGCTTCGGGCCAATATTTAAGAGGTTCAAAAGTAGAAAAAGGATTCATTGCACTCAGAACTCTGTATGTTTTAATTGAGCACGCTTCTGAGATTGATCACACTGGGGATGTTGCTTTTTCTTTTATTGTAACTTGTACATCACCTTGACATGAGAGTGTGGAAGGCGATAAACTTAATTAATGAATATTAATAACCATCCTCCTCAACACCTCTCTTAGCTGATCCACTCTTGCTTGATGAAGCCAAAGCTGCAATCCATTCTGAAACTGATATATTATACGGTACAGTATTGCATAATCCACTTTAGACATATCATTCAATCAAAAGGCAGATAACAAACAAACAAACAAGACGGGAAAATAAATTGTCAGCAGCCGGGCTGTTTCCATGTACCATTTCCTCAAGGCTGCTGAGGGTTCTGGGGACACACACTCACTTCATGTAGAGGCCTGGCTATAATAGTAATAGTAATAGTAATAATAATAATTAATAATTAATAATAATAATTTACTTATACCCCGTCCATCTGGCTGGGTGTCTCCAACCACTCTGGGCGGCTCCCAACAGAATATTAAAAACAGGATAAAACACCAAACATTAAAAACTTCCCTAAACAGGGCTGCCTTCAGATGTCTTCTAAAAGTCCTTGACATCTGATGGGAGGGCGTTCCACCACCGAGAAGGCCCTCTGCTTGGTTCCCTGTAACCTTACTTCTTGCAGTGAGGGAACCACCAGAAGGCCCTCGGAGCTGGACCTCAGTGTTTGGGCTGAATGATGGGGGTGGAGATGTTCCTTCAGCTAAAGCAACATACTGCTTTCGACATGGACTAGCTTCCAACAAAAACAATTCAACCTACAGTATATACATTGTAATGGGGCGAGTGTGGAGCCTCAGTAAGTGAGGAAGGGCCATAGCTCAGTGGCAGAGCCTTGCATGTAAGCCCCAGGTTCAAGCCCTGGTATCTCCAGGGATGGCTTGGGAATATCCTCCATCAGAAACCCTGGAGAGCTAGATGGACCTTTGGTGCACCCTATACCTTCCAAACATGTCCAAAATACATTCTTTCCCTCAGAAAATGGTGGGTACTGTAGTTTGTCAAGGGCTGCTGGGAATTGTACCTCAGTGGGGGATAAAACTACAGGGCCTGGAATTCTTTGAAAGGGGAAAATGTGCTTCAGGTTTGCTTTAATAGCATGTATACAGCCTTGTGTATAATGTATAAACAGATATGTTGACTTCCTGTATCCCTTTATCAACCTTGCCCTGCCTCTCTTCTCACACAGGAATACTTCTGCTTTGTCCAGCTGAAACTGGCACAACCACCAGAGTTGGCACTGCTTCACCAAAGCAGCCTATACTTTATTAAAGTGTGTGCATTTCTGAAACAGATGAAGGATGAGTTTTCTCCAGCTGCAAATCCACCCAGGATCCTTTCCTCAGCAGCTCCTCAAAGGCAGAGGAAAGGGAAGCACTCTGTGCATGCTCAGAGACTAAAAAAACCTTCTTATTTCACATATTCAAGGAATGACGTCCCTGGTCCTTAAAATTGGAGAAAGAAATGGCACCGACAGCTTTATATAGATTTGTAGACAGGCGTTGGCTGGAACTGCTGTAAGAATGAATCGCTTCCAAAGAGGAGAGAGAACAAGGCCGGGATTGAGAGGAGAGTTGAGCAGCACTTTGGAGGTTTTCCTGCGGTTCCTCGACGCACAAGCGGCCTTTGAGCAGCAGCTCCTGCCCTCCGCGCGCCCTCGCCTTGCCATAGGTGCGCTTGGGGCTGGGCGCAGCGAGGCCTCTCCCGACCGCCCCGTCGGCTCTGGGGAGAGATACAACCGCAAGACCCGCCTCTTGGGGAACTGACAGGCCTCGCCCCTTGGCTGTGCAAACGCAGCGCTCGTGCCATAAAACAGGGAAGCTGCAGCGCCGGCTTTGCAAACTCCGTCCGGCTGCGTAATTGCAAAGTGGGTTTAAAGCTCGTGCGCTTTTACGCTCAACTTTGCGCCACTTCGGGAAGGATTTCGCTGGTTGACATCGGGGCAGGAGGAGCATCGATGGCGCCCCCGGAGCTGTACCACAAAGAGTTCGCCAGTGCGGGCCAGCGGGCTGGGCTGCAGATCTGGCGGATCGAGAAACTGGATCTGGTGCCGGTGCCCGAACCGTTGCACGGCAACTTCTACGTGGGCGACGCCTACTTGGTGCTGCACACGGTCAAGAGGAGCAACGCCACCTTCTACAATCTGCACTACTGGCTAGGTACGGGACAGCGGGGGTGGATGCAGGGCAGAAGCGAGGGAGCAAAATCAGCCAGCTCCTGGTCTAGCGGCACCTGCTTCTAGGCTTTAAGGGGCCACATGATGCGCTTTTGTTTTTGGCTGCTTCCCCCGCCGGTCTGGAAGTTTTTGTGGATGAGCCAATCTCTTCTACTCAAGAGAGTTTGACACGCTCAGCAGGAAGGTGCTTTTTCCAAATCTCTGTTTTCTCACGCTTTGCTCAAGGGAGCTTGGGAAAGCGGCTCCTGGTCGAAATGCGAGGTGTTCCCATTTTATCCTCCCAACAACCCTGTCAGGTAGGTTAGGATGTGAGACAGTGGCTGGCCCAAGGTGAACTTCACAAGCTTCAAATCCCAAGTGGTGATTTGAATCCTGATTCTCCCAGGCCCTAGTCTGGCGCTCTAACCATTACACCATACTGTCTCTCCTTCTGTGTTGGCTCCTGATACCCCCTCTTCCTCGTTGCTGCTACACATTATTAGGAAGCTGCTTGGTATCATTGGTGCAACTTGCTCAGTTATACACTGACAGGCATCCACTGCCCAGGGTTTCAGGCAGGAATCTTTACCAGCTTTTACCTGGGGATGCTGAGTTTTGAAACTGAGCACCTTCATGTGCAAAGCAGATGCAACACAGTGTCCTGTCAATCGCCTGAGTTTGCTGTCAAAATGTTTTGGCAGTATTACCCAGCTGGTGCCATAATGTTTCTGCAGAATTCTGTTTCTCCTTCGGGGCACAGATTATAGGATTTAAAGTGCTGGCGGGGAGATGTGTGTGTGTCATCTTTGGTGTTGCAAGGCTGGTTCCAGAAGATGAGTTGCAAAGGAGCTCAGCACCCGAGCTGTTTTGTAAGCAGCAGATATCTGTTGTAGGTGCTACAAAGAGGAATCTTATGGCACCATTCAGTCTAGATTGTGAACTCTCCGCAGGCAGGGACCTGCCCTCTTGTGCCCTTTAAAGCTCTGCACACACATGTGGCTTTGTAGAAAGAATGATATTATCAACATATTTATTGTGGGTTCCCACAATGTGGCTAAATCCGGTGCCTTCCAAGGTGACATGTGCCAGAAAGGAGGAACCAGATTTGCCTCCTACCTACAATAAATGCAAAAGAGAAGCTCTTGTTACAATGAATCTTCAAGGTGACATAAGAGTTTGTTTCTTTGCAGATACCAGGAACTTGCAGGTAATGTTAATCTTGGTCTTAGGGTCCAACCCTTTTAGTGTCACCTTTTCCTTGCTTTGGTCCTGCTCCATATTTAAAAAAACAGTTATGAATTAATATTTTATAATAATTGTAAAAAGTATTCCTGAGCATGTACACAGCAAATGCCTTAAGTCCCTGCATATCTGGAACTGAGGTTCAAGGCTTCCTTCCAGGAGAGATGGCAGGGCTCCCATACTGTCCTGAATGATGTTGCCTCTCTTTTTAGAAATAGTTTTTTAAAATAATAATAATGTTTCTATCCCACTTTTCCCCCAAGGTGTTCAGGGTGGCATACATGTTTCTCCCTCTTTATCCTCACAACAACCCTATAAAGTCGGTTAGATTGAGAGAGAATGACTGGCCCAAATAACCTAGTGAGCTTCATGGCTAAGTAGGGGTTGGAATTTGATTTAATGTTTGTACACTGTTTTTCCAACTGCAATATTGAGCTCAAAGCAGCTCACAATCATAACAAAGCACTAAAAATTAGTGGACAACATTTCCATCAAGATCATCGCATCAGAAATCGCAATAGCATATAAGTAATGCAAAAGCAAACGATGAAAGCAGAGCAATTGAAAGCAGAAAACAAAATAAACATTTATTTATTACATCGATAGTCACCTTTCCTCCAAAGAGCTCTTTTCTAGATCAGCTCATTTCACAGTGCCAGGTGAATGTTGCAAGGAGTAATGTGCGCATAAAATGTGGTAAACTCGTTTTTCTGCAGAAAGAACCAGAGGCTACTGGCAAGTCGAGGGAGTTGGCAGTTTTGCTAATGAATTTTGCCACCCGCGGTGCTGTGTTGCCTTGTGTTTAAGTATCTCCTGTGGTTTGCAGAAGAGGTTGTGTGCAGGGCCGATATGGGTGGGGGGAGGGTAGAAGGAGGGCCCTTTGGCCTGGGTCTCAAGCTCAAATGTTGGGCCCCTCAGATTTAGACTCTTGGCGATTTTGGAGGCATTTGATAAGTTCCACAGCTTGTGCTTATGCACATTGGACCAAAATGCAACACACTTTGTCAGCTCAGAGCTGCGTAGTGAATCAACGAAGAGATGTGGTTTGGTGAAAGGCATTTTTGGGGTTAGCTGATAATAGGTTTTGTCACATTAAAGAATCATAGAATTGTAGAATTTGAAGGGACCCCGGGGGTCATCTAGTCCAAACCCTTGCAATGCAGGAGTCTCAACCAAAGCATCCTTGACAGATGGCCATCCAACCTGAGTTTAAAATGTTCATCCATATTAATTTAAAAATATTTCCTTTCTGATGGCACAAGATTGGACTGTGATGTACATGCCGTCTCAGATATGCAGATTATATAAGCAAACCGTTCATTATTTTTTTGGCAGGGGTGCCTTATTTTGTTTACGTGTATCATCATCATCATCATCATCATATTATTATTATTATTATTATTATTATTATTATTATTATTATTATTATCATGGCTAGGGGCCTAAAATGCTGAAAGGGGCCAGTGCCTCCCAGGAGAAGATCTGGCAGTGTGTAAATCTTTTTCTGCTTGGTTTTGTGCTCAACTCGTATATCTCTTGATGAAAACTCTCTATCTACATCTGCCAATTTCCATTTTGACCTGAGGTTTCATACACACACACACACACACACACACACACACACACACACACGGCTTTTGTTTGGTACACAAAACAAAATTCTGGACCTGAAGATACCTTCTTTGGCTGCATGTGATGGGAGATTATTAAAGGTTATATTTTGAAGTTGTGAATTACCAGTACTTCAGAAGTACAGATTCTGAAGAGCATCAAATGGGGCTCTGATTTGGATTAGAGTGGACACAGCCATGTGGGAATGGAGACATCAAGAGTGTTACGTAGCATTCAGTTCAGTAGGACCCCAACTAGATAGAGTTCAACTTGATCTCAGCCATGAAACTCAGAAGGCGACCATGGACCTGTCACTAGGCCTCAGCTTAACCTATCTCACAGGGCTCCTGTGACAAGAGGGTGAGGAAAATCAAGTAGAGCACCATTAGCTCCTTGGAAGGAAAGCGGGATATAAATGTAATAAATAAATAGACATAAGTCAAAACTGCACTCTTTGGAACCTGGTCAATGTATGTGGAGGACATCATGTGGAGGACATCATCCTTAGGAGGAACTCATGGCATCTAAAATAATTTAACTGTACTGTATTGTACAGGCAGGCATTTAATCTGTAATAGTTTGCCCTTCTTTGCTATTTTGCTCCTCTAAATATTCTTATTTTAGGAAAAATACTTTAAACCACTGAGCCTAGGGCTTGCTGATCAGAAGGTCGGTGGTTCGAATCCCTGTGACGGGGTGAGCTCCCGTTGTTTGGTCCCAGCTCCTGCCAACCTAGCAGTTCGAAAGCACGTCAAAATGCAAGTAAATAGGAACCGCTACAGTGGGAAGGTAAACGGCGTTTCCGTGTGCTGCTCTGATTTGCCAGAAGCGGCTTTGCCATGCTGGCCACATGACCTGGAAGCTATACGCCGGCTCCCTTGGCCAATAATGCAAGATGAGCGCACAACCCCAGAGTCGGTCACGACTGGACCTAATGGTCAGGGGTCCATTTACCTTTATTGTACAGGCAGGCATTTAATCTGTAAAAGTTTGCCCTTCTTTGTTATTTTGCTCCTCTAAATATTCTTATTTTAGGAAAAATACTTTAGGAAATCGAGAATATTATTAAGAACATTTCTGTCTGGTTCTAGGAAAAGAGTGCAGTCAGGATGAAAGTACCGCAGCAGCTATCTTTACGGTTCAGATGGATGATTATCTTGGAGGAAAGCCTGTTCAGCATCGGGAAATCCAGGGATATGAGTCTACGCAATTCGTTGGATATTTCAAAGGCGGCATAAAGTATAAGGTACGTAATAGTGTGATTGTGTGATGTTTCTACAATAATTGGAACCTTTGAAAAGGGAACTAAAAGAAAGTTACAAGTGTTAAAGCAGAGCTTGAAGCAAACAATAGTCTCTAAGTGGTTTACAAAGATACGATACAAAAAAAAATCAAAATCAATTAAGACTGTAAAATCACACATCAATTAAAATGCATGCTGGAATAATTCTTTTAAAAAGTCTTCAATAAGTGCTGGAAGTTCAATAGGGCAGCCCCACGTAGAGTTCATTGCAATAATCAAGTCTATGTCCCACCAGTCGGGGGACAACTTCAATCCTAAGAAAAGGTGAACAACTTTGGTTGGACCAACAAGTTTGGACACCACTAAGGTTACCTAACCATCCCTGTCCAAAAATGGCTGCTGTTGATGATGTATCAGCTATAGCTGGTAAAAGGCACTGAGGCCACCTGATCTTTCAGTGACAAAGATGGATCCAGGTACAGCCTCAAACGTCAAACTTGTCCTTTCCAAGGAAGTGCAAGAAGTACTACACTTGGGGGGGGGGGAAATGAAAGGCACAAATACAGGATGGGTGACACCTGGCTTGAGAGCAGTACATGTGAAAAGGATCTAGGAGTCATGGTAGACCACAAACTTGACATGAGTCAACAGTGTGATGCAGTAGCTAAAAAAGTCAATGCAATTCTGGGCTGCATCAATAGGAGTAAAGCACCTAGATCTAGGGTAGTAATAGTACCACTGTATTCTGCTCTGGTCAGACCTCACGTGGAGTATTGTGTCCAGTTCTGGGCACCACAGTTCAAGAAGGATACTGACAAGCTGGAACGTGTCCAGAGGAGGGCAACCAAAATGGTCAAAGGCCTGGAAACGATGCCTTATGAGGAACGGCTTAGGGAGCTGGATATGTTTAGCCTGGAGAAGAGAAGGTTAAGGGGTGATATGACAGCCATGTTCAAATATATAAAAGGATGTCATATAGAGGAGGGAGAAAGGTTGTTTTCTGCTGCTCCAGAGAAGCGGATACGGAGCAATGGATTCAAACTACAAGAAAGAAGATTCCACCTAAACGTTAGGAAGAACTTCCTGACAGTAAGAGCTGTTCAGCAGTGGAATTTGCTGCCAAGGAGTGTGGTGGAGTCTCCTCTTTTGGAGGTCTTTAAGCGGAGGCTTGACAGGCATATGTCAAGAATGCTTTGATGGTGTTTCCTGCTTGGCAGGAAGTTGGACTGGATGGCCCTTGTGGTCTCTTCCAACTCTACGATTCTATTCTATGATTCTAAGCCCACCCAGAAGAAGCAACTGGTCTATCTCCCTGGCCATCTTCTCAGGTTTCAAACTGTTTTCTGTGTTAGTGCAAAACTGGTTTGGTGTGATGTATGATCTGCTTCTGTATATGTGTACTAGGTCCTTATATACTCCATCACAGAAACCAACTAACCCTAATGTGCTTCACTTTATTTAGGCAGGTGGTGTTGCCTCGGGCTTTAATCACGTCATCACCAATGACCTCAGCGCACGAAGACTTCTGCATATCAAAGGCCGGAGAGTGATTAGAGCCACAGAAGTTCCCCTTAGCTGGGACAGTTTCAACAAAGGAGACTGCTTCATTGTTGATCTTGGAACGGTAAGTGGTCAAGGAATGAAGTTTTCCAAAGCAACAAAATCTCCTACAAAAACTGCCATATGATTAAGTCTGAGCCCCAAACCAAGATCTTCTCTATACATTACAAACACTTCCTCTGTGATATTAGACTCAAAATAACTTCTGTCACAAGCACTGGTTCGCTGCTTACCACATCCTTTGAAGCATTTAAGCAGATAAAAGACCAACAGGAAATAATATTTGCTAGAATTTGTAATGCTCTAAAATAGCCCCAGGGACCCAGGTGGTGCTGTGGGTTAAACCACAGAGTCTAGGGCTTGCTGATCAGAAGGTCAGCGGTTCGAATCCCTGCAATGGGGTGAGCTCCTGTTGCTCGGTCCCAACTCCTGCCCACCTAGCAGTTTGAAAGCACATCAAAGTGCAAGTAGATAAATAGGGACCGCTCCAGCGGGAAGGTAAACGGCGTTTCCGTGCGCTGCTCTGGTTCGCCAGAAGCGGCTTTGTCATGCTGGCCACATGACCCGGAAGCTGTCTGCGGACAAACGCTGGCTCCCTCGGCCTATAGAGCGAGATGAGCGCCACAACCCCAGAGTCGGACACGACTGGACCTGATGGTCAGGGGCCCCTTTACCTTTACCTTTAAAATAGCCCCAACAAAGCTTGGTTAAAAAGGAATACCTTCATCTTAATGGAGTTCTGATTCAAAGACAGAAACAACCATATGTGAGATGTATTGGAAAAACCCAGGATTTCTCAGGATTGGAATCAGATTTGCTATTTCCCTTCATCTTGTTTACTCCCCTTGTGTGGTCAAAAGATTAAATTTTACTTAGGGCAGTGGCATGAGACCTGGTCCATAGCTGCCAAGTTTTCCCTTTTCTCGCGAGGAAGCCTATTCAGCATAAGGGAAAATCCCTTTTAAAAAGGGATAACTTGGCAGCTATGACCTGGTCAAGGATGTAGTATTCATTATCAGGTGGTCAATAGGGACTCAGGCTGAATGTTCATGATTTAACATTGCAAAGAACTGAGAATTAGCAGCCCATTGTGAAAGGTTGGAGAGAACACAGAAGGAAGATGCTGTGAGCTAAAAACAGGGGTGTGGAAACCTATGGCTTTCCTGTTGTTGAAGAACTCCAAATCCCATCATCTCTAACCATGTTGGCTGGGGCTGATGGAAGTGGGAGTACAGTAATATTTGGAGGGCCACAGATCCCCCACCCCCAATCTAGAGTTTTGAAGGAAAAACTTGCTTTTTTCTGAATAAGAATATTGTAGAATAAACATATTTATGTCCATAATTACAGTTGGGTCACTTCAGAATGTTGCTTTTGTGTGTGTTGAAAGGTCATTCAGCTCTGTTGTACTGCTGTCCTGAGGAATGTTGGGATCGCCGTGATACAATTTATTAGACAGAGTGGCAGATTATTTTGAGGGTGTGGTGAGGAAACACACGACAGCCTTCAAATCTTGTTGATTTACTTTTGTAACCAGATCAGGTCTATGGATTGCAAACACAGCTTCCATGGAGCCTTGGTGTTTGTCCATGCAGTATATTTTCATATGTTATTTGCATATATATATATATGTATGTATTTTTAAATGCTTTGAGCTATGTTTTCTGTTTCTTGACTAAGCCAAGAGATGCTGAGATTTTTTCATTTCATATCCCTACGTGGTTGTGCATCTGTTTGGCATTTACTGTACGTGAAACAAGAACTGGAAATTCAGGTGCCTTACTAAACAATTAACCTGATTAATTTGGCAAAGCCTTCCATAGCAAATGCACACTAGCGTTGCTAAATGAGAATATTCTGCTACGTTCGCATAACCGTTTGTACTGGCCACCAATAAACATTGCACAACTAAGATAATGAAAATGCAGAATACTTTGTAAAATCAGCAATGAGATGCTATTAGCTGCAGCTGAAAGAACATTTCTCTAGAAGGCAATATGTGCTTTGAAACAATTTGGACCAGCAATAAAATGCTGCAGAGTAAAAGTGCTTCCTGTCAGGGTTCCAGCCAGCTCTTCCAGGAAACTCCATTTTACCCTCCTCAAATTTTCCATTTGTCCACCAGCAGTGAATCTGCAATCTGTCAGTTTGCATTGGGTCTTCCCCAGTTTAGAGTTTTAAAAATAACCTTTTTTGTATTTCTCGAGGTCTCCTCAACCCTACTCACACTTCCCTCTTGTGCGTGGGTGATTCCATTTTGGCTACATAAGAATCCACACATACAGCATGAGTTCACTGTTAATGTACAGAATTGTGCAATGAACAGGGCCGCCCTTCCCATTGGGCTGACTGGCGCGGATGCATGCAAATGAGGTGCCGCGGAGCATTGTGGGACAGCACTGTCTGTGCTCGCTGTGACTTGAAGGAGTATGGGTGGAAGGTAGCCCAGGCCCAGGTCCAGGTTTCCTTCTACGGAGGCAGCTTCACTGCTGTTGCTGCTGCTGTCTCGCTTCAGCCGAGCAGGCGGAGACAGAGCACAGCTGACAGCTTCCCTGCCTGTTGTGCCATGCCCTCCGGCTGCCCTCTGCGCCTGGCCCTGCCCAGTGGAGTGCGAGGGGCGCTGGAGGGATCATTGCACCACGGCGCCCGGTACACTTAAGACGGCCCTGGCAATGAAGACTTTGAAACATCCCAATTACTGTTTCTTCTTTTTGTTTTCTTAATGTCCACATGTCCTTTTATTTAGTTTATGTGTGTGTGAGGAAAAAAAAGAGGTTTTCATTATCAGTTCAGAGGTTGTGCTGGGGACACCTGTTTGTCTGTCTAAATATTGTTCTGGGATGCCTTTCAACACTCAAAAATGATGTTAATAGGCTGATTAGATCTCTCACTTGACTGCATTGCCACTACCTCATTTCCAGGCCAGTAAGGATTCCTTACTGTGAGAATGATGATACACATAAACACAAGGGTTAAACAGATCATGTAATTGGGAACAAGCATCCAGACCACAAAATGAAAAAAGGATAAAATTCAATTTTATTAAATGATAAAGCAAGGCCCCAGTACAATAAATCTGCCACAAGGCTGCAACCACAGCAGGGGATAAAAACGGCTGAATAACGACTGAACGCCCTCCCATCAATTGTCAGGGAGATAAAGAATTACACAACTTTTAGGAAACATCTGAAGTCAGCCCTGTTAAGGGAAGTTTTTAATGTCTGACATTTTATTATTTTTTATATCTTGCTGGAAGCCACCCAGAGTGGCTGAGGAAACCCAGCCAGATGGGCAGGTTATAAACAATAAAATTATTATTATTATTATTATTATTATTATTATTATTATTATTTGAAAGGAAGATGACAAATGTCACAGGAAAAAACTGTACTTTTTCTGGTCAGCCCAGGGCAAGGCTTCACTGATGGAACAAACAGAATGTTCTAGAATTGACCAGTCTGGAAATCTTGTCTTAACACGGCTAGGAGCAACTCTCACTTGATTCTCATTTGTCTGTGCCCACTTTTGTACAACCCCTTTTCAAGGTACAACACAGCTCCCCGCTCCTTCCTGAAAACGATTTAATGACATATTTCATCAGCATGCTGCTGGTAGGTTATGTGGTACAGGCGACAGCCATTTTGTGTGCATCCAGTTGACATGCGACTGCCGACACGTGGGTCCTTTTCGACCTGGAAGAGGGCAGAACAGGGGGCAGAATGGGGGTGAGGAGAGCTGATGCTTGCTCCGCTGATGCATATGGGGGCCCAATAATGGAACCCCCATGCAGAATGGCCGCCACCTGTTTTTGCAGAATAGAAGACACATGTATAAATGTCATTGGAAATGTTTGGAAGTGGGAGTCTCCCTAAAATATGGAACCAAAACCAGGATGTACATTTCAATTACCATTCAAAGTGAACATGGATCTTGATTGTTTCTTTAGAAGGATTGATAGATCGCTTAAATATAAAACCCTCAATGGGGTACATAATAAAATTATTGATGGGATGCAGCCAAATTAAGCAAAACTATTTTTTTAAAAAAGTATAGACAAGGTATCAATAGAACACAAATAAAATCAGCAAAGCTTTAAAGAAAACCTTAGGTTTTCAGTGGTGATCAGTGGTGCTTGTGAACAAATGCATGTGCACACTCAGCCTAAGTAGAACAAGCAGGTGGTAGTTTATTTATTGGCAAAGCACTGAATTTCAGCATCTCCCAAGTTGCACAACATATATACCATATTTTCTGGCGTATAAGATGACTGGGCATATAAGACGACCCCCAACTTTTCCAGCTAAAATTTAGAGTTTGGGATATACTCGCCGTATAAGACTACCCCTCTTCCTACGATCGCCCATGGGCCGGACATGCCCGCACTGCCCATATCCAAAATGTCCGCAGCACCAGAAATCGCTTCTGCGCATGTCTGGAAGCTGAAAATCGCATCTGGACATGCGCAGGAGTGATTTCTGGCGGCACGCTGCCCATTTCCAAAATGTCCGCAGCTCCAGAAATCGCTTCTGCAGCTGCATATAAGACGACCTGGTGTATAAGACGACCCCCAACTTTTGAGAAGATTTTCCTGGGTTAAAAAGTAGTCTTATACACAGGAAAATACAGTACATGCCTCCTGCTATGTAACTAGCTAGGCATCTACTCCCCTCCAAGCTTGTGCCCTGAACTGGACCACTGATGCAACAGCATGACCACACCTCTTCCCAAACTCAAATTCCTTTGCCTGAAGCGGCTCATGCAAGTAGCCTGCATCTTCCGCCTTTGCACCTGGCGCATAGGGGCCCTCCTTGGCCTTGGAGACATTGGACTGAGGAGATCCTAATGGCTCAACTCTCTCAGGGACCGGCTCTTTCTCCTCTTCCTGCCCTCCCTGCAACTCTTCCCCTATCTCCGACAGCCCTGAGTTTCCTTCTTCCCCAAGCCCTGACTCCTGCCTTGTGCACAAATCACTGGCCCCATGACCCTCCATCCCTCTTGCCTCCTCACCCCCCCCTCAGAGTCCTGCCTGTCTCTGATAACAACAGCAGTCCTCACCTCTTTCAGCTGAGCTGCATGTTTATGTGCCCAACGCCTGATGATGAAGGATGTGGCTTGGCGAAAACCGACTTGTCGGTCAAATAGGGAGGTCATTTGAATTAGATGTTGCTGCCTAGCAATCTGGAATGTTTATCTACTCTTGCTTTTCTGAAAGTTTAGAAGCCTTTCACAGCTGGCTTTCAGATACTCGGCTTTTATTAAAATTGTAAAGAGTTGTGTCAGACCTCACCAAATGGGACCCATTCACAGCAGGCAGGGGAATTAATAGCTGTCTTGACTTCAGGCACATGCCAAGTGCTTTTACAGTGGTACCTCGGGTTAAGAATGCCATTCGTTCTGGAGGTCCGTTCTTAACCTGAAACTGTTCTTAACCTGAGACACCACTTTAGCTAATGGGGCCTCCCGCTGCCGCTGAGCAATTTCTGTTCTCATCCTGAAGCAAAGTTCTTAACCCGAGGTACTATTTCTGGGTTAGCTGAGTCTGTAACCTGAAGCGTCTGTAACCCAATGTACCACTGTAGTAGCATTTTTGGAATACGAATCAGAATTCAGAATTGTGAATAGTGAAGCTGTTTGGTTTAGAAAGTGGGCGAGGACTTAGTTTCATTTAGTACTCCTTTCACTGGTAAGTAGAAAACGCTGTATTCTTGGGTATGTGCTCAGAATGGATTCATTATATGCCAAAAGGCCTGTGGACTGAGGAACAAGATGTTTATTATTGGAGATAAATTTTAGGCAAAGCACATAAACTAGGACCTGTTGAGTCATCTTATTCCACCTTTCTGTTTTTCTACTTTTAGGCTACCAAAATCTGTTCATTCCATGTGATTCTGTTGTCAAATTATTTGCAGCTTGTCTTTGAATTAAAGCTTCTGCTTCCATACAAGCTTATTTGGATGAGTTTGCGGGATTTATTTATTCAGCCAGCTTGTTAGTTGTCCTTTAGCATAATCTCCCAGGGCGGTGAACAATTAAAAGAATGAAATGAAACAATCAAAATGCAGCAATCAAAGCCACAGTGACAGCAATTAAGAAGAGCCAGCTGTGAACTGTGAAACAATAATTAAGAAAACAGAAACGAATGGCTAAACGAATGACTGGGATGCCAGGGCAAATCAAAGAAGCCTTCATCTTTGGCAGCAAAGGGATCCCCAGGCAGGGCTGCCATCAAGGGCTACCATGAGTTGCCTTCACACCAAATACTTACAAAGCACTGTGTTGCCACTTTAAGCAGTCTTTGCTTCCCCCAAGAATTCTGGGAGCTGTAATTCATTAAGGGTTCCGAAAGCTTTTAGGAGACGCCTATTCTCCACATGGAGCTACAATTCCCAGATTGGTTCCAAAGTCAACCCCTCTTCATAAGGAACTCTGAGAACCTATAGCAACCAGCATATAGTGTCAAATAACCATTCATGCCAATCCTTAACACAGTGATGGGCAACCTTTTGAGCTTGGTGTGTCAAAATTTGCCAAAAAATCGAGCATAACTCAGGTGGTGTGTCACTTCGAGGAAAAAACCCATAATTTCACGATATTTATAGTTTAAATAACAAAAATGTATAATTGTAATATATAACTGTATTTAATAAACTAAAAACTAATTATTTAACCAAACCAAACCAAACCCCCCTTCTTTATCACAAATGCCCAGAATTGTTGAGCTTTTTGGGGGAGCTGCTGACCAAAGTTTTGGAGGTTTTTTTGGGATGTGCAAAAGTTGCTTTGCTTTTTTGGGGGGATGCCCCAAAGCTGCTGTGCTTTTTTGGGGGGGGGGGAAGAGAACAGAAATAAATGACGAATAATACCTTCACTGGAACTAACACGCAGCACTGACGTAGTCTGCCAAAGCGCCAAAAAACCCAGCACAGAACAGGTTAAAAAATGAACGCTGTTACACCCTATCACAGTCTGCCGAAGCGCCAGAAAAAACAGCACAGAAAGGGTTAAAAAACCAATCTCTGGCTACCAGCAGCAACAACAACAAAAGATCCTGGTTTTAACAGCGGAGACAAGCTGTAGCGGAGACAAGCTCTAGTGGAGACAAGCTGTAGGAGGAGCGGGAGAACAAATGGGGGGGGGAACCAACAACAGTGCGAATGGGCTGATGGGGCGCATGTCAGCAGCGAGGGCTCTGCGTGTCATGTCCGACAAGCGTGTCATAGGTTCGCCATCACTGCCTTAACAGAAACAGTTATGAATCATTCTTCCATGTAGATGCAACTGATCTGTATACTAATCTGTAGACACAGATGCAGCTTTGTGATGCCACAATGAGTAAACCATGGTTTATTGTGTCAGGAATGAACTTAGGTAAGGCTTGTGCTTATTGCTCTCCCCTCTCATGGGTTATGGTGATAGCTTGTTTCAATAAACTGTAGTTAAGATCAACCACAGATTAGGATGTTGACATGATCCTAAACTCCTCACAGCCATCCTAGAAAAACAGAGGAACAAAGTGGGGAGCAGGTAAGCTCTAGGCTTGCCTTAGACTTGTTCCCGTAACAATAAACCAAAACTTACTTAACATCCAAGTGCAGTCAGTATTAACAAATATCTGCAGCTGTGTTCCAACGGAGAATTTGGAATTGTAATGACTGGAATGTTGCAAGCTATCCATGTGAAGCTTTCCCCTGAATAATTCTGCTGACTGATGAAATCTGTTGTTGCG
Organism: Zootoca vivipara; assembly: GCF_963506605.1. Lineage (NCBI taxonomy): Eukaryota > Metazoa > Chordata > Lepidosauria > Squamata > Lacertidae > Zootoca > Zootoca vivipara. Next base: position 28,516,429 of record NC_083287.1, on the reverse strand, counting down.
TTTTAGGAGATCTACCAGTGGTGTGGCTCCACGTGCAATAAATTTGAGCGCCTGAAAGCTACTCAGGTTGCTGTGGGCATTCGGGACAATGAACGGAATGGAAGAGCTCAGTTGATTGCTGTGGATGAAGGAAGTGAGCCCAAAGAACTCCTAAAGGTATTGTATATGGCTGGGGAGGCCCAGCCAGATGGGCGGGGTATAAATAATAAATTATTATTATTATTATTATTATTATTATTATTATTATTATTTATTATTTTCACTTGGTGGCAAAAAAACCCGCTCCATTAGCTGCGTTGTTTATCTGGCCAGTCCAGCAGACACCCTGCCTCACGGCTATAGCTCGAGATACCATGAAGTAGACAGAACGGGCCCCGCCTATTGCATACATGGGGAACCAGTGTTCAGTGATGGACCACATTCGCTGCCAGCTAAAGATCCCAGGTTCATTCTCTGGCATCTCCAGGAAAGAGCCTGAAACCTTGGAGTGCCATTGCCAGCAAACATAGCAGCTCACCACTTGTGGCCTGGACACAGGTCACATTATGAACTATTAGCCTAGATGGTAATAAATGGTTAATGAATGGTATTTTTAAGTTGCATTCTCCCTCGGTTTCTAATGGCAAATAAGTTAGCAATTAAGTACAGTAGTGCTAGAACCCTTCTTAATTATTTTTTGGAGTCGGTAGGCTTCACAGCTGTTTGGAACGTTAATATTGGTTTGGGTTAGAGTTCCTCTCACATCCGCATGGGGAAGCCAATGGAGTGTGCATGAGAGCACCGTTGCTGATATTTGCGTCTCTGCTTTGTCGTGCCGATTGTGGCTTGAGCAACCGAGTATGACAGATGTTGTGCCTCGAGGCATGTTGGCCATGCATGATTCATCGATGCCTGGGCTGGTGAGGGGGAGGAAGAAGGCCATAGTTGAGCACTGCCTGTAATTTTTGCTGAACAAAGAAAGGCCCGTTGCCATTTTTGAAGCCTTTTGAATTCTTTTAGCTCTGCTTCCTACCATTTAACTGGTGCCGGTGCTAAAACAACGTGGCAGAGGAGCAGCGCATCATGAGAGCCTTGCTGGATCTAGCCCAACGTTCTGTTCTCGCAGTAGCCAACCAGATGCTTCTGGGAATCCTGCAAGCAGGACCTGGGTGCAGCAATGCTTGCTCCACTTGCAGTTCCTTGCAACAGGCATTCAGAGGCCTTTTACAGTTGAGGTAGTACAAGTTCCCTCTAGTGTGAATCAGGCTTTCCACATGAACAGCTGATGATATGAGGGCCTGGTTGATGTGGGAGGATTGGAGATCCTCTGCAGGAAGACATGGAAGGATGTGCTCTCTTCCACCGCCATGCTCTTCCAGCTCCGCCACTGCCTTAATATATTAGAATCATAGAATTGTCAAGTTGGAAGGGATCCTGAGGATCATCTAAGTCCAACTCTCTGTGATGCAGGACTGTGCAGCTGTCCCATACAGGGATTGAACCTACAACCTTGGCGTTATCAGCATCACGCTCTAACCAACTCAGTGGCATAGGAAGGGGTGTGTGGTGGGTGTGGTACGCCCCGGGTGTCATCACTGAGGGGGGTGACAGAATGGCAAAAATATGTGTTTTTAAAATATATTTTTAAAAATTAGGTTCACGACACTCCTTTAAAAAAAAAACCTCCTGCACCCACCGCACCCCTTCATATGGCACTGGTACCTAGGTGAGGTAAGGGGCACTGGGTGCCACACCATGGGGCCTGCAGCGTGCCTGAGCCACGCGTCACTCCTGAGCGGGAGGCGGTGGGCGGACTGCCTACAAGCTCCGCGCTGCTTTTTCAAGCAGCGTAGGGCTTGCGTCTGCCTGCCTCACCAACCCTGCAGCTGAGGGGGAGGCTGCGAAGAGGCTCCACGCAGCACGCCCTGCCTTGGCTTGCCCCGGCCCCATGGGCAGCTCACTTCACTCCTGGCTGCAGGACGCGCACGCTGCACCGGGCACCCAAGCAGCTCGCTACGCCACTGAACCAACTGAGCTATCCCAGGCTCCATTAGTTCATAGGTGGGGAACCTCAGGCCCATGGGCTTCATGCACCCCTCCATGCGTCTCTCTCTCTCTCTCTGACCCTTGACAACTCTCCTCAGGCCACACCCCAGTTCCCAACCACACATTTTCTCCCCAGGCCACACACCTTGCTTCACACCCTCCTCAAGGGCCTTTGCCCAGCTCTGATGTGAAACTGATGCCTGGTAATGACTCTTGCTTGCCTGGTTGCCGGATGTGTGGAAACTAGCCTATAAAAGCAAAGTCTGCATTCGTTGATCTGTCCACTTTGGGTCCCCACCACTGGCAAGTGTCCCCTGGAAGCCAACACAGCCCTCAGATTGCACAAGGTGCTCCTCACCCCTTCGGTACAGTCGCCGGAGGAATCTTCCAAGCTATTTACTAGCGTAGACTGGCAGAATTCCATCTAAGTTAGTACACTCCTTTTTACAGCTGCAAAGACCTTGAAGCTATGAACGTAGCATTGCATGAGTACAATCCGCTCTCAGTTTGTTTTTTAGGAGGTGGAATCTCTAGGACAGAATAAAAAAAAACTGGGGTGTTCCCTCTGCTCAGTGATTTCATATAAAGTTTTCATCTGTGTAAACCAGCCACGTGTTTAAAATATGGGGTGTTTTCCTCTGTCCTTTTCTTTGGAAAATGGTCTGTATCCTTTAAGCAGCTAAACAAAAAAACAACCCATGCTGGCATCCTTCCAAAATCAGTGGGAACTTCCTTATAGACTCCATTCAGCCATAAAGGTCAAACAGCACATTTCCCTAGTTAACTTCTAGATAAGATCACAGATCATTCAGGCAGATGGGCATGGAGTACTGTAACTAAAAAGGCACATGTCAATCATAAATGTATGACAGAATATGTCCACTTTTTCAAATTTTTTTGCACTGAAGTGCATGGATTTGAATTCATTTCATAGAGTCTCTGTGCTTCTTCATTTTTTTTATTTTTTATTTACAATAAACACCATTGGTCCTAAAATACTTGTAAGTTAGACTCCTGCTTCAGCGTTCTGAGAAATCATAAACTCTTCTCCTGACAAGGACAGATGTCCTCTGGACCTGCCTCTCATGCTTTTTGATTACATAGTGGCTGTCACAATGGGGATTTGGGCATTTCTTTGTTTAGCTTTTCAACATGATGGTAATTGAGCTAATCTCAAAGTAAACTTATTCTTCTCTATCCCATTCCCACATCTGTTGTGGGCTTCTGCTTATTGTATTGGGAAAGGTAAACTGAAACATATTTTTCAAACAAGTTGATTATTTGAGTAGGGAATATCCACTGGGCCAGGGTCCAGTAATTTCCATCTTTCATTGGTTGGGGACAGACATAATGTGCTCAAATGCTGCTTAGAAAGTTTTCACATGATATTTAGGCAAATTAAGATAAGCCAACAAGCAAATCACCTGTGTATAGTCACCTTCACCTTAATGTGCGTTGGGGCTTAAAACACACCCACACCCACACACACCCACACCCACTCACTCACTCACTACCTATAACCAGAATGAGACAGACAGTAGATCAGAAGAAATGAAAAGATAAACAGTTACCCAAGCCATTAAGAATCCTACCCCTTAGTTCTACTTCCTTGACCAATTTGAGCCTCAGTGACCAGATTCAGCCCCTGACATCTGCAAGAAGGTCTGGGAAAAACTCCATACCCTCCAACATTTCTCCGATGAAAATAGGGACATCCTGTTGTTGTTGTTGTTGTTGTTGTTGTTGTTGTTGTTGTTGTTGTTGTTATAGTTATATTATCATCATCCCTCCCTCTAACTGGGTTGCCCAAGCCACTCTGGATGGCTTCCAACATATATAAAAACATAATAAAACTTTCAACATAAAAAGAAACTTCCCTATATAGGGCTGCCTTCAGATGTATTCTAAAGGTTGTATACGGTAGTTGCTTATCTCCTTGGCCTCCAACATTTATCTGATGAAAATAGGGATGTCCTAAGGGAAAATGGGAGATTCCAGGATCAAATCAAAACCGGGATGGCTTCTGTAAATCTGGGACTGTCCTTGGAAAATAGGGACACTTGGAGGTCTGAGACTCACTGCCAGATAGCAAACACACCCTAGTGAGTTAGATGGACAGTGGTCCATGCAGCTTCCAGTGTTCCTGATCAGGGGTCTCTTGTGCCATGTCTTGTCTGATGCTCAGCTCAGTTGTTCTCGAACAGGACTTTATTTGGACATTTCTGTCCTGCCCTCCATCCTAACACCTCAGGACGGGACACAATTATTCATTCCTTGGCTCCCAGGATTCTGTCAGTGGTGAGATTGGAAACAACTTCTTGGGCTTTCATCTTCCCCCTTACAATGGTCATCTTCCTTCACACAATGGTAAAGAAGGTAACGAGAGCACTAGGAGGATCCAAGGTTCAAATAGATAGGATCCCAATTCACTTGCTGATTTCTGCTTACGGAGAGAGGATTCTGAGGCCAACTTCCAGTTTGGCCAGGAGTCAGTAAGTAATGAGCCTACCTTAAATTCCAAGTTCACATAGAGTGCAATTGTGCTAGTGCCCTAAATGTTCCCCTGGCACCTCTTTCCCAAATCCCAGGAAGCCTCTGCCCACCTTAGGGAGGGAGGTGCGATGCTCATGCTCACGACATCGGGACCTTGTGACATCACGCGTGCGACGTTCCCTCCCCCATCGTCCTTGCAAGCTGGCATCTCTGGCCCCAACTGTTCCCCTACGAAAAATTCCACTGCACGCCGCTGCTGAATGGGGATAGGTGAATAGTGTTGACAGCAGTTGTGGGGAATATGTGGCCCTCCAGATTTTGCAGAACTACAACTTCCATCATCCCTTGGCCATCAGCCACGCTCGCTAGGGCTGATGGGAGTTGTAGTCCAGCAACATCCTGAAGGCCAAAAGCAGGCTTCCTTGACCCCTGGGATCTTGGGAGTTGTAGGCCAAAAACATCTGGAGGGCCAAGGTTGAGGAAGCCTGGCCAAAACCTCTGTATGTAGGTTTTATTTTTTATATCTTATATTTTGGAAATGTACATCCAGGTTTTTTTCTTTAACTTTTTTTGGGGGGACCCAAGAGAGTGGGGCCCTAAGCTATAGCTTGTTTCATTTAATACGTAAATCCAGCACTGGGTGAGTCTCCTGATCCTTTGTTGCCAGATATCAAAACATTATGACCCTGCTTTTCAGTTTTCAAGGCAGCATCCAAATTAGTAAAACAACAGTCTGATTGCAACTATCGAAACTATAAAACAACAGAAAGTGTTAGTCAGAAGCCATAAGTGTGCTTCACCTTGGCCAGTTCTAAAGTCTCCATTCATGGGTGTAGTTGGTGCATCAGCCTAACTTGAGCAAAGGCAACCCTCATTTGATACCTGAGCTTCCAAAGTCACGGTCCTTGCTAAATAGTGTGAAATCCTCAAAATCCTCTTCCCAGCTGGCTCACTGTAGAATACACAGCTCTCTTCCCTAACGTAAACAACTGTGCATTTCTTTCTAGTTTGTGCAAGTAGTTCCAAGGAACTCGAAACCGCTTTACATTGTCCAATAATGAATTCAGTATTCAAGCACAAATAGGAAGCCTATTGTTTGGTGGCATAGCATGGCATAAATATTTGTTTTGATCAGGTGGTTAGCTAGAAAAGAATGACTTGCCAAAGCCTTGCTGTCAAGACATGGCACTCTTCAGGGAAAATTCTTGAAAATGGCACGGTTGTGACGAGGAGGATTAATCATTGCAGTGATTTGTGCCTGAGAATCTTCCCATGGCTGTGGCAGCTGCAGCTCTGAGGAAATCTTAATTAAATAGTGGTCATGGATATCATGAGCTGATATGACTATGATTTGGGCTAGTGCTTCTGCAAAGCTACCTTTTCCCAGGACTCATAATCAGCGAGCAAAAAAGAAAAAAAAGGTCATATCACGTTGAATTACAGTGGTGCCTCGCTTAACGAATGCCCTGCTTAACGAAATTTCCGCTTAACGAAAGGATTTTTCGAGCGGAGGTTGCCTCGCTAGATGAATTCGTTTTATGAAAAATTCGTCTAGCGAATCACGGTTTCCCATAGGAATGCATTGAAATTCAATTAATGCGTTCCTATGGGCAAAAAAAAAAATTCAAATTTTTTTCAATGCATTCCTATGGGATTTGCTAGATGAATTTTTCGTTATAAGAAAAGACCCGTGGAACGAATTAAATTCGTCTAGCGAGGCACCACTGTACGTGAGTGTCATAAGCAATCATGTAAGCATGACTGCTACTTTTAATTATTGTACTTGTAGTTCTGTTACTGTATATTGGATTTCTGTATCTTTTGTGAGTTGCTTTGGATATTCATTTGAACCGGAGAGTCAGGTTGAAGTATATACTGTAATAATATATAATGAAATAACAACAACAATAATCTCAACTCTCAAAATTGGCTGCCATATTCAGGGAGGTACATAACGACAAGCCCAGAAACCAAGAAAGCTAAGTACTTTGACTGATACGAGAATATTTCAGAGCTGTATGGTCCATTATCTGTTATGGTTTTTGAAGCTGAGTGCTCGCCATGTTGCTGAATAAAGGGAAAGAGATTCCTAAGTATTTATGCAAGATCTATGTGTAGAGTGTTGTAGTGTAGAGAAGAGAATTCACGCCACCTCAAAGTGCACCTTAGAAAGTGTTTTCAAGCAGCAAACGCTTTATTATTATTATTGGAATGATGCCAAAGTGGAATGCCTTGTGTTGTAGAAAATTGAGAGTGATACACTGTGAACAAAGAGACACAATACTTATGAAGCTGAAAATTGGAAAAAAGGAAATGTTGCCTGGTGATTTCAATTCCATCTTGCCATTTTACAGCATCATAAATAGGGACACATTGGGTTGAATGCCCTGGTGCAATAAAACCTATTTGACTGCACTGTACAACTGCAGGAGAAGGTAAAACAATAAATTCCTGGGCAGAAAAACTGTATCTTCCTGAAGTCTTTTGTCTTATTGCTCTGATTTCTATGGGAAGCCTTCTGTTAGAAGCAGATATTGTAGTTCTACAGCTCTGAGCATTCCACTCGTAATCTTATACTGTATACCAATAGTGAATTCATTTCCTCAAGTGCCAATGCTTATACAGCCAGCAAATATTCATAATATGAGAACTGTGCAAATTGCATAGCTCAAGTTGTTAAAGAGAACAGTAGGAGTGTACAAGATTACCCAGGTGGATACAGTAGATGATCTCTTATATTCTGGAGTCAGTGGATTGAATCCGACGAAAGGCATTTTTAAATCACATTATGTTTTTTAATTGGCATACCAAGGCCAAGACGTCAGTGTCACCAGCAACTGTATTACGAATGAACTTTTTTAATTATGCAATTTTCACTGTCAACATACTTTCTGCATTTAATTTTCCTCTGACCTCATTGCTTACAATCCACTCCTAAACTGCCACGCACCTGACCTCTGATTGATTGCGTCACTGCTGCTTACTGAAGAGGAGAGGAAGGAGGCGGCTGCATAGTTGACAAGGTGCTCATGCCCTGGCAGGAACACCAAACTGGTTCTGGTGGAGCGCTTGCACCACTCTCACCTCATAGTTGCATCACCCTTCCTGCTCTGCCTCTGATAGGCAACAAGAGGCCAGGTGGGTTCCAACCCCCACCATGCTGTCCGCTACTGCCTTGTACCCGAGAAGACAAACCAGTCTCTCACTGGGCCATTTCCTGCCTGTCGCCATGATGGGCCATGTTTTTATTAAACCTATCGGCCACTAAGTGACAAGGGCTATGCATACAGGTTTATTTATTTACAGTCATACCTCGGTTTAAGTACGCTTCAGTTTGAGTACTTTCAGTTTAAGTACTCCGCGGACCTGTCTGGAACGGATTAATCCAGTTTCCATTGATTTCAATGGGAAAGTTTGCTTCAGGTTAAGTACGCTTCAGGTTAAGTACAGACTTCTTAAACCGAGGTACCACTGTCTTTAGATATGTCTGTCCTGCTTTTCTTCTGCCTAAGCAGTACTAATACATAGCAAGTTTCGCTACTGTGTTTACCAGCTGAGAAATGAAATTCTATTTGCATTTAACCTGATATAGCCCTTTATAGGCTGTGTAATAATATTTATCTTGCTGAGAGCGAAAGCCGTATAGGTAGGTGGCTCTTTGAAATATTTAAGGTGTTCTCCATCAGTTACCTTTGCACTCCTTATCTTGGCAATTTCTCCCTTATCAAATATTTACGTTGTCAACATGCCCCTCCTTGTGTCAATATAAGTATCTCCTTTGAATGGGTGATACTACATTGCACTTACCTTAGTTCAGCTAGTTTGACTTTAAGCCAAATTCAGCAGGCCCTTCTCTGGTGAATAGGAGGAGAATTATAGGAATGCTGTCATATCTATCAGCCGGTGTATATGATGCAGCAAGGCATATTGGGTTACTATTTTGCTCTGTGCTTGAGACCTAGATTCAGAAACGTTCTACAGACCACATTTTTACTTTTTTTCTTTATTATTTTTCTCTTACTCTGTAGCTATAGCATTCCTGAATGCCTTTTAATTAGTCAGCTCCTCTTTCCTGCATGGGTGGTTGTTGGTTGGTTCCCTCTTTGTAGCCACAATTGCTTATTTAATTATTTTGCTATTATTATTCCAATTTATTTTAATGCCAAATGAATTGCCCAATGCATTTCAAGCGGTATCTTCACTGGGGCAGCAATAGTAATTTCCCCTCTATCAGAAGGTACAGGGGACCCTCTGGATACAAACTTAATTCATCCCGGGGGTCTGTACTCACTCCAAAAAGTCTGTATCCAGAGGCGCCTCTTCTGCACACACGCACACCGCGACAGAGCGCTTCTGCGCATGTGCGCGTGGTGAAACCCAGAAGTATGCACTTCTGGGTTTGCCGAGTTTGCAATCCAAAATTACGTTACCTGAAGGTAACATAACCTGAGGTACCACAGTACTGCATTCCTATATCCACTTATATGGAAGCAAGTCCTATTGAATTCAGTGAAACTTCCTTTGGAATCAACATGCATTGAGTTAAACCACAGAAATTTAATTCACCCCTGATGAAGGCATTTGTGAAGAACAATTAGCAGTTCATTCTCTTTCAGCGCCTGGTTAAAGTTCACCTTTTCTTCTTCTTCTGGCTGGCTTTTGTGCTGTGGCCATTAAAAGGATTTGATATACTCAGTACATAAGGAATGTATTTTCGGTTCTGTTTTCCAAAACTATGGGTTGATGTCACTTGGATTCCTCCCAAGATGACCACATGGGAGAACATCTGAACTGGCTCCTTGGCCCACCCTAATCTGTGTTTAAGTTATTAATTTGGCCTGCTCCTCCACTCCGCCTCCCTCCAGCACAATAAAACGTATGGTTGTTTTAAGTGACTGAAATTAGAAATGGGTCAAGTCAGGCTTCTCCAGCCTGACTATGAATTCTACCATCCTCGATTATTGGCTTTGCTTTTTCTCTGGGGGTACTCAAGGGTAGGGGGAGCAGGTGGCACTGTGGTCTAAACCACTGAGCCGCTTGGGCTTGCTGATCAGAAGGTTGGCGGTTCAAATCCCCGCAACGGGGTGAGCTCCCCTTGCTCTGTCCCAGCTTCTGCCAACCTAGCAGTTCAAAAGCACACCAGTGTGAATAGATAAATAGGCACTGCTGTGGCAGGAAGGTAAACGGCGTTTCTTTGTGCTCTGGCTTCCGTCATGATGCCCCATTGCACCAGAAGTGGTTTAGTCATGCTGGCTATATGACCCAGAAAGCTGTCTGTGGGCAAACATTGGCTCCCTCGGTGTCAGGATGCTGTTAGCAGCTCCCAGCTGGTTGCCCAGAAAAGCATAAAGACAAGGAAGAGTTTCTTACCATCCTTTTTTATTTCAATCTTTACAGGAAGAGGCTATAGAACCCAGCCTCCTGGATAATGGTGTTGTCCCGAGTGAATCTCCAATCCCTGTCTCTCCCACTTCCTCATTTGTCACTTCTACGGGTGCTGCTATGTGCCCTCTGTCTTCGAGCTCTTTGCTCTCCTACTTTTAAGGCTTGCCAGGTTCTGGGAGATGGAGGGTCTGGAATGCTTTCTAATGACACCGTGTCAGTCAGCTGCCACTTCAGTTCTGCCTGTTCCTCCTTTCCCATTATTTCCCAACTTCCCCCCTCATCTGCCTCTGAGCTGTGACCTCCCGCAAACCCCTGTTGTAAATCTACCCAGGGGTCAGCAAACCTTTTCAGCAGGGGGCCGGCCCATTGTCCCTCAGACCTTGGGGGGGGCAGACTATATTTAAAAAATATATATGAAAGAATTCCTATGCCCCACAAATAACCCAGAGATGCATTTTAAATAAAAGGGCACATTCTACTCATGTAAAAACATGCTGATTGCTGGACCATCCACGGGCCGGATTGAGAAGGCGATTGGGCTGCATCTGGCCCCCGGGCCTTAGTTTGGGGACCCTGATCTATACTGTCTTCTTCTCCCTCCTTCCTGGGAGGGTCAGGATGGGGAGGCGGTCTCTACCATTCCTCTTCTGCCCAGTCCCTGACACTTGGCCTCAAAAGTTAGATCAGCACCCCAACCCCAGAGTCACCTTTGACTGGACCTAACTGCCCAGGGGTCCTTTACTCTTTTTTAAAACCTTACTCAAGGGTGGGCAGTATTCTAAAAAAAAGAGCACTGGATGGGACCAAAGGGAATCCAAAACATCTGTAGGGTTCTTGGTTGGGAAAGCTTCAGTTATTAACAGCCCCGGAGAGGGGAAACCCACAACCTGAAAATGCAAAAAGTTTGTAAATATGACAGACATGCCCATAGCATCCCTGGAAAGGTCATTACAGCCCATCACTCAGGGACTCACACAGAGAAGCAGCCAGCGCACTCAAAGAAGGCAAAGGCAAGATTCTCCCAGCATACAACCCTGCATAGGCAGCGTCCTCATGAGCAGCTGTACGTGGCACAGAGGAAAGGGGGCTTTCATTCCTCTCCCATGCTCTTTTCCCAAAGGAATTCATGCTCCCAGACTTATTAGTTGCGGACAGGAAAATATACAGCTACCAGGGTTCCCTGTCCTGCCTCCTCACTTCATGGCTAAGAGCAGAGTCTGGGTGGATCTGGGAGTGATGTCTATTGGAGAGACGTCATCACAGAGTGACAACCTGAATCCCACCCCTCCTCACCCCTAGCACTGTGGCTCCAAATCATCTCCCAACCGGCTTATTGCCCAAGGAAAATATCATGTTAGTATGTCCGTTCACAGAACTTTTATACCATGCCAAAAGTAGCCCTAAATCACACAACACTTTTTTTAAAAAAAATTCAAATTTCAAAATGACCCCAAATTTCTCACGATGCTGCTAATAAAGCTATAGCTAAAAATGACTGCCTCCCCCCAATTTTCCCCCGTTTTGATTATTTACTTACTTGAGTCTGGGTGCTTGGCTTTTGTTTCTTTTTATCGGAAATATGGTGAAAAGAAGAAGGAAACAAACGTCGGCTCACGTGAACAAGAATAACCCATCGATCCTAATTTAAACGGGCACATTAATCTAAGCAGTCCATCTGTCCAAATAGATAGCCAAACAAGCAGATGATAACAAGATTATATGTTCAAATGCAGAAAGGGGAGCAAGATATTCAGACCTTTGATAGTGATCGTTTTATCTTCCCAGTCTTGAAATACTGTTTGGCTTCATCCGCCAGCACAATTTTTCTCTTTCTCTTTTCGTTCCGAAGGTCTTGGGACGGAAACCAGAACTTTGTGAGGGTGATGATAACGATGATGAGGCTGCCGATATTACCAACAGGAAAAGTGCCAAACTCTACATGGTAAGAGCGGAATCACCAGCTTGTTGCAGGGCTGTTTCTGTACAGAACCCTGTTTCAACTTTAGAAGTCATGGCAATATAATTTAATTACTTGAATGCAGATTTGTAGTTGATCTAAATGTGTGAATGTCCTGCATCATCAGGTATCGGACGCCAGTGGATCCATGAAGGTTTCGATTGTTGCAGAGGAGAATCCTTTCTTGAGGGCAATGCTTTTGTCTGAAGAGTGCTTTATACTGGATCACGGGGTAGCTAGGAAGATATTTGTGTGGAAAGGTATGTGGCAAATCTCTTTGCTTCTCTTTTAACAATACAATATTATAATTTGCTATTATAATCAACAAAGGCTTCTGGGAGTTTCGCTCTCCTTTTGCCTTGGTAATTTTTCCTTCTGCTTTGTTTTTTAACAAGGTAAGAATGCTAATCCAAGTGAGAGAAAAGCAGCCATGAAATCGGCCGAAGAATTCATTCAGCAAATGAATTATCCTGCCAGCACTCAGGTATACCTATGGGAACAACTGCACTTTCCGTTTTTCCCCAAGTAAACCGTCACAGGTGACTAAGGTCACTTCCAGATGACCTGTCTATCTGTTATTCATCCTAATTTGTCTCCAGGGAGGCTAGATGACTTTGCTTCAATCGATACCTCACACTTTTGGGTGCATTTTCCTGCCACTTTTCTTGTTGCAAAAGGTGTGGTTTTGCAGGGGTAGGTGGGGTGCATTTTTGTTGTGCAAGAGCACCAATTCAAATTGAATTGTGCAACCTGAATTTGCTGGTGCAGAATTAAAACTGTTAGCACAGTTGCAAAGCTAAGCAGGGTCTGGTATGGTTTCAAATTGGATGGGATACCAAGTGTGCTGCAGGGGGTTTGACTGGATGACTTTCAGGATCCCTTCCAACTCTACAGTTTGGGGTGCGGGTGGCACTGTGGGTTAAACCACTGAGCCTAGGGCTTGCCGATCAGAAGGTCGGTGGTTCGAATCCCCGCAACAGGGTGAGCTCCCGTTGTTCGATCCCAGCTCCTGCCAACCTAGCAGTTCGAAAGCACATCAAAGTGCAAGTAGATAAATAGGTACCGCTACAGCGGGAAGGAAAATGGCATTTCTGTGTGCTGCTCTGGTTTGCCAGAAGCGGCTTTGTCATGCTGGCCACATGACCTGGAAGCTGAGCGCTGCAACCCCAGAGTCGGTCACAACTAGACCTAATGGTCAGGGGTCCCTTTACCTTTTAAAATCCCACCAGAAAACAGTGGCAGTCTGAAACTTCCCTGAGTATAGTTTATATAGGCCAGCCACTGGTATTATTATTATTATTATTAATAATAATAATTTATATACCGCCCTATACCCAGAGGTCTTAGGGCGGTTCACATAAAAGGATCACAGTATATAAAATAAAAATAAAAGCAATAACCCAATAATGCCCCCCCCCCACAAAGAGCTACATTTTAAAAGGGTATGGGATGTTGATCAGGTCAACCAAAGGCCTGGTTAAAAAGGAACGTTTTCCCCTGGCACCTAAGGGGGGAAATGAAGGCACCAGGTGAACTTCCCTGGGGAGGGCAATCCACAGATGGGGAGCCACTGCAGAGAAGCCCGTTCTCATGTTGCCACACTCCAGACCTCTCAAGGAGGAGGTACACGAAGGAGGGTCTCAGAAGATGATCTCAGTGTCTGGGTAGGCTCATATGTATGGAGGTGGTCCTTGAGGAATTGCGGTCCTGAGCCATTTAAGGCTTTATAGGTCAAACCCAGCACTTTGAATTGGGCCCGGAAACTAATCGGTAGCCAGTGCAGTCAAACCAGGATCGGTGTAATATGCTCAAACAGTCTTGCTCCGGTGAGCAACCTGGTATAGGGGGCTGAGGTAGAAATGATGAAGCCAGTCTAGGAACACACACTCTCCGTTCTGATATGGCAGCATGTTAAGGAAATATACCTGTAAGGGTGACTCCCTACAGGGAACCAGCCCCCATCATCCTAACGTCCACCTCACCAAGCACAGGGAGCAGCAGTGGGTCTGAAGCAGCCAGGGGGGAAGGGAGAGAGCAGCCAGCGTGAACGATGGGAAGGCTCAGGGGAGGAGAGATGTAGGCAAGGGCTCCAGGATGCTGGAGAGCCTTTACACCGCTTTGACCAGGAGGAGGCTGAGAGGGCATCGCTCCTTCCGGTGCAAGAGTTAAGGAGAGCACCGCAACGGAGGTCAAGGGCGAGGCGTTTTGGGGTGCCCCGACTACTTTGCTGGCGTAGGAACAGACGTACGCCATTGCCGGATTCTGATTCGGACTGAGAGGTCATGTTTTAAGCTATCTCTGCACTATAAATACTATGCACAATAAAAGTCTTTAAAGACAAACTGGACTCAAGCAGAGTTACTCTAGAGTAGCCACAACGACCCTCTGACAATACCATTGCGAAAAAGTGGCAAAACTACTGTATAAACCGGGAATGGGGAACCTGCAGCTCTCCAGAAGTTGCAGGACTGTCATCATCCTTAATCCCTGTCCATACTTGTGAGCCTTTGCTCCTGTCTGGTATATATCTAGAGACTGGATTAACTGGCGACTGCTTCTCTTCTCCCATACATTAGCACACAGCGCTACTCCAGTAAAAAAGGAGAGCTGTCAGGTATAGGCTTTCCAACCCTTTGCCTCTTGATTTCAGATTCAGGTTCTTCCAGAAGGAGGTGAAACACCGATCTTCAAGCAGTTCTTTAGAGACTGGAAAGATAAGGATCAAAGCGATGGCTTCGGAAAAGTGTACGTCACAGAGAGAGTGGCGAGGATTGAGCAGGTTGAGTTTGACGCTACCAAGTTGCACGAGTCTCCGCAGATGGCAGCCCAGCACAACATGGTCGACGATGGCTCTGGAAAAGTGGAGGTATTTATTGACATCTAGCTTCCGGGCTTCTCTTTTTTAGCTGCTGTTCTGCTTTACGGTCGTAGTTTTGCAGTACTGTACAGTGGTACCTTGGATCCCGAATGCCTTGGTACTTGGACATTTTGGCTCCTGAGTGCTGCAAACCTGGAAATGAGTGTTCCGGTTTGAAATGTCCTTCGGAACCCGAACATCCGACGGGGCTTCCGCAGCTTCCGATTGGCTGCAGGAGCTTCCTGCAGCCAGTCGGAAGCTGCGCTTTGGTTTCCGAACGTTTTGGAAGTCGAACGGACTTCTGGAACGGATTCCGTTCAACTTCCAACATACGACTGTACTTTGCACCTATTTTCCCCACTCCCATACAAATACATCTAGTACATGGTTTTATTGGGGGGGGGAATGGGACTAGATTGTGTATGTGACATACAATTGGGTCTGAGAACTACCTGGAATCGGAACCCTGTAAATGGGGAAGGGCTCCTCTGAATGCAGAATCTGCTACAGGTGTGGAGAGGTTCTGTTATGATTTCTGCTTTTAGCATTGTTACAAAAGCTTTGTTACAATCTTTGCCAAGCATTAGCAAGAGTCCAGGGCACTCCAGGCACTCACCCCAGGGTCTGTGCTCCTTTGGAGAATTGAGACACGGAGGAGTATGTCATAGCTTTAAGAAATATGCTTTGTTCACCTGTTTACACCTTCAGTTTGCATGGGGGGGGAGTCCAGATCTTACAGCATGGTCATTTCAAGATGGGCTTGGACCCCACATCAGTGCAGCCCTGGAGCCCAATGCATCTCTCCCAGCAGGCCTGCAGCCAGCCTGCCCAAGATGGATCCCAGTCTCTCTTCTTCCTCCTTCTACCCAGCAACCTTTGCCAAAGACTCCCTTTCCCTGTCACCTCACAACCTTCCAAACACCCAGTCTCTGTTCACACCTCAGGGCAATGGGGAAAGGACAGTTCTTTTCTATTGCCTGTGACCCTGTATTGTTTCTTAATGGGCCTTGCTCAGCCAGGTTGTTTTGCATACGCAACCTAGGAATTCCTCTGCAGCTGGTATTTCTCCTTTTACACCCCAAATAATCAAAATCCTACCATTTATTAATTTCTAGGGGGTACCCAAAACTATAACAGTATTATACTGGAGCCTACCAAACTTACATTTAGGGGAATTAATGTAGCTCAGTGGCAGAACATCTGCTTTGCCTGCAGAAGGTCTCAGGTTCAATCCCTGATAACGATAATTGATTGTGATGCCTACTAGTGATAGAATACATCTCATGGCCTTTTGGACCCCCTGTTTACATGGGAATTGATTGCAGCGCATGAAAGCTTCAGCTACAATAAATCAGATTAGTGTTTCTGCTGCAACTAACACAGCTAACTCCCTTGAATCTGTCACCTTATCAAAACGCACTGTGTTGAAAATTTTGCAAATGCTCTTCCCCCATGACATCTTTCATGTCTTAGATTTGGCGCGTTGAAAGCAATGGCAGAATCCCTGTAGAACCTCAGAGCTACGGGCAGTTTTATGGTGGAGATTGCTACATCATACTGTACACCTATCCCAAAGGACAGATAATCTACACGTGGTATGTTTAATGGAAGCCATGCTGCTTCTTAGCTTACTGTTGTTTTTATCCTTGATGCGTTGCAAGGAGCCTCTCTGAAAACCAGTATACCCTTCGGCGGCCGCAAGATGTTTTGGTGCCAGGAGCAAAGGGCAAAAAGATCCCTCCCCCTTTCCAAAACCAGAAGCTGAATGGACTGGCAGCTGAAACATCGCCGCCCGCCCCCCCAATCTGCCACCTGAAGGAGCCACCTCACTCTGCCTGATAACATTGTGCCGGCATCAGAATCGGACTGAGTTGTGCTTTAAATAGCTAAATTTGCAATAGGGACACTCCAAATTTGGCTTATGGGAAGAGCCCTCCTGCCTCACACTGTGGGGCATAACCCAGTTCTACATACTAGAGAGAAAATTGAAGGGAGTTGACCTGAGTTCTTGGATTGATGGAATGATCACCTAATCCATGATCTCTTCAGGTCCCACATGCTCCATACTGCCCTACCAATAACCTCCCTGAATCTTTCAGATGGGACCGGCTACTAATTTTGGGGGGTGAGCTTTGCAGTTCCGAAGGCAATTGTGGGTTCTCCCAGCTGGTCACCTCTGCCACTCCCATGTGCTTTGTCTCCTATAGTCAGGAGCTTCCCGTTTCACAGGGGACTTGTGTTTTATCTGCGTTTTCTCCATCCACAGGCAAGGAGCTCATGCCACCCTAGATGAGTTGACTACTTCAGCGTTCTTGACAGTTCAGCTCGACCGGTCACTAGACGGGCACGCAGTCCAGGTTAGTGCCTTCCTGATGAGCCTGAAAATATTGATGGTGCAAACAGGAGATCACACAAGCAACTTGAAAGTTACATTCTATTTCTTGCATGGTCTAGAAGCCCATGCTCCCTATTGTCCTCCAAATGATTTAAGGGAGGAAAATACAGTTATCTTTCAATGACACAGTTCTGCAGCCAAGTAATATAAACAAAGATGCATTTGCTAGTGTAAAAGGTTAACATAGTTGCATATATTAGTGAAAAGAACATGTGGAAATGTGTTACATTAACAGAAGCCGCTTTCCAAAAATGTGTATCTTACGCAAAACTGCATACAGAACGGTGTCGATCAGGAGAAATCCACAATGCTGATGAGTTTTTTAGGAGGGCTTTTTGGAAAAACAAAATAGCAAACTCATGTGGAAATGTGGAGAACTGAGCTTCACACTGGAAAAAATGAGAACCCGAGAGAAACCAAAACTGACCTTCCATCCTTAATCATAATACACTTGTGGTGCAACTATATTTTTTGTCACTAGATGGCACTGCAGGCTACATTACAATAAAAGGAGGCTCTTGAAATATTGTTTATCTTTGTAAGTAGTCCTGCACCATGTCTTTGCTGGACCTGCAAATGATTCCCTTCTCCGTTGCACAGGCAATTCGTGGTGTGTGAAGTTGGTTTCATTTGGCCAACTCCTCCCTTGCTCGCACCTGTACATCCCATTGTCAGAGCAGCCTCAATTGCAACCACCTCCAAGGAGCGCAGGACGAAAAATTGGCTTCCAAGTCCTGCACGGGTTGTGGGGAGGTGGAAGGAAGAACGTCCTGCAGTCTGCTGAGAACTGAACAGTTTCTCTTGATCTGAACAATTACCAAGTTGCACTGAGGGGGAATGCTGCACTACAGAATGTGGACTAAATTGTGGAGGACGCCAATGAGATTGTGACTGACATGGGCAGCTCTGTTCCTTTTGTGAGCAGTCAATCCAAACGCAGCCTGCCCACTCCTGCCTAGCATTTATTGTGGCCTGCCTTCCCCTTTTCGTAGTCCTAGGCAAGCCGAACAATGATCAGGTGCATTCAGGGACTCTATGGGCGGAGTTGCAGATGGACACAACTTTTGTACATCTGCATTAGGGATTTGATAAAAACCCCTTGCAAAATGCCAAAGGAAGCCATTGTGCTCTTTGGTGCTTGCGCAACAGAAGCGCCACATGTTCAGACCACACCCAGAACATGTTTAAAGCATGTTGCTTCCCCACCAACAGTCCTGGGAACTTTAGTTTCTTAAGGATGCTGAGAATGCTAGCTGTAAGGGGAAACTACAGTTCCCAGTATTCTGGGGGTGGGGAGCAATGTGATTTAAATGTATGGTTGGGTCTGCCCATAGTTTAGTGTCCACATGCTCCCTAAGGAAACAGTTCTTCAACCACCACCTGACCCCAATTCCATCCATCTGTATGGGGCAGTTTGCTTCTCATCTGTTGCCTGTGTCCTTTCCTTCCTGCACCACCATTAACAGCCATGGTGGGGGCGCCTTTTTTCATTCATTCCCTTGTGAGCAGCCTTCCAGAGGCTGCATGCTGGTGGTGGCTGGAGCCAGAGGCAAAAATTGGGTGGTAGCACAGATGTAACTCTTATCTCAGTACAGTAGGCTACCGGTACATCCCAGATACACAAAGGTTGGAGGTTTCTGTGCACAGTCTCCATCCTCCATCCCAGAAAAGCAAGAGGTGTTATCATGGTTTCAGCTTGGAAGTACAACCATAAAAACAAGCATGTTTGTTCACCCGTCTCCTCTTCTGCTGCTGTTTCCTATGGGTCAAATTTTAGATTGAAGGCTCCTCGGGGCAGGGTTACCTATCCTCTTGTATTTTGGTTAGGTGCTGGGAACATTGATGGTGCTTTATGAATATTAGCAAGTACCAAGTCTTTGACACATGGCAGATTGGGTGCCTCAGAACAGGCCGTAAGAGATGCTTGCAATGAACTTGCAGCAGGAACAGGGAACCCGTGGCCCTCCACGTTTTGTGGGATTGCAGTTCTCACCATCCCTGACTATTGGCCATGCTTGCTGGGGCTGATGAGAGCTGGAGTCCAACAACCCCTTCAGGTACCCGAGTGGGAGGATTCATGGTCCATTGATGGGCATTAGTATTTCTATCCTCCATGCACTGGAGTGTTGGTGCTGACCTTTAAAGCCCTAAAAGGCCTCAGCCCAGTATACCTGAATAAGCGTCTCCACTCCCATCGTTCAGCCTGGACACTGAGGTCCAGCGCCGAGAGCCTTCTGGCAGTTCCCTCACTGCGAGAAGTGAGGTTACAGGGAACCAGGCAGAGGGCCTTCTCGGTAGTGGCTCCCGCCCTGTGGAACGCCATCTCATCAGATGTCAAAGAGAAAAACAACCACCAGACTTTTAGAAGACATCTGAAGGCAGCCCTGTTTAGGGAAGCTTTTAATGTTTAATACGATTATGTTTTTAATATACTGTACTGATGGAAGCCGCCCAAAGTGGCTGGGGAAACCCAGCCAGATGGACAGGGCATAAATAATAAATTATTATTATTATTAGATAATGCACTGCAAAGATCAATTGATAATGCATTCCAGGGATCAGTTGTAAGAAAGAGCTCTTCTCACTTCCTTCTTTAATGGCAGCCTTCTTGATAAGCGACCTGGTTGGTGCATTTCCATTCCCAGATGGCTTTATGCTCCTTGCCTTTCTCCCAGCTCCAGGCAGGTGCACAAACAGGGCGCTGCTTCCTGCTGCATTTGAATGCAAATCTCAAATCTGAACCAAACACACATGCACACACCAGAATGTTATATGAGGGATATTTAGATTGCATGCTGCATTTCTGCTTCCGTGAGAAGCACATTTAGAATGCCACGGCTGCACACACACACTGCAGTCACGTAAGCTTGAATTATTCAAGGGAAACGTGCCACTCTTCATTCTTGCCAACTTCCAGTGAAGCATCTGTTGGCCAGGGCAGGCCAGGGCAGCAGGCAGCCTCGTAAAAATCTGTTTCTGTGCTGTTCCCTTCAAACGTCGCTGCAGATCAGAGTCAGCCAAGGCAAGGAGCCTCTGCACTTGTTGAGTCTGTTCAAAGACAAGCCGCTCATTGTTTACAAGGATGGGACATCCAAGAAAGGCGGACAGAAGCCTGCTGCTCCAACACGCTTGTTCCAAATCCGCAGGAACCTAGCATCCATCACCAGGATTGTCGAGGTAAGAAATAGGCGTTTGGAAACCTGTTCTCGATGTAGCAAGATGAAATGGACTCCAAATTCCAGTGCTGGGGACAAACTAGATGTGATGGTAGCAGACACCTGTCTGCATGCAGATATGCCCCAGTCAGGTTGAAAGGTGTGATAAGACTCTAGCAAGCTGTTTTATATTGAGAGAGGTCCATCTAGCTCCGTGGTGAATACATTGATTCCGTATGTATGCAATCAAAGCAGCTCTCCTCTCTGGATTTTCAAAGCATGGGGAAATCTCCAGGTTTGGGGAAGAGATAGGGTGGAGCAGCAGTCATTGTAGGAGAATGCCATATGAGGGGGAATTAAAACGGGCGCGAGGGGGTTCACAATCCACATGAAACCAAGGTATGAACGGGCCCAAGCAGCACCTCTCCAGGGCTTCAGAAAAGACACATCCTTGACCCTCTGGAGCAGATTCAGGGAGTCCTGTTGCATCCTTGCAATGTCTTCCATTTGTGCAACCATTCAGCTGAATGGCCCTGTATACTGATTTCAGGTCCCACATATGAATGTTTGCTGACTAGGTTGTATCATTGCCGCACTGAAAATGGATTATATTGAAGCTTGTATGTATTTTTCAGTGTTATCCAGATCCAACTTCTATGAGTCAGTTGAAAGTCCTGCCAAAAGCACTTTCCTAAGAAGTTGTTGTTTTTATTTATTTTGCTGGGTGGGAGTGGAGATGTGTGTACAGCAAAACCTTCCTTTCACTGCTAGTTTATTTTTAACATTATAATTGGGAGTCTCTCTTTGTGTTGGCCTTTGAAGAGCTTGCATTTTGAGTGGCACCTGTGAAGTCAGAGGAATTGTTCTTGGCTTAAATTAATGTTGCAAACTGAAAAAATGGGAAAGAAATAAAGAAGCAGCAGCAGGAGACTGATGCAATCTCACTCCTGTCTCAGGTTGATGCGGATGCCACTTCGTTGAATTCCAATGATGTTTTTGTTTTGAAACTGCCAAGTAATGCTGGGTATACCTGGATTGGGAAAGGAGCAAGCAGAGAAGAAGAGAAGGGGGCGCAGTATGTAGCTGGTGTCCTCAGGTGCCAAACCTCAAGGATTGAAGAAGGCCAGGAACCAGGTGAGCCCAACTCTACAATTCTAGCATTCTATTATTCAATGCAGGAAATGTCCACAGTCCTTGACATTTGGGAAAATAGCTTCCTAATTTTACTGGCCGTATCAGTGGTGTAGCGTGGGTTGCCAGTGCCCAGGGCCATACAGAGGAGGAGGTGGGTGGGAGGGAAACGGACAGAGCATGCACGCACTTTCAACTGCCTAACAGCATCCACATCAACCAGGAGATAGCAGCTGCAAATATAAGAATATTTGTTCCGTTGTCTGGAGAGGCCGCTTCCTAGCTTGCATGGAGCCGCCCAGTGATGGAAACACGGAGCTGTATTGAGGCAGTACCCGGTGTTGAAATTTCACGCCCCTAACAATCTTGTTTCCTCAACACTTGTTCACAGGGCATTTCACCAAGGAAGTATTTTTGTTGTATCTTCCAGAGCCATTTTGGAGTGCCCTTGGTGGAAAGAAAGAATACCAGACATCTGCACAGTTACTGACTGAGTCCGAAGACCATCCTCCACGTCTTTATGGCTGTTCTAATAAGACCGGCAGGTTTATAGTAAGTATATGGCAGGTAGTTTCTGCTCTGTCCCTCGATTACTATGGTCATTCCATCTCTGGGTCTTAAATCAGATTACTCACATCCTTTGCAGGGCAAGGAAGAACATCATTTGCAGGGCATAGAGCAAGTTTATTGTAACATGGGGGACTCAGACGTAGGCTGCCTTCTAGTTGGATCATATTTTGGAGGAATGCTGCCCCACCCACTGACAATCCTGCCATTCTGTCTTTTATTTTTCCCCTTTTCATTTCCTTCTGGCCAGTGTTTTTCTCCTCGTCCACTGAGCCACCTAGCAGTATAAATATATTTATTTGTAATATACTGTGGCTCAAAGACTTTGTCAAAGAGAGCCAAACAACCTCCGGGTATATAGCTGTGCTATGTTTAGAGTTCCTTTTGCCTTGAGAAATGTAATACCGTGTTTCTCATATTATAAGACACGTCTTATATTTATTTTTTCCTCAAAAAAACACACTATGGCTTATTTTCAAGGGGTGTCTTATTTTTTTCCTCCTCCTCCTCCTGCCGCGGCCGGCATTGCTGCTGTGCCTATCACTATGTCTTATTTTCGGGGTATGGCTTATATTCCTTGAATGCTTAAAAATCCTGCTATGGCTTATTTTATGGGTATGTCCTAAAATATGAGAAACAGGGTAGGTGTGAAAACAGAAGGGTCCTTTAAGAATTCAGAGTATTCAAGCCCAGAATAAGCAAAGAAGACACGAAAGCTCATACCAAAATAAAAACTTAGTTGGTCTTTAAGGTGCTACTGAAGGAATTTTTTTTATTTTACAAAGAAGATATTGATTAACTGAGTCAACATTGGTGGATAAAAATGTAGGTCACACAAAGGATCTTCATGAGGCATGGATTAAAACATTTTTTTCCAAGGAAAGCTTTGTTGAATCTCTCTCTCTCTCTTTCCATACATACAAACATACATATACACAGGGCTTTTTTCTGGGGGTAGGCAGGGGTACTCATACCTCTAAACATTTTGTGAATCTTTGTACTTTTGTCCATTTACTGTATTTATTTTCCCCGATTTGAGCTATAAAATGGTTATTTTCTTGAGTCGAAATGAGAGTACCCCTAAACATTTTTTAGGGGGGAAAAGCACTGCATATACATACATACATATAATTTTTTTAAAAAAACAACAACTAGAAGAAACATTTTCCAGGACCACTTTCCATAACACAAACATTGATAACAAATAATACTAATTAAATAAAAACAAGATAGAGAGTTTCTTATCTGCTCATTGCTTCACCTAAATGTCTAATTATAAATCATGGTTCCATGTGTCCATCAAGTGTATCTGGACTCTGAAGAAACAAAGCAACTGACTTATATACATGCATACTCATCTGATACTCCATTGAGATCTTCCAGTTTTGCTATATAATTAAGTCAGAGCGAATGGTGGAAAAAAATTGTCTTTTTTTTTATTTGCCCCCTAAATAGTCACACCTTAGTGGTCAACCTCGAATGTTTCCAGTCGCATGTTTCTGACCAGAACAAAAACATAGAATAAGGGGGATGAAGGCTGGTGCTCTGATGAGGGAACACAGGAGATAGTCATTGCAAGAAGTGGGTGTGATGGAATTGTCAACCGGTGGGCCTACGGCTTGCTGTCCTCTCTGTCTGTTATGCCACTGCCGCAGCACAAGGTCCTTCTGCAGGGCCTCCGCCTCTTCCACCCTGCCCTACTCTGAGGACCGAAGGGGATCCCTTGCCAAAGTAAAGCATGCTGGCTGAGGTTTTCTGGGAAAGTGCAGCCATCACTTTGCCGAGGCAGCTACAAGTTCTAATTAAACCTAGTTAACTTCGAACTTGTAGGTTTGGCAGCAATGCCACAGCTGTGTGGGTGCTCTCTGGGCATCTCACCCAGAATGCCTCACTCTGAGGAAGGAGCCCCTTACCGCTTTCTCGGAGAGAGGCAGGGAGTAGGTGGGCAAGGCAATGAGAGGAAATTGGTGGGGGGAAGGGCAGCTTGCCTCTGTTGGCCCTACATCTTTCACTGGCCCTTTGTGGGATATTTTTGTTCTCAACATATCTGAACATAGTAACTTGATACCTTTCTGTAAAAACACAGGAAGCTTTGAGGAAGAACATATTAATGGAACAAAGCTTGGCTTGATTATGAAAACATATACTTCTGCAGTGTAAGAGGTTTCAAAGTTGTATGGGAAGGACTGAAGTATCCAGTTTAATTTTATCGTTTAGCAGCATTCTAGTTGCTCTGTGTACAAAGGGAGAGGGAGATGAACTTTTTAGTAGTCACTATCCTATTTTCTCTTATTTGGTAGCTTTATATTGTATCGAATGATGACAGCTTACTCATTAGTCAAGTAACAAGTGCAATGCAAATTCCCACACACATCTGCCCTAATTTTCTAAAATGCAATGTTCTGTACCAAAAAAGTGTTTCTCTATTTTTTTAAAAAATCTGCTAATTGGTTTTAAAAAATAAAGTAATGTCACCGGGAGTCTAGTTAATTTAACAGATTTACTGCATTTCATTCTTTATTTAAATCCTTTCTAAACCTGGTTCCTCAGTGCAAGCACAATATGTCCATTTCTTATTAAAAATAAATCAGCAACAGCCTCAAATTCACTGCCTGGGTAAGTTTCCAGACAGCTAAATAACAAGCGCTGCCATAGGTGTAATGCCACCTGGAACATCTCTGTCTTTTGGCTAGTCCTAGATTCTGGTTGGCCAAGAAGGATGTGTTCCACATTATTTGGTTTGTGAAAATATGGGTGCCTCCTGACTGTCACTACTTTGGAACGTGATGGGGGAATGCATTGGAAAGTCTGGGATGAACAAATTATTTATGAAAGGACATGAACACCCCACCAGCAAATTAGGATGAGTGCTCACTGCCATATAACCACTGTATAATCAGAGTGAATGCTCAGTAAAGACCAGATATAATCTATTCTAACCCTTGACACTTTGGCCTCCCCTCTTGCTGCAGCTGGGACGCAGATGGTGCTGTGGGTTAAACCACTGAGCCTAGGGCTTGCTGATCAGAAGGTTGGCGGTTCGAATCCCTGCGACGGGGTGAGCTCCTGTTGCTCGGTCCCAGCTCCTGCCAACCTAGCAGTTCGAAAGCACATCAAAGTGCAAGTAGATAAATAGGTACCACTCCGGCGGGAAGGTAAACGGTGTTTCCGTGCGCTGCTCTGGTTCACCAGAAGCGGCTTAGTCATGCTGGCCACATGACCTGGAAGCTGTACGCCGGCTCCCTTGGCCAATAATGCGAGATGAGCGCTGCAACCCCAGAGTCGGTCACGACTGGACCTAACAGTCAGGGGTCCCTTTATCTTTACCTTGCTGCAGCTGGTCCTGAACACCTGACTGTAGTATCTTGACTGTGATTCAGTCTCTAAATGTTCTCCTGGCTGTGATTTCTTCCTTTCAACCTCCCACAGTCCAACCTATACTGTCCATTGCTTGTGATTTTGACCCCCAACCTTCACCAACCCTTAAATAGCTTCTGCCACTTCCAGCATAAGCTGGACTCTACCTCGACATCCACTCATAAATCATTGTAGACTAGTCTGCGCTATTTTGTATACAGGAACGTATGTCTCCAAGTGTTGTTGTTGTTGTTTAAAAACATAGATTGAGGAGGTTCCTGGAGAATTCACTCAGGAGGACTTGGCTGAAGATGACGTCATGCTGCTAGATACTTGGGATCAGGTAAGGCACATGTTATTAACGGAGCTGTGTGGGACAAAAGAGACATGCAATTTGGTTTACACCTATAGCAGCATTAAGTGGAAGGACCTGTAAGAGGAAGAATGGACTGCACCACTTCAGGTTGCAGATGGAGTAATCACATCTTCAAATCCTGATCCCATTAAAGATACCTGCAAATAGACATCTGGCACAGCAGGCTGGTTTGTAATGCTAGTTTTTTATGTGCAGGGAGCTGTGCTTCTGTGCTTTTGTTTTTGTTTTCCTTGGGGAAAGATTCAAAAGTGGCCACCCCTATTTCTACTCTGAAATGGCATAGCCTATTCCAGGCTCATTCTGTAGCCATAGTCTGCTGTGAAGGAAATGAATGGCGCACAGAACTCCACAGAAGTGGAGGAAATTTGGGGGAAGGGACAGACCTCTGTTTAAAAGCAAGCAGTTGTAAAAGATGTTTATTTGAATGTATTTGATAAATGACTATATTTGCCAGAAGAATATCCTACCGGTAGATGCTTGGCTTTCCTGGGGCCCATTTCAACATGACATTTGGCAACTCTGGTTTGGCTATTGAGCAATTCCCTTGAAAACATGTTGTTTAAATGAGTCATTCACACCACTTTCTCAGAAATGACCTGGAGAACTTAGCAGATGCCCTGCCAAAAGTATAAAAAAAAGACTATTTATATATGTGTATCTGAGAATCCACCCAAACCAGAAAACAAGTCAGTTGAACATAAGACATGTCTTTAATTAAGGAACATGATATTCAGCACAAATGGTCTTTATATACATTTTTTTAAATAGTAACTGACTGTCTTCCGTTTCATAACAGCTATCCCAACTCTCCTAAATATGTAATTTAATATCTTTCTCATCTCATTTCCTCCTCTCTGCCCCTCACAACCACACTCACCAACTCTCATTTCTCAGCTGGCACACGCTAGCAGTCACTCAGTCCCAACCCCATTCCACTCCCCTACTGTCAATCATTCTTCCGCTAGTTCTTCTGTCACAATTTATTAAGCTGCCCGTCAATAAATATTCCCTGGGCAGCGTGCAAGCAAAATAATGCGGAAAATTGCAATATCTCATAATTAAAACCAGCAAAAAAAAAAAAACCTGCTGAAAAGGTAACAAAACTGCCAATACCCAGAGGAAGTATAAGGCAGCTTGAATTCAAAACAGAATTAAAAGATCTGGGTGAATAAAAAGGTCTTTGCCTGGTGTTCAAAAGACCATAGAGATGGTGCCAGGCAAGCTTCTCCAGGAAAGGTATTCACTAGCCAGGGTCCTACTAGCAAACCTCCCCCCCAAAAAACCCTCACTTTCCTAGGCACCCACCTCACTTCACTTGGCGAGGTCACCCAGAGTGCAGCCTCTTAGGAGTATGTTAAGAGTTGGGGCATGGGTATCCGAAGGAATTTTTCTGGGAAGGGGGACAAATAAACACTCCAAAGCAACCAACAAATATGCATCCCAAACTGAATGAGGAGAAGAGTGCCTGCACATTTTGTCTTGTATCTCGTGCTGTAAAAATAATAAAAACTTGCTCTTTAAAAATAAATAAAAGAAAACTGGGAATCTGGGGGTTGTGCTTCATCTGTGGGGAGGGAGCCAACAGCCACTCCCCCCCAAGCCCATGGTTTGGGGAAGCATATGCAGGAGGGGGCGATTTTCCAGGCTATTTATTACATTTACATCCCACCTTTCCTCCAAGGAGCTCAATGTGCACAAAAGCAATGGACAAAACTGGGGGGATATAAAGGTATTTGCCTTGCATCAAAATGACATCAAAGTAGGCATCAGGCAGGCCACACTGGGAAAAGCATTTCACAGTTGGAGTGTCACCACCAAGCAGGCCCTTTCCCATGAAGCCACTGGCCACATCTCTGGTGATGTGAACACCGAAAAAAGAGGGTTTGTTGTCCTAAGGGGTGCAAATGGCTTGAAGGAGAGGAGTAAAGACTAATGTCAGAGTTCTACAACCTTTTGCCATCTAGATGTTTTGTGCTGCAACTCCCATCATCCCTGACCACTCCCATGCTGGGTGGGCTGAGTCCAAAACATTTAGAGGGCACCAGGTTGGGGAAGACTGGGAAAAGCTGATGGCCAATCAGGGCAGTCTCGAGCAGGTTGGGCGCCCTGGCGCTGAGGGGTGGAGATCGCTCCGGTGCCCCCGCCCTCGCAGGGCGCAGCATGGTTTCCGCGCGGCTTTGCCACGCAGCGCCCCACCTACCGGCCTGGCGCCTTTTAAAGAGCCGGCCCTGTGGCCAATAGAGAAATGAGGTGGAAATAAGATTACATGGAGCCTGAAAGAAATTTTCAAGGCCATGGGACTGCAAACCCACAGAGGTGGGCAAATCATGGGGCTGAATTTTAAATATTGACTAGAAATCATCCCTGTCTTTCAATGCTGGTCATTAGTATTTTATGTACAGGTCAAACTGTGGCGAAACCTCAAATTTATACCACTTTGTTGAGGAAGTCTCTCTTTTCATCACGTCCTAGGTATTTCTCTGGATTGGTAAGGATGCAAATGAAACGGAACGCACTGAATCAATTAAATCAGGTAAGCTATGATTAAAATTGATGTAGTCTTTTTTAGATGAATGAAAGGGGATATTTGAAGAGCTGCTCCCAAGTTATTTCTACTAATCAGACAAGGTAGTCAGAGGTAACCCCAGGAGAGGCGGGCCTATTTGGGCAGATGGGGTATTACCTCTGACTGCCTTGTATTCAGGGGTATTGCCCCACCAACCCCTCAGTGAGCCCTCAGTTTGACCCCTACTTTCTGCCAATCCAGATTCCAGACAAGCCCATTGATGGGGCTCTTGGGAGAGGCAAAGGCCACTTTCCCAGGGTGGCGCTGGCTGTCAGTCTCCTCCTCCTCGGTCTCAGTGTTGCCCATGTAGAAATCCTCGGGGAGGATAATGGGGCAAAGGTTGAATTCTGTGGCCCTTCCTGTGACTGCCCCCATCTCCATGTTCTGCCCTACCAGCCCCACTGGGTGCCAGCCACCACTGCTGATCCAGAATACTTTGGGCCTGTTCCCACATTACTTTTGGGGCATAATGATAGCCTCTGTCCATGTAGGACATCTTCATTTGTGTATTAGTTATCATGCCGCTGCTTTGCTTGTTGACCTGCCAGTGAAAACCCTGGAGAATTGTAGGTTTAGCTGGTGTGTGTTTGTGATTGCCCTGCATTTGTGAACATGCCTTAATTTCCCCCCAATGTATTATTTGATGGACCTCTTCATATGACCTCTGCATGATAGTCACTTAAAACTGTATCCTTGTGCAACAGAAAGGGCAACATTTTAAATCCACACAATTTATCAAAGCAGTTATTAAGCAGAAATCTCTCCCCCCCCCCAACTCTCTCTTTTTCTCTGACTCATTTAAAGAAGCATTATACACTTTGATAAGGAATATTTGGGGGCGCTGTTGTGAGAAAAGCCAAAGTTGATCTTAATATCTCAGCTTACTAAACTGAGATAAGAATTTCCATGCATGCATCTTCTTCACAAAAGTGTACAAAGTCTTCCATTAACTGTTCTATTTCATCTGAACCAGGAAACTATTGTTATTGGCTTTAGAACAAGCCAGGTTGTGAACCCTTGGTTCAAAGTTGTCTTAATATCTTGGCTTGTTCCAAAGACATTAATCACAATTAACCATGTCTGGACAAAACTGGGAAACTATAGTTTACAGAACAGTTTCTGGTTTGTTTGTTTCTTCCACAAAAAGGAAGAGCAAAGAAGCTGCATGCACATCCAGAAAACTCTATTTGCATCTCGGCTTATTAAGATCCATGTCCTGTGTGCATTTAATTGCCCAAAGCAGCCCACTAGAGATTCTGTGTGGGGGGAGGAGATCATTAAGACAATGCAATGTGTATCTCACATGAGACAGACCGTAGCCCCCAATAGTCCTTGCAGTATAAAAGCCCACACATTCCCCATTTGTTGTAATAATAGGCATTTTGCTGATTATTAAAATGCCTGCAGGACTCAGATCTTTTGTATGGACAGGATCTGCTTTGCATTTTTTAAATGTGTACCTATTAAATTTCCAGATGGCTTTGTAGCAAAGCTCTTAGTGGTTTACAAACAAGATTACAATAAGACAAACAATGAAATCAAAGCTTACAACACAAACCCAAATAACATTATCCAGCTCAAAATGAAATCAATAAACTCATTCATTTGAAAAAGTTGCGGAAGTTTCTTTGAAAGATAGGAGAGAATGCTGGTGTGGGTGTTGAAGAGCAGCCCTTCACAGATGCTTCTGCACTTTGAAAAATGTTTGAATGAACTCTACAACTCAAGGGATGGAGTGATCCTTCAGCACCTAATCAATGGAGCTTGTTTTGGATAGTGCTATAAGTCAATTGCAGTACAATCCTATGCATGTTTACTTGGAAGTAAGTCCTAATTAATTTCAATGGATGTATTCCCAGGAACTATGCATAGGATTATGGTGTCAGAAACAGAATAATGGCAAAGATTTACAGTGAGGATTGGCTTACACATCCCTATGAGAAGATTAAGTGATCCCAGTTTGGTCTAGAACAGGCATCCCCAGACTTCGGCCCTCCAGATGTTTTGGACTACAATTCCCATCATCCCTAACCACTGGTCCTGTTAGCTAGGGATCTATGGGAGTTGTAGGCCAAAACATCTGGAGGGCCGCAGTTGGGGGATGGCTGGTCTAGAACTGTGGTTCCCAACATGGGGGCAAACTCTCCACAGGGGGGCAATTTGATTTTAAAGGGGGGAATTCGAGAATAAGTTATTAACAGTTAATGGCCTTTTAGGCTTCCTCCACGTGAATAAGAGTTCGCTTTTTGAATAGTAAGAATTATATGTCATGGGAGGGGGCATCAGGATTTTAGAGATGGTTAGGTGGGGCATGGCCAGAAAAAGGTTGGGAACCACTGGTCTAGAACCTACCGTAGAAGTGAATGAAGCAGTGCCAGGAAAATGGCTACTCCAGCATGGACTTACCACTTGCACTGATTTTTTTAATTCCTCTGGTCTATCACGCAGGCTACAGATCAGGGCAGGGACAAGCTAGGTGTGATTTTCAGCGAGTGTCCACTGAACCAACATACTGGAGCCAGGGGAGGACGTGGAGGGCAGGAAAAACTATATGGACTTATCTTTCCACCGAGGGCAAGGCCACTCCACACACACACACACACACACACACGTGAAAAGAGGTGCACACAGAGCATCCTGTCTGTTGCAGTGAGCAAAGAGAATTTAGGATTGCGGGTGGTGATCTGTGTTTGAGCTGTAATGTTCAAGTTACTTTCCTCCTCACTGATAAATTAACAGATTACTATCTTGCATATTCATGTGTTTCAGCCAAACGCTACATTGAGACTGATCCTTCTGGGCGAGATAAAGGGACTCCACTTGTTATTGTGAAGCAAGGTTATGAACCCCCCACATTCACAGGCTGGTTCTTGGGCTGGGATTACAACAAATGGAAAAACTGAAGCTTCAACTGCAGAAGAGATATCCCAGGACAGCCATTCTCTGGCAGCTTTAAGGATGTGTTTGCAAATCACTGTATACGTTGCTGCTGTTGTGGTCCATGTGCCAATTGTGTGTGTGTGTGTGTGTGTGTGTACAGCACAGAGGTTGCCAATAATTTTGTAAACTGGAAAAACTGCTGTGGGCACCACACACGAGAGAGTGAAGGACCTGTCAGCTTTGGTTCTCTCGGTTTCTCATTTTTGAATTCTCCACATTTCTGCAGCAACTTGCAATTAAAACAAAAAGATCCTCATGAAAATTCTTAAGTGTTTTCTTAAGAATTTATCACATTAAACACATTTTTGTATGCAGTTTTGATCAATGTATACATTTTTGCAAGCATTTTCTTCTAATATAATGCGTTTTTTTCATGCTGTTTTCACTAATAATGTTACATTTTATGCACATTTCTCCCCGATATATGCATTTTTGTAAACATTTGTTGGGGAACTGCATCACAACATTTGGATACATGCATGGCTGTGTTTTGGTTCTCATATTGTTTCGGAGAGTGCAAATTTGATCAATTGAGCTTTAAATGTAAACTGAATAAAATCCCCCCCCCATCCCTACTACACACACACACACACAGCTCAACCTATTATTTTGGCAGGCTACAATACAATGCTTCTTTCAAGCCTAATTTCAGTGAGGGGTGGGGAGGAATGGGGCCCTATGAGCACCGGGAAAAGCCTGCACAGGTACCTGCAGCATAGCTGTCAACTTCCAGATTGGAAAATAAGGGATCAGCAGCGGCGCGGCACCGGAAGTCACTTCTGCACATGTCCAGACATGTGCAGAAGCGACTTCCGGTGCCGGCTCTGCCCGATTTCCGGTGCCCATGTCTGCATGTCTGGGCACCAGAAATCACTTCTGCGCATGCCCGGGCATGCACAGAGGTGATTTCCGGCATCACTCGGCAAGCCAAGTGAGCGAGCAGCCAGCCGGGAGCCGGGACATTTATGCAGCTGAGGAGCCTTCCTGGCCAACAGAAGCTGCTTTCTTACAAATCCGGGGGATTTACGGGGTATTTTGCAATTCGGGATAACAGCGGGAAACGGATTTAAATACGGGGGTTTCCTGCGAAAAACGGTCTCCATTAGGAATAGCGATGGGTGAGTTACACTCAGCTCAGACCTTGCTTGGTAATCATGACTTCCCAGTGAGCATTCAGAAGCTCGCCTGATTTCTCAGAGCTCTCGGCTAGCTCATGTTGGTGCGGTCTTTTTAGATTGCTTTCGCTTTAGTTATTGTTGACACTGTATTTTTCAGTGAGTTTTTATTGTCCCCTAAAAATGCCTCCTATTTTTAGTTCAAGTACTGGATGCTAATCCTGACTTATCTTTCAAATGTTTAAGGCTCCAGGGGACTAATTATATATATATATATATATATATATATATATATATATATATATATATATATATATATAAAATTTTTACAGCTCCTGTACAATTCCTGAAATAGGAGCCAACTCCTAGGGGCTGAGGTCCCTCCACCCCCCCAATAAAATATTTGAGCGGGATGTCCCCCCAAGCTGATGGGCATTGCCATTCAAGGGAGCTATACCATCCCTGAACTTGTTTGACCAAGCTCAGGGAATTCTCTGATCCCAGTGAGCCAAAGCTTAAGCACAGTGTGTTTGTAGGGTCTCTATATTTGAGCTCTCCCCTTAGGCCATGTAACTGGTAAAAGTCCCAACCTAGAGGGAAATACTCAAGCCATTTCCACCTGTGCTCCTTTGCTGAAAACTGTATTTGTTCCTATTTCTGTGCCAAAAATGTGGTCTAAACACATTTCAGCAAAGCCTGGTTCCATGCCATGCTACTGTTTTGGGTTTACCACTCTTTTCACGTGATTGCAGGATTGTGTGGAGGTTTGTGGCCTGCCAAAAAAAACCCCACACATTGGGACCACCTCTTCCTCTATCACCTCTCTAGATCAATCTGCAAATCCAGACCATGGCGTGTTATATGAGTAGAGGCAAAAAGTGAGCAAGATGCCCACAGAACTGGAAATGAATGTAGGAATAAGATGTATGTCAAATAGTTCTCATGAAGTAGCTGTAAAGAATGGATGAGCAAATGAATGCCACACCATAGAGTGTGAATGAAGATCACAGTGGATTCGCATTGCTGTTTGGAGGCATGTGTGGCTCCTGATCTAGCAAGAAACCCGCATGTACGGTAGAGGCCTGCTTCTTCATAAAGCGCTCCTTTTCTGGACCTGAGCATATATGTGCCAAGTCATATTTTGATACATTGCTATTTTTTAAAGTATATATTTCAAAGAAGCATACACATTACAAAAAAGGGACAGCCCTGATGACTATAAATTTTCTAAATTATGCATTTTTTTAAAAAAATTAGACACATTTATAGATGTATGAATCCAATAAATAAATGCTTTCCAATCCTGAACAACCTAACTACATTGTATTTTCCCCTTCTTTTATCATAATGTAACTAATCTTGACATGATGTTATACTCATAGTTTATTTTCCCACTAACTGAAGAAATCATCTTTTATTCAGCTTTCTGAGGCAGATGTAAATATTTCTTTATATTTCTTTCTTACATTTTTATCCCGCCTTTCTCCAAAGAGTATTGTACACGGTCACTCCCATCAACAACCCTGTGGAGTTGCTTTGGCTAAGACGGTGTGCCTGCTCCAAGGTCACTCAGTGAGCTACACAGCTGGGGCTAATCTAACATTCTTAACCCCTTTGCTCCACTAGTTCTTGCTAGGCAGGATAATTAATGTGCAGCTTCAAAAATGCTACACTGAGATTAGTACTTGTTTAGTAATGCAGTGCATATTGCATACCATGGCTCTTCATGCTTTACTAAAATTCAAATGAGATGTAGCTGCCTTCAGCAAAGGGATAATTCAGTCTAGAAACAGATTTTGAGTTGGAAGGCACCTTAGAGGTCAACCAGTCCAAGGATGGATATATACTGATCTGTAAAAATGCTATTAAGGGCTATTTTAAAAAAGTTATATAGCTTTCAATGCAATTTCCCATTGCTAACAGATCGCTGCTTTGCAGCGCCCTCTGGTGTCACATTTTAATAACACATTTTAGCATTCTAAACAACCAGTGTAGATTCATCCCAACTCACTACACCAGGCAATAGGCAAACTCGACCCTCCAGATGTTTTGGGACTACAAGGTCCAGTGCCAAGGGCCTTCTGGCGGTTCCCTTTCTGCGAGAAGCCAAGTTACAGGGAAGCAGGCAGAGGGCCTTCTTGGTAGTGGCACCCGCCCTGTGGAACGCCATTTCACCAGATGTCAAAGTGAAAAACAACTACCAGACTTTTAGAGGACATCTGAAGGCAGCCCTGTTTAGGGAAGCTTTTAATGTTTAATACGATTATTGTTTTTAATATACTGTTGGAAGCCGCCCAGTGTGGCTGGGGAAACCCAGTCAGATGGATGGGGTATAAATAATAAATTATTATTATTAAATTGTTATTAAATACTGCTTTTTTAACTCAAGGCCCCCAAAGCAGTGAACAACAATATATATATTAATGCAAATAAAATATATAATAAAAGTATCAATATGTATCAATAAATGTATCAATAAATCAAAAGAAAATAAAACAGCATCAGGACTCGGCCACGAATATAGATCCTACAATAGGATTTGATTATCACTAGGTGCAGTGCACTGGAGATTGCAGAATTCTGTTCTATGTGGGAGTGCATAAGTCATCAAAACCACCTTGTTGGCATTTCTTACACACCATGTTAGTCAAAACCTCTTAACACACTGGCCATCATAGCTCACATGCATAGAGGTTTCAGCTGCTTCATAGTTGTTACTGTAAGTCCAGCGCCGGTGCTAGGGCTTTTTGTGCCCTAGGCAAAATCACCTTCTGGCGCTCCCTCCCGGCACATGCGACATGACGCGTGCGTCGCGCATCATGACACACGTGTCATGACGCATGCACAACGCCGCTGACGCCCCTGTGTCCCCTCCATAGGCGGGAGGGTGCTGAGCTCTCATTTTGGCTCTCGCGCCTCCCGCCTATGGAGGGCATGCTGTGAGCTCCTCAGCGGCGGCTGCAACAAGCGAGCGGCGGCGGCAGCAACAGCGCCCATAGCTGAAGGCTTCAGCTACGGGCGCTGCCACCGCCACCGCTCGCTCGTTGCTCCTTCATAGGCGGGAGGAGCGCGAGCGCGCGCCGTGGGAGAGCGGCGGCGGCGCGGGTTTTTTGTGCCCCCTCCATTTACGCGCTCTAGGCAACTGCCTAGTTCACCTAAATGGACGCACCGGCCCTGCATAAGTCTATTACTTTTTTTGGCTCCAGATATGCAGAACAGAAAGATTTGTACAGCTGCATCCCATTTTCTCACAAGAGATGTGCACAACTTGTAAGGGGTCACCTTATGGAAAACAACAAAGTTTATTACTATTTGCGTGAACACAACAATGAAAGGCCTGATTAGTAATTTCCTTTTATAATGCAATCAACAAAAGACAAATGAAATGCAATGCCATATTTTCCACCACCAGTAAGCAACTTAAATTGTTCTCTGTGTTGTCTGATTTTGACATTAACCCAATAGCAAAAACTCTGAACATCAATTTCTTCTACAGTACTGGCATTATCTGTACAGTGTGTACATAATACTTCCATATCATTAAATTGTACATCAAGAGTGTCTATCATGAGAACAACATGATTGTTAATCAAGTTTATGCATGCAATCTACTTTTAAAACATATTTTAGAATGGGCATGTTAGTGGCACTCCCTTGAACTTAAAAATGTGACTCATACAGAGGTGATGATCTCAAACTGGTTTGTTGAAATAATTGCAGTCATCCCAGAAACATGTGTGCAGCAGAACACCATGTGCACGGGCATATATTTGTTGAATGAAGAGCTGCATCTCTCTCATATATGCATGTGACGGTTGTATTGGCACCCATCCTATTGTATGCCTGAAATAGTATCTGGAATATGGTTTTTTTCCAGATAGAATATGGAATGTGGTTTCTGCAAGTAACCCTTGGATCATTTTTTGGTTTTGCATTTAATGCATCTGCTATTTGAATGTAAGATGTACATGGGTTAGAATGAATGTTTCAATTTAAAAATGGGCTTTCCTTTCTCACATCACCATGATTTGCAAGGGATACATTCCAGAGTAAAATAAGGTATAATGTTGCAATCCTATATAATGTCTATGGCAGATCCCTCCCTTGATCCAGACCAGGATTCCAGAATGCTCTGTCCCTAAGCATAGACTAGTTCATCCAAGGACATAGAGAATTCTGGAAGGAAGAGCATCCATCTGTAATTGTGAGCAAGGAAAGTATTCTAAAACAAACATCTTCATTTAACAACCATAGTCTAGGTCCATGTTCTCATTTCTAATAAAGCCTCAGGCCTCTGAACTCAACAACACTAACCTGGAAAAATGCTTATTTGAACTCAATGGGACTTCATTCTGGATAGGATGGCACTCCTTGTGTCACTAGTATGGATTGTGGAGGTTAGAAATAAAATCAGATCCATTAACCTGGGGGCAAGATGTAATGTTCTTGTCTGCCTTGTGGCTAGGTTAGACGGATAACCACAAAAAACACAGCATTTGTTCCGACTCAGCTGTCTTGAAGGAAAATGTCAATCAGGAATTAATATTTTATTGCCAAGAATGGCTGGATACCAGATTCAATGTGATTTATTTATTAGGTATGAATCACCTTACATGAATCATCTCAAGGTGATGGATAATATAAAAATAGCACATCTCAAATACAAAGCACATGGGATTCAAAATTAAAAACACTGTGGTGTATTCATAAAGAAAACCTTCACAAGAACCCCCATTCCATTGTCATGAACACCACATAATTAACCTGTAAAACCAATTCCACCCCAAGAAGCAAGAATCAGCAGGATGCCTGGCAATACAGTTTTTGCCTGACACTGAAATAATGTCAGAGTTGGTATCAGGAGAACTTCCTTACAGACAGCATCTCCTTGCCTATGCACATGCACCTCCTTATAAATTAGTACAGATAATTGTAACAAAAAATTTCCTAAGGATTCTACTTTGCAATTTAAGAACTGGAACTTGGCATGATAAAACCCCGTCAGCATTTTCACTCTGCTGTCTGACATCATTTGGATTTCCTCCTCATAAACTACAAAAATAGCAGTATCAGGTTTAATGTCTTTGAGTGGATTGAAAACATAGAGTTTGTCAGGCAGGTGGCAGGAAAGGACTACTGCTAATGTTTATGTTGCTCTGATGAGGCCTTTCCACCCTCCACTTCCTTATTATGTGTGAGCTTCCTTCTCTTCGTTTTTCTTGCTCTAATCCTAGATGAGAGGCTCC
The DNA here is from genome assembly GCF_963506605.1 of Zootoca vivipara. Lineage (NCBI taxonomy): Eukaryota > Metazoa > Chordata > Lepidosauria > Squamata > Lacertidae > Zootoca > Zootoca vivipara. The sequence goes on along the minus strand of NC_083287.1, from coordinate 28,478,864 downwards.
CAGTTTCAGGAACAAGCTTTGACTGTATAATGACTGGACAAATCCCTAGCAGAACAAGCCATTAATCATCTGCAAAATAGCAGTGCCTATAACTCTACAAGCAGCCTGTAATGAGCCGCAGCAATTATAATACTCATCGCTGCTTTTGTGAAAGTTTGATATATTTCTTGGATATGGGGACTCAACAAAGCGAGAGAAAATATTGCCAAGCAAGACACAAGAGAATAAGAAGACCAATAAGTTTGGTTCAATTGATGAATGGGAAGCAACGGTTAAGATCCAAATAGGAGATGCTCCCTGCAGCCTTCATCCATGCACAATAAGCCCAGTGCATACTAGGTGTGGAATTTGCCACTAAATGAAGCTCTTCTCTGAATCCCGCATACTTACAATGAATGCATGCGACCATCATTGCTACCACCTTTTGAGTAAAGGAGAGTTGTTTAGATGGTTGTTTTGCAGTAGGCTTGCTTCCTGTTCCTCATTTAAAGGAATGGTTCCTCATTTAATAATAATAAAAATGTATTCCTAAATAAGGAGCTGGTGACAAACCTACTTGGTGATATGCTGTGATTACCTGCAGAATTAGTTTGAATCCATTGTCTTTGTACTGACAATGGAGAGGAGGGAGCACTTGCTTGGTCTTTCCATGGACTCCAATAGGAATACAGGCAGCGTCTGATAGGTGCACGACTCTGCATGCACACATCGCGGCAAACCCAGAAGTGACCCAAAAATGTCACAAAAACTCCACGGAAAGGGGTGGAATGGGCAGAACGGGGTGTTTGCAGGCTTTCTCAACTGTGTTTCAAATATGCGTACACAATTTCACTTAAGCGCATGGTGTCTTGGAATGTAACCCCCATGTAATTTGGGAGTCACCTGTATTGCTAATTTCATCACCTCTCTTTTAGGTGTATTGGTACGCTGTTGTTGCACGTGAGACTGAGTGAGTATAGGCAAGTGGCTGTTGTTATTGCTTTCATTTATCAGCTGCTTCTTACAGTAAAAAGCCTCAAAGCAATTTGACAAGAAAAAATCAACAACTTAAAACTAGAGACAGTTTAAAAACACTAACAATACAAAATGCTCGCTATTATGTAAATGAACAGTTCCTCATCCCACCTTCTCTCCAATGTCACCCAGCTCCGATAGCATAAGGATTCTGCAGTACCCACATAGATTCCTTTTGCCAGTGCACATCCAGGCTCTGTTGAGAAAGGTGGATTTAGGAACAATCTTAACCCCACCTGAGATGGCTTAAACAAGGAGCAGGATTGCAATGTTAATCAAGTAGTCCAGTCAGGTAAACAAATTTCCATCATAATATGAATCACTGCCAACTCCTGCTGATTATAAGCTTTGTTATTTTCTGAAGAATAAAATTGATTTTCGTCCAGCAACTACTTTTTCCAATATCAAAGCAAAACAACTCAGGCTGGCAACATGTAAATTATTGGAGAAGTGTTCAGCAGACATTGCAGAGATTATGAAAATCTACTTTGTTCAAATTACATCGCATGCCAGTTAATTTTACTTGTTATTTGCATTATGTTGCGCTTCTCCACATTTTCATTCAAATGTTAATACTCTAGTAATAAAACCCCCATAGAACATGCATGCCATTTTGCCAAGAAAGATCCTTATTTTTAAAAACTGCAAATGAACTCACTTTAAGAAATGTTTGAGTTTAAATTGAGGATTAAATAATTAACGATATATTTCTCTGTTCCCAATGTTCTTTCATGGTCTTCTGAAAACTCTTTTGTACCCTCTAGAAACCTAGCATAGGGATGCTGAAGTAATGGCTCTCCAACTGTTGGACTGCAACTCCCACAATCCCTGACCATTTGCCATGCTGGCTGGGGTTGCTGGGTGTTGAAGTCCAACAACAGCTAAAGGAACCACATTTTATTCATGTAAAAACACATATGTAACAGTAAACAAAACACTAAACTAAAACTAAAAAAAAGACAGCAACTTAAGTAAATTCCCCGATAAAGCAGGAGTTCTGAGGTAACCATGAAACTCCTCAGGCTGCAACAGTCCTCTTGTTTATTCATTATGCCTTTTTCAATACAAGCTGCAAATGTAGGGCTAATACTTGACATGTCAAATATCTATTAGAAACCTGTGCACTTAGATACACATTCTTAAAATGTGGCCCTGTTTGGATAGCCCTGGGCAAATACTCTGGTGACTACAAGGTTGTAGAACAGGCATCCCCAAACTGCGGCCCTCCAGATGTTTTGGCCTACAACTCCCATGATCCCTAGCTAAGAGGACCAGTGGTCGGGGAAGATGGGAATTGTAGTCCAAAACATCTGGAAGGTTGAAGTCTGGGGATGCCTATTGTAGAATGTTCAGATAAATTGGAAAAGAACAAATTAAAGGAGGGTGAAAGTGAAGTCCAGGATTTCTGCATCTGAAACAAATGAGTTATGCCAAAAAAGTATTTTTGGAAGATAAAATGAAAGGTAAATTAAATTCACATCAGCACAACTTCAATTAGTTTTTGTTTGTGCACATACCAGGGGGTGATGACTGAGTGGGGATGTCTTTACCCTATGCAAAAATGTTCATATCTTAGCTAGAGATGAATTAGAAATGGCTTAAGGATTCCAATGGGTGTGAAGTAGGTTTGAAAAACAATACAACAAGCAGGATACATACACATTTGGGATGTCATGTGAATATGGATTAAAAACCCAGTATTGGAAATGCAGAATGTGCACAATAAGCAGGAGTGTGAACAGAAGCGTAAGAGTCTTTTTATAAAAATGATTTATTGCAGTGTGTTTTATTGTGTTAGGGTGGACTGATATGGTAAATTAGAAATGAAGGGCGCTTTTTGAAGATTGCTTCCAACCACATGAGCCAATTCTGTGAGGAATAAGCCTTTCTCCAGTACAAATATTGAGTAGGGTGGGAAAGTGGGTGGACAAAGATAAGTAAAATTAAGTAAGGAGGAGGGGGGATCTTTCTCTTTGTTCCGCAGTTGCAATTCATCATTGTGACCTGCGCTTGTGTATAAGTCTGGAGGAATTCTCCAAAGTTATCATTGCCATTTTCTAACCAGATGCCAGCACCTTCAATGGAACAGGCAGAAATCCAACAGGTGTCCATTTTTTTTCCTGGTGTGAAAAAAAGCTTCCTCCTCCTCTCTACTGGTTAAAATCTACTGCCTTGGTTATGAACATCCCACATTTTCAGTTCTTTAGACCCAGTTATGGAACCAGTAGCCCTGGGCAGGAAAGAAAAGCAGCAAGCAACGCGCCCAAACAAGGACTTGCACGGAATGAAATCGGGAAGAAACCGCAGAGCAGAGGCAACAGGCAGGAAAGGACTGGGAGGCGGCGTAGCAGCAGCGGGGGCGTGGCTTAGAACTAGCAGCTCTAGAGGCGCGAGAGGGGGTGTGGCTCAAGCTCAGGTGGCGCACGGACGGACACGCGGCCAGCAATCTGACAGCTCACGTGACGTGGCACATGGACTGCCGAGACGGGCTAGGGAGAGATGAGCGTGCGGCGAGCGAGCTCACGGAACTCTTTCTAAGAGGGGCGGGGCTTTCCGGGAGGGGCGGGGCCTCGGCGTTGGCCGTTGAGAAGCTGCAGCTCTTCGAGGGCGTCATTTGAAAGGGGTTGCTAGGCGACGGCTCGCCGGTGGGGGCGGCAACGCAACGGAAAGGTTTTTCCGTTACAATGACGGCGTTCCACCGCCAGTCTGAAGGGGAAAGGCGAAGGGGCGGGCGGCTGGAGTGGCGCGGCTGAAGCCAGCTCGTCTTTTTTTTTTTCTTGCCTGAGGCGAAGTCGTGTGATGAGCGAGACACCGCGGCGTCCCTTCCTTCCCTCTGTTCGTGACCGAAGAACACGGATGTGGAGGGTGGCGTTCCCAGAGATGGGCCGCGGCGTGGCTAACAGGTGGGAGGAATGACCGACAGGAATGGCCGTTAGGCGGCTCCCTGAAACCCAGGGGCTTCGTGTCGGGGGCGCTGGACGACCTTCGGCGCTGCGGGAGGCAGGTCGGGTGTCCTGTCAGAAAAGGGGCGGGGGCCTGAAGGGTGGAGGGGGGCTAGACCTGGGTGCTTATTATTACACTTCTTCACCCTCAAGACGTGACTCCCTTTACCTTGATGACTTAAAGGGGCCGGGCGCTGCAGCACGTCCCGTTCCCGGCCGCTGCAAAGGAGAAAGCGTGGGTGGGTTAAAAGCGAGGGTGGCCGCGGGGAGGCTACGAGAGCTACCTCCCGCCTTCCAGCAGCTTCGCGGCGACCAATGGGCGGGAAGGAACGCGAGCAGTCCGGCGGAGTGGCATGTTTCTGGCCCAAAGAGAAAAAGAGGGAGCTGGAGGGTCGGCTTGCCTTTGCGTCGCCTCGCTGCCCGCCCACCGCAGCTCTCTGCGTCCAATGGGAGGCGCGCTGTGCGAAAAGGGGCGGGAAGAGTGGGGTTAGGTGAAAGAGGAGGAGGCGCGGCCGGGCCATAGGCAGCGGCGCTCCTTTGCTGCAGCGTCACTGGGAGACTTGTTGGAGCTTCTGTTAGCGGCTGAGGGAAAGCTGCGCCCAGGCGGTGGTGGGCGCCTCTCGACAGGGTTTTCCTGCGCCGGCCACGGGCTTTCTTCGTCCTCCTTGCCCCGGCCCGGCCCCGTGATCGTCCTCAGGGTCTGACCCTGCGCTTCTTTCGTTGGCAGGAAAGGACCGTGACTAGGAGCCTGAGACTAGCAACGGGCGGCTTGAGGCGGCGGCGGGCGACTGGTGCCCCCAGCTCGCCCCGGGCCCCTCCCCTGCGATGGGGAATGGGTTGTCGGAGCAGACGTCGATCCTGTCGAGCCTTCCTTCCTTCCAGTGCTTCCACATCGTAATCCTGGGGCTGGACTGCGCCGGCAAGACCACGGTCCTCTACCGGCTGCAGTTTAACGAGTTCGTCAACACCGTCCCCACCAAAGGTTTCAACACCGAGAAGATCAAGGTGACGCTGGGCAACAACAAGACGGTCACTTTCCACTTCTGGGACGTCGGAGGCCAGGAGAAGCTGCGGCCCCTTTGGAAGTCCTACACCCGCTGCACGGACGGCATCGTCTTCGTGGTGGATTCTGTGGATGTGGAAAGGATGGAAGAAGCCAAAACGGAACTGCACAAAATCACGCGGATCTCTGAGAACCAAGGGGTGCCCGTGCTCATAGTGGCCAACAAGCAGGACTTGAGACATTCGCTGTCGCTCTCGGAAATGGAAAAGATGTTGGCCACAGGGGAGCTGAGCGCTTCCACGCCGTGGCACCTGCAGCCTACCTGTGCTATCATAGGAGATGGGCTGAAAGAAGGACTCGAGAAACTGCACGATATGATAATTAAGCGAAGGAAAATGCTGAGGCAGCAAAAGAAGAAGAGATGAGCTGCTGTAGGCATGAGGGGTAATTCCTTCTTGGCATTGGACTAAAACAGTTCCCAGCACCTGGCCTGCTTGTTTGGATCCTGTACAGCCTAATAAAACACAGCCTGGTGGGAAGCTTTGCAGACGCAGACCCTTTTACCTGGTCTCTCCACAAGTTATTGGCACTACAACTACTTTTATATATATATATATATAAAGAAAGCAAAACAGAAACAGCTCCCTTGTTGCATAGTACAAAATGATCAGGAAACAGATGGGTGGGTAAATGTGACCTGGATATCTTAAATAGCCAAATAAAACAATGAAGAGTGTTCTGCTTGGTGGTGTAATATGTTTGAGAGTGCCTTTGCAAGAAAACTGCGTTCAAGGCATTCAGTGTTTTTTCAACTACTGCTTGTATGTGGAGTGTTTAGATGAAGATATGCAGCTTTAAAATAGTATCCTTTAACATATATGGAGCTAGTATACCATTATTTAAGGAGGCTGTGAATGTGGAGGGTTTTTAATGAGAGGTTGGCAGTATGGTATGCTTTTAGATCTATTCTCTTAAAATAACACTTGTGGCTTGGATGATTTGAACTACCACTACTGTGGTATTCATGTTATCTGAAGCTTGATAGAGGGAAAAAGTATGGAATATATAAGAGCATGGATGAGTTTCCTGATAATGTAGCATGTCTTGGTGTGTAGGGGTTCTTTAGAAATAGCTGTGCATCGTTAAGCAGTGCTAATCAGGTTCGGACCATACTTATTTGTCCTGTGGAGACATGTTCTAAAATGTTTGCTCACAACAAACACTGAATAATGAGACAAAAGTAAACTTTGACCATAAGGGACTTGGGTTTCTGGATTTTTATAGTGCAATATTACCTTTAAATGAAATTGATGGCAATAAAATTTGATCATAATTAATTGTAAATTAAGCTAAATTCAACAAAACTACGTCCCATGTGCCCAGTGCTGTTAAAATGTACTGCCAGGTTATTTCATTATCCTTGCAGTACTCTTAGGAATGTATTGAAGCTTTATACACTTGAAACATTTTGACACTGTGGAAAAACAAGAGTTTAAAGATGGCCTGTGTCTGCTCAAATTATGCTTTAAGCTTTCCTTGTTTACAGTCATGCAAACAGTGTTAAGTAGGTGGGACAGCATATGATGGAAAGAAATGAGTTTTCTTACTGGTACAGTTTTTTTTAAAAAAATAAATGGGCAACTTGGGTAGCAGGTTAAAGGGCTAACGTGAATCCTGTATTACTCTACTGGTGCTGTGAAACATAAGAATAATTCCATTGTAAGAGAACAGTTCAAGGGACAACAAGACTTCTCCACTTGGCACAACCCACAACACAGTTACCTGTAGCATGTTCTCTTACCTACTAGTCAGATAATAGGGAGGATTACAGGTAGTTGGAAAATAGGGAGGCTATCTGAATGTCAGGAAACATAACTTATTGATACTTGTATAAAATCAAATTTTATAGCCAGATACTGCTTAGAAGGTAACCAAAAATGCACTTTAGTGTTTTCCAATACTGAAAGTGACAGCTTTTTTTAATTAAAAAAATAATGAAATCCTGGTCCTTTTTGAGAGAATTGAAGTAGCTTCCAATGGAGCTTTTGTACGTTGGTTATATGTACCTGCACTAGTGACATGGAAAAGTCACTTAATGTCTATATTTATAGAAATGTGGATAACTTCTTAAACCTCAATAAACCCAACTCCAAATGAGTCATCGGCAACAGAAGTTGACAACATTTTACTGTGCGGATCATACTTTTTATCAGAACTGTCTGCATGAAACTGAACCCTTTATTCATGTGAGATTTGTAAATGTGACAATGTTAAAAATCGCAGGTATCTTATTAAAGATTTAATGGCAATTTGCATTACGTTCTATGTTTACAACAGAAATCTTATTGATACAGTCATTTGTGGTTTAAAATTCTTTTTTTATTACAGTGCCTGATACTGTGGTATAAAATAGTTTTTTCTCATTAAATTGTGGAAAAGTTCAACTGCTTAAAAAAAAGGTGTGACATTATTTGTTGCTTTGTCACAGTTCAGCATTCTTCATAACTGCTCTGAGGCCCTATGTACACAACTGAATATGTTCCCTTCCTTCATTGATAGCATATACATTTCCAGAAGAGTATGCATGGGTTTTATCTCCCCTAGCTACATAGTTTTTAAGTACCCTTTCAGTGATTATCAATAACCAATGCCAAACAGGAGTTTAAGCAAAAGTAGCAGGATCCTGACTGTCTGAATTAAGCTACTGAGCACCACAGGATCCCAATGCAGATGAGTTTCACATAAGACTCTTATGCTACACAAACAATTCTTGCATGCACCTATAGTGCTGTGTCCTATATGCATGAGAGGGGTGAAAATACCCGCAGCTGCCAAAAATTCCTCTACATTGATCCTGTGGACTTCAGTAGGTGACTGACAGGGTCATGCTACCGTTGCTTACATTTGTGTACTTCAGCCTTTAAGCATTTTAGAAGTCTTGATGGTTTTCCAATATGTGTAGTATACTTCATAAAAACAAATAAGGTGGTGTCTTATTAAAGCAGTGCGATTTTGCTGTGTTGTTTGGAGACTGAATAGTCAATTTAGCTGATCTAGATGGAGCCAGCTGTCTGCCGAGTACTCCTTTTCAATATTTTTGTAAAGGTGTGTCCTCTTAAAACTACTGCTGTGAGAATTTGCAGTAAGGTGTTTTTTACTCTCCCCACCTCACTATCTGTGGCAGCACCAGGAAGAACTAAGTATTCTGCTGCTGGGAAAGATCCAGTTTGCCCAAGCCAGATGTTCAGCATTCTGTGGCCATTGAATGTGTTTTTTGTGTGTGTGCCAGAGAAGGAAGCCGATTGCTTGAGTCTCTCCCTGCCCCCTTTCAGGGTTTGCTGAACATGGTTCATTTTCTCCTTACTCTTCCTTAAAAGGGGTGTACTTACTAGAAGCAAAACTAACAATTCTGGGTTAAAGCTAGGGATTTCTTTTTGAAACTTTCCACGGACAGGAAAAGGAGGAAATACCTGTTGAGATAAATAGTGGGTGGGAAAAACGTTTTCTTTTCTTTTCTTGTCCCTCTTCCTGTGCAAGACTTTGATGTAGATTAATAGGATTCACTCTGTAGATAAGGTTGGTTCTTTGGACATTCAGTAACTACACTTCAGCCACAGATTTAAGAGGGTGGGGACCCCGTCACCTACCCCCCCTTTTCTTCCTAATGTCTTAACAGTCAAGCTTAATGTGTAAAAACGATACATGGGAAAGAATATGAGACATTGTACTACCTTTGTAAACCAAGAAAATCTTAATAATAATAAAAAGGGGGGTGGGGAAAAGCAGCCAATTTTCTTTTTGTTGGCACAACAATTATCCATGGTACTTTGGTCACCCAGTTTTGCAAGAAATCTTGGCAGCCACACATCCTTAAAAAAATAAAATTCTGTTGTGCTTCGAAAGGCTAATTTATGGAACATTTTAGTAATGCTTAGTATGATATTGAAAGAGGTTCTTGCGATATGATACACCAAGACACACTTGTTCTGGTAGTGCAACTGTAATTGTATTTGTTTATTCCATCCATGATAGAAGCCAAGGCAATATTACATGTGGTTTCTAACCAGCCATACATCTGTAGTATGTGTTACGCCTCAGTAGCAATAACTAGTTATTTCTCTGTGTCTCTGTGTGGCAATGAAGTTGGATGACATTCACTGCAGGATGAATGTTTCCAGACATTTGAAAGTATCTTAATCTGAAGGAAAGTTTTACTAGTTCTTCTGAGATCTAACCATGTAGGATTAGGGAATTCAACCAGGCTGTAGCAGATACACAAATGCAGCAGGGAGAGCAGTATGGGAGATGGTTGTTTACAGCTCTTCTATGGGGAAATCCATTGTTTCTGTTGCAGTGATTCATTAAAAGTATGATTGGCTGTTTCCCCTTATCTGAATATTTTGAAAGAGATGCTATCTATGTTGATAAGCAATAGCTAGAAAGGTTTTGTATATAAGCACCATATCATGCTGAATATAAATGTGTGGCCAAGATAGGTACAATGGGTTGGAGCCAGATTAAGTTAGTTGCACTTCAACCCCATTACTTTTAACATAGGTAAAGGTAAAGGTACCCCTGACTGTTAGGTCCATTCGCAAACGACTCTGGGGTTGCGGTGCTCATCTCACTCTATAGGCTGAGGGAGCTGGCGTTTGTCCGCAGACAGCTTCCGGGTCATGTGGCCAGCATGACTAAGCCACTTCTGGCGAACCAGAGGAGTGCACCCTTTGCTTGGAAATTAAACAAAGGGTCTGCTGGTTTCTCTTTAAAGTTTCCAGACTCAAAAGAGAGCAGGGCAATCAAAGGCACAGAAGTCCTGTCCACTATTGAGTCTGGCAACCCTAACTTCAGAGCTGACCCATGCTGCTGACAAAATCACATCTTTTTTTTTCCCCGGGACAGCATGATTGGCTCTTCCATTGTTGGTTCTCTAGCAGCTACCTGTTAGAGCACCAGTGTTGTTTTTTTAAAAAATATATAGGGTGCATTTAAAAGGTGTTTACGGACTGAATAAATTCAGATGATGATTAATTTTCTTATACCCCACCAGCCACTCTGGGCAGCTTCCAACAATGGCTGTATGGAGTAAAAAAACACTGAAGAAGTGGGACCACAACAAAATAAAGCAGTGTAGAGTGGTCCAATCAGGGTGCCAGTCAGTCTGCTGTATCTTCTTTCGGAATACCGTACTTCATTCCCCGTCCCTTTGTGTGCCACTGAGCATGTTCAGTCCTAATTGGGGTGTTTCCCCCCCCCAGTGTGTACATGGGCAGGGGGAGAGGGTCTCTCACCTGATAATCTTCCTTCTTGCAGATGGATGGTGCTATTTTGGTTTCATAAGGATCAACACTCAGAGAATTAGTTCACTATTAACAAACTATTGGATATAGGATGATTTCGGCTTTGGGATGGACAGGAGGTGTATAGAACAATTCTTCTCTTCGTAGGAGGGAGGAAACTGTTTGAAACCACAGTAGTATTTAAGTAGTATCCTGCTACACACTTAAGAGAGTTAATGGGGCCTGTGCAGGTTTTGGGCATTCTTATATTTTGCTTAGGGGCAAAGTCATCAAAGAGTTTTTGCCCTGTAAGCAGATTGGGAAAGAAGAAAGAAAGTGGCAATAGTTTTGTTCCTTTTCAAATGAGAATACTGTGGCAGTGCAGAGGAAGCAGGAAATAGACGTGGGGTCTGGAAGTTTTGGGAACAGTAGGGGGAAATGGGAAACTTGGCAGTCAGGATTTTAGTGATTGGGGACTCCTACATGGGTTTGGCATTAAGCTATCTAGCACCTTGTTTTGGCCAACAAATTGAAAATTAGTTCAGTTTCCTGTTTAATGCTAAGGTTTTTGCAGCTGTTTGGAGTAGCTGGGGGCCTGCTAGAACTCATTTGTCCAATTCCCTATCAAACCTTGGTCTTTGTTTTTCCATCTCTTATAAACCTGAGTTTTGTAGAACAGTCTTTCCCTCCACCCCCTGTACTATAAGTAACTTAAAACAATGTAAAATAAAAAAATTCCTTCAGTAGCACCTTAAAGACCAACTAAGTTTTTATTTTGGTATGAGCTTTCGTGTGCATGCACACTTCTTCAGATACAGTGAAATGGAAGTTTCCAGGCACTTATGTAGAGAAGGGGTGGGGAGGGGTGGGGATGGGGATGGGGAGGGGGGATCACTCAGAAGGGTGGTGGAAATGGGTGATTGACTGACTGATAGCTGTTGATGACCGCAAACGACTGCAAATGGTTTTGCATGAAAAAGCAAGGGTTGAGATGGCTGAAGATCGCTTATCATGTATAATGTGATAAGAACCCGATATCTCTGTTCAAACCAGGTCCCTCCATGGTTTTGAGCTTGGTGATAAGTTGCAATTCAGCAACTTCTCTTTCCAGTCTATTTCTGAAATTCTTTTGTAGTAAGACAGCTACTTTGAGATCTTGTATAGAATGTCCTGGGAGATTGAAGTGTTCTCCTACTGGTTTTTCTGTCTTCTGGTTCCTGATGTCAGATTTATGTCCATTTATCCTTTGGCGTAGGGTTTGGCCTGTTTGTCCAATATAGAGAGCTGAAGGGCACTGTTGGCATTTGATGGCATACACAATGTTAGAGGATGAGCAATTAAATCGTCCTGAGATGGTATGTTGGATGTTGTTGGGGCCAGTAATGGTGTTGTCTGGGTGTATGTGGCAGCAAAGTTGGCATCTGGGTTTATTGCAGGCTCTGGTACCAGTGTCCATGTTAAGTCTGGTGGTTGTATTATTGTGGGTGAGGAGTTGTTTAAGATTGGGTGGCTGTCTGTAGGCAATGAAAGGTCTTCCTCCCAGAGCTTGAGAAAGGGAGCGGTCATTGTCCAGGAGAGGCTGTAGATCTCTGATGATGCGTTGTACTGTTTTAGCTTGGGAGCTGTATGTGATGACTAGTGGTGTTCTGTTATTTTCTTTTTTGGGTCTGTCTTGCAGCAGGTTCTCTCTAGGTATCTGTCTGGCTCTGTTGATCTGTTGTTTAACTTCATCAGGTGGATATTTTAGTTCTAAAAAGGTTTGCTGTAGATCTCTTAGGTGAGATTCTCTGTCTGTAGAGTTGGAACAGATGCGGTTGTAACGTAAGGCCTGGCTGTATACGATGGATTGTTTGGTATGTCCATTTCACTGTATCTGAAGAAGTGTGCATGCACACGAAAGCTCATACCAAAATAAAAACTTAGTTGGTCTTTAAGGTGCTACTGAATGAATTTTTTTATTTTACTTCGATCCAGACCAACACGGCTACCTACCTGTAATTAAAACAATGTAATTACAGTACTTGCCAGAATTATCAGGGTCTTGATGGCAAAATTAGCTTTGGGATAAGGCTATTTCAGAAGCTTATTATGGGATGGGGGTGGGGGACATTTTGCAGTGTTGGTGTTCTATTCATGCTTGCCAGAGAAAATCCCGATGCAAAGCTGACTTATCTGAGAAGCAATGGAAAGGTGGAGTATTTTCAGCTTGTGTACAATAGGGACAATTTCTAAAAATATCCCACTGTTGCTAAGATCAGATGAGCTTCGTTGTGTTAGCAGCCTTAGGGAGCCCTGCTTGAAATGCTCTGCTGGCATTTTTAACACCCATCTTGTGATGTGACCCGATGTTAAATGCTTGCAGTTTTTGGCAAACCTCAAGCATGACAGATCTCGTGCTTTAATGTGGTAGACAAAATGCTGAAAATGTCCAGAAAACGCATCCTGCTCTGTTGAGCCACTTTCTTTTTCATTGGGGAAAAAGAGATCTTTCTTTGATTATTGCACGAAGGTATCTGGCAATTGTAATTTCTCGTTGTAGTCTTGGAAATGCAAGTTGTGCTTAGTGCATATGAAATGGGCTACTGATATATATGCCAAATACCACTTCTGCATTATTAATAAGAGCGTCTTCTGCATGAAGCAGCGATTTCTGGGAAGGCAGGGAGCTCCCACTCATCTGCAGAGTGTGCATCCAAATGATAGGCTATTGCTCTAAAAAGGCTGGGCCTTACTTCCTTTATCTAGCCTCCACCCAAACTCTATCAATGGTAACAGCACTCATGACTTGTCCGGTTCTCCTCCCTTTTCCTCCTAGAAATGCTTTCATGCAGAACAGATGTGTCTGAGTCAGCTACATCGGGCAAGGAACAGAAGTTGCACGATGGTTTTCTGGCACGAAGATAAAGTGATAGGGGAACGTTATATTCAATTATTTTGTGCATCAAACTGCTGTTAAAAAGCACATGGGTAAAACCAGCCGAAAAGGTGGCAATCTCTCCCCCAACCCCCACCGCTACAGCCACCCAACCTGGCACTTAAATACCATACTGGAAATTCAGGAGACCTTTTCTTCCCTTTCTCTCCCCACTTCTGCCATCTGTAAGATGTAGCATAGATCTGCTTTGTGCCACTGTTGCATTTTAGCACAGTCAACCCTCCATTATTGCCCCTAAGGAATTGGGGGAGGGATCTTGGAGGCCTCTGATTGACTTACCCATATTTTGTTCATTCAAAGACTGGTAACAGTTCAATGGGACTCCAAGTTGCATTGGGATTACATACTGCAGGAAGTTTTTAGCTCCTTCCAGCACCACTTTCCTAGATATATGGTCTGAAGGCAGATGAGATCACCTTCTCACTGAAGCTAAGAAGGTCCGATTCTGGTCACTGCCTGGATGGGAGACCTCCTGGGAATCATAATACACATACAACTCATGGTGGAAGAAAGGTAGAATATAGAAGGTAAAAGATTCATGAATCTCCAAGGCCATGCCTAAGGCAATTGTGCGTGTCTTACAAAGCTGAGTGCAGCACTAGCCATACATTATGTGCCAGGCTGCTCTACATGACACACCACCCTATCCCTGCTTTGCTGTTGTAGGCATGTGTCAAGAAATGAAGACAGGTTGTGTATATGCCATACATTTATTTAAAGCATATTTCTTTCCCCCAAAGAATCCGGAGAACTGTAGTCCTCAAAGAGCTACAATTCTCAGCACCCTTTACAAACTAGTTTCCAGGATTATTGTGGGGTGGGATGTGCCTTAAATGTATGGTGTGTACGCTGCCATATAGAGCGCTGGTGGGGCCACCACTATCTGCATGTGGCTGGAGAGCCACTTTGGGGGAAGGTCACAAGTTGCGCAATTAGGGCTCCCCTAGAACAAACCCAATGGCCATGCAGCAGCGGTGTCAGACGGCAGTTGGGGGTGGCCAGCAGAGATGAGGTTTTCAAGAAGAGAGCTGTGTGTGCTACATAGCTTGCCCTGCAGTCCTTAAGTTGAGTCTATTGTCCTCAGGTGTGGTGCAGGAAGCTGTCTCACCCCTGGAGCCGAAGTAAAATTAAAGTACCAGTCCAGTTGCCTTCACTATATACAGCGGTGTGGTTTGGCACTTGTCCTTTGCCTCAGGCAGCAAAATGTGTTGGGCACACACTGAATTTAGAGGATTCGTGTACGAAATGTATGCATACATTATGTCCTCCATGCGTATGCTGCTGTCAGGTAGAAAACTTTGCTTCTACCACCTCCTGCGTCTGGCAAAATGGAAAAGCCACCCTTGACTGACAGAGGGATACATTCAGTGAAACTTTTGAATGGATGGAGGAAAGCTTGGGTAGTGATAAGCAAGAGAGAATTATGAATGAACTCCATATTCAAGAAGTAGATCACAGCTATGTGATCCTGAATTCTTAAAACAGCTAGTTTTCCTTATAGACGCATGACCATAAGAAGAAAAATAAAATCAAAAGGTGCGACTTAAAAGAGGTGCCTTTGTCTCCTTTAATCCAGGTCTAGCAGTGTTGAAAGCATCCCACCCCCCATCCCCAGACATGAGGCTTCATAGATCTTCCATTCTGACTTTGTTGCTTTGTAATGGAGCTGTGGCACAGGATGTTGCTGCTACCAGATGATAATGCAGAGTGAAAGGCTGGACTATCAGAAGCCCCAGGGTGACTCAGCGTGGTGCTGGATTCTCACGAAGAACTGATTGCTTTCCCATAATAAGAACAGGAACTGGGGCAGATAATCCATCTAAATACACTTGCTTCTGCTGCATGAACTTTGTGTTAGGGAATAATGTACCCTTGCTTTCTGAATTAAAACCTCATACCACTAGTAGTCCTGACATTGTTACCTTTGTAGTAACCATGCTTTTAGAGGGGTTGGGGGGAGAGAGAGAATGCTGTGGCATTATTGTATTCCTGAAAGCAGTGCCCAGTGTTTATTCCAGCACTGTAGTAAGTAGCGTACACAACGCAGAAAGGATGCAATCCTGCCCAGAAGGTGCTACAAGACAGGCGCGAGGAAGTTGCAGCCCTTTAGATGTTGTTGGATCCAGGTCTCATTGGCCTTAGTCAGCATTGCATGGGAATCCAACATCTGAAGGGCCACATCTTCCCTGTCTCTCCTGTAGGGAAACATCTGTCCTCAGACTTCTTTATCTTTACAATGGTAGGCAAATTGTTGTTGTTGTTTACAGGTGAGCAAATAAGGTTGAGAGAGAGACTCACCCCCAGGGGCCCACAGTGGAACTACAATGGAACTAAGATTTAAACAGGCCTTAGCGTGAAGTCCTATTTGGTAGATCATGTTGACTCTTTTAACATCTTAATATATTGTACTTCCTCTACCCTCAAAGAAAGGTGATTCCAACTTGTCTTGAAAGCACATCTACTGCCATGGAAAAGACTAGTTGTGGTTAGCGGCAAGGAAAAACAGTAGTGCTTAAGAGCGCTCTTCTTATTTGTATAAATGCATTTTGCATTCTACAAGTGTGGGTATACATGCTTGCCTGCTATGGTACTTTTGGAACCCTTCCCAATCTGAGGCCTCTCTCCAAATATATTGAAGGTACAAAATCTGTTTAGCTCAGCAGTCAGCCCCACAAACACCTTGATTCCCATTGTCCCAGAGTCCTGATAGCTGCTGCTACAATATAGGCTTCAAATTTTGCGTTTTGCTGGTAATCAATAAAAAATGCTGATTCCTCTGTTTTTAGAATTGTCTGGTAATCACATTACATGTTCCATTATGCATGTACAGCCATGAAGCATCATGTTTCTATGTGAAATATCTGTGTATGCACTGAGTATGCGCCTGCAATGGAATTACTAGAATGAACACAACACAGTTCACTTTGCTTCTTTTTTGTAAATTATGCTTTTTTTTCAAAATATGTGAGTGCCACAAAGTTTTAAATTTAGGATAGTGCAATTAGATTTGGCTCAGAGTTTGGGTTTGTCAGCATTTCTGTTCTGTTACTGTTTCAGGAAGCATAATAAAGTTAAAAGCCATGGAATTACATACTAATCTGAAACTGGCCCGTAGGCTTTCCGCTTTAGGACTTCTCTCAAAAAAAGAAAGAAAAAAGAAAAAAAGGAGGGGGGATTATTTAATTTGACATTTCGTACTGGAGTGTAGGCAAATGAAACAAATGGGGGGAGTATTGTTTGTTTTTTTGTAATATGTATAAATCAAAATTGGATTATTCCTTGTTAAATGAAATAGTATTAGGTCACGGTTCTTAGCAGAAATACTAGAGGTTTAAAAATTGCCAATGCTAGTCTTTTAGACAAACACACAAGTTCTCAGGTTCTCTCTTGCTAAATAAGCTGCTGTGGCAGTTTCAGAACAGTTCAATTTCTTGCTGAACTGTGAAACTCATAGGCTGGCATTTGGCCAAGTTTCACCTTTTTGTTTTTAATAGGGGCGTTTTTCTTGGTGTGTGTGTGTGGGGGGGGGGTACCTTCTCAGTGTTTTACATTACAACAGGCTGACAACAGAATCGTTCTTTCCTGTTCCCTCCTTCCCCTTCCTACCCTCCCCCACCAGCTCTTGTCCAGCCAAGTTTCAGTTTCTCAGCTAGGTTTGAGAATTCTCTGTTTTGCCTCTGAGGCTCCTTGCCTTGGGACAGCTGCAAAACAGGCCAAAGTTCAAGGAGTTTAGATTGTGAACCCCTTTGGAGACAGAAAGGTTTATGTTTGGGAAAACTGCTGCAAGCTGTTCTGAGCCCATGGGGCAGAGATATCCATCTAATAAGTTAGCAGAGTTTGCCAGACCATCTCCCTGCTGAGCACCTGTTGCAGCAACAGCAACAACAAAGGATCTTCTGGTACCTTGAGGGCTAGTAGATTTTAGTGTGGCATCAGCTTTTATGGACTGGTGCTACTTCATCAGGTACATTAAGGTGTGTGTGTGTGTGTGTGTGTGTGTGTGTGCACGTGCGTGCGCGTGCGTGCCTGCTGAATGCTAGGGGATTTCCTTCTGATTTTGGGGTGCATACAATTGCCCTGCAAGTGTGTGTGTGTGTCTCACCCTCCCACATCATACGCACATACATAAACAAACAAACCAAAAAAATATCAATGGTGGAGTCAAATAACAATGAAAGGTAAGAGGTCTTTGACAAATCTGCGTAAAACAAGATAAGTATAGTGACCAACAGCAGTAATATTTTATTGATTAAAGTACTTATATCTTGCCTTTCCACTTTAAAAAAATGCCCAAGGCAGCAGACAGTATAATATTAAAATGGCACAACAAGATGCTTTTGCGCTTAATTCTAAGTCGTGGCTTGGTTTAAGAGGGTGAGCCTGAGCAAGCTGCAAGTTTGCTGCCTTCTCTCCTATGGCAATGCTGCGAGGAACTTCGTAGCTCTTGCTTCTGGTTTTAACTAACCACAACTTATGTCCAAACCTAGACAATCCATGGTTTGTCCATCTATAGCTTTCTAAAAGGAAGCCAGCTTCAAACTGTGGTTTATGAGATTGGCTTGTTTAAGTAAACAATACTTAAATTGAACGGCAGTTTAGTGTTCAGACATAACACTAAACTGTGGTTAATCAAAAACAGAACTGGAAGTTCCTCATCTTTTCCTTACAAACTGATCTCTCCCTAGCAAACTACAGTTCCCAGGATTATTTAGTGGAAATCATGGCTGTTAAAACATTTCCAACATTAATGTGGGGCCCTAATTTACACAGAAATTCAGCCATCTAGCAATAGGTGACAGCAAAGCCTGAATAATTGTGTTTTTTTAATTAGCAGGTGCTTGGAAAAAGATATAATTGATCCAGCTCTAAACTAAAAGAATAAAACTCAACACACACAAACTATTTTCCAATATTCAAAATACATTAGGTACTTGCATCACCCCATCACGGAGAAAAAAATCCAATTGGCACAGAAAAGTAATACATTTATTAGGACAAATGAAAATGGTGCATTTTTTGTTGGTCCTAATAAATGTATTACTTTAGTGTGGCAATCCAACAGTTTCATGCTACAGTTTCCCTTTGAACATCCATGATTACTTTCAGGGCAGCAGCAATAAACTCAGGATTTGCTACCCTACCCAGTTTGAGCCACTGGGCTATTACTTGCAGGAGTGGCAGCCAGTTAAATGTTTGCAAGGTCTATCGTGCCCTTACTAACCAATATTCTTTATCAGATACATTAAATCCTTAGTTACTTGGGAACAAGCCCAATCCTAACATGCATAGGATTACTCAAGGCTTTCATGCTTCTTGTGTTTGCTACAGAAAAAAAAAGCTGGTGTTTATCCCAGCCGTTGCAGCAGGTACTACTGCCCTAAGCATAGTTTATTTTCCAAAATGATTCAGAGTGCCATGCTTGCAGAATTGGCCTGCTGTGAAGAGAAATTATGCACACCATGATTATTACTGTAAATTAAAATGTTTGCCAAAGTGTGTTGAGGCACTAAAAATGAATGTCCCAGACTTGACAATTGTCCATGCAAATAAATTAGACGAGAAGCTGTTTTCATGAGTTAATTCTAACCCCCCCCCCATAGCTTTTAAAAAATATTTCTGATTTAGGGGACAGGTAACTGATAAAGTAAATCTAATAAAAATATAGTTCAGCTCTTTTTCTTTCTTTTAAGTCTTAACATAAGCAGAGCTCTCATAAAGGAAAGGTCATGTGTTTTACTGGTCAGGGAGTAGCACCTCATTATTTTTCACAGCTGGGAAGCAATTTTGGGAGCTCTGACAGTTGCTGTTGCCAAGATTTACTTGTTCAGAGACATTCATGGCATGCGGTTATCTATCTATTGATAGATACTTTCCCTACATTCTGTCACATGATCCTGTGACGAAGAAATAGAGCCCAGCATGGACTGTGAACAGAGGAAGAGGCTTCTATCAGTTCCATTCGTTTCTCCTAGCTGGAGTCCCCAGTTCAAATCTCAGCTGAGTTGAGTTCATTGGCTGTGCTCTCACTGCATCTCCCCTACAGCTCCTACCCCAACCCAGCTGCAATAGGAAGATAATAATGCTGAAACACCGTATAGGATTGCTTACAATTACTGATATAGTTTATACAAAGCCCTTTGAGCACTGAGCAAAAGTGTTGCTATAGATAAGAGGAGATGGTGACGGTGGTCTCCAAAGGAACAGGAGTTCACAGAAAACAGTTCCCCATGGCACTATTCCCCACTTGTAGGCAGAAAGTTACATTCTAGCCAGTGCTGTTGTATTTAGGGGTATGCTTTTACCTCAAGTGTTTCTGTAATGGGGAATACTGTAGTAGATCAGGCTGCAATGAAATGTTGCAGCTTTGAGAGCTGCTGCTCAGGATTCCAGACACTTCAATGCACAGCGGTACCTCGGAAGTCGAACGAAATCCATTCCGGAAGTCCGTTTGACTTCCAAAATGTTCAGAAACCGAGGCGGGGCTTCCGATTGGCTGCAGCAAGCTCCTTAAGCCAATCGGAAGCCCTGTCGGACATTCGGGTTCCAAAGAATGTTTGCAAACTGGAATACTCACCTCCGGGTTTGCGGCGTTCGGGAGCCAAAACATTTGACTTACAAGGCATTCGGGATCCAAGGTATGGCTGTATTCAACAAAAGTTGTATATAGTGAAGAAGCCAGGTGCACCTCTGTTGGGAGGAAATTCCACAACAATCATACCGTCAATCATTTTATTTCTCATTTCACTTTTAATGTATATTCTATATTACTATACACGAGGTGGTTTACAAGCTGAAGAAACAACAAAATAGACAGCAAAGATCACACACATAATAACAGTCTGATCTGATACAAAAAAGTCAAAATGATCAGATGTTCCTCAGTATAAAAAACAACAACCCAGTCTATATAGCCTCTATGTTGTAAAATATTCAGCTGATATACGTGGGTCCCATGCTTTAAACAAATAAACAATCGAGCAACAGTTGTTTAAAAAAGAAGAAGCACAAAACCTTGGTATTAAGTGTGTGTGTGTGTGTGTGTGTAAGGTAAAGGACCCCTGGATGGTTATGTCCAGTCAAAGGTGACTATGGGGTTGTGACACTCATCTCGCTTTCAGGCCAAGGGAGCCGGCATTTGTCCACAGACAGCTTTCCGGGTCATGTGGCCAGCATGACTAAACCGCTTCTGGTGTAATACATGTGTGTATATTTTTGTGTGTGTGTGGACATAGACCATGAATTTAAAGCAATTTTTCTGAGTCATTTTTCATTGCATTTCCACAGTCAGTCATCAGGGATGGCTCTGTTTAACCTCCCGGCCCCATCAGTGTTGCTGTCTTGGAATCTGTTTCTGGAGAATTGTCGTTTCCGTCATCTTTGTTATTTGGGCTGGCCAGATTCTTGCCTGTCTTCTAAAGGGTTTGACATGGGATTCATTGCTATAGCATATTCATTCCAGGGAGTTCGGGTGGAGCGGAGGCGAAGAGATGAAAGTGCGTTGGACACAGGTCATGGTTTGAGGACAAGGGTTGAAGAGCGCCATCAATTTCCCATCTGACAGATGCTAATCGTGGGGCTGGATGTTAATGGATGTCAGTGGATAGGACCTGACATTCTGATGAGTCCACTGCTTCATTTTAAGTTTGTGCCAGAGTTGCAATGTGATGGATGTGCTGGCTGAAGTAAAGTTTGACAGTTTGATGAGCAACGAGCCTTCCAGTTCATCTTTCAAATAATGGAGATTGGTGGCGTTTGCCATTATCTGGAAGTACAGGTGACCATGGCTTTTGTCCTGCTATAGAAAAACTAATTTTCCAGAAGTGCTTGCTTTTCCCACTAAGCACAGCCTGCCCCAAAGGACAAGATGGTGCCCAGCTCCCACTTCTATGCACAGCAGTTGAATGGACTGTCAACTGAATCATACTTTGACAATGGCAATAGGATAGTGTCCTCCAGTAAACCTGATGGCAACAAGCCAGCTTAGGGAGACACAAAGCAAGCCTGTGTCATACAGCTCTGATTTCCGACAGGTGTGAATAGCCAGGGACTTCCATTGGTGCCCCCTGGAACCTACAACCTGAGGCCTTCTCACACATTGCCACCAGGAATGTAGGAAGTTGTCATATGCAGGGTCAGAGCATTGCTCCATTTACCCCAGTATTTTCTACACTGACTGGCAGCAGGTCTCCAGGGTTTCAGACGGGGACAGTCACAGTCCTAGAATCATAGAATCATGGAGTTGGAAGAGACCACAAGGGCCATCCAGTCCAACCCCCTGCCAAGCAGGAAACACCATCAAAGCATTCCGGACAGGTGGCTGTCAAGCCTCCGCTTAAAGACCTCCAAAGAAGGAGACTCCACCACACTCCTTGGCAGCAAATTCCACTGTTGAGCAGCTCTTACTGTCTGGAAGTTCTTCCTAATATTTAGGTGGAAGCTTCTTTCTTGTAGTTTGAATCCATTGCTCCGTGTCCGCTTCTCTGGACCAGCAGAAAACAACCTTTCACCCTCCTCTATATGACATCCTTTTATATATTTGAACATGGCTATCATATCACCCCTTACCCTTCTCTTCTCCAGGCTAAACATACCCAGCTCCCTAAGCCGTTCCTCATAAGGCATCGTTTCCAGGCCTTTGACCATTTTGGTTGCCCTCCTCTGGACACGTTCCAGCTTGTCAGTATCCTTCTTGAACTGTGGTGCCCAGAACTGGACACAATATTCCAGGTGAGGTTTGACCAGAGCGGAATACAGTGGTACTATTACTTCCCTTGATCTAGATGCTATACTCCTATTGATGCAGCCCAGAATTGCATTGGCTTTTTTTAGCTGCTGCTTCACACTACCTCTGAGCCAGGCAATGACACATGCGGGTGTGTGGGTGTGTCACACAGCATGTGGGGTGCCAGGGGGACCATTCCCTCAGGCCAGGCCCAGAGCATCCTCTCCGCCTGCCAAAGACCATGTCGGCTGGCCCGGCTCCCCCCTGTGTGGGCAGCCAGGTGGCTCAGCGTGTCCCCGCTTTGCTCCGGTGGGAGTGTGGTTGCTCCGGCAGTGTCGGTGTTGAGGGCCGGTGTTGAGGGCAGGACTATATTGGGGGCGGGGGGAATGAACAGATTCCTATGTCTCACAAATAACCCAGAGATGCATTTTAAATAAAAGGACACATTCTACTCATGTAAAAATACACTGATTCCCAACTGTACACGGGCCGGATTTAGAAGGCGATTGGGCTGGATCCAGCCTCCGGGCCTTAGTTTGCCTACCCATGCTCTGGACCCACGCAGTAGGGCAGAACAGCCAAGCTTAAAGGATGGGCTGATTAACACAAGATGATCTGGTCTTTCAACTAGCTTCTTCTAAATTGAACCAATATACATGCTTGATTATAGTGCTACCGTGCAGAGCATAGTTAGCTTTGCTCGTAAGGAAGGCTCTGGTGTTTTGTTTTGTTTTTTCCGTGTGTGTCTGTTGTTAGAAAGGATGAGACAGACTCTGATCTTATTTAATTATTATGTATCATTTCTACAGTGCTGTAGTTACGCTGCGCTAATCCAGCCGAGGTCTATTATCAAGCTGAGTTCATGTTCTTCCATATAGGGGAATATTTACACCTATGAGGCCATTCCTTTTCCGTTTGATTACTTCTCTGGTTGTTCCAAACAAAACAAAACATTCAGATGCACTGGGAGCAGACATACCAATTTAGCAGTCCGTATGATCATTTGATGTTAAGTAATTAACAAAATAGGATTGCCTTCAAATGATTCATACTTGACCTTAGATGGTTTGCCTACTGAGGTGGCTGTGAGCGGGATTCAGACATCTCTGGTTTGTAGCGACAGAAAACAAGAATGGAATCAACTATTTCATCTGGTTCAGAACTGACTGGATTTCCTTCCTGAATGCTACAATGCAAGGAATGCAATGAATTTTTAAAATTTTACGAGGAGGCTTGGCCAATCAGGAAGAGTACTGTAAGATGTCTTGTACCCATCTTGCTCTTCAGAGTCATCCACATGGCAGGCGGGCAGAGCACGCAGAGGTCAGCTTCTTTGAAAAGAGCGGAGTAGAGTCACAATATTCACAGGTGCAGATTTATTTATTTTTTTGTACATTGAAATGCCACCTTTTCTTCTATCGTGGACCCCAAAGTGAAGTACATGTTGTTCCAGGTGGTCTTTCATCCAACCACTGATCAGGCCCAGACCTGAAAAGAAAAAAGTGAATCTGTTGCTCGTCTAGGGCAACAGAACAATCCATTTCATTGCAGAAACCTAACGTTCTGGAATGCACTCAAAATCTCCTTGCAAAACACTAATATAAAGGCACCGATAGATGTCCTTTTATTAACAAAAGAGTGAACAAAACATGGCAGTTTCACCATAAATGTGTATATTCCTGTAAATATTAGAAATGCATGCAAAGCAAAATCATTTTTTTTAGATTTGAAAGTTTTGTTTTTGCTTCTTATATTGATACCCACAGCATATTGCAAGACAGTATATTCCAGAAAAGGGTGAGCCTTCATACAACTAACAATCAAATTAGAAATAATAGAAATCTTAGAAATCCAAATAACAACATAAATCCCTAAATAATGAAATGTTCTCCATATGGCTCAGTTTTTATTCATATGGTATGAAAAGGTGGCTCCTATTCAGGTAGGTAAACAAAACCATTCTGTAACATCCAATATAGACTGATAGAACTGTGTCCTTGTCATGGATAGCACAAACCCCAAAACAATAAACATATAGTGATCCAATCACCACACACTTCTATAAAGGAATTAACATAAGAAGATATATATCTCCTTTTATCAGGTACAGTGTGTACCTCAGCGTGCTAAGTCCCTGTCTGATCAGAGTTTCCCTCCCTTCTGCTCACACTAATTTAAGCATCACAAGTGGGAAAAGGGTTAAAAGTCAATGCCATTTTGGAATGTAGAAACAAACAGAAGCAGGGGGTTGTAGAATTGGGAAGTTGTAGCTCATTTTTCTTCTACAAATCACTTCCCACAGTAAAAAAAAAATCAAAAAATAAATTTCATGATATTAATTATGAATAATAATCATTTTTATTAATCATAGAAATGGATTGTAATAATACTACTCTGTTCAGTTTTGCTTAGATTCATGTAGAATATTATACTGGATCATTGTGTCATAGCTGAATGAAGATGATAATAGACTGGAACAATTTGGAAGAGAGCTATTAGAATGATAAAAGGGAAAGTTGTACTGTGGGAAGTCCAGCTGAGGAAAGAGGGCGTGTAGCATCCAGACTGAAGTCAAAATATTAGCAAGACAGGGTCAGTATATTTGAAGTCTGGAAGCTTTTCCTTCACACTGAATTCACAGTCAGGTCCCACAGGGGAGAGTGTTTGGTCCTACAAGTGGTCAACTGAGTTTGGAAGATTGATTTATCAGAAAGGTGGACATATTGTAGTAGACTACTAAGGGATTATTTAAAAAATGGCAATTTTCTTGAAAAGCCAAACACTTGTAGGCACAAACATTATTGTACGTGGGATCGCATAGGACAAACCCAATAGCATCATGAGCAAATATAATCATAAATTTGCAGTGAAAATGACTGGAAGAACCCACTTTAATGTGGGAATAAGGTGTTTTGTTTGTACTGCTGATATTGTTGTGTATCTCTTGACAATTAGTATTCCCCCACAGGAGAAGAAAAGGCCAAGGAGTAAACGTGGCTGGGGAAACCCAGCCAGATGGGTAATAATAATAATACGGAATGAAGCCCCTAAGATAGTTGAATGGTGCTCTGCTTTCCTTTGGAACCACATCAGTGAGGCTGAGGGGAGGAGACTTGTCGTCTGGGGAGCCCAGGACCTCCATGCACACTGCTCAGGCTTGCACCCCGGAGAAGTCACTTCGGTGCTGCTAATGCAGCGGTTTAACTTCACCTTCAGAGGCACACTCCATTGTCTCTCAAGACAGATAGATGCCAACAACAGTCCCAGGTGGGGAGCCCAAGGAGCCAGCTGTAAGACCTTTTCATCTGGAGTTATATTCTGACTTTAATTCCTATTTGGTTTTAATATGTAGTTATGGGTCTCATGCCTCCAGGACTGGTGAGACTGAATTAAATTAAATTAAATGATTATCTGGGGGCAGTTGGCCCGCTCCTTTCAGATCCCTTTTGATCTGCGGGATCTGAACAGTCCCCCCAGGTTAAAAGCAAGACTGAATCCCCCAGGCAAGCCACCTGGTTTTTTCTTTGGTGTGAGCCGCTCAGAGAAGTTGCCTCCATATGCTCCCAGCCCTTCTCAGAGTGCGTCTCTGCACCTAGGGCTCTCCAACTTTTTCATTAGGCAACCTGCTTCAGGGTCTGGGGGTGGATTGATGAGGAATCGTCCACTGTTACATGAGTGTTCGGCTGCTTCTTATAAGAAGAAGAGGAAAATAACAGAGCACCAGATGTTGTTCCTCTAAGAACATTGCAGAAGATTCCTCTTGCCACATAATTCTTGATCTGCTGATCACACTGGGAGCTGGATTATGCATTTTGATATCTTCATAGAACATTGTGGGGGGAAACTGGACCTCCGGATTTTTTGGGACTAGAATTCCCATCATCCCTGACAATTGCTTGAGGCTGATGGGAGTTGGAGTCCAACAACATTGGAGAGTCATAGGTTCCTCAGCCCTGACTTAGAGGCCTGGTGCAGACATAATGCTACCTGACATCCTGGAAGCCCCCTGTGGGCTCCTGACACCTCTCTGTTCTCCTACCTCCCCTCTGCTATCGGCATTTGCTTCCTGTTCACACCTGTTACCTGTATGTACTGAGCCTTGGATCCTAGAACAATAGGCAGGTAGGATCCTAGAATGCAACAACCTGATTGGCCTGCAGGAGCAGATCCTAGGAGGTAGTTAATCAGCCTATTAGGCTGGTAGGATCCTAGAATGCAACAACTGATTGGCCTGCAGTAGCAGCCCAATCAGGCTCCAGGAGGGAAGCAGAATCAGCTAGGGTTGCCAGAGAAACCAGCAGACCCTTTGCTTGGAAATTAAACAAAGGGTCTGCTGGTTTCTCTTTAAGGTTTCCAGACTCAAAAGAGAGCAGGGCAATTAAAGGCACAGAAGTCCTGTCCACTATTGAGTCTGGCACCCCTAGAATCAGCCAGTCAGACGGAACCCATTGTGTAAATAATGTATATAAAGCCTGGGGTTTTTTTGGGGGGGGGGGAACTCACTCACGGATTTATGAGCTGCAATAAAGAGCATGAAATCACTATGCGACTCCGAGACCTAACTATGGTTTGTGCTACGTCTGCACTGGCATTTTTGCTAATCATAGTTGTCTCCAACTGCAGTTTGAAAACATGCTTCATGGAC
The DNA here is from genome assembly GCF_963506605.1 of Zootoca vivipara. Classification (NCBI taxonomy): domain Eukaryota; kingdom Metazoa; phylum Chordata; class Lepidosauria; order Squamata; family Lacertidae; genus Zootoca; species Zootoca vivipara. Next base: position 28,452,324 of record NC_083287.1, on the reverse strand, counting down.
CATGTTTGCAAACTGTGGCATGGTTTGGCACCAACTGCGGTTAGCTAAAATGCAAGAGCAAAGGTATCGCTAACCATAATTAGCTCCCAGACTGAAAGGGATTGTTGTTCTTAGTTTTCTAACTAACAAAGGCCGTTAGCTGGTACCAGGGCCTTTGTTTAAAGAGTTACTCTAGTTTCTTCAAGCCATTCAGCCTGGTCATGTAGAAGGGCTCTCAGAAACATTGAAATGGCCCCACTAGGCATGATGAATGCACCACAGCCAGGAGCTGTTTGGGTACAATTCAGAGGCAATCCTGACCGATCTGGACCCAGTGTTCAGTGGGTACAGAATATCTGCGAATTTGGAAGATGTGAATCTCCCCTAAACTCTATTAACCCTTTGTTCAACATTTCCGCTTGCTCTACTAGACGGAAGAAGTACTAGGACAGAAGTGCTTAAAATGCTAGAAAACAAGAGATCAAAGTCACAGATCAAAGCATTCAAGGTGGCTTGGCATTGATTCTTTCACACAACCATTTCAATAAGAGACTATCTGATCGGCATGCTAATACAAGCAAACCTTACAGTGTCAGCAACCTACAAATTAGAGGGAGACACTGGGAGACTTCTTTTTCTCTTTTTCTTTTTTAAAAAGCCTTTTCAAATTTGAAGAGGACTGAGTTTGCCAGCAGTGTTTAGGGGAAAGGGTAAGCCTGGGAGATGCTTCCTGTTCCAGTGTTTCATATAGAAGGGAATTCAGAAAAAAGCATCCATGAACTGAATGCCATGGGATGCTCATAATTTTTCATTTAAGAATATTAAGAATATTAATTGGGGAGAGCTAGGTCTAGCAAAGAGGAGAGGGGTGCCATTATGCTGAAATGTTGGTGTGTGAGCGAATGGACTTAAATGGGGACAAATGGCCAGATCTTTATTGGGTGGTTGGAGATTTATAGTTTTCAAAGTGGGTTCCTGAGAGCTCTGTGATTCTTCAGCAAGAAGATCAGCAGCAGTGGGCAAACATTCCTGACAGACGGCTTGCCTACAGCTGCCCACAATTACAACTCTGTAACATACAACTGCAGGAGAATGTGGATGTCTTGCATTCATCACGGCAATGTCAAGACCATGACAAGACTGTGGAGGACTGGCTCCAGGGATGGCTCCAGGGATGAGGTGGACATTATTTGACATTGGCCACATTCACACCATACATTTAAAGCGCTTTTATATCATTTTAAACAGTCATTGGCCTTCCCCAAAGAATTATGGGAGCTGTACTTTGTTGAGGGCACTGAGCATTGTTAGAATACCCCTATTCCTCTCACAGAGTTCCCTGTGAGGATGGATGGATTGGTAAACTCCCCTGAGAAGCATCAGGCAGTCTCTGTTTTCATTTCCCATAATGCTCCTAATGTAGTGTTTCTCCAGAGCCTTGTGGCAAGTACAAAATGGTGGCCAGGTCGTTCTGTTTTTTTAAAATTATTATTTAAAAAATTCTAAAGGGGGGGGCCTGCATACACAAAAAAAGATATACAATATTTTACAATATGCAGGGCTTCTGTGGCATATATCAATGAGGGAAGAGTTCCCTGAAGGCAGAAAATTTGAAAGCCCCTGATCTCGGTAGGTCTGGTTTGAAGCAAGAGTGATCCCTTTCCTCACCTGTAGTTTGCTGACTCTTGTCTCTCGTCTCCTGCTGATAAGATACCTTTGAAATGAAATTGATTGTAGGCAAACTGCTGATAACCTTTAGTTAATTAAAGCCTCTCAGAGAGTAGAAGTATCATGCCAGTTATGAAGTAACTCTGCACATTTCTGCGTATCTGTACTATGCGGCTGTCCGGAAACAAAATACTTGGTGTAGACTAGCATAACATTAAGCAGACGCCTATTCCCCTCACAGAGCTACAATTCTCAGAATGGTTTAGCAGTCAATCCCGCTTCAGAGGAAACTCTGGAAACTGCAGCCCTGTGAGGGGGACTAGGTGCTTCCTAACAACTCTCAGCACCCTAACAAACTACAGCTCCCAGAAGTCTTTAGAGGAAGCCCTGACTGTTCAAAATGGTATCATGGTGCTTTAAATGTATGGTGTGAATGTGGCCCTAGATACAACCTGGGAAAGAGAATGGTCTCTACCAGGGGCATACCCAGGATCAAAATTAGGGGGGGCAAGGGGCGGGGCCAAGGCACGGGAGGGGAGGCCTGCGCCTTTCAGCTCTTCCGAGGAGGCGGCCCCAGGCTCCCACTCCATGCGCGAAGCTCCGGAGGCGCACGGGGAGTGCGAGCCTGTGGCTGCCTCCTCCGCGCCTCCCAGCTCTTCCGAGGAGGCGGCCCCAGGCTCCCGCTCCTCGCGCGAAGCTCCGGAGGTGCGTGGGGAGCGTAAGCCTGGGGCCGCCACACTGCACCCCTCAGCCTTTTGCTTCTGGGGGGGGGCAACTACCCCCTGCCCCCCTGCCTACGCCCATGGTCTCTACTATGAGCACTCAATAGCAAGTTATCTGAAAATGCTAGATGATACTGTTGCAAGCCACCCCAATTTCCAAGCGGTGTGAGATTCAAGGGTTTCCATGTGTCTACCCAGGCTCCTTTGGAGTGAGGGACAGCAGAGACTTTTTGATACATGGCTTATTTACACATATATACAATCTGAGCCTTAGCACCGCAAGAGGGTCTTGCTTCTCCCATAGCCACAGGCCTTGGATTCAAGCAAAAAGCAGGCATGGCTCTGACCCTCTGCCTTCCCAGCAAGCTGCCTTGCTTCCAGCTTTTAGCTCAGTATAACTCAAGTCTGCACTCTGGCCTTTGTTTTTCTAACTACCAGCGAGTTGACCCAAATGAATCTAGATACTAAGGGAGATTCCTTATACACCTGAAAAGTGGTTGTGCCAGGGGTGGGGAAAGTGTGGACCCTCTCTCGATGTTGCTGGTCTAATATCTAAGACCAAAAGTTCAACCACCCTGTGTCACACGTGACTTCTTTTTTGTGGTTGGCTCGGCGTTGTCTTAGCCCTCCCGTTGTTAAGCTCTGCCGTAAGCTGCTCCAGCCTGAATCGCAAACACAAAATGCCAAGCTAAAGATCAGCGTTTTTAAAAAGAGAGTCAATCCAAGCCCTTTTCATACTGCCTTGATATATATACACTGCAGAGAGCAGAAAAGCGCAGAAATACAATTGTTTTTGTGCTGCAGGTAACCTTTAGCATGGTAATTGCAGTCTCCATGTTAGGGTTCATTGTTTCAGGGCTTAAATGTGTTTTGCCATTATCCTTTCAAGCTCCAATGACAATATGAGCTGAAATATGTACCAACATGCCTCTATTTATTGCCAAGCAGAGACTTAATCCTATGCTATGTGCGCTTTTCTGAAGTCAGGCGGTGCACCAGTGATTTAGTTATATAAAACTGTGAGCTCAGAACCTTGCCCATCAACCTTTGTTTTGATTGGATTTTTAAAAAAAACACCTGGCTGTGTATGTTGCGTAAGAAGTACTATAAAAATAAGTTTATACACCACAATATTCAGTTGTGTTACATGACAGAAAGTAAAACAAAACTCTACCTTTATTTTCTTTAAAAAATACAATTTCGCTTCAAGTCTAGTTTGTCTTGCTCTGGGGGCACTTGGATGGAGCAGCCCAGTGAAAACAAGTTTAGTGTCGCGAGAAGCTTATTGGGCTAAGAACAAGAAGCTCCGGAATTTTTGAGTTCTTCTGTCCATCATAAAAGGAAGTATCACTTGGGCTTTAGAAGCCAAACACATTCCATTTCACAGGTGCTGCCCGATGCCGATCAGGTAGGGAAATTGCTGGAGCTCAGTGGCTTGTAACAAACCCATGGAGCTTACTCACTGAGCCGCTGTGACAGAGAAGGGTTGTAGCATCTGCTCTGCATCCAGAAGGTCACGTGTTCAATCCCTGGCATCTCCAGGTAGGGCTGGGAGACATACCTGCCTGAACCACAGGAAGGTTACTGCCAGTCAGTGTAGATAACATCGAGCTAGATGGGCCAATGTTCTGACTCTATTTGACTTCCTATGTCAGTGTGGTGTAGTGTTTAAGAGTGGTGGACTCGTAATCTGGGGTTTGCGTCCCCGCTCCTCCACGTGCAGCTGCTGGGTGACCTTGGGCTAGTCACACTTCTCTGAAGTCTCTCAGCCTCACTCACCTCACAGAGTGTTTGTTGTGGGGGAGGAAGGAAAAGGAGATTGTTAGCCACTTTGAGACTCCTTAGGGTAGTGATAAAGCGGGATATCAAATACAAACTCCTCCTCCTCCTCTTGTTCTTCTTTCTATGAGAGAGTGCTGGACTCCTGGACACCTAAAATAATACAAAATAACCTACCAGTACCTGGCTTCCATTTATTCTGGGAGCCTTACATGAACACTCTCCTGCTGCATCCCCTATCAGTACCAACTAGGGTCCTCCAGCTGGTGTTGGCCTTCAGCTTCCAGAAGTTCCAATAGCACAGCCAATGGACATGCATGATAAGAATTGTCCAACAACATCAATGGGGGTTACATGTTTCCCATCCCTGACCTCAGAAACAAACAAATCTCTCTCAACAGCTGGGTTTAGGGACCGGAAGACAAGCACTGTAAGAGAGATGGGGCTGGAGAAGTGATGGAAGAATGTGTTAAATGACTCCATTGGTTCACGTTCCCTCCTCTGTTTAGTGGGGGAAACTCTCATGGATTCAGCACAAGGGCTACTAAAATTCTAGAACATGTCTTGTTCTTGCCCTTTTATTTCTGGATGCTTCCAGGCTGTGGCTATTTTGGGATGGAATTTGATCATATACTGGAAAATTCAGGTTACACAAATCTAGCTGACTTACACAACAAATCTGCTTCCCCCAAAGAGCAGACTTTCTCCTATTTGCATTGGTAAAATGTGAAATAGCACTTGATTTGATATAATTTCATCTAACCTCCCTGCAAACAAATCAGGACAAATGCCTGAGAGCTTGTAACAGTGAGTGGGTGAATAAAAAAGGGCCAACAATGATGCCCAGGAGGGCAAGAAATACTTGATAGGCTTGACAGCCTCTGCTTCTTGTCCTGCCCTGAATTGCCAGTCTATGGCTAGATCTAGAAGCATTTCAGTTAAACACATTGTAAACTCATATGGGGAAATCCAATAGCCATGTGGTGTCACAGTATTATATCACATATAAAACACTTTATCTAGCTGAGTCCTAGCCCTAGAGTTCCTCTGCCAGTCAGCCCAAATGATTTGGCTGCCAATTAAGCCACCACTATCTTTAGCCCCAATCCCTCAATAATTCCTAATGTGTTTTTAATAAGTCCATAAATCAACCCCTGCATGTTTCTTATCACCAGTGGTTATATTATTTTCCATGAGACAGGCAGTGACTCCAATTACCATCGAAAGGGCACGAAGACAAGGATTATCTGAGAATGGGATAATTATTACATGCTAACTGGGAACATTTTTATTACTCTGTGGAAAGACACCTGTCTCGCACTTGTCAAGAGTTCTTGTGGATCTTGTGCTATTCTGAATTTATCCACCTCGTGAAACCCTGGTTGTGTCAGAGCTCTCAAGAAGTACCTAAAGTGGAAGATTATATACTGTAGGTATGAGAGAACTACTGAGGTGTATGATTGCATGACCTATCTATTGGGCAATAGTTATGAATAATCTCTGGTCATTAAACCCTCAGTCTGAGGAAAGTACCTCTACCTTGTCGCTGTGACAGAACAACTTGAAAAATGCTATTTTAATGAAAATGTTTCTTTTTGTCTGGATGGGATATAAACCTTTTATTTCCCTTTTTGAAGAGGGAAATGTCTGTTTAAGCAGAACCCTCTGGAGGCAGAAAGAATCCCATTTTGACAAATATGTGTTTTGTTGGGATGATTATAGCCAGGAGCCTGATCCCAATCATTATGTGCAACAAGGGCAATGGAAAGGCCACACAACACTAGACCATTGGGAATGTTTGAACAACTTGCCTCAATCCACTGTGTTTCAAGAAAGCTATGCACAAAGCTCTTGAAACTCCCAGCGATTTTGTCTTTCGCTTATCCTCTGTCTGTTTGGATTCCTGTTAGGTTATAGAAGTGGAGGCCAGTCCACCATTTTGCTTCACCTGCTCTGAGGAAGCACGAGGTAACATACGCACAAAGCTGCAGTTCATTGGTAAGAAAGGTAATCTTTAATAACGTCTTCTCCATTTCCTATGACATTGACATATTGGAACCCAAATCAACCAGAAATAAAAATAAACAAGTGTGCCCTAAAATGTTGTAGATTAAAATTCCCTTCGCATTAATCATCTAACATGCAAACAAGGAATGGTTTATGCGCATGCATGAATGTCACCATGTGCCAAGATGTTAAGGAAGGGCCATGACTGAGTGTGCAAGCATCTGCTTGCATGCAAAAGGCCCCAGGTTCAATCCTTGACATCCCCAGTTAGGGTTGGGAGTGTCCCTTGGCTGAAGTTCTGGAGAGCTGCTGTCAGTCAGTGTAGACAACACTGAGTTAGACGGGCCAATGGTTTGACTCAGTGTGAGGTCACATCCATACCAGACATTGAAAGCACGTCTATACCACATTAACAGTCATGGTTTGCCCCAAAGAATCCTGGGTACCACTGTTTAGCTCTCACAGTCCTACAATTCCCAGCACCCATAACAAACTACAATTCCCATAATTCTTTTTTTGGGGGGGGAGAACAACTGTTAAAGTGGTATACAGTAGTGCTTAAATGTGTGGTGCAGATGTGACCTAAGGCAAATTTCTATGTTCACACCGTCTCAGAATGGTTTAAAACCCTCTTGTCTGTGTTTCCCCCCCAGCTATGATAATTGCATTGCCCTCAGGAATTCTCTAACTTGCCCAGAGGAGGAAGAGCGAGGACATTTGCTGGGACTTAGGGATGCCACATGCTCACGTTGTGGTAGGAAAGATTTATTTTTACCATTAATACTGCTGGTGATGGGGCATGATCTTTCGAGGAGGGGCAAATGATGCATTGTTTTGTTGCCTTATAAATCATACCGAGAATGCTACTTAAGCTAATGAAAGTGACAGAGGTTATGCATAACTCAGGCACCAGGCAGAACTCTGTGACTCGAAAGATTCATAATTTAGAATGGGGATGTGAAAAATGCGGAATGTAACTGGTAAGGGACCCCGTCCTGCTTTAGCAGCTATGGCTTCCCCCAAAAGAATCCTGGGAACTGTAGTTTGTTAAGGGTACTGGGAATTGTAATTCTGTGTAATTCTCTCAGCAACCTTAACAAACTACAGTTGAATGCTCTGCGACACAGTTAAATCCCAGGATTTCAGACAGCTGAAAATATTAACAGTTACTGGGGCTGCAAGGCTTCGTCCCAAACAATGCATTAAAAAACTTGACAATGGATTGTTTAAAACTGCTTTTCGTAAAAAAACAACAACAAAATACTTATCAGAAGGGCAGGCAGCTGGTGCCCTCTTAGCAAAGGCATTCCCTGCCCTGCAGTCTTTTATTCCTATGTAAATTTATGCATATCGAATCTGTTAAAACTCACATGGTTAATTGGCTAGCATTTCTCCAATCTAAATAATAATAATAGTAGTAATTTTAGCTGTTCTTATTTTTATCTGTAAGCTGCCTTGAGTCCCCTGTTAGGGAAAAGGGGCAGGGTATAAATAAATGAATAACAATAATAATAGTTGTAATAATATTCTTTTCAGTCTTAAGAGAGCTCAAGGTGTGACACAAATATTACCTCAGCAGTCTTCATAGCATCCCTATATTATCTTTCGAAATGTCCCTTTCTCATATCAGTTAGCAACAAGGCTTTTCCCTAGCTGCCTTTGATAAAGGAAAGTCGGCCAGATCTTCAAAAGAATGGCTTTTTGCTAGCTAAGATATACCAAGAAGTATTACTTGGGTCAGCAGCTTATGTTTTTAGTGCTGTCTCAACCCCAGGCTCCTTTTATGGAAACCCAAGCTGTGAATTGCTACCACGACTGCTGTAGCGACGATTAATTTTGGTTGATCTACCTCTTTCTCAGTGGGTTGCACTTATGTCCCATCGACCTCAACCAGCTAAGGGGTGGCTCCATCTGTCATTGGCTGTGGCTCTGCTTCCTGTGGCTCACTCTGCCTGCCACCTCACCAGTCCCAGTGGGCACCAGACAGCACGGACAACTGTTAAAGCTACTCAGCAGCCGATCTCACATTTGCACCTGATCATTCCACAGTTAACTGACCCCTTTCAAACTCCAGCGCATCTGTAACATGCTCATGTGTGTTGTGTAGGATTGGTTGGCATCTGGAGGAGTGTGCCTTTGGGGGGGGGCGAGGTCAAACTGTTGGAAGGTTACAGCGTCTGCTGTGACTGTAAAGACCAATACGGGAGAGACATGCTTCGTTGCAGCTGGGGCAGATAAAGGCATCTGGTTGCACTGCTGCAGATGCACCATGGTGTTTCTCCACTCTGCGCTCCTCCCAGCGGTCGTTGTTCCTCTGGTCACTGCTGTGGATATACAACCTCATAGAATCAAGGAGTTGGAAGGGACCCTGAGGATCATCTCGCCCAAGGCCCTGCAAATCAGGAATAGGCAGCTGTCCCTTATGAGGACTGAACCTGCAACCTTGGTGTTATCAGCACCACGCTCTAACTAGTTGAGGTATCCAGCACTGATTGTCTGTCCCCTGGCACTGTGGTTATCTGCAAGATATTCCTACATAGTCGGGTTGATATATCCAACCTTCATGTCATGTTTGCATACATCTTTGTGACACAGAGTTGGTCCCTGAAGTCAGCTCCTTCTAGGGCAGGCATAGGCACACTCCAGATGGTTTGGGACTCCAAACCATCATCTGTGACCACTGGTTCTGTTAGCTAGGGATCATGGGAGTTGTAGTCCCAAAACATCTGGAGGGCCGAGTTTGCCTATGCCTGTTCTAGGGCATGTCCTTGAAACGATCACCCTCGGGAGGTTGTGGACTCTTCTTGCTTGGAGGTTTTTAAGCAGAGGTTGGACAGCCATCTGTCATGGATGCTTTAGCTGAGATTCCTGCATTGCAGGGGATTGGATTTGATGACCCTTCCAACTCCTCAATTCTATTATTCTATCCTTCCATCTTCTATTCTGTGGACGATGGCCAAGCCATTGTAGACATCGCTGATCCATGTTATTAAAAGACTGTTGAAGTTTCACATAGCAGGCTTTCTAACTGGTGTGCTTCATACTATAATGTCTTCCCTCTATCCCTGTGTGGACTTCTCAGATAGACTACAAAGGTTCCCTAAGCAGCACTTCCACAGCAGCAAAAGTAGGTCAGGAAAGCATTCTGAAGATCAATGTGAAGCTTCTGCTATTCTGCATAGGCCCCGTGCAAATGTTTTGTGTCGAGTCCAGCCAGAGAAGGCACGGGGTGTCTGCTGTTGTTCAGCATTCCACAATATTTCCCCGGGGCCACCTGAGTGACAGCTCGAAGCAGTGGTAAATGTGACAACAAGGAGAAGCCTCCCTTTTCAGGGCACTTAAAGGTGGTGTGGAGATAGCCGAATTTTCAGGAGAGGCTTGCTTCAGGGAAGAAGAGATTGAGAAATGAGCAGCCCACACAATAGAGGCAGGGGAGGGAGCTCTTTTTGCAGCCTAAACAATTTTGCAAGAAAGGAGTCAGGAGAGAACAGGTGGGGAGAAGAGAACCGCCCTAGATAAATACAGGAGGTGGGGTGGGACTGGGAGGAATCCAAAACTATAGGTTTTCCTCTGAAATGTAAGCTGTTTGATTGAGTGGCCTTGCCCATAAAGAAATCTCTGTGTGGCTTTGAAGGGTCTTTATTAACATAAAGGGAGTTCACAGACTTCCCCTTCTCTTCCCCACCCCAGCCCTTGTTTTTTTAGGTGGGTCAGGGATTTTCCTCCCAGGGAGCCTTGAAGGAGGAGACAATGCATCTGTTTCGACAAAAGATTTTTTTTAAAAAAGTTGCCATTGTAATACAAGAGAGGCCTGGAAAAGTCATTGTTTGTTTAAAGAGAAGTTTGGGGTCTAGAGAAGAGAGCGAAGGCCACCCACTTAAAACAATGCAAAAGGCCCCAACAGCTCTTCCTTGTTTCCCTGCCTTTCCCCTGGACTTCTATTAGTGTGTTGGTTTTAAGAGGCTGGAATATTTATGTGTGATGATGATGATGATGCAACGGGTACCATGTTTTCACATTATGTATTTAAAGTAGGTGATGATCCTTCCGATTGCCTGTAAATATTCTCTGATGCAAAACCTCGAGCTGCTGCAGTGTTCAGTTAGTTGCAGCACAGTTTAATGTGTGTTTGTTCAGCACTAAGCCCCACTGTGTTCGGAGGAATTAAGAAGATAAAAACATGAGAACAGCACTGCTGGGTGAGGCCAATTCAGTCCATCATCCTGTCCTCATACTGGCCAACCAATGTCTGTGAAAAGCCTGCAAACAGGACCTGCGATTCCCAGAAACTGGTATTCGGTTTGGTACAGGCAGAACATAGCCATTGCGGCTTCCTAAGTGGGCATAGGACTGCAGCCTTAGTTTACTTAGATTAACTGATTTTAAAACATTCCAATGAACTAAAAAAGTGCCCTTGATCAAATCACTCAAATAGTTTTAATGCAAGGGACCCAGGTGGCGCTGTGGGTTAAACCACTGAGCCTAGGGCTTGCTGATCAGAAGGTCGGCGGTTCGAATCCCTGTGACGGGGTGAGCTCCCGTTGCTTGGTCCCAGCTCCTGCCAACCTAGCAGTTTGAAAGCACGTCAAAAATGCAAGTAGATAAATAGGAACCGCTACAGCGGGAAGGTAAACGGCGTTTCCATGTGCTGCTCTGGTTCGCCAGAAGCGGCTTTGTCATGCTGGCCACATGACCTGGAAGCTATACGTCGGCTCCCTCGGCCAATAATGCGAGATGAGCGCGCAACCCCAGAGTCGGTCACGACTGGACCTAATGGTCAGGGGTCCCTTTACCTTTACCTTTATGTAAAAGCTGCAAATGGCAAAACGCCGGCTTAAAAGCCACATTCTCTAAAGTGTGAGAGACAAGCTGTAGTACTATGACGATGTCAAAAAACAACAACCCCAAGACATTATTTCTTTTTTAGAACTATTATTTTTCTTAGTTGCAGATTTATGCAGATTTAATTAATTGACTAATTATCTTGGCTGACAAGCCTAGTGAAAACCTGTCTTTGAAATCCTGGGTGGGCAGAACCGGTTGTAGTCAATCATTGATGAGGGAGAATATTTGTGAAGGACAGAGCTATTAATGATTGATAGGCATGGCAGCCACACAGAATCTCAGTGTTCTGATGCAGCATACATTTGAGTCCTATAAGCTGGAGGCACACTAAAGGAGGTGCAACCTGCTTCCACGAGACAGTTTGGTTAGCGTGCTGGGAGACTCGGGTTCAAATCCTAACTCAGCAATGAAGCTGACTATGTGACCTTGGGCCAGTCATGGTCACTCAATGAAACCTACCACTCAGGGTTGTTGTGAGATTAAAAAATGGAGTATGTATTGGTGGGTGGGGTTCTAGTTATGTCACCGTGAGCTCCTTGGAGGAGAGGTGGGATATAAATGTAATGATAGATAATAGATCTGGTTGTTGACCTTTGGAGGCAGAATGCTAAACCGGACAGACTTCTGTCTGACCTACCAGCCTCACACCTCAGAAATGTCACCATCATTCCTGGAACCTTATAAAGCTGTGCAGCTCCCTCTCGCCTCTTTCCCGAACTACACATCACACTGTTTTGAAGCACAATCCATTTTGCTGTCTTTCAAAAAGCAGAGAAATGAAATGGACAAAGCAGTGCCACTTTTGATAGGAAGAAATGTTGACCAGAGCTCCTTTCTCCTCCTGTCAAGTCGGGATGGAATAGAGGGCTATGGTAACTTGCAGAAGGGTCGAGAAAAGGGGAGAAGGAAAAGAAATATGCTGCTGGGCTGAGTTGACTCAAAAATGAGATCAATGAGGAAAAGAAAATTGTAACCTCAGACGGGAATTCAGAAGAGGGTTGACTTGCACAGCACCCTGTCTCATGATGAAGAGAGCTGGATCCAGAAGAAAATCTACAGCACCTTTGTTCGATTACGGGGCAGTGTTAATAAAAATGGGGAGAACTGGCCAGATATTGCTCAAGGTGAATGCATGGCTTATAGCTAACCTGATCTCTGATCAGCAGGTTCCATTCTCAAACTTTGGAGATTCAGATCTACATCCAGAGATTAAGCCTGCTGAAAAGTGTGCCAGAAGGAACATCTGTTGTCTGATGTGCTGCAAGACTGTGGATGTGAGAGAAAGCTTGTGCCTATAAAACATAAATCACGGTAACTGCCCTCTAAAGCAACCTGCTACCTTTATATACACAGAGAGAGCAATGAATGTTTCATGAAATTCAGCTGCCATGCCAAGTTGGAGCAATTTTCCCCATCTCGAGTTTGTGGTTAAAATTATAAAATGCCACCGGTTGTAAAGTCAACTCATAAGGAACTTACAGTTTCTTTGTTAACAGCTGCAAGGATGTTGTTTGGCTAGAAAGTCACATTGCCCCCTCCTTGGTATGTATGGCTTAATAAAGTTTAGGACTTTGCTGTAACGACAAAAAATACCATCCAAGAGCGAGTATCGCCAGTGAATATGGAAATAAATTCTGGGCAAACTGGTTGCCCATTACGCAATACAGTATTGCCATGAAAATAATTACCGTACCTCCAGTGAAAGCATATTCAAGTAGGTTTTGAATTCTTTTAAAATAAATACAGTATTGTAATGGTATGTTAATTCACATCTCTGTGTAGAATAATATGATATGGAGTACCTTTCCCACCCCCTGGAGCAGAGTCTTGTTGATTATTGTTTAATAGTTGTGAAATGAGAAAATTTAATAAAATGATAAAATGTGAGCAGCTTAACAGCAGCCAAAATTGCTGTCCTTCCCTTGTGATTCTAAGCACAAAAAACTCAAATGAGATCTATGTGACTTTCTTCCTTTCAACTAAAAGACCAGAGGGACTTTTGAACTTGAGACCTTTTTACAAGCAAGGCAGGTGCTCTACCCCTGAGCTATGGTCCTTCCCCTGAACCTTACTGCTCCTATAAATTATATTTTAAAGTATCAATTTCTCTGTGAAGCCATTATCTGACTCTTCCTTCTGGTTCTCACCATATTTGTGAGCTGAACCATATATGCAATGTGTAAGGTACTCAAGACTTTTTTGCCAGTTTAATGGGCTAACACAGCTATCCCTCTGGAATTTGAACTCTGTGCATGCACACACACCATTTATGAGCTACCCTTCAGCATAAGCTCCCAGGGTGATGTTCTATTGAAAAATAAAACACTACAATAAACGCATCAACAGTGGAACAGTACAAAGCACAGGAGTAGCAGCATGCAAGCTCGTCCTCGTAAATCCTCTGCTCATTGGACTAAAGCTGATTCTAAATCTCTGCCTAGTTTCCTTCCAGCGTAGCCAACAGCCAATATATCAAAATGAAGTTCCATAGCAAACGATGGTAAGGAAACAACACCACGATCAGCAAATGTGGAATAATCACCCCCTTGCAATCGTTCCTTTCTGTCTAAAGTCTTTTAAGTTGTGACATCATTGAACTTTGCTTGGTGGGGCTCGGAGTCTAAGAATACATTTCCTTTCCCACCACTTTCCACACCGGGAGCATAGTAGCAGGGTTTTCCTGGTGGAAGTGAACTCCCTGTGCATAGATGTTTTACAACTGGCGAAAGCCACACCTCGGCGCAAGATAAACAGAACACTTTGTATCTGCTTAGGAGTTCTGTGTACTCTGAACCCTTGCGTCAGCCTTTGCTCCATGCTGGATGCCTCCTTTTGCTGTGGAAAGCGGAGTACAGCTGGGCTGCTGTTAAGGGGTGAGTATGTCATAGGGAAAATCGGGCATGAAACTCTGCCAAGGACAGATTTTTAAAAAGATATCCTCCTTGAGCAGAATCCTTTGCACTCAAACGCAATTTCATAGATGCTTACTTACAGCTGAGTCACCTATTATTATGCGCCCTCCGCTGCAGCGGGGAGGCCCAGCAGGGCTCAGCCCCTCAAGATTGGGGAAGGGGGGCGTCAGCCCCATCCCTACGTACTTTGGGGGGACTGAGCTGTCCTCAGCCCCATAGAGTTGATGCCTTTGACACCGGGGACAGATTCAGCTAAATTGTGCTAGTAGGAAACAGCACGAGACTCCTGCTAGCTCAACAGGACTTCCTCTCCACATTGTGCCCATGCCCCTCCAAATTGGTTCAAGGAGGGAGTGTCATGAGAATCCCCAGAACAGCATGTGGGAGCAGGAGGAGGAAGTCGGGTGTCATTCTGTCTGGCAAGCAGAAGTTCTTGCGCTGATAAAGCAATAATAACAGCATGAAGTTGAATTCCATCCCATAGTTAGAAACCATTCAAAGGGGTTTCCAGTGCTCACCCAAAGTTCAGCTTCCATGGAATAAAGTTCAGAGGACACTGTAGTGTTTTTAGGATATATGGTTTTATTGACACATATAGACATACCTTGGAAGTCAAACAAAATCAGTTCCGAAAGTCCGTTTGACTTCCAAAAAGTTCGGAAACCAAGGCCCGGCTTCTGATTGGTTCCCGATTGCGCAGGCGCGCTGGAAACAATAGTGGAAGCTGCGCTGGATGTTTGGCTTCCAAAAAAAGTCCAAAAACTGGAACACTCACTTCTGGTTTTTGATTGTTCAGGAGCCGGAATGTTCAACTCTCAAGAGGTACGACTGTATATACAACCTGAGCATAGGATGGAGGGGCTCACAGCATTGCCGTCCTGAAAGATCTTATTTTGACATTTTTTGCAGCTTTGGATTCAGCACGGAGCAAGTTGTGTCTCCATCTTTTAGCCCAGGTCACACATCACTCGGAGGATTATTCTGCTACCTAGCAGCTAGGGTGTGGGGGGAGGCCCACTCATTTGTTCTACAGCACGGAGCACCTTCTTTGGTTATGCTAATCATGGCAATTAAGTAGCCAGCCAAAGCCATTACCTAGACAAAGGAACAGGTTCAGCAGCTCACACACATTCTAGGCCCACAGATACAGGATCCCAACACCTGGAAGGGACTCAGGGCATCGTTCACACTGACCCCCCCCCACCCCCCAAACACATAATTATAAAAATGAACTTTTGACCAGTGCAGATACTTGTGGCTTCAGCACCAAGTCAGGTGTCTTCCATGCCCACTTTCCCTTAATATCCAGTCTGGATAAGAGTTCTGGTGGACTCAAAGATCGGTCACATCACCAACTTCATTATTATTATTTTTTTGCTCGCCTTTCACCAGAAGGCCCCAGGAAAGGTTACAGCATATCAAAACACAACCAAAACAGTAAAACAGCCACCACCCCACTCATAACCTCAAACTCAATAATCCTTCCACACATTACAAGGAGCAGACTGAGGCCAGAGTGCAAAGTGCAGAGGTGCATGTTCAGCATTTGACAAAGGCTGTGGCGCTGTGGGTTAAACCACAGAGCCTAGGGCTTGCTAATCAGAAGCTTTTTTATGACCTGTGGTGTTGGGGAGGAGATTCTTTTGTTTTTATCCTGTTCCATTGAACAATCACCCCCCCCCTCTTTTCTTTTTGCTTCTTTCAGGAGGAAATCTTTTCATTTTCTTAAATAGGTTGCCTTTCCTGCATGACAACCACTAGGTGACATAATAATTTGTATTGGAAATGTTGCCTTCTTGGAGTAAAAATCAGCATCAACTGCATTCCAACATTCTGGGTGCATTGCCAGTTTTGGTTATCAATGGACTAAATAATTCAAAACTTGGTGTCATTAAATGGAGCGGTGGGAGGTGTAACTAAAATGAATTTTCAGGCATGCAGCTGGTATTTTAACCCACAGGAATCTGAATGCATAATGTCTAATTGGGCCTCTATATTTTTGGTTATTATCAAGTATAAAAAGGTAATCACGGCAAATGTTCTTCAAACACACTGCTATATGTTTTAACTCAGAAGTACATCCTGCTGTATTCAGTGAGGTTTACTCTCTAAGTGTCATTTAGGGAGGCAGCTTCAGGTCCAAAAATATGCAAAGCCAAGTCTTGAATCAGAGAATTTCAGGGTTGGACATGACCTTGGGAATGGTGACTCATACCTACTGGAACTGGTAGGGCAGATGATATTATTATCCCAGTGCCACAATGGGTCAATGTGTCTGGCTGTTAACCAGAAGGTTGGGTTCAAGCTCTCTCCATGGATGGCTTTTGGTAGAATTCCTGCATTTGAGGGGGTTGGCCTAAATGACCCCCAAGGTCCCTTCCAACTCTACAAGTATATTATTATATTAATAATAATAATAATAATAATAATAATAATTCCAAGGATCTCAAGTTGGTGGACATGGTTCTACCCCTCACCATTTTATCCTCACAACAACCTTGTGAGGTAGGTAAGACTAAGAAAAAAATGACTGGGTTACAATTATATGGTGTTTATTTTCTTATAATAGGTAGGGTTTTTTTCTGATTGTTAGATGAAGGGTGCTCTAGAAATAATTCCCATTATCATCACTCATCAACTACAAACTCATACACTCCAATATGCTTCCCTGTTTGCCAGAACAATTCCTATTTCTCCTGGTAAATCACTGTCCCTACTTTCCCCCTATTTTTATTTTTATTTTGCTTGCTAGGGATGCATTGCTAAACATATGTACGTGTGACTTTCTCATGTCTTCAGGGTTTAAAGCTTCAGAAGTTAAATCTCAAGAGTTGTGAACAGATGCATGTATCCTTTAAGGGTACCAGGTAGTGTGCATTCTGCCATTTTCCACACTGGAGCTGCTGAAATCATTATCATCTGTAGAGCACTTTCAAGTGTTTAAACTGCTTCACACAAATTGTCATCCTTACAAGCGCCCTAAAAATGAAATCAGTATTAATACCCACCTCCATCACAGACAGAGAGGAGAGAGGCTGAGGGAGAGAACAGCTTGGCTAAGGCCATCCAGCGAGTACACGGGAGAGATAAAAGGTAAAATGGGACACGGGTGGTGCTGTGGTCTAAACCACTGAGCCTCTTGGGCTTGCTGATCGGAAGGTCGGTGGTTCGAATCCCCGTGACGGGGCGAGCTCCCGTTGCTCTGTCCCAGCTCCTGCTAACCTAGCAGTTTGAAAGCACGCCAGTGCAAGTAGATAAATAGGTACTGCTGCGGTGGGAAGGTAAACAGCATTTCTGTGCGCTCTGGTTTCCCTCATGGTGTCCTGCTGCGCCAGAAGCGGTTTAGTCATGCTGTCCACACGACCCCAAAAGCTGTCTGTGGACAAACGCCGGCTCTTTCGGTCTGAAAGCGAGATGAATGCCATAAATCCATAGTCGCCTTTGACTGGACTTAACTGTCCAGGGGTACTTTACATGGGAGAGTTGAGATTTGAACATCTCTTTAGTCATTCCTTGCTGTGTTTTCTTACTGTAAGGGAGAGAGCTGGATCAGCATTGAAAGAAGTTAATGACAGTGGCAAACAGTATTGCTTGGCTGCCCGGGGTGGCACCCCCTGGGAGTGGGGCATCGCTCTGCAGCGTGCATGCATCCTGACGCATGCGTCGTGATGTCACGGCGCACGACACGTGTGCCAGGACGAGCCAGGGCGGACTGTGCATGTCCGCACATGCACAGTCCGTCTGGGTTGGCGCTGTTGCTCTGCTCGGCTGGCGCTCTGCTTCTTCCTGCTTGGGCAGAGGAGGTGAGGGGCGGGCCAGGGGCCAGGAGTGCTGCCCCAGCGCACTGCCCCTGGCAGAGTGGAGCTAGGAGCGGCCCGTCCCCTTTGCCCCTCCCTTGCTATGCGCCTGGTTAATGATGGACACCCCTGTTCTGTGAAAGCAGCCAGCTTTCGAAGGTGACTCATCCCTCCTCCTCACCACAGCTAAAGGTGAGGGAGGCCTTATCTGAGGCTTCTGCGTGTGTGCCTATGTGTAAAATGCAGTCTGAGTCAGAGAGGGTGCTCCCAGGTGAGGGTTGGAGTTTGTGTACACACCACACGTCTTTCCCCAAAGAATCTTCAGAACTATACTCACGGTGCTACAATTCCCAGCACCCTTGATAAACTACTGTTCCCAAGATTCCCCCCACCCATGGGCTTTAAATGTATGGCATGTACACATCCTGATATCGCAAATGGCCCTCACAGAGTTGCTCAGAGGGGAATGCGGCCCTCAGGATGAACAATTTCCCACACCTGGTGTTAGGCCATCCTGAGCTAGATGGATCAATGGTCTGATAAGACAGCTTCCTGTGTACCTATATATTCATTTTCTGCCATCAGTGAGAAGTCAGAATTCCTCTTGGTATCAAGGAGAGAAGTTCAGCCCCTCCTCTGAAGGCAAACCGTTCTTGACAGGGTAAAGGTGGAGTTTTTGGCTGGCAAGACGAACACTGTGCCAAAGGTCAAGACTGAGTGCATGCAAAGGCTTTTTGTCCTCTTTCGTTCAGATTGCCCATAATAACATTTCGTTGCAGGTGTGCAAATAAGTACAAGGAAGCCATAAACCCTGCTACGTGCTCAATCTTCTGCACACCAAGCCACAGCGAGGAACTGAAGCATGAGCACTGCCCGACAAGACACATTTGCCTGGGAACCACATCTGATTAGCTCCCTTTAGATAACTCTAGAGCTATTTGAGTAGCTGATTTGCCACAAGGCAGATATTAAATCCTAGCACGAAGCTCGGAGCAGCAAAGCAATGAAACCAGGGCACTTTCTCTGAGCTGGAGCTGGAGGAATTGGATTTTGCGGGGAGGGCTAAGTCTGCGCGTGGCCTCAGTCGCTGCCGCCTAATCGCTTACTGTATGCGTCTGGCTGTTTCCAGCGCTATGGCAAGATTTGAAATATGGCGTGGAAGACTG
Source organism: Zootoca vivipara (assembly GCF_963506605.1). Lineage (NCBI taxonomy): Eukaryota > Metazoa > Chordata > Lepidosauria > Squamata > Lacertidae > Zootoca > Zootoca vivipara. Next base: position 28,433,449 of record NC_083287.1, on the reverse strand, counting down.
ATCCTTGCCTGGAAACTGAAACTTAACTACAGTGGGAGCTGCAAGTCAACATGCATCTGTGTCAGAAGCAGCAGAAGCCGCTTAGAGCTGTAGGACAGCAATCTGTAATTATGGTAATACCACGGCCGGCAAACTCTGTGGGTCAAAACACCAGCCACTCCGATTGCAGACTTGTCTCCACCAGCACCTACAGCTGCAAAGAAGAATCTTCACTTCCTTGAAGCATTTTTTAAAAAAAATATCAGGGGTGGCTAAGTCCCAAGAGGCTGCGATCTACTTACAGAATTAAAAACTGGTAGTGATCTACCCCCTTTTTGGGGGTTCAGGTCAAGGTTGTTGAGCTTTTAGGGAGGAGGAGGAAAGCCCCGTTTTTAGGGGTTCAGGTCAAAGTTGTTGAGCTTCATTTAGAGAGGAGGAAAGCCACATTTTTGGGCGGCACAGGGCAAAAATGTTGAGCTTTTTTTAGGGGAGACAAAGTTGTTGAGCTTCTTTGGGGGGGGGAGCCAGTGATCTACCAGTGATCTACCACAGACGTCCAGTGATCTACTGGAAGAGCATGATCTACCTGTTGGACATGCCTGACTTATGTAAAACGAGGGACACAATCCGATTCACAAAAAGTGAATCCCTAAATCACACCTGCACTGTACATCTAAAACACTGTTGCACCACTTTAAGGCTCACGTTTTCTCCTAAAGGATCCTGGGAACTGTTGTTTGTTAAGGACCTCCTAACAACTCTGAGCACCCTTAACAAACTGCAGTTCTTAGGATTCTTTGAGGGGAAAGCCATGACTCTGGGGTAAGAGTGCTTTAAATATACATTGTGGTTGTGGCCACAGTGAAACATCCAATTCAAAATGCAATTCTTCTGCGCCAGGAAACAGAACAATCCCTAAGTAGCCATTTGCCAAACTAGTTATTTATTTATAAAAAAAATGTTTATATACCACTTTATCACAAGAAGAAATATATCAAAGTGATTTACAGTGAGAACACAGAAAGCATACAATAAAAACCATATACAGTAAAAGAAAGTTATAAACAGACATCAATTAACCATGGTGGAAAGATGTGTTCTTAATTGCCTCCAAAGGGCTGGTGGAATAGAAAAGTTTTAGCAGACGTTTAAAAGTGGGCACAGTAGATGCCTATAGAGGTGTAGGGGTGCACCCCCCCCATGGATTCATTATCCCAAGACTGTAATTGGCACAGGGCGCTTTCGAAAGGGCAAAAGGGAATTGCTGAAGGAGTAAAGACTTCTTTACACATTTTTAGATAAAATAAATAAATGAAAAAGTTACTCCTGTTTATTTGCCTGACAGTAAAACATGTTTTCGGCACACCCAGGCCTTTGTATGAAAAGAAAAACTGAATAACTGTACACATTACATGGCCGGAGAACCACATTGCAAAATTTGGAGAAATGCAAATTTCGAAGGACGGCTGCATTCCAGCTGGCGCATTGATTTGTAAAATGCTAATTAGGAAGGTTCGCCTTTAAATGCAAATGGAACCATATTTCTCACACCTCTCCCTCCCTAACACTGAGAGTCTGGAGGCGACCTAAGTCTTGTTCCCCAAGAGAGGTTTCTAGCAGAAAACAAAAAGAAAACCCGAGTCAGGCGGCAACCTTGGCTTCCTTTCTGCATTACGTTATCCAGGACAAAGGGGAGTTAGGCGCATGAGGAGCCTGGCTGGAAGCCTATTGTCAGAGAGAACAGATTGGGATGTCTCTGCTGTTTAAATAGTGCTGCAGGGGTCAAAGGCAAGGGCTCTGCCGTCTCAGAGGCTGGAGGGTTTACTAGGCAAACCTAATCTCCTGCATCTGGTTGATCTTAACTGCCCTCGACAGCCAAACCAGCTTAACCTGTGTGCAAGACCCAATGCAATTTATATCACTTGGTTAATATCCATTGTAGTGAAACTAATCTCCTTAGGACATGTCTGGCCAGCATCTTTCCCCCTTTCTTTTCTTTTTTCTTTTGGGTTCACTTGTACCTGGATGCATTGCATTACTAGTTAACACTTCCAATACTGTTTGAATGAAGCAGGTGGGATAGAAGCGGTTGAAAGGAGGAAGAAAATGTACCATGAATGACCAGCGCAATCTATGACCATCTCAAATCCGTTCCTTGCTTGTTTTTGTTACTGTTCAAAGGAAGTTCGCATTGCATTAAGTGGGTTAACTTGTGCTCATATGAGAAATCTTCATGATACATGTTTTGAACTAACTTGACAGTGCCAAACTACCGAAGGCTGTTCACAAAAGCAAGACTGAATGTTTTCCCCTCTGCAGTGCTGGAGGGCAGGATGAGAGGAGTACCCTACCAGGAAAGACTGTGCTCGTGCACCCATGATGTAGATTCTATAAAACACATTGTGCTGCACTGTGGGAAGTTTGAGCAAGCTAGGGCTGAAGTGATTTCACCCCTGCTAGCCTTGCTCCCAGGAAAATCAGAGGATTTCTATATCAGGTTCCTATTGGAAGACCGGTCAAATGCCAGAACACTAGCAGTGGCAAAGTTTTTATCGGTGGTCACAAGAACTAATGTTTCCTATTCCGAATTTGAGTAAGATGTCTGAGTGGTTTGAGGGCGGGGTGTCCCAGCTGTGTATTGCTTGGTAACGAATTGATGGGTCTATGGACCGTAATAAAGATTGTTGTTGTTGTTTTGAACTTTGAATAGACATTTTGGAACAACCTTTGCCCCGGCTGTTGCCTTGCTGCTTTTCCTTTGGAATGGCAAAGAAGCATGGGAATTAATGTACAGTGGTACCTTGGTTCTCAAATGCCTTGGAACTCAAACAACTTGGAACCCAAACACTGCAAACCCGGAAGTAAGTGTTCCGGTTTGCAAACTTTTTTTGGAAGCTGAACGTGCTCCGTTTTGAGTGTTACGCTTCCGATTTGAGTGCCACAGTTCCGTTTTGAGTGCTACGCTAAGGTCCGTCTGTTTTGCAATTTATTTTGCATTTCTGTTTTTGCGGCTCTTTCTTCTTTCTTTTTGTGACTGTGTGGAACCCAGTTCAGCTACTGATTGATTGTGTGACTGCAGTACATTGTGTATTGCTTTCATTTTATGGATCAATGGTCTCATTAGATAGTAAAACTCATGTTAAATTGCTGTTTTAGGGGTTGTTTTTAAAAGTCTGGAACGGATTAATCCATTTTGCATTACTTTCTATAGGAAAGCGCACCTTGGTTTTGGAACGGACTTCCGGGACAGATTAAGTTTGAGAACCAATGTACCACGGTACTATGAAGCATGGTCCAATGTAGTTAAAGAAATGAGTGATGAGGTTCGGCTGTTCTTATTGGAGTTCCTGGGGCCATCCCAGGGGGAGACAAATAGGGTCACCCACCTTAGGCCCTGTGCTTTAGGGTGTTTGTGCGCTGAGGGTCGGAGCCAGCAGCCCCACTGTCTGGCCAGCCCTGCTGCCTCCTGTCCAGCCAAGGAGGCTCTCCATCTCCTGTTTCCCTACAGGGAGGCAGGGAAGGAGGAACTGCAGGGTGTCACTGGTACTGCCAACCCCAAATCAAAAGCAAAAACCCACCAGGCAGGATAGAGGAGGCAGGGCAGCCGTAAAGGAATGAGTGTATTTTAATATTTCTGTTGGAAGCCGCCCAGAGTGGCTGGGGAAACCCAGCCAGATGGGCGGGGTATAAATAATAAATATTATTATTATAACAGAAAGTGAGCCCAGGTTAGTGGTGTTGAGGAAGTGGTTGCCACTACCATTGCCATGAAGAGAAGGAATGGCAGAGGCAACAATGTGATTTGCTATGAACATCTTACCTGCCAAGGCTGACCCAGGTAATTCCTATTGAATTCTACTCAAGACGAGTGGTGTGTATCCTTTGGTGAATTCAACTACAGGGATTCTAAAAGTCTTATCTGAAGAGAATTTATAATCAGCTCCTCTCAAATTGGAAGTACAGTAGTCATATTAGCGTAAAGCTGAGGGTGGATTTATGTAACGAGCCTTTCCTCATTGTACGTGTGGTAAAGCATATGTTTCCAAGGGAAAAGCTCCATGTTCAATCCCTGGCATCTCCAGGAAGGGCTCGAAAAGTGTCCGATCCTAAACCCTTGAGAGCTGCCACCAGCCAGTGTAGAGTTGGCAGTTCTGAGCCAAATGGACCACCGGGTCTAAGGCAGCTTCCTACAACTTTTTGTTCACACTCCATAATAAGGTTCCTGTGGAATTGAAAGGGTGACCTGTGCTATGCCGTCCCCAGCTCTCATGATCTCAGGGAATTATGACGAAAGATATTGAAGAAAGACTAGAAGCTAAACATCTTTCAGGTCATTCCACCACCCCTTTCAGTTTTACAAGCCAATTTCGCAATGGTCTTCCTGTACATTTTTTTATATATAAAAAATCCAAACTGTAATAAAAAAGAAAAAGAAAAGAAATCAATTCAATCCATTCTGAGTTGACATCAAGGACAAAACCCAAAAAGATATGCAAGGATTTCAGGTAGTGTAATGTAAAAGGGAAAAGACCACACCTTCTTTTTTGGCTTTTAAAATATATATATATATAAAGGAGAACTTATGGTCTGAGTGTTGTCAAAGAAATGAACTCCAAATGTTGTATTTCTGTAGATTATCGTTCATTCTCAATTCCAACTCCCTGCTCCCTGGGGTCTTCCAGTAACTGCTCTGGGCGTGCCTTTCGAATGTGTTCTCCTTTGATAAAGCATCCCATTTCCCCGAAGAAAAAGCAGTTGTCATTACACCAGCTTAGTTTGGAACTGGACCAAAGTATCATTCCAAAGATTTCCTCCCCTCCACCCTTTATAGACACACACACACACACACACACACAAATGACATAAATTAATTAACTGGTCAAATTCAAATTAACTGGCCGATGAACAGACTCAGTAAACACCAGCTTCCTGGAAAGCGAACTCACATCCTCTGTCCATCACCTCCAAATCTGATGTGGCCAATTGGTAGTCTGCAAGCAGCAACTTTGACTGCTGGGGCCGGAGCTCAGTGGTTTTGAGCACCTGCTTTTCATACAGGAGGTCTCAGGTTCAATCCCTACGGTAGCATCTCCAGGTAGGGCTGGATGAGAATCCTGTCTGAGATCCTGAAGAGATGCTTCCACTCAGTGTAGACAGTTGCTGAAAGAGGGACCGATGGTTTGACTCAGTATAAGGCAGCTTCTTCCTATGGCTGTCATCATTGTGGAAATTATTCCCCATGTGCATGTATGCACAAACCCAGGCTTCTAGTAGGTGGAAGGGAAGCATCAACACAGAAGATAAAGGCTAGGTAGGCTAGCTTCAGAGAGGAGAGAAGCCCCCAACTTCCTTTTCCATTCTCTCATGCAAGTGCCTACAAAACTCCTCTGTACTTCAAGAGCAGGGGATGGGGAAACTTTTGGTCTGTAGCCTGGCCAGCAGTAAGGGATGATGAGTGTTGTGATCCAGCAACCTCTGAAGGACAACAGGTTCCCTACCCCATGGAAGGGCTGCAGTTAATGCAGTAGAACACCTGAGTCAAATGCAAAAGGATCCAATTTCAATTCCAGGCATCTTCAGGTTGAGCTGGCAATGTCCTTTGCCTGAAATCCTTGTCATTAAGCGAGAGGGAATGACTGATAAGGCAATTTCCTAGCCCAGGCATAGGCAACCTTGGCTCTCCAGATGTTTTGGAACTACAACTCTCATGATCCCTAGCTAACAGGGCCAGTGGTCAGGGATCATGGGAGTTGTAGTTCCAAAACATCTGGAGAGCCAAGGTTGCCTACGCCTGTCCTAGCCACACAGATGCCCAAGCAAGACCTGAATATAAGAGCCCTCTCCCCTCCTGTGGTTTCCAGCAACTGGTATTCAGAAGCATTGCTGCCTCTGGCCATGGAGACAGAGCACAGCCATCATGGCTAATAGCCATAAATGAGCCACGAGCCTTCCCACTGGTAAGGCAGCTCAGATGTGTTTGGGACCCTGGTGCTCATTTTGTTGTTAGATTCAGTAGTATAGTCACTTGCAGTGGTGTAGTGTGGGTTGCGGCCCCTGATGGACTGGGCAGCTGGGGTGGGGCACACCAGGGAGGCGTACGCAGGGCCTGCACAGAGGGTGAATGGAGCCCGCCTCCAACAGGCTCCTCGCCTGCTGCCAGAGCTCTGTGCCTCTTGTGGGGGCGCCTGATTGTGCCCCTCAAAAATGTGTGCTCCCCCTGCTCCCATGCTACGCCTCTGATCACTTGTTACCAAGGTCTCCAAGCAACTTGCATTTAAATACATAAACCAGGCATCCCCAAACTTCGGCCCTCCAGATGCTTTGGACTACAATTCCCATCTTCCCTGACCACTGGTCCTGTTAGCTAGGGATCATGGGAGATGTAGGGCAAAACATCTGGAGGGCCGCAGTTTTGGGGTGCCTGACATAAACCAAAATACACTGTATACCATTATCACCATTAGGAAGAACTTTCTGACAGCAAGAGCTGTTTGACAGTGGAATGGAGTGTCTCAGAAGGTGGTGGACTGTTCTTTCTTGGAGGTTTTTAAGCAGGGGTTGGATGGCCATTTGTCAGACAGACACATGCAAAACACACACACACACACACACACACACACACACACACACAACCCCTTCCCATAGCAGCCACAGGAAGATTTGCCGGCAGGCTAACAGCAGAACAAAATCATGTCAGTCCTTTGAAAGCCTGGGGAAAAGGGGACGTCTTTACCCCGAAAAGTGGGGTGTAAGTGTGTTGAGTGGCGCCCTGGACTTCTGCCCCCAAGGCTCCCCAGGATTGCTTTAAGTCCAGGAAGACAGAGCTGGAACTGACCAGACTGACAGGCAATGGCAGGAGAATTTTTGCTTAACAGTCAGTGATTGGAATAGCCAGCGCTGTCCTTTAAACTCACAAATGCAAAGCGGAATTGAAATTTATTGCTCTGCTTGTTGCGTTTCCCTCCAGCAGGAGTGCCTGAGCAATCAATGATTGTGATTTGCCCGGCTTGCGGCGGAGACAGGTGATGGGTATGAATAATGCTTAGGCCTGCCTCGCCTGTGTAAATGTTCCCGCTTCCTTTATTCTCCTGGATAGGCAGACATGTGGGACTCTGCCGCGTCAACAGCAATTCCACTCCTGCCTCTTTGTGACTTGCACTCAAACCTTTCGCTATTTGCATGTGAATCCGCTTGGGGGCCCCTCAGGAGGCGGTGTCTGACCTGCTGAAATGCAGGTCTCCAAGCCTCTCAATCATCTTATAATACATAACAGCTAAATAATTCTGCTTGCCTGCATATAAATGACTCGGGAAAGGGAGGGGAAAGGGCAGATGGGAGGCCTCTGTGAGAGGCAGCATACTGACCAAACATTTCAAGTGACAGATTTTGCATGAAATGGAAGAGCTCTGCCGAGGAAAAGTCCCCACAGTGGTGAAAAGTCTCCCAGAGACCTTAAAATGTCTGTCACCTTTGGACCAAACCAGGCGCAATTCTTCACAAAGCTGACTCACACAAAATAGAAGCTCTTGAATCTAGCCCTCTTCATTAAAGAACCCTCCATCAAACAGCCTTGCTTATTTATCATTTGATGTGGTTAAGGCCCTTTCAGATTACCTGTTTATTGAGTTACAGGTAGGTAGCCGTGTTGGTCTGAAGTAGTCGAAACAAAATAAAATATTTTGTTTATTTTTTGTTTATTTAGTATTTGTCCGATTTGCTTGCACAAAGCTTTTGTGGAGGTTAGATTGCATCCAGTCTTTACTGTGGATTCATTCTGATCTGTTTGTGGGGACAGTTACAGGGCAATGAGCACGCGTCTCACATTCATCCTGAATGGCTTGCTAGGTGTTTATGTATTTTTTTTAATAGAAAAGAATGACTACTGCTTTCTCTCTCCCCACCCTCTTAGTGCAAGATAGTCCTTCAGATACATAGGAGCCAACTCCCAGAGGCCAAGGCGTCTTCATCCCCCAATAAAATATTTGAGGCGGTTGATGGGCATTGCGCCGCATCATGTGATTGATTATGTGGGGTGGGGCTTACCTGCCCCCCCTCCCAATTGCGCCCTTAGTTGCTAAACCACTGCCTGGAGTTCACACTTTTCTAAAGTTTGGATTCCCACCTCGATAGAACTGCAGGTCAGATGAGACACGACACTAAAAGTTCAATCCTTTACTTGAATACTCAGAACTAAGTCCCACTGAGTTCAATGGGACTGCCTCCCAGGTATGTGTGCGTATAGATGAGAGCGATAGATGAATAGATATACAGTCTAGATCAGGCACCCCCAAACTTCGGCCCTCCAGATGTTTTGGACTACAATTCCCATCATGCCTGACCACTGGTCCTGTTAGCTAGGGATCATGGGAGTTGTAGGCCAAAACATCTGGAGGGCCGCAGTTTGGGGATGCTTGGTCTAGATGTACCATTAGAAACCACTTTAGGGTTTAACATTTAATAATAGGCATGGGGTAATGTAATTGGGACCGCAGTGCATGGGGGAGGTTTAACCCTCCTCTCCCTGACTGGGATCCTGATGGAGATAACCCCTCTTACACACACACACACACACACACACACACACACACACTGCAATTAGCCTTAGGGAACAACCTTCTATTGGGCATCTCATGTAGCTCATAAAGTTCTTGTGAGGGTAAAATGGGATGCCGCTTCTATAGTGTCTCTTCTCTGCCTCTGCTAGCTATTTTTATAACGTTTCCACTGAAATTGCGCATTTCCCTTGGTGACATGGCTTGTGTCAGATGGATATTAGGTTTTTTTTAAAAGATAACAATTTTCAGTATAGCCAACGATTACGTATAATTACATTTCCCATGCCAGTTCTCCACATTGTGCAGTGATTGGGATTATTTCTCCCATAATCTTTAGATTGGCTGGATTGCAGAGGGTCTCTGAGTGCATCTAACTATCTGCCACCAGCTTTTCAAAAAGTTGGGTTGCTGGTTGTTAAGACGGATGCACCTGGAATATAATGGCCATTCTTCCAATCTTTTGATGGAAAAAAAAATCATTTTGGCAGCTAGAAAAGACACTTCCCCATCGCAAATCCTAGTTCACTTGGTAACTGCTCAAGATTTGACAAATTGCAAAGAGGTTAAAAATGCGCTTGGGATTCCAGCCCTCTGAAAACTGTTCTTTTAATAGGTAACATGCCCCCCCCCAAAAAATATAAGAACTTCTTTGGAATGATTTCCCTTTCCCATTCATTAACTTAGAAAATAATAGAAATGCACTCCATTCGCCCTTATCTGTCTCTATTCTGTTATGAAGGCGTCAAAGAAATAAGCCCAATTTTATTCATTTTTTTTTACCTTGCTACTCAAACTTGAATAGGAAACTGACCCACTGTGCCTTCCATCCTGTAAAGAAATAAGATAAAAACCATAAAGTGGAAGGGGCCATTTCTTCAAGTCTTTTCCAATTTGCTCATCATAGCATTAATGAAGCCAATTAGCAATTTGTCTTTATGTGCAGTATCCCTGGAAGGAAAAGCAGCCGTTTTTTCTAAATGACAAAAGAGATGATAGTACTTTGATAGCTTTTGCTGACTGACAGATGCTTGTTGGTCCTGGCAAAGTAATTTATTGGCCTTTGCTTGGTTCCTCAGGGCACAAGTCTATACAGAATACAGGAGGTGCTCTATGTATGAATATGGTGATGACTTTGCCTGTATAGGCTTTTGTTAATCCATTGAGATGAAAGCAAATGGACCTCTCATCTTCTGGGAAGCCGCATAAACCACTACATCATCCCTGCAAGGTCTGTCCATCCTAATAGTTCTTGTGCCAGAGCAATGCTCCAAGGCTATGTCTGACAATAGGCTACAGAAGCCGACCACACATCTGTCAACCGCAGCACAAACGCACATCTGATGCTGTCGCCTGATTGGCTCGGGAGCATCAAACAGCTTTTTCTCAGAAGCTCACCAGAACCATGGAGTTTTTGACAACAGCTCTGAATGAGATGCTGAAATTTCAGGACAGTTGTTGTGGTTGTTGTTGTTATCTTTGCATGCAGTAGGTCACAGGTTCAATTCCCGGCATCTCCAGGGAGAGCTGGGAGAGATCCTATCTAGAAGAGGCACTGCCAGTCAGTGTAGACAATACTAAGCTAGATGAAGCAATGGTCTGATTCACTCATGGGGCAACGTGGCACTGAATGTGGCTCCAGCATAGAAAGGATTCACATGAAATGCATAGCCCAGCTTGATCTACATGGGACTATTTGAGTGTGGCTCAGTTGTCCCCCCCCCCCAAGCCATTTTAAGAAAGGCATATCCCAAAAGGAAGAATAGAAGGAAATTAAAAAAACAAATAATGAAAAAAGCATCTCTGGGCCAAATAGGATGTGATGTTGGCACCATCTCTCCCCCCCTCTCCTTAATGTTAATGTGGTGGGAGAGGATTTAGGGTGGTCAAATTGGTAGAATTGCTCTTGTTTTGCCCCGTGTGGCAGCAAAATGTAAAGATTGCATTTTGCAGTGCAAGGCAAATTGCCGCAAGGCAGGCGATTATAACTGAGAAAATGCTATAAGGGAAAGGATTATTCTGTGGTTTTCTAGGACAGTGGTTCCCTCCCCAACAACAACCACCACCAATGTCTGGGGGGAGTGTCCGAAAGGTGGCACTTTGTCCTTAGGCATGTCAATCGAAAAATTGCGGGGGGTTTGGTTTTTTTTTGCTGTTTTTGAAGAAGGAAGCTCAACAACTTTAGAGTTGAAAAAAAAGTTGTGACTCCATTCAGGACTTCAAAGGAAGTTTCACAGAGCTCCTCCATATTGCACATTCATGATTACAGTAGTTCAGCGTCCTGTTCTCACAGCAGCCAACCAGTGGGAAGCCTACAAGCAGGACCCAAACACAACAGCGCTCTGCCCACCTGCAATTCCCAGCAGCTGGCATATTGCCTCTGACAGTGGAGGTAGAATATAGCCATGGTGGCTCATAGCTGCTGATAGCCTCATCCTCCATGCATCCTCTTTTAAGGCCTCCAAGTTGGTGGCTGTTATGTATTCAGTGGTCTGTGTCTGTCTGAGGTCGAGTCTGGACTAAGGGTTCTGAGCTCCTGTGTTCTGATTTGATACATGATATCCAATCACAGAACATTTCAGGATTTGGGCCTCTGCCATTGGCCCTTAAACTCTGAGTTATGATTCGCAGCTTGGAAGTTTAGACAGCCAATCATGTTGGGAGTGGGAGTGGCCCAGGCCTTCAGAAATGTATATATGCAGTTGCTTTGCCCATATTGTCCAGCTCTGTTAGTTCAATAAAGGTTCTTGCTGTTATCACTATGTCTTGCCTCGTGGGAACCCATCACTGCCTCCTGTGGGAGTGAGTTCCATAGTTCAATTCTGCACTATGTGAAGTCATATTTGCTTTTATCTTTCCTGAATTTTCAATATTCAGGTGCACTGAATGTCTGTGAGTTCTAGCGCTATGAAATAAGAAAGACCTGTCTCTGTCCACTTCCTCTATGCAATGTGTATTTTTATAAGCTTCTGTTATGTAGCATCTTACTTGCTATTTTTCTATAAACTATGAAGTCCCAAAGGCTGCAACCTTTCCTCACAGGGCAGGCCCTCAATCATTTTGGTTGCCTTTTGTGGAACCTTTTCCATGGTAACCCTTTTGAAATGAAACAAAGTAAAGTATCCTGATGTTTTCCTGTTTGGTAAGTCCAGCCCTGTTTGCTTCTCTCTAGTTGAAGGGCCAGAACTGCACAAAGCGGCCCAGATAACAAGAAAGAGAATAATAATAATAATAATAATAATAATAATAATAATAATAATTTATTATTTATACCCCGCCCATCTGGCCGGGTTCCCCCAGCCACTCTGGGCGGCTTCCAAAAAAAAACACAGAAATTCTAAAATACAGAAATCCATCAAACATTAAAAGCTTCCCTAAACAGGGCTGCCTTGAGATGCCTTCTAAAGGTCTGGTAATTGTTCTCTTTGACCTCTAGTGGGAGGGCATTCCACAGGGTGGGTGCCACTACCGAGAAGGCCCTCTGCCTGGTTCCCTGTAACTTGGCTTCTCGTAATGAGGGAACCGCCAGAAGGCCCTCGGAGCTGGACCTCAGTGTCCGGGCAGAACGATGGGGGTGGAGACGCTCCTTCAGGTATACCGGACCGAGGCCGTTTAGGGCTTTAAAGGTCAACACCAACACTTTGAATTGTGCTCGGAAACGTACTGGGAGCCAATGTAGGTCTTTTAGGACCGGTGTTATGTGATCTCGGCGGCCGCTCCCAGTCACCAGTCTAGCTGCAAGCCTTTTTTTTGTAACAGGCATATTTGGCTTGTATTATGAACGCCATTAACATGTGAAAAAACAGTTTGTATCCTCAAATTACAGCTGCTGTTTTTCCAAAGGCATCTGCTTCAGCTGGTGTGCAAAACTGCTAATCTTTCCCCCCACCCCCCACTTCTCTCTCCCCCTGACAGGAAATTATAATTGCACTTTTGAAAGATGAGAATATATTTGGCATATTGCAAATAAAGGAGATAAAGGGATTAAATACATGAGGAAAAGTGAACTGAAAGAAAATGCTAATGAGGAGTTATATTCAATATTACAAACTTCCACCTCTTGAAAGATGCCATATGTGGCAGTGCATGGTTTTTGATTGGCATTTTCAAACCATTTACACTTGGAAATCAATAGGCTTGTTCCAGAGGAGGTTGCTCAAGGAGGATCTTTTTACAGCCCAAATCAGAATACATTATGCAGTAGTTCAAAAAATAAGTGGGATAACTGAAGAACCAAACCAATAAAATGAAATGGTCATATAATTTTTCTTTTGCCTGACTAGAAAGCATTCTTGAACTCTGATCATGCCTCTAATCTGCCTGGAAAGAGGGCTGCATGAGAGTGTGAAGGCCTATTGTCCCAGGGTAACAACTGAATCTGTATTTCTGCTCACTTTTGCTCCTGGCTCCACCCAGCATTGACATGTGGATCTTGTAAGGCTGCACAGAAGAGAATGCACCCTTGGGGTTGAGAAAGGTTCCCAAAGGAATATTCAGTATTTATTATTCTTTTCACATGCAGACACCTTCCCCTACCCTACCCTGCTGCTAGTCCCCAGCTAGATGGTGGTGGAATCTGGATGGGTTATCTCCTTTGACTTGCCTTTTGGGGCCATCTTCCTTCCCATAGTAGCACATTGCCTGAATGATCACTCTTTAGTCAAGGTGATGACATCTCAAGGATGTCAACCCAACCCTGTCTCAAGCCAACCCACACTGAGAACCCTGTTCCCAGAAATCTGATAGGAAACCCATCACAATATATAGTATACATATGTGCGGGATCTGTTTTAAGAAACTTACTGGTAAATGCCTATTCAGAAGTACTGTCATAAGAAACAACCTGCTAGATAACGCAGGTATACGCCAAATAACCATACAAAACTTTCCCACCAAGTTTTTTTTTGTTAGTTGTTTTCACTTTATATTGGAGCCAATCCTACTATTTCTAACTGCGCTTATTTCAAATTATAGCTCCAGTCTATCGTCTTGCATTCAGAGGGGCTCCAATGTGTAAATGGAAATTTCAGCAATCAGAACCTGTGGCTGGTATTTTTAAAGAAGGAATAAGAAGAGGCGCAGAGATCTGCTGGATAGGATGACTACTTGTGCATTGCCAAAATTAAACTCGTGAAAGAAAGAAGGGGAAAGAGGATGCAGATCTGCATATGCTAATTCACATGGAATAATAATAATAATAATAATAATAATAATAATAATAATAATAATAATAATAATTCCACCCTTCACCTCCTGTGCTTTCCTTGATTGTGCCCTTAAATTGTGATAATGCCTCTTGGTTGTCTGACAGAGAGTTCTACATGTAGGAATGCCTGATGCCCACTCCCCTCTAAAAAGTTGCCTTTGAGGGAATGTGGCCCTCCAGCTGACACAGTTTCTCCACACCTGGTCTTTTCACATGTTGGAGCCCAGAACTATGCCTCAAGGCAAATGCATTTAGGACTGGGCAATCTCAGTTAAAGTTCTAATACAATGGTGGCCAACTCCTGAGAAACTGCAATCTACTCTAAGAGTTAAAAACTGGCAGTGATCTACCCCCTTTTTTGGGTTCAGGTCACAGTTGTTGAGCTTTTTTTGGGGGGGGGGAGCCCCGGGTTTCTGGGCTGCAGGGCAAAGAAGTTGAGCTTTTTTGGGGGGAGCCACAGTTGTTGAGCTTCTTTGGGTGGAGCCAGTGATCTACCGGTAGATCATGATCTTCCTGTTGGACGTGCCTGTTCTAATACATGCAAGGTACAGCTGTGGAGTTTCAAATTTGCTCTGGCAATGCCTCTTTGTCAAATACCAAGACCCATTTCAAGTTGTGAGCTACTAATGCAACTACCAGTGGCCCCAGATCATGCTGATGAGCATCTCCATTTCAATGTTATGTCCCATCAATTCAATGGGATCTGCATTTTAAATGCAGATGAAGATTAGGCTGGTGCATCACTCTCAATGTGGTTTTGGTGAAACAGGTTCCTCCGGTTTTGAGGTTTGTGGTTACATTTTTATGTAGAGCTTTAAATCTACATTTAAATTATCCAGTGACAGATTATTTTGGATTCAATTTTATTTGCAATGTGCATATTCTAATTGAGTTGCATTGCTGGTTTCCTTTTACTTTGAATGGGGGAGGGAAACAAAGGAAAATAATATTTCTAAGTAAAAATGGAATAGAACAGTGAATGTACTGTTAGGGCTTTTTCATCAAGATTTCACCATAAGGTTCTTGATCATATCTGGATTCAGGGATAGTTGGGTGAAATGTAATGTTAAGAACTGGGTCTTTAAGTTACAGGTAGGAAGCCGTGTTGGTCTGAGTCGAAACAAAATAAAAATGCATGCACACGAAAGCTCATACCAAAATAAAAACTTAGTTGGTCTTTAAGGTGCTACTGAAGGAATTTTTTTATTTTTGATCTTTAAGGATACCCTTCTGCTACTATTTCCATGATCAATGTAGCTTCTAAAAGTACTTCATTCATGAAAATCACAGCTGCAACTTTGGTACGTACCATTTCTCCATTCAGTCTCCGTTTCCCAATTTGCTCAGCAGGGATTACATGACATGTTCTCAGTTATGAGTTGCCTCTTTATTGAATTTTCCATTTTCTAGAAAAATGTTCTAGGGCCTGCTCCCAGAGGTATAAAGGTAAAGATAAAGGGACCCCTGACCATTAGGTCCAGTCGTGGACAACTCTGTGGTTGTGGCACTCATCTCATTTTACTGGCCGAGGCAGCCGGTGTACAGCTTCCGGGTCATGTGGCCAGCATGACTGAGCCACTTCTGGCAAACCAGAGCAGTGCACGGAAATGCCGTTCACCTTCCCGCCAGAGCGGTACCTATTTATCTACTTGCACTTTGACGTGCTTTTGAACTGCTAGGCTGGCAGGAACTGGGACCGAGCAATGGGAGCTCACCCTGTCACGAGGATTCGAACTGCCGACCTTCTGATCAGTAAGCCCTAGAGTGCCTAGACTCTGTGGTTTAACCCACAGTGCCACCCGCATCCCGTTTGCAAATGATGCAGCCAGCAACCTTGTCAATACATTGGGGCGGGGGGAGAAGACTGCCAACACTGGCATAAGAAAAATTCTCTGATAATTTGCAGTTTTACATTTTATACTTACCGGTACTTAAATCATGACTTCAGGAAGAAAATGGAGTTTGCTTCTGTTGCTGTGATGCTAAACACATTTACTTGGATATAAGTCCCATTTGCTGCAGAAAAGGAAAATACATTTTAAAGACAACAACTTCTGTAACCATGGATAAGGCTGGATGACTATAAGTTCTTCTTCTTCTTCTTCTTCTTCTTCTTCTTCTTCTTCTTCTTCTTCTTCTTCTTCTTCTTCTTCTTCTTCTTCTTCTTCTTCTTCTTCCTCCTCCTCCTCCTCCTCCTCCTCCTCCTCCTCCTCCTCCTCCTCATGTAAAGGAATCTCAAAGGAACTCAACATGATAAAATACAAATGAGGGATAACCAGGGAAATAAGTGAAGCAATGTACAATACAAAATACCTAAAATGTTTGCTAAGAGAAAAGATGCTGTGGTGACTGACTAGCAAATGCCAGGCCTGTTTGCTGAAGCTTGTATTATCTGCTACTCCCTGGGTGGTCATTTGAAGCCCCTTGCCTTGTGGGAACCTGTACTGTGAGGCCATGAGGTCCAGCCCTAGCTGAACCACTGAACTTTATTGAAGAGAAGCGGTGGCTGGGTGGGAGTCAACTTTGGAACTCCAAATACACTGCCTTGAGTTCTATTGTGGAAGAGAAACAGGGAATAAGTAACTGTAAGGCTTATTTCTGAGTAGACATGCATAGGACTGTGTTGTCGTCCTCCCTTTGAACATGGTTGTGAACAAGAAATTGCACTGTGATTTGAGCATATTTTTTTTGACCCAAGAAGTGATGCTTATTGAAAAATGCTGAAAACACAAAGGTTTCAAATAGTTAGATTGCTTCCCCTTTACAGTGGTTAATGGAACTTCCTTTATTCTTCACTTATCCTATTTCCTTCCTCTTTCTCCAAGGACTACCGTATGTGTGGATGTTCTGTACTATCATCCTGTTTATGTCATGTCTATTATGTTGCTAAGCCGTAGTGTTTTGATTTTATGGCTAAATAAGCTCTGCGCTAGGACCAAAAAAAATTAAAACTAGAAAAAAATGTTTCCAATAAATTATTAGTTTGAATCTATTATTTGCATAACATGGTCTGAGTGCATCATGGGCAGATTTTAACACAGGCAGAAAGTGACACAAAAATCATAAAGTGAGTTGTAATGTTTGGTCTAAGCAGTGTGAGAGCTCAGAGATAGGGTCCGCCTAAGGAACAGTGTGACCGTATCTTCTGAATGAATTTGTACAAAACCCTAATGAAGACAAACACTCTCTTTAAATGTAGCTGGAAAGTCCCCATTCAGATAGCAGCTGGCACGATTGTCCTCCGCCGAAAGATAGAAGCCAATGACAAATAGCAGAATCCATGGAAAAAACACACGGCGATGACAAAGGAGCAAATGCTCATTAGCACTTCTTTTCTTCTCTGGCAGCTATTATAAACCCATTGGTTAGCAGTTCAGCGTTTGGCAAATGCCAAAAGTCAACAGGACGAGTGAATGCAGACGGGGAGACGTATTTCTTGTGCAGAGCTTGCTTGTCCTAAGATTTGCAACAATGAAGGATCTTGGGGGGTGAAGAAAGGGGGTGAAAAAGGAGTGGCGAAGGTGGCGTGGTTATTGTGCAGCTTAAGGATGGAGACTTTGTGTTGGGATAGAAAGAATGTCAGCTTGGCTAAGGTGGGGGAGGGGCGGGCTATCCTGTGGTCCTCCAGATGTCCCATCAGCCTCAGCCAGTGTGGCCCAAGAGTCAAGTATGATATGAATTGTTGCTACAACAGCGGCAAGAGTCTTGATGGCACAAGGATGGAAGAATGAGGAGGTCCCAACGAAAGAACAATGGCAAGAAAAATTGATGAGTTATGCGGAACTGGCAAAATTAACATACAAACTATGAGAGAAGGATAACCGTGACTTCAAGGAGGAATGGGAACTTTTTACAAACTATTTAAAAAGACAACAAAAGGACTTGAACACCTTGGCAGGTTTTGAATAAACATCCACAATTTATTAGTAGAACATAGGATAGATAAGGTCAGGCATCCCCAAACCTCGGCCCTCCAGATGTTTTGGACTACAGTTCCCATATTCCCTGACCACTGGTCCTGTTAGCTAGGGATCATGGGAGTTGTAGGCCAAAACATCTGGAGGGCTGCAGTTTGGGGATGCCTGGATAAGGTAATGATATGTACAATTTTATAACATGCAGAGAATAACATGGGTAAACAAATCAGAGGGGGGAGCTGAGGGAAGTCTTTGAAGGGAGGGGGAGGGTATAAAAGGGGGAAATGTAATTAGCTATATTAATTGACAATGTTTTTGTTAAATTTGTTTAATAAAAATGTATGTTTTTAAAAAGTATGATAGGAATTGTTGGTCAGCAGTATTTGGGAGGCTACATGTTTCCCATCTCTGCTCTGTTTGAAGAAGCCCTTGGTTTGAAGGGATCTTCTGTTAGTTGGCTATCAAAGTTTCCCAGTGTGGGGTGTTTTGTGTGTATCTGTGTGGGTGTATAAATGAATTGTAGGTGTCTCTATGAGAATGTAAAGGTTTTATATAATTTTGTAAGGGTGTAATATATTTATGTTTATGCTTTTAAATGTAAGTCAGTTACAGGCACTGACTTGTGCCCGACATGGGGGGGGGGGCTGACATCACACATGTGATGTGTGTTGTGCGTTCTGTGTGTGATGACTGTCGTATTGGGAGAGGCCAGTCGGACCTCTTCTTGATGTGACATTTTCTGCCAGGCCGCCATGGTCTGTGCAGTGTTTCCCACCGCTGTGCAGCCTGGGATGACTTCCTGCCAGGCTTCCTCAAGATTATTATTTTTTTGGGGGGGCTAAGCTTCATTCCAGTGGGACGTGGGACCACAGAGCCTAGAGCTTGCCGGTCGGAAGGTCGGTGGTTCGAATCCCTGCGACGGGGTGAGCTCCCATTGCTCGGCCCCAGCTCCTGCCAACCTAGCAGTTCGAAAGCCTGACAAAGTGCAAGTAGATAAATAGGTACTGCTCTGGCGGGAAGGTAAACAGCGTTTCCGGGTGCTGCTCTGGTTCGCCAGAAGCGGCTTTGTCATGCTGGCCACATGACTCGGAAGCTATACGCTGGCTCCCTTTGGCCAATAACACGAGATGAGCACCGCAACCCCAGAGTCGGTCACGACTGGACCTAATGGTCAGGGGTCCCTTTACCTTTACCTTTAAGCCTCATTCCAGTGGATATTGCCAGGGGGGGGGAGGTTCTAGAGGTTTCAGCCCCATAGAGTTGACGCACTTGCCTTGGTAACAAGCGACTAATAAAGATTAACATTCATCATCATCATCACCAGCAGCATCATAATAAAAAAAAAGCTCTGTTTGCGGGAGCAGGTGCTGGGCAAGTGACGTTGCGAAGCTAGCATACTGCTCCGAGCTCCTTGAATTAAGTGGAGGAAATGAACAGAACAGGATAAATATGCACCCTCTAGACTCACCTCTTTGTCTAACATCGCAGCCCTGAACCACCTCACTTTGGGCTGCACATTCCTCAATACATATAAACTTTCTGCAAACAAATCAGAATGGATGCTCAATAAAGACCGGATATAATCTAATCCCCATGTAAACTTTGTGCAAGTCAACTGGGATGAATACTCAATAAACAAGTCATCTGGAGGAGCCCCTAAGTCCTGCCCCAGAGCAATAAAGAGCAAGCCTGCTCCTTCTTCTGCTCGATAACCCTTCATATATTGAAAATAGCTCTCATGTCACTCCTTAATCTCCTCTTCTCCAGTCTTCTCGGACTCTTTATGCCCATTTCCAGCCGTGTTAGTCAGTTGCAGCAAAAAACAAGAGCCTTAAAAAGTAACAAATGTATTATTACAGAAGTGTATGCCATACTGGTGTATGCTGGCCACATGACCTGGAAACCGTATGCCGGCTCCCTCGGCCAATAACGCGAGATGAGCACCGCAACCCCAGAGTCGGTCACGACTGGACCTAATAGTCAGGGGTCCCTTTACCTTTATGCCATACTAAATTTGTGAGACTTTCCCCTGTGGGTCTGTGTAGAGGTCAACTTTTGGCTGCTCGAAGGAAGAAAATTACCGGGTGAATGAAAAACAGTCACATAAATCCAAGACATAGAAGAAAACACACCAAATTATGACCATGCTGCCTTAATCCAAGACAGATAATGGTCTGCGGGTCAGTTTTCTTACTATTCTGGGAGTTCTGGAAACCCCACTCTCCCTTTGAGTGCCCAGGACGTGATGCAGGGCTGCCTTTTCCTCTGTGTGGTCTCATTGGATTCTAATGCCGGAGCGCCTGGCCACATTCCATCCATAATTAATTGCCACTTTGGTTTTAGATTGCAGGGAGGCCAGTCTGGCTCTCAACATTGCGCTTGTTCCCATCTTTAGATTGTGTTCCACCCTGCCAGCTGGTAAGTGAATGAAACCTTTCACAACAGGTCTAATGGGCACGAAGGGTTGAATCATTGTCCTCGTGGGCTCTCTAGTTAATCTAGTGACAAACAAGGTTCAGGCTGTTGCTGTTGACATGCACTTTAGTGCTCCTGTTTCTAGGACATATGCAGGGCCCACAGAAGGATTTCAAAATGACCATGATGATGTAGCTTTTTTTATAAAAAAAAATTACATCAGCCTCCTTGCAGCTTGGTGCTCATTTAGATATAAAATGGTGGGCACGTGTTGCGGTGAGACCTGGAGACCGACCTCCTGTGTTGTGGGTGGGTAAGATTGGTCAGCCACAACACCAGATTGGTAGGTCCCTCAATGTTGGGTTCAATCTGGCCAATGGGATTGAGGGACCTATATATACCCATGCACGTGACTCAGAGCTTCCTCTGTTGGTGCGTGCATTCGGAAAAAGTTAACAGCGTGTTCTTTGTGCAGCCGAGAGAGATTTACCTTTGACGGATTGTCCTGGTGATTTCTTTCCGTTATCCCTTCTTTCCCTTTAATTCCTTCCAATTGTTTTCTTCCCCTCAACCAATTATTCCCTTTCCTTCCTTTCCCTCCCCTTCCCCCTAGAGGGGCTTTCGCCCCATGGGGCTTCTGCCCCCTGAGCACTCCCGGTCTGTGGAGCTTGCCACTGCCCGCTTACGGTAATTTTCCCTTGGGCTCTTTGCGCAGCGGCTTTTTTGTTCTCGGTTCCAGCTGTGGCTGCAGCTTCGGGGCTTTGAATTTATCGGGCGATTTGTGCATTTCGTTGTCTGGACTGTTCTGTCCAGCCAATCGCTTTGGGCATCTTTGAGAGTTCCCTCTCTGAGCGATTAGCTAATTTTTCATTACCGTTCTGCTTGGGGGCTGGTGGGGAATTTCCTAGGGCCGGAAACCCCCCCCCTTTGTTAGCCCGATTGCCATTTTATCCTCCTTTTCGATTTGGGGGAGGTTTTAGCCCCAGTTAATTTGGCGGGAGCACCATTTTGATTCCAGGGTCCTTTTATTATTGTGTGTACGTTTCAAACTCCTTCCCCCCAATGAATGAATGAATGCACAGACAAGGATAAGCAGGTTACATCGGGCAAGGGCAACGCCAGCTCCCTTAATGTGGTGAGAACCTTTGAGAAGTGGCTTGATGCTTTTCAAGTATTTGCTGGGGTTATTTCTGCAGCTTACCCCAAGAGAAGTTGGCACAAGAAACATTAAAGCTCTGATGCACTACCCAAGACAATATCCTACATGTGTTGAGATTTTGAGAATAGACCCTTCGAAGCTGGACTGTTGTGCCTTTAGCATGAGGCAATAAGTGGAAATAGGTGCACTCATACTGATTGGGTCGCTGGAAACAAAAAAAACAGGTTGTGCTCAGGTGAGGTGCAAATGGATGGACTGGTGTGGCAATAGATACCACCCGCCAAAACATATTCACACATGTGAGAGACCACTCATTTTTAAAAATGCATTACTGGCTTCCACACCAGCAGTGATGTGGCTGTGAAACTAACAGGAAGACTTATAAACATTTGTCAAGTAAATCAGTATAGATACAGGATGAATGCCTATTGTCATATAACTGCCCCACAAATAAATTAAGACTAGATATAATCTAACCTCCACATGAACTTTGTGCCAGGAAATCAAGATGGTGAATGCTCAACAAATTGGTCATATGGAGGGACCCTGAGTTCTCATGGCTACAACATCCGGTTTAATTATTGTACCTCTCCCCCAACTTTGTGTAACATTCTAATATGAGGAAGAAGAATTCTGGAAAACCCCAAAGTTTCCTCTCTATTTTGTGACGTTTTGATTGGTTCCAATAAAAGTATTGCCCAACTGTGGGCTTTTGTCTTTATGCTGAGACGGGATCAGAAGCACAGCTCTCATTAATGT
This sequence comes from Zootoca vivipara, assembly GCF_963506605.1. Lineage (NCBI taxonomy): Eukaryota > Metazoa > Chordata > Lepidosauria > Squamata > Lacertidae > Zootoca > Zootoca vivipara. Next base: position 28,411,462 of record NC_083287.1, on the reverse strand, counting down.
TAATGGGAGAGCAATTCTTTGCTCATCCAGCTGAAAAACTCCTTGGAGACCCTGCAGAAAAGCTGCCATTTGATTTGAATTGGATCCTACATTTTTCTTTGCCTAATTAATAATGCATGTCCATAAGAGAAAAGAGAGAGTTGTAAATATATGTGCCACTGAATTTTCTCCTATACTGCTAAATTGGAATAATTATTGTATGGCTAAGGATTAACTTTTTTAAAAAGGTGGCTAGTCTTGATTTGACGACTGCATGTGTTGAAAAACCTAACACCCTTGGCAGACAAAAAAAACGATTTCACCCTTCCTGTTAAAAACTGGGTCACAGTTCTGATATGAATTTATCCAGCTTTTCCCAGCCGCAATCTTTTTAAATGTATTTTACTGATTTTAAAAAATTACGATGATGATGAACCATTACAGTAGAACCCATCCCTCCACACTCCCCAGGAAGTACAGACAAACATATTACAGAAATATATTGTGGATCCCAGATGTGATTGTGGTGGATGGTAAAGTTTCTCGACAGAATGTGCTACAAAAGGGTACCACGTTTCTAGAAAGTCATCTGAGTCTCATTTGCTGGGTAGGGCTCTCGTATGTTTAGTCAAATACTAAAGGCACACAAAAGTTATCTTGTAATGGCAAACGGCTATTGCCACGTTCTTCACAATTCTGCCAGACGTGCCTGTTTGAAAAGTAAAAACGATGTGGAGGCCTTGGTCATAAAGCATACATCGAGTTCTCCAAGAGATTCGAAACAAGAAACTGAAAGAATCCTATGGTGGCTCTTTCTCTCTCTCTCTTCCCAGATGTTGAGTGGCTACTTCAGTTGTGGCCTGCCATAAAAGCAAATTTCCATGAGCCTGGGGAGGAGCAGACAAGTGATACTATGTGGCAGTTTATTGGGGAACAGGCTGATGAGGCAACCAGCGACACCGCTTCTCAGATTTCTCTCCCAGAGTGCTACCTCTATTTGGGGCATCATTCTATGCAATTTTTTCTTATTGTTTTGGAAGCAAAGTGCTCAGTAAGCACGCACAGCTCCACAGTTCAATGTGCAACATGCCAGAGAAACTGATAAATTCCAGGTACCAAGTATTTTTTGGAGGAAAATTGTCCTTAAGTCTGAAACAGCGATCTGATTTTCAACATGCATGTATTACGAAAGGTACCCGCCAGATTTTAATCAGGCAATAACATACCGTACCTTGAGAAATGGTAGGACCCTGAGAACTCCCATCACTGCTGCTATGCCTAGACCATGTTTGTGGCTACAGACCAGGGTGTTGAAGTCAAGGCAGATGAGCTATTTGTTGAGCTCAAGCTTGGTTCAGAAGCTTCTGCCAGTGGTGAGAAAATCACATCTTCCTCTAGATCAGAAATGGCTAGTTACTGAGTTGCAGATTTCAGCTGCAAGTTGTCAGTGCTGCACTCGCTATCCTGGTAAGCAATGCTCATGTCGAGAGGGTGCTTTCACATATGGGCAACACATGGACTGACAATAGGAATTCTGTGTTGACTCCTCTTGTGAAAGCAGAGCATTGTGCAAAATTTAAGAACTGTAGACAGTTCTTCAAATGTGTAAGACAGAGACCACTGTTGCTTATGACTTGTATTTCTAATACAAAGTACGTATTCTGAACACTTGTATTTTTGTTCTTTATTTAAATCCAGTTCTTCTGACACTTCTGTTCTCTTCTGTCAAAACCTGCTGCTTTAAAACAAAGAAACGTGTTGCTTGTTCTGCCTTTAGTATTCGAGATCTACAGCGTTTCTTGCCACATAATAGCAGCAGAATAACCCCCTGCTGTAAGGGAGATACTGGACTAAATGCACCTGAAACTCTCAAGTTGAGTAGACCCATTAATTGGTGCTTGGTATGTGCTGCTCTGGTTTGCCAGAAGCGGCTTTGTCATGCTGGCCACATGACCTGGAAGCTATACGCCGGCTCCCTCGGCCAATAATGCGAGATGAGCGCGCAACCCCAGAGTCGGTCACGACTGGACCTAATGGTTAGGGGTCCCTTTACCTTTACCTTTAAGTCAACACTTATGTAAGTTCCATTCCTTTAATAGGTCTGCTCTAGTTGGGACTAGCAATTGGATCGGTGATGAAATCTGCTTTTGTTCTAGCAATGGGATATTTGGTTTATTTTTTAACCAATTTTTGTTTGAGCAATTGAATGATTGCTGATGCAACCTGTTTTTGTTCTTTAACAGACATAGTGTCCATTAATTAAAAGAAATGGTTTCTAACCTTACCTGCTGCTGTTGGTTCTCCTTTTCTCTCTTCATTTTCTCTACCTTTTTACCTTAGTGCTAGCTGTAATGTTGAAATTGTGATTGTCTAGTCAACAGAAAGTATGCACTAGAAATTCCTGGCAAGGCAAGGCAGCAATAACCTCACTGCCGGTCAGGAGCATCAACTATGCTCAGTGCAAGGAGGAGACTGATCATCCTTTTTCTGTCCATTTTAAGAATGTGAACTGTCTTCAAACAGTGTTACCTACAGAAAAGTGCAATTTCTTGCTATGGACTCCTTTCATCATGGTCCAGGGACCACTGTGTAGATCTCACACCTGGTGTGTTTCGATGGTGGTGGAAACAATGTAAATTTCCCACTGCTGTAGGATGTAATATATTGGGGGGGGGGGAGAAATACTGCAGTTCTATTATGATTATTACACATGTGCAGGGCCGTCTTAAGCATATCCGGCGCCCCCCCCCCCCGCCCCGTTTCCCAGAGCCCGCAGCACCCAGCCTTGCCGTAGGGCCGGCCCTGCACATGTGTTACAAATGCAGTCATGTTGTAGCTGGGTGTAATGTATGGCTCCTTCTGAAAAGAACGGTTGGATTTTTTTGAAAGACAAATGAACTTCAGTAGGCTATGGATAGCTTTGTGGAAGAATGTCCTATAGAGTTCTGTGGGGCTTAGTCCTTAGAAAGTGGGTTTCAGATTGCAGCCTTCAGGGGCACCTGCCTGTGCTCTGTCCTCCTCATTGTGAGTGTCCCAATCTAAAACCACCAGGCAAGCTTCTGCTCTTCTTAAAACAGCCTTCTCATGAGCAGCCTGGCCTGAGCTCAATTAAACCCTTTGGGTGAGAAGCACGTACGCTACCTTAAATGTTCCCTACTCAAGCTCCCAAAGCATGTGACAAGGGTGACGCTGTGGTCTAAACCACTGAACCTCTTGGGCTTGCCAATCAGAAAGTTGGCGGTTTGAATCCGCCTGACGGGGTGAGCTCCTGTTGCTCTGTCCCAGCTCCTGCCAACCTAGCAGTTCGAAAGCATGCCAGTGCAAGTAGATAAATAGGTGCTGCTGTGGTGGGAAGGTAAATGACATTTCCGTGCGCTCTGGTTTCTGTCACGGTGTCCCGTTGCACCAGAAGCGGTTTAGTCATGCTGACCGCATGACCTGGAAAGCTGTCTGTGGACAAATACCAGATCCCTTGGCCTGAAAAGAGAGATGAGCGCTGCACCCCATAGTCACCTTTGACTGCACTTAACCATCCAGGGGTCCTTTACCTTTACTTTTACCTAAGCATGTGACAAGGAATGATCCCCACACTTCAGCTGGACCTGGGAACACCCACAGTAGTTAAGGATTTTATTTTAATTTTCCAACTGGTGACATATTTGCTCATTTGTTAGACTTTCTGTTTTTTAAGTTGAATGATATGTTCTTGAGCCCCATGCCATGACATCACTGGACCTGGCTTTAGTTTGAGCCCTGAAATCTCCGTGTCTGAGGATGCTCCTGACCTGGCAACCCTCGGTATATTCTGTTTAATCATTAGTATCCCTCAGTGGTGTACAAACCATACAGGGATTAAAAGAATTAAAAAATTGCCGGAAACACCTTTTCTATTTGTTAAAAAAGAGCAACTTATTTAACTTACATTTTTTTAAAAATCCACTGTTGTACTTCAGCCAAAACTAATCTAGAGCTCCTCACTTCTCGCAAAGCCTATGAGCCTAGAGAAACAGAGATACAGTTGTACCTTGGAAGTTGAACGGAATCCGTTCTGGAAGTCCATTTGACTTCCAAAACATTAAGAAACCAAAGTGCGGCTTCCGATTGGCTGCAGAAAGCTCCTGCAGCCAATTGCGGAAGCCCAGTTGGACGTTCGGGTTCCAAAGATTGTTCACAAACTGGAACACACACTTCCGGGTTTGCGGCGTTTGGGAGCCAAAACGTCTGAGTACCAAGGCGTTCAGAATCCAAGGTTCGACTGTATAGGAAAACTGTGTATTACTGAAAGAGTGGCAAAGAAACACAAGGTTTGTGGGACCCCTGTTTTAAATTCAAGTTGGGGGAAATGCACCCCCAGATCATCCCCACACATAACCAATGCATGCCCCTAGTAAATATGTCCAGAATTTTTAACATTGGACGTTTTGGGCACATCTACACCACACATCTAAAGCATATTTAAACATATGCCCTCTCCCCAAATAAACATGGCCTCTCCCCAAAGAATCCTGGGCCCAGTGCTTCTCTCTCTCTCTCTCTCTCTCTCTCTCTCTCTCTCTCTCTCTCTCTCTCTCTCTCACACACACACACACACACACACACACACCCACCCACCCACACACCCACCCACCCACACATCCTGCCCTTCATTCCTAAATGTAACCATTTCACCACATAAAGGTGCTTATATCTAGAACAGTGAAGTTCCCACTTGGTCTTTCTTTCGGATAAGCAGGGCAGATTGCCGTTCCTTTCACCAGCCACAGTAAGATTAAGTTTCTTGTCCGCAGGTCATTCTAAGGGATGAAAACGAAAATGAAAAATAAGGTATGCCATTTAAAAAATGCACTCTCATAGCCAAAGAGTTCTCAGGAACAGGGTGCAACCAGTTCACTTTCAGTGGTCGTCTCCCCCCCCCCCCCAATAAGTCATGCTTTTCTAAACAGATAATAAGGCTTTGAAAAGAGCATGAACTTCTCTGGAAATGTGGAGGTGGTTTATGACAGTAAGATGAGAAATGTCAGAATCCTCGATGATTTTAAAGAGCCAAAGGGGAACTGAGAGTAAGCGGAGCCGGATTAAGACCTGCAGGGGCCTGAAGCACTGAACATATTATGAACCTCCCTCATATTTGATTCAAAATAAATACAGTACATTTTATTTTTTTTCAAAATGGCACAAAAGTTACATGCACGCTGAAATCAAAATAGCTTCTTTCTCAATGACTACTTTGATCCTTTTTTAAAAAAAATCAAAAATCTAATTTTTGGGGTTCCCCTGCTTTGCTGATTTTCTAAGCACATGCTACTGAAGGGGACCATCTGGGGAAGTGGGGGGCCGAGGGCACCCCAAAATTTCAAGGAGGGGTCTGGGCCCCCTCGACATTCCACGGCAGCTGCCGCCCAACGTGCTCACCTCACTCGCGTGTGCCACAAGTGAATAGTGGCCATGAAAAATACAACTTCCTTGAGGGTAAAGACTTGGTTATGTGGGCACAAACTTGGCTGGGGCTTAGTTAGAAAACTATAAATTCGATGAAAACTGAGCCAGTTTAATTTAGGTGTAGTAAGTTTTGCACGTGGGACACGGGTGGCGCTGTGGGTTAAACCACAGATCCTAGGGCTTGCTGATCAGAAGGTTGACGGTTCAAATCCCTGTGATGGGATGAGCTCCCATTGTTCGGTCCCTGCTCCTGCCAACCTAGCAGTTTGAAAGCACATCAAAGTGCAAATACAGTGGAACCTCGGTTTATGAACACCTCGGTTTACAAATTTTCAGTTTACGAACGCCGCGGACCCATCTGCAATGGAATAATTCACTTTCAATTACTTTCAATGGGAAAGTTTGCTTCAATTTATGAACGCTTCAGTTTATGAACAGACTTCCGGAACCAATTACACCCATGCTTCGGGTTAAGTACGCTTCAGGTTGAGTACTCCGCGGACCCGTCTGGAACGGATTAATCCACTTTCCATTACTTTCAATGGGAAAGTTCGCTTCAGTTTATGAACGCTTCAGTTTAAGTATTCCACGGACCGTCTGGAACAGATTAATCCACTTTCCATTACTTTCAATGGGAAAGTTCGCTTCAGTTTACGAACAGACATCCACAACCAATTGTGTTCATTGTACTTTCCAGTGGGGAAGGTAAATGGCGTTTCCGTGTGCTGCTCTGGTTCGCCAGAAGCGGCTTAGTCATGCTGGCCACATGACCTAGAAGCTGTACGTCGGCTCCCTCGGCCAGTAAAGCGAGATGAGCGCCGCAACCCCAGAGTCATCCACGACTGGACCTAATGGTCAGGGGTCCCTTTACCTTTAAGGTTTGCACATATTTGTTGAACAGATGCAGGAAAAAAATATCTCAAATAATGGCAATCAGCCTGCAAGAGAACTGAGGTAAGTTCTTTGAAGAACGGAGGGTGTTAGGGAGGGTTAGGGTAAAGTTTAGCGGGAGTAGCGGGTAGGCAGAAACTTTTTGTACCATTTACTCTGCTCCATCAACCCCTTGCCTGGATATCTGTTTAAGTTAGATGAAGAGTTGGAGAGAAGTTTTCTATCTGTGTCCAAGCCGCCTCATGTAAGGTTTTCCTTTCGTTTCTCCCTCCCCAACTTTTTTTTTTTTTGCTTTGAATTAGGTCAAAGGCTTGAATTTCCTCAGCATATAAACAGCAAAAAGTATTGCCTGTTCATTATTGCTCCTGGGGGTTCAGCAGAGAGCAAGCGAGCAAGGAGAGAGTTTAGAGAGGACAAAAGTAAGTATCCGAGACAACTTGTTTAGCAGAGCTCTGGCTAATTAGGATAAATAAGAGTGGGACAAGGATAATGATGACGATTTATCGCATTAGTCAGGTTTCTTTCCTTCAGAAATGAAACTCATAAAGTCCTATTTTTGAGCTTCATGTTATGCCCATTTCAAGGCAAAACCAAATTGCTTATTTGGTTAGAAACACAATGAGGAGGAGAAATGGGTGTTTCACTTCTCAGGAACAGAAGGAATACGCAGTGGGGATGAGGGAAAGCAATGCTTGGATAAGCATACTTGAAAATAAGGCTGCAAACCTAGCCTCCATTTCTAGGGAGTGAGCTCCATTGAATTCAACAAAACATACCTCTGAGGAGACATGGTTGGGAACATGCTGCAATTCCCATTGACATCTGTTGGGCTTTCTTCTGAGCAAGCACAAGGATGGTGCTGTATATATTATTTATCCAGTTGCAATTTTAGTCTGATATACGTATCTTGTTTTGCTGGTGGCATTTGGGACAATATAATTTTGAGCATTTCCTCCATCACCACAGCTCTGTATTTCTGTGGGAAGTGCCTAACAATTCCCCCCCCCCATTGATTTCTGCTTTGTTGGGCTTCTTTTTCTTTTTGCACTTCCAAGTACAGTTAGCAGGATTGTAACTGTGGAAATAGCCATTCTTAGTTTGAACGATTATCCCCAGAAATGAGGCTGTTGAATTAAAACGCCATGGTGGAGATCTGTGTTTTCCTATTCCTGTGTACGGTTTTATCAGAAATGCTTCCTGCAGCTTCTTCATTAGCTGGGGAAAAATTAACATATTGATGGTGTATGCTCTCTGTATGACTAGGGGTGGAAGAATCTGGCAGCTTGGTCCTTTCCATGTCTCATTTTGCTAATCAGTTCTCCTCATTTCTGCAGCAATATATGATTTTTAAATAAAAAAAATCCCCATGAAAATTAATCCGTATTTTGGCATGAATTTCTCCTAATAATCACATGTGGGTATGCAGCTAATGTACACATTGCTTTTTTGCTAGCGAGTTCCCCAAATGTATGCATTTTTGTAAACTTTCGTTAGTTGAAGAACTGCATTGCAAAATTTGGATATGTGTGATGAATTTCAAAAGATAGCTGCGTTTCATTTTTCATACTGCTTTCGAAGTGTGAATTTGATAGATTTGCCCCATGTTTACATAGGACTGGTCTGTGCCACTGATCAATTCAGTGCCTACCAGGGAGCACCACTGGTCAGAATTGGAAAGGATTTCAGCAGAATTGGGAAAGGGCTGGGTCAGTTTGACCACTTGGACTTTAAACTTTAAAAACATGGGTAGAAAACAACTCATTCAACCTTGAACCTGCTTGAACATGTTGGAAATTTCATCATAATTGGGAAAAATTTGGAGAATACATGAAGGGACAGTGCCCCACGATAAAATCCTGGGTTTATTTCTAAAGTCTCGTATTGAGCTGATTTGATTTGATTTAATTTATGTTGATAAAATTGAAATATGATAAATCCTTTTTTTCTTTTTTGTGAATTATGATTATATTCGAGAACTATAGGATATATATTTGTAGGAATGAGGGGAAGCAGTACCGAAATACAGTATTTAAAGAACCTGAGAGAGAGATGAGTGGAAGTCTGACAGGAAAGGAGGAGATATAGGGGAATAATTTGAGGTGAATATAGCTGAAATGTATCTGGATTATTTTGATTATTATGATTTTGGGTATGAATATTTGAATGTATGGATTTTGTTTCTTTAATCTGTATTTTCTTTATGATTATGAGTATAATTATTTCTGTTTGACGCTATATGATATTAATTTTTACATTACATTTTCATCATTATTTCATTATATGATATGTTTTCATTATTATTTATATATGATTTTGTATGTTATTATTTCTATATTATTTATATTATGGTTTGTTTTGTTTTTTTGAATGTGTATGTGATTATGTGATTGTATTTTAATTTGAATTTCAATAAAGTTAATTTTAAATTTTTTTTTAAAAAGGAACAATTTAACTTTCTCAGGATCTGTTCCCTGGGTATAAAATGGGCATTTGAGTAATCTACACCACAACTTTATTGTGAAGAGATACTGGCCAAGACTTATAAAGTCTTTTCACTGTCAAAATTTGATATGCTGGACAATAGTCTTTAAGGGACATTATGTCATGTGGGTTGTATCCAGTATTACTCAGAGTAGAAATTAATGGACATGACAACTTAGGTCCATTATTTTCAATGGGTCTACTCTGAGTCTGAGTAATATTAGATATAACCTGTGTGCATAAGGGAAGGGAAGGGAAAGTTTCAAAGCAGCAAACATTCTGCTCCCACCAGCACCACCCCTGAGTTGGTTTCAGGTTTTTTTCGTGTTTTGCTAAAATTCAGAACAAATGCAAAACATGAGACTGTGAATGAGAGAGGTTGAGTCATCCCTCCTGCCCCCATGGTAAAAAGTGCAGTTATTAAGTTGTTCTGGGCAATCCAGATGTCTTCCTTTAAGGAAGATTCCTATATTGCAAAGAAATTGCATACTTCCAGCACTACAAAATTTTTGGGTTGGATTCAACTAAATTCAACTCAGAGCAGACACAATGAAAAGAATGGACCTACGTTAGTCACACACCTTCATTTCAATGGGTCTGCTCTGAGTGGGACTAACATTGCCTACAACCCTTTATTTCTAGGAAAACATGGTCCTTTCCCCAGTTGTTGTGCCTTGCTATTTCATGTCCTATGTGCAAAGTGGTTACATAGATATCATGGGCCCCAACTTGATAGTGCCTGTAGGACCTCCAGGAATGACAGACTGGACTCCCTTGCCTTCCATGCTTATGCATTTTTTTAAAAAATGATTTGTTTTTCCTGGAAGATGCTTAGACTGTGGTAAGGAATTCCATAGTCTTCTGTTAAATTTGGAAACCTATTGGCTGACTGATTGCACTTTACTCCCCTGCCCAGGGAATTCATTGCTGAGTTAGCTTTTCTGAATTCACTGCCTGTAACACAGATAATTTATCTCATTGTTATTCATTGTTGGAACCAGTGATCTCCAAAGGGTCACATTTGACTTACGAGACCTAGATTCAAGTCCATAATCATCATGGATTCGCTCAGCATTAACTCTTAGTGATCATGTAATCACATGGTTCACAAAACAGAAGAGAAGGATGCTGCAATGGTTAGAGTGCTAAAGAGGGTGTTAATAAAAGAGATGAGTAAATAATAATAATAATAATAATAATAATAATAATAATAATAAGCTATAAACTATGAGTTCAGTAATGAACTCACAGGACAGGGTGGAAGACAGAAATTATACCAAAGACCTGAAGAAAGAAGAACAGGTTTGGCAGCCTGCTGAGATGGCAATGAAGAGAGGGCCAAAGGGACTTCCTAGAGAGCTCAAGAGCCTGGGTTCCACAACTGAAAAGGCCCTGTCCCATGTCTCAGCCAAATGTTGGCAATTGGATGTGAAGTAGGACCTCTGATGAAGATTCCTGGCCATGATGGCTGGGCTGATCATCCTGAAGGCACTATGCTGGCTGCCCCAGCTGTAATGGGTGTAGAATCTTGTAAGAGAAAGCATTCCAATCCAAGTTCAAATTTCCTGGGCCCTGAAGATCATTTTTTGGAAAGGTCTTTCAAGGCACTCTTAGTATGTGATATGTTTTGGTTGTTGGGTCAGTTGGTGTTCTCTGGGTGTTGTTCAACAATGACTTCCATTGTCCCAGACCATTGGCCATGCTGGCTGAGGCTGATGGGAGTTTTAGTCAAAATCTTTGGAGAGCACCAGATTGGAGAAGGCTGTGTTAGGCTTATTCTACATCTTTCCCTGCTGCTGCTCCCGTCTGCAGCAAGCAGAAAAGTTTGTGGTATGGGGCAATCCATTGCTCCTGTGGAGCCTCCAGGGGGGTTATTGCCCCTGCTCCTCTAACAGCCTTAGATATGGACAGTGCAAGACAGCATAGGACAGCAGCAGCTGTTTCCCCCTGGATATAACCCAGAAATAGCTGGTGCCGTTTGACTCTGATATTAGGCAATGTCTCTAATGAGGGCTCCCTGTTAAGTTTTTCTGCTGGGAATGCATTTCAAGTCACTGATTGATTGATATTTATATAACACCTTTATATAGACCACTCTTTCATAACTTTCTCAGGATGGCTCTTGACAAAAAAAATATGTTGTAATGCTCCGCTTCTTTAAGGTGTAAGCAGTATAAAGCATTACAAAAGAAACTTATTAGAAGAGATTTGCAGACCCTCCAAGTGTCCCTATTTTCCAGGGACCATCCCGGATTTACAGAAGCTGTCCTGGTTTCTGATTTGATCCGGAATGTCCCTCTTTTCCTTAGGACACCCCTCTTTTATTAGAAAAATGTTGGAAGGTATGGAGTTACGTGACTCCCAAGCCAAGGAGATGAGTTACTATATAACCTTGATCATCATCATCATCTTCATTGAATAGGACAGCCCTATTTTCATTGGATAAATGTTGGAGTGTATGGATTTGTAATGAAAGAGACAGGCATAAAAGATGGGTGGGGGACCCTACAGAGATGTAACATGTTATTGGATGCATATAGTTACTTTAATTTTTTTGTCTTTTCATTTTAGAGTCTGAAGAACATCATGGGTGTTCCTGTGACTTTACTCTTTTTCTTTTCTGTTCTGCCTTCCACTCTCTCCCAAGTTGTTGTTCATCATACAAGCTCCGAGGGGATATGTACAAACGCTTGTGACTTTCACGGCTATAGTTATACCTGGTGCAAGCAAAGTGGTGGCAACGGGAAAGATTGGGACTACTGTTCCTTAGAAGAAGGCTTGGGAAGCACAGGTGAAAAATGTGCCACATTGTGTGATCTCTGGGGGGGCTCCTACCACTACTGCTACTTAAAAAATGGAAAATGGAACTACTGTGGATTGATCAGCGAGAAGGGCTTCGCCGAATATGCTCAGGACAACAAAATGTGTTTTGATAGATGCCGAGCAACTGAAGAGGGGTTTCACTGCGATACAGGCCATGGCAGGCAACGTTGCTCTCCGTTCCACGATGTGACCCCCACTGGTTTGCCCTGCCACAACAACTACCGTTGTGCAAAATATGGAACCAATAAATACCGATGCCACATGGATAACGACCATGGCCTCTGGGATCACTGTGGACGCAGGGCCCAGAATAAGTGTGTATGGGAGTACTCTGAGACCAATTCCTCCCTGGTGGAGATTTGCAAACTTCCCATCTCTCAGAACGAAGGCAAGATTCTCTTCCGCCGAGAAAGGAGGGATAGGATGCTCCCTCCCACCAAGGAGGATTTCAAAAAGGCCGTCCATCTGATCGACAAAATCGCCTCCGTCACCAGCCTTCCTGACTCGGAACCTCTGGAAACTCTGCGTTTCTACAAGCAAGAGGATATATTCTGCAAGGGTGTCAATTATACAGGCGTGGAGCTGGAGATAGGAATGACCAAGGAGAGTGCTATGCCCATTGCTCATGTCCTCTTCCCAGAAAACCTGAACTCTGTGGAGATCTTGCGCTTAGCTTTTTACACCAGCCTCCATAGCACATTTTATCAGCCTGCCTACACCATTGCCATCTCTGTTGAGGAACCAATGTTATGTTCCACTGACCACCAGTGATTAACTCGCCCTGCACACAGCTTAGCGATTGGCTTCATGTGCATGCAGTTGCTGCTTTGCCGCGCTATCACCACTGTAGCAATTTGCAGATGCTGCCCCTCCCCATATTGCAATATTTACGATGGTTCTAAACCAATCAATGGCTTGAGTTAAGTCCAGCCTCGGACGCCATTTTAGTACCAGTCCTGTTCCCACATATATCAAGCTAAAAAGCTATGCATTGATGACAACTTCAGAATGGGGCACACAAGAGATATGGTGTACTGGGGTGGCTTTTTGTATTCTTTGTAATCTCCTATAATAATAATAATAATAAACCCTAGCACTTATGGAATTAATAAAATCTACTATTGAAACATGATGTATTTCTTACCTTTTCATTCTCTAGCCAAATGTATCTGCAGTCGGTGGCAGAGCTTCATGCTCTGGCACTGGGGGACAGAGAGCAGGTGGGGGCGTGGCTGGTGCACATCCTGGGGGGCGTGGTGCACACCCCGGGGGCGTGGCATGTGTCCTGGGGTGTGGCGCATGTCCTGGGTGTGTGACGTGCTGCTCGCAGGGGTGTGGTGCGTGTCCTGGGGGTGTGACGCACCATCTATGGGGGCGTGGTGCCCAGCGTGGGCGGGGGGGGCAGCCACAATGGCACCTTACCCGGATCACGCTGCTGGGGGTGGTGCACTCCCCCTGCCCCCCTTCCTCCTCCAGTATGTGCAGTTCTGTATACAAAACAAACCTGAGATACCGGTACAAGGATAGCTAAGCTATGGCCCTCCGAAAGCTGGCAGACTCCAACTCCCATCAGCCTCAGCCAGCACAGTGATGATGGGAGTTGTAGTCCAGCAGCACCAGGGGGCACCAGGTTGGTCACCCCTGATTTAAATAATAGCAAAACAGACTTTTTACACCCTTTCGTGTTCCTCTGAAACATGCCCTCCCCCAGGTATAATTGCCATCTTTACAGACACAATGGAATTGCGTTTGCATCTCTGCCTTGAGAATGGAGTGCGGGATGTACAGTAATTCTGAACTGGGCTTCACTTAAATGGCACTTGTAGACAGTGCTATACTTATGGATATTCTGAAGTCCACAAATCCCAGGTTTTCCCCAGAATGTGGTTCTCTAATGACACTTCATCATTTTGACTCAGATTGGCCATGTTTACTTAGGAAGCCAGAAATAAGTGCTTTTGGATGAGGCTACTTCCAAACTGCGAGCTCCCCCCCCTTTTTTTGAGAGGATCACATTGTTAAGGAATAAAACCGCTATGTGTTGATTTTCATAACATAAGTAGCTATTTGAGTCGCATTCTCCTGGGCAATTTTCAGAGGCCTTGTCTCGTCTATCAATAGCCAGAAGGCTGATGTGGGAAGAGGGGTGATGGGGCAGACAGCATGGTACATTGAACCATGAGTGATGTGGCACTCTGGCAGACATTGTACCAGCTCTCCTCCATCACACCGTGCTGCGATCATAATGCCAGCATCGATACAGCACATGCAGTCATAGGCATCTGCAGTGAAGGATACAGTACTGTGATCTACGTGGACAGCTTAGGACACACAGGAACTCAGGGAACTGTCTGACAATGAATCAGACCATTGGCCCATTTAGTTTAATATTGCCATTGCTTGGCAACATCTCTCCAGGGTTTCAGACAGTGATCTTTCCCAACCAGATACGTGATACTGGAAACTTTTGTGCACCTATGTTTTGGGATGTTAGGATTAGTTGACTAGTCAGGTTGTTCTGAGGAAAAGTACAACTCCATGGGGCGTTTTATGACTGCTCTTAAGATCGACTTCAGGGGTGTTATTATCTACTGTCAATCGTTCTGTTTAAACTGAATTGTAGCTTGCTCTGAAATTGTAAGATGAAGGGCTGGATAAAAGTATACTTAATGAATATAAAGTGCTCCACCACTGGGACCTTCCAAGGTTCGTTGCAGAGCAGCGTGCGGACAAAACACAGCTAATTCCCGGCTTGGAGCCCTTTCAGACAGCATACAAAGCTGTCGCCAATTCTGGCAGTGTTAAAAGGATTGGCTCAGAAAGATGATTCTAAAACTCTTATATGATCAGAGGAAGTTCTGGTTCCAATAAGTGGGGCTTGATAGAAGCATGACCTTAAAGCACGAATTGGAAATAAAATCCATAAGGCATCATCCTTGATGATCGTCAGATATGTTCTAAGGAAAGGTTAGTATTATTTGATTAGAGATAACCAGTTGTCTTCACAGGACCACAATTCCAAGGGTTCTTTGCAGGGGAGGAAGAGAGGGAGGGAATTCTGGTTACAGCTCTTCATGGCTTAGTGTGCCTTCTGAACCCTGATAGGCTCAACTTGGTGCTGATAACTCAACAGATTCATATATACAGCTACTTGGAAGGCTTGCTAGCTGAGAGGGGGCTGGATCCAGAGCAAATCAGTCACACTTAAGCCTGTGTATACTTTCATATAGATTTCATGGGACCTCAGTGTGGGTGATTTGAGGAGTGCTCACACAGTGGACACTACATTCCGGAAAAGTAACTGAGCTGGACAGTCATACGGTTATTCACAAACAATGTTCAACAAGTGTATAGTCTGTGTACCTGCGTACACTATGATGGAGCTGTGCAAATCAACAAATGCACACTGTTTCAGACAAGCATTTGTACCTGCCTAGGGACAGCTTGTACTTGTATTCAGTGTAGTGTGTGTGAACAAGCCGTTGCTCTTGATCCAACCCAAGGAGAGGAGATGCCGGAATGTACAAAAGGGGACACCACAAAGTTGATTCACTTCTTGAATTACAGTGGCAGCTTATGCATCCCCCCGCCTCCCAAATAGAGGACACACATCTATATAGGCAAAGTTGCATAGAGGCAAGTTGTAAAACAAAAACCCATTGTTTAAATAGAAATACAGCCAGGTGATCTGTGTGCCTGCTCAGTGTGCTGTCCAGGTACCAAATGGGCAGCTTCAGGAACCCTCCCGTCTCGTCTTCCAACACAATCCTTACCATTCAATAAGCAAGTCCTATTGAATTCAACAGGCTTATTCGTGGGGTCAGGACTGCAGATTTAGTTTCTTTATGTTTAAACAGACCAGCCCTTCAAATAGGAGACTCTTTCAAACAGAGGGCTACAAATCTACAAATCTGGTTCCAGAAGGCTTTTCTCATGTGAGCCATAGATGTGGTCCCTGGACTGAACACAACACCACACCTATGGCTCACATGAGAAAAGCCTTCTGCAACCAGATGCTTGTGGGAAGCCCACAAACAGGACCTGAGCACAAGGGCCCTCACCCTTCCTGCAGTTTCCAGCAACTGGTATCCAGAAATATTGCTACCTCTAACCATGAAGGTAGTCCACTATCAATACACCGTCACTTATCAATACAGTTGCTTCTATACCTGTAATGTACTTGTAGTCTGAAGAAACACAGCTACGCTTAAAAAATATTTAAAAAATAGCAATGACCCTAAATGACCCTTGCCGCCACCTTCTTATAGTTGGCTCTGATTTGATTCTGAGGCAATCATATTTGTTTTTGCTCTAACAGGAGGCGGGTGAAATCACATTCCTGATGATTCATAGCCTTTGCTTTGCATTTCAAAATGTTTTCTTCCTCACAGAAGTGTCACTTGGATCAGGAAGGAAATCTCAGCAGCAGCAGCCAGTTGCTTCCCAGACGCCTGAAAGAAGCCTGCCAAGTTTTGGAGGTCTTTATTGTATGGGACACTCAGGTCAGTGCTTTGATCACGCGGCCACACGGAGATAAGCAAGATATTCCAAGGATTCGTGCTTTACTTTATTCTGTCCTGTCCACCACCTCCCCACCAAG
This sequence comes from Zootoca vivipara, assembly GCF_963506605.1. NCBI lineage: Eukaryota > Metazoa > Chordata > Lepidosauria > Squamata > Lacertidae > Zootoca > Zootoca vivipara. The sequence continues at coordinate 28,395,249 of NC_083287.1, read as the reverse complement.
GACATTATCTAAGGGTGTCCACACATCACATCCAACGAGGGCACAATCTGTGCACTTGTGTACATAGCAATTGAGCTGGCCTGTTTGGAATGCAGAAAGTCCCAGATATAATCCCTAGCATTTCCCAGCAGGATGGGGTGTGTCCCCTTCCTCAAACCCTGGAGAGCTACTTCTGGTCAGCACAGACATTACTGAGCTAGATGGACCAATTGCCTGGCTTGGTAGGTCATTCCATCATCATCATCATCATCATCATCATCATCATCATCATCATCATCATCGTCACCATCATCTTTTCATTATTTATAACCCTTCCATCTGACTGTGTTGCCCCAGCCACTCTGGGAGGTTTCCAACATATATAATAACATAATAAAACATTCAAAGACTTCCCTATACAGGGCTGCCTTCAGATGTCTTCCAAAGGTTGTATAGTTGCTTATTTCCTTGGCTTGGGGTGTCACCAGTGGGGGAGGAAGGAGGGTGTGTGTGGGGGGGTGCGGTCCGCCCCGGGTGTCATCCCTGGGGGCGTATTGACAAAATGAGGGTTTTTAAAAAATAAAAAATAAATTGGGCTCACGAAACTTTTTAGGAGTGATGTGGTGGCTTAGGTGCCTGCAGGTTCCGCACCGCCTGAAACGGTAGCGTGGGACTTGCATCTGCTTACTGCCTCTCCCTCAGCCATCCTACAGCTGAGGGGGAGGCAGCGGAGAGGCTCCAAGCATCGAAGAGGCTCGCTCCGCCCCCATGGGCAGATCGCCCTGCCCCAATGGGCGCGGATTGCCCCACCCCCCGGGTACAGGACACGCCCCCACTCCAGGCACCCAAGCGGCGTGTCACATAATCCTATACTCTCAAACATTTTATCTGATGAAAAGAGGGACGTCCTAAGGAAAAGAGGGACATTTCTGGATCAAATCAGAAACTGGGATGGCTCCTTTAAATCTGGGACTGGCCCTGGAAAATAGGGACAATAGGGTCTGAAAGGCTAGTCAGTGTAAATGCACACACATTACATTCTAACCCCACCTTTTTGTCAAGAAAACCAGGATTGGGGACATGAGCCTTACCATGACTCTGTGGCGAAGGCCAGCCTAAAACTTTGTGACTTGTTTCAAGGTTGCTGCATGAGCATTGTGTTGTAGAGACTGTGCCTCCCAAGCCCACCCCCAAAACTGTAACTCCTGCCTCACAATGGTTTATATTAAGACAACATCTGTGTGGCAAGGCAGGCTTGCTGAGCGCTTGCTGCCTGTCATCTCTCGGCTGTCAACGCCTTCTCTGGCTCCTGGCAAAGCCAGCTGGAAACAAACTGTAGTTGCAGCCTCTTTCCCAGAGATCACATGTGGCAGCCAACACATTGTCGAAGTTCTGAGTATCAAAAGGCCGCATGGCTAAGTTCCCAAGGTTGCTGTTCTTGGCTTGAGAATACCTGGCATCAGGGACAACAGCTAGCTTTCCTTCTTTTTTGTCATTGAAGTTTGCCACCAGTGCTGGATCCGAAGGCATCGCAGGGACATAAAAAAAACAAAACAGAAAACTAATGATAGTATTGCAGTACACTCCTTTTGGCAAGAATAACAGCTAGAATTGACAAAGCTTCCAGACCTATGAAACATTTCTCCCATTTAAAAAGAGACTTCCAATGGCCCCATTTTTAAAAGCTCTTTAAAAAAATCAATCTCTGACTGAAGGTGATCACGGATAAGGGAAAGGTACAGTATGAAACTGTAGAGTTGGAAGGGACCACAAGGATAATCTAGTCCAACCCCCAGCAATGCAGGAATCTTTCACCCACTGAGGGGCTTGAACCCATGACCCTGAGATTAAGTGTCTCATGCTCTGACAACTGAGCTATCCCTCAGCATTCTCTTCAATGCAAAATCAAGAACTATATTTCCTTTCTTTAGCTTTTTTTTAATTGCAAAAAATCATTGAATAAATAAAATAGGACATCCACATATGTATACATGGGAGTTCTACTCAGAGTAGATGTATCTGAGTATGACTAACATTGGATACAACCTATAAACTATAATTTGATAATATCATGTATTCATATACAGTGGTACCTTGGTTCTCAAATTAATCTGTTCCGGAAGTCTGTTCCAAAACCAAAGCGTTCCAAAACCAAGGCACACTTTCCCATAGAAAGTAATGCAAAATGGATTAGTCCTTTCCAGACTTTTAAAAACAACCCCTAAAAAAGCAATTTAACGTGAATTTTACTATCTAACAAGACCAGTACTGTGTCCAGTTCTGGGCACCACAGTTCAAGAAGGATACTGACAAGCTGGAACGTGTCCAGAGGAGGGCAACCAAAATGGTCAAAGGCCTGGAAACGATGCCTTATGAGGAACGACTTAGGGAGCTGGGTATGTTTAACCTGGAGAAGAGACGGTTAAGGGGTGATATGATAGCCATGTTCAAATATATAAAAGGATGTCATATAGAGGAGGGTGAAAGGTTGTTTTCTGCTGCTCCAGAGAAGCGGACAAGGAGCAATGGATTCAAACCACAAGAAAGAAGATTCCACCTAAACATTAGGAAGAACTTCCTGACAGTAAGAGTTGTTCGACAGTGGAATTTGCTGACAAGGAGCGTGGTGGAGTCTCCTTCTTTGGAGGTCTTTAAGCAGAGGCTTGATGGCCATATGTCAGGAATGCTTTGATGGTGTTTCCTGCTTGGCAGGGGGTTGGACTGGATGGCCCTTGTGGTCTCTTCCAACTCTGCGGTTCTATGATTCTATGACCATTGATCCATGAAATGAAAGCAATAATCAATGCTCTGTACTATTAAATAAATAAGACAGTATTGCAGATGATAAACCTGCACTGATTATAATCATTGTTTGGATGGGGGGCTTTTATCCATTTCCACAGTCACACAATCAATCAACCAATCATTCATAAAATGAAAAACAAGCCACAGACACAAAAATGAAAAAGCCACACAAAGAAAAATGCAAAAAATAGCAGAACCAAAAGCATCAAATATCACCTCAGAACACTGCAATCAGAAACGGAAGGTTTTAATTATGATGGGGGGGGGGGGCTCAAATGAGTGGTGCAAGGGCAGAAACAGGAGGGGAAAAGGCTTAATTACTATGCAGAGGACTCAAATGAGCAGAGCAACAGTGAAAACGGAAGCTCAGGAGCACGTTCGGCCTCCGAGGCAAAGTCTGAAAACCGGAACACCCACTTCCGGGTTTGCAGCATTCCAAGTTGTTCGGGAACAAAGCTGTTCGAAAACCAAGGTACCACTGTACCAAAAGTTAGTTATGATTTAAAGAGCACTGCGTGCACTTATTAGCTAGACATTGGTTAACAACCACATTAAATTAAACCAAGTGCCATGCTTTAATTTGCACTTACCACTTTTACTTCTTAGTGGGTTGCACAGAGGAAAATGTGATGCCCAGGGTATGGTATCTGGACAACCTTTTCCAGCTGCGGACCAAGGTTCCTTTCTGGGCAACCTTCCAAGGAGTGCCTGCTGGGAGTGGGTGGAGCCAGGGGCAAGAATGAGCAGTGCAAGAAATGTAAAAAGAAATATCATTTCACAGGGCAGGTTGGGCTGAACCTCCAGGGTGGGAAAGCCAGTTGCATGCTACAGAACATCCCTAATTTCATCAGAGAAATGTTGGAGGGTATGTTGTTTCTGATGAATTATGTGGAGAATTTGGCTGAGAAGTGCAGGGCATGCTCCACTTTGACCCCCCTCCCCCAGAATTCCCTCCCAAACGGGGGCTGTAAGTGTTAAAGGGAGGAGGGTGATAGCAGTGATTGCCATATAGTTTGGGACACAACTGCCCTACTTTGCAAGGCTGTTGTGCAAGGAAGGACACAAGCAGGCTTTCCTAGCCTTTTTGTTCCTTTAAAGATCATAGAATTGTAGAGTTGGAAGGGACCCCGAGAGGCATCTAGTCCAACCCTCTGCAGCACAGGAATCTTAGGTAACAAGGGTAAAAGGAGTGATGCTAGAAATGGTCAAAGGACAAGAGAAGCAGAAGCGAAGGACAACTCACACTGTTACAATAATAAGCTCCCCTTCTCCTGCCCCAAACTGGTATATGTCTTCTGGAAATGACTATTGTATCAGATTCTATGGAAATTGTCCCTAGTTTATAAAGACAACTGTAGGCCTGAGTGGGCAGTTGCAAAGGCAGGTTGTTTCCACATGAAGGCCCTTGAGTGTTGTTACAGATTGCTTTTCTGCAGCCAAGTGGAAGAGGAATTAAAAAGCGTGGAATGAAAATGGAGAAGGAAAAAATAAATAAAAGATACCAGGGGTTTAAAGCTGCTTCCCATGGGGAACAGGCACTGACTAATTTATAAGGAATTAAGGGGCAATTCATCAATAATATGCTGGCATGGCTGAACAGGAAGCAATTAGAGCAGTTAGAATCCACAAAGAAGGAAGCTTCTAATCAAAGGCACAGTGACCCTGAAAAACCTGAATCGTGGGTTAGTGGCCTACACTGGACAGGCTGACACTGCAAGTAGTGTACGTATGGGGCAACTTCCTCAGATCAGGTCTGGGGTTGGGAAGCAGACGTAAATTGGGGGAAATGCTTGAATGGAGTGTAAAAAGTAAGCAACAAAAGGGTGGAAATTCCAGGCATGGAAGAAACAGTCTACCAGGGTAATTTTCATCCACCCATCCATTTGTATGCTGTTTTCCCACGGAAAAAAAATCACCTCAAAGCTGCTTACAACAAAGAAATCAGGAATACATTTCAGACAAACGCTACCAAAGAAATTGTAATAGCATAGCAAAACAATAACGTAGGAACAATTTCACAACATCATAGCAAAAAATATCAAATCCAATAACATACCAAAAAACCCCAAACCCCAATACCAATACTATGAATATAACAAGTTTATTTAAACAACATGCAGTATCTGTGAGGGACAGGGGATATCGCGAAGTCCCTCCCCTCCTGAGTTCAAGCCCATCCCCGAGCGCAGGGGAAAGCAGGGAGAGTTCCGATTCCAGTGGGGAAGCAGGAAGTCATGTCCGAGGCTCAGACAAGGTAGCGGAGCCAGGGTCCCAGGTGGGACAGGAAGGGGCAAGCAAGGGGGGCAGACCCATCCCCCCAACTCCGGAATTGCGCAGAAAGCGGAGAGGGAAGAGGATGGGTCTCCCCAAGTTGTTATGTTGGAGAAAAACGCGCCAAACGCCATTCGGAGGTTTTGATTCAAGCTGAGAAGATGTGTTCTTGTAAATAGCATTGCCTTCAGCACTGTAAATACGCAGCACCAATAAAAGATAAAATGCAGAGCTGTGTAGAGTCGTTACTCTGAAGTAGCCCGCTCCGGCCACTGTGACAGTATCCAATAAAAAGGGAGCTTCACAGTTTCACTTTAATCCTGGAAACACCCCTTTCATGATATTGTTCACAGTCCCTCTCCTGCAGCCGCTTCTTACAAGGCTTCCAAGGGCAAAGAGAGGAATAGCTGAAAAAAAACCAAACAAACAACCCTCGTGATTTTCACACACTAAATACATCTCTCAGCCTCTGTAGCACTCTGTGCATGTGTACATGTGAATGCTGTCCCTGAGAGTTGGGAAGCTGAACAATGGCATTCTGCAATCACAGGTATGTTTTAGCTGGTTTGAGTTTTACATTTGAATTACAGATGTGAGAAATGCAACACACACACACGCACAAACACGCACACACACACACCCCCTTAGCATCCATTGCCATGCTGCAGAGTACCAGGCAGAAGCTGACGTGTGACGTCACCGAGGGCAAGCGCATGAGAGTGGTGTGCCTTCTCGGGGCCGAAGCGATAATTCCCATGGGAAAGCGTTCCTCTGCGCCATCTGGGAAGTATGCTGCTGAGGAGGAGATGGCTGTGCGAGACTGTGGCAAATTCTAGACATGGGATTCTCATTATCACGTTTATTAAAGAGCTTTTACAGTGTAAACAAAAACAAACAATAAGGCATTTCTTATGCTCACAATGGGACTAGAAAACAGCAACTGGCATTGCTCAAAGACCCACAGCCACAAAAAACGTCCTCCTCGGAACATAGGAACCTGACTTATGGCAGTGTGATGTAGTGGTTAGAGTCCTGGACTTGGCCCCAGAAGACTAGGGTTCAAATCCCCACTTGGCCATGGCTTTCAACCAGTCACTGTCTCTTAGGCTGACCTACCCCACAGGGTTGTTATTAGGATAGGGGATGGGGTTAAGGGAGAGCTCTGCCAGCACCTTGGACAAAAGGTGGGATATGAACACCAATAAATATAAGAGCTAAATAGTGTGTACACTGGCTGGCAGCAGCTCTCCAGGGTTTCAGGCAGCAGCAATCTTCTGGAGATGTCAAGGACTGGACTCGATACATTGTGTATATAAAGGAGAGGCTCTATCCCTTTGCTATGGCCCACCCTCCAGGATCTGTGCCAACAAGCTAGTTAACAGCTCATCCTTTGGACACTGCCATGGTGTTCGGGGGCAGCCCTTGGAATAAGAATCGTACAGAGTTAAATCTTGTGGGTTTCCCCTCCTCCTCCTCCTCCTCCTGAGGATCAGCCTAGAATTAAAACCGCCCATTTGCAACAGTGGAGCAACCTATAAATAAAGAGGATCGGTTGGCTGGAAAATTTCAAGCTGATAAAAAAGTAAAGGCCACACTATTTTAAGCTCTTTTATCCAGTTAGCTGACTAAAAGCATTTTATAGCTAGGTCAGAGCAGCTCACTGGGATACAGGGCATTCATTAGCTTCCATAGATCTGTGCGTTAAGACAGGGAAGCGGCAGGCAAGGAAAATAGCTTCAGTCAGCCAAGAACATCTGAAGAATTTTTAGCCAGAAGAGCCCTGAAGAGGGGCTCAGGGAGGGTAAGCTGTGCCCAGCCTTTAAGACATTTGTCTCTCTCTTGTGTGTGTGCAGACGCATGCTGTTTTTAGACTAGCTCGTCCCTGTTCTAAATAAAACGATACATACTGTACTCAAGGACCAGACTTATGGATGATGCGTTTTGCAAAAGGAATAGAACAATGCAATCTGGTACTGTTCTGTCTCAGTCTACTGTATTCTGTTTCATCTCTTGCTTTTTAAAAGGTTTTTCTGCGTGAGCATTTAAGTTTAAAACACTAAGCATGGTTGACTAAGACAGTGCACACAACCAGCTTCGCCCCCCCCCCTTCCTTTTGCTACTCTATGGTGTTTTTATTTGCCCACGTCCAGAAAGTGTGTGTGTCGTAACCTGGATAGATTGTAGTAACTTTGACGTCTGTGTGCTCCACCTCACCCAAATTCCAAGGAAGTATTTACGATGGGCACATTAAATCAGGATCACAGCAAAAATGCATGTCCACCACATGCTTCGCATTCCATACAGGCAAACATTTCTCAACCACAGGCACTTTCGCACATGGGGAAAATCCCTTCTGCAAAACGTAGTTTTGTGAATCGGCCCAGGCATCAACAGATATGTAAATAGAAGATAATGGTGCAAAAAGGTAAACAGAGTGATGCATTTTCTCTCAAAAGATACTATGAAATAATTTTGATACAGCTAAACGCCTCACACAGAGATGAGATGTGGTGTGGCGTTTAGAATTTTGGACTGGGAGCACTGAGGAAACCTAGCTTCAAATCCCCACCCGGCTCACCTTGAACTTGGACTAAGGCAATGTGCTCTACGTGGGGCTACCTTTGAAAGTGACCCAGAAACTACAACTAATCCAGAATGCGTCAGCTAGACTGGTGCCTGGGAGTGGCCACTGACTGGTCCTGAAAGACATACATTGGCTCCAAGTACATTTCTTAGCACAATTCAAAGTGTTGCTGTTGACCTTTAAAGCCCTAAACGGCCTCAGCCCAGTATACCTGAAGGAGCATCTCCACCCCCATCGTTCAGCCCGGACACTGAGGTGCAGCTCCGAGGGCTTTCTGGCGGTTCCCTCACTGCAAGAGGTGAGGTTACAGGGAACCAGGCAGAGGACCTTCTCAGTAGTGGCGCCTGCCCTGTGGAACACCCTCCCATCAGATGTCAAGGAAATAAACAACTATCTGACTTTTGGAAGACATCTGATGCCAACCCTGTTTAGGGAAGTTTTTAATGTTTGATGTTTTATCGCGTTTTTAATATTCTGTTGGGAACCGCCCAGAGTGGTTGGGGAAACCCAGCCAGATGGGCGGGGTATAATGTTGGCCTCTGGATGTTGTTGGACTGCCACTCACATCATCCCTGACCACTGACCCTGCTGGCTGGGGTTGATGGGTGTTGCCCCAAAACACCTGGAGGTCATCACCACGTTGGCCACCATAGTACTTACTCTCAACCACCTTGTTGTACAGTGGTACCTCGGGTTACAGAGACTTCAGGTTACAGACGCTTCAGGTTACAGACTCCGCTAACCCAGAGATAGTACCTCGGGTTAAGATCTTTGCTTCAGGATGAGTACAGAAATCGCGCGGCCGCAGCGGAATGCCCCATTAGCCATAGCTGCCAAGTACCTCGTATTTCCCGGGAAACCCCCGTTTTTCCTTACTGTTTCCCGGCAGTCTCCCGTTTTAGCTCCTCTCCCGTTAATCTCCCTTATTTTGGCTCCTGTCGGCGGCCATTTTTCTGGTGCCGCTTTGCACATCTATGGGCACCAGAAAATGGCCGGCGCCGGCACCGGAAGTCGCATCTACACATGTCTGGAAGTGCATAGACGCAACTTCCAGTGTCGCTTTGCCCATCTATGGGCACCGAAAATGGCCGGTGCCAGCACCGGAAATTGCGTCTACACACTTCCGGGCATGCGTAGACGTGACTTCCGGTGCCGGCCCCGGCCATTTTCGGTGCTCATAGATGGGCAAAGCGGTGTCAATAATTTAGCCGTCCCGGGGGCCAGTTGTCAGACTGGTCCCACAGGCCAAATATGTGATTGCTCTCACAAACATGATGAACAACACACAAGTCAGTAAATAAGGCTAAACTGCTTTATTTACATATAAACAAACTGGGAGCTCTACATCATGGCTCCCTCTCTCTGGCATAACAGCCAGTAAAGAGAAAGAACAAAGGAACAACAGTCCCACGTAAACATCCTGTCTACGTCACTTCCACTCTGTGGGAATGAAAACACATACAGTCATATGATACACAATAACCCTATGACTGCAGACGGGGAATGAATCCTAACAAACGGCACGGGCTGCCGATCCCGGATTTCTCCACGAGAGACTTGGCAGGTATGCATTGGCTAAAGTGGTACCTCAGGTTAAGAACTGTTTCTGGTTAAGAATGGACCTCCAGAACAAATTAAGTTCTTACTACCACTGTAATTATAAAATGGGTGTGTTTGTAGGAAGAACTTCCATGAACTAGGACTGTGTGGAGACCCCTGATCTGCCTTATATAGCCCTGATCTGTAGACCTTGGATTGGCCCGATTCACCCAGTGTTGCCCTGGGGGGCCACACATCCAACCCTGAAGCAATTTGAGGGTGGTGGGGCTAAGGATTTTAAAAGAGTTTTCAAAACCTCATTTTAAAATACAGTCATGAGGGAATGTGTCCAGGAACAGATCCTCCTACTCAGGGGTACCAACTTGTATAAAATATTGGTGGGGGGGGGCAGGTAAGCCCCACCCCAAAAATCACTCCTGTGATGCAGTGCACGGACACCATTTGAATGGCAATGCCCATTAACTTTTTTGGGGGGGCCCTGGTCCCCTCAAACATTTTATTTGGGGGGGGGGGGAAGGCAAAGAACCCTTGACCTCTAGGAATTGGCTCTCATGGTCCTACTTAACAGCTGTGTTGCTTCTGGGGGCAAGGAGGAGAGGCCTGCCTAATCTTCTACTCTAAAGATGTAGCCGCCTCGTAGGTTTCTTTTTGCAGTTTTTTTAGCCTTCTTCTCAATCATGCCTCTCTTTCCTTCCTGCCTTCTGACAGCCCTGGATGGCTCTGATCTACTCAACCCAACCTGTAGCGATCTGGCGCTTTCTCCAACCAACTCAATTGAGGCCCGGGTGCCACCAGATTTGGCTTGGGATTTGGGCCTCAATAGAATCTGGTGCGTAGCCCTACCATGAACACCACCCTGAGCACCTTAGAGGAAAGCCATGGTGCAAGTGCAAGAAATAAATTACCATGGCTAAAAACAAACCCAAATCAGAAAAAAAACAAAATTAAAAAATTCCTTCCAGTAGCACCTTAGAGACCAACTAAGTTTGTCATAGGTATGAGCTTTCGTGTGCATGCACGCTTCTTCAGATACACTGAAACAGAAGTCACCAGACCCTTATGTATAGTCAGAGGGCGGGGAGGGGTATTACTCAGAAGGGTTTAGTCCTTTTCACATGAAAGCAATTTATGAGTACATTTCCTTCCCTAGATGATCAGGAAAAAATGGGCTGCTGAGCTTGACTTGTGGTTCCCTTGAAGTACTATTTACATACTTGAGCCTCAGAAATCAAGTCTGAGAAAACTCAGAGCCTCGGCATTAAACAGGTGGGCAAGTTGAGCTGCGAGGAATGTTCTGTTTGGAGCTTCTCTGTCAGGTTTATTGTGTGTCAGCAAGCCTGACGGAAGAGACAAGCTGCAATTGTTCTCCAGCTCCTCTAAACATTAGGATACACTGCCAAAGAGTTCACACGGTGCAATGCACCATTAAACGATGGGATATTGACGTAGGCAGGTGGATTTGGAAGGCGGCCATCATTTTCCCGGTGCCTTCAACCAGCACTAAGCTAAGGTGTGCTGAGGGAAGTGTAGTCATGGCAGCAACAGGTAAACGCAGAAACCTGAATAAACAGCCTGGTGTTCCAAGATCTAAAGCAAGATGAAACAAAACAGAAGCTCGCTTGATTGCACATTTACCTTGAAATGTTTGCTTTAGATTCCCCACAGAGTGGCGGCTACTGCCTGCCTGCCTGCCAACGTCAGCAAACAACCCCCACAGTGACTCAGACCTTAATCCTGGTCATTAATCCCATTTGCCACTTGCTCCCTATCTGTTCCACAAGTGATGATGAGTGCCTTGGGGCAGAATAACGTAAACTGATTTTTTTAAAATAAAAAAATAACAACCATAATAAATCGCAGCGCCTTGAGAAGGTTAGATAATAGCTCAAGTGACCCACATATGCTTTCCTATGAGCGGGACTATAGCGGATGCTAGCCCTGGGTGATGCTTGCTTTGAATCAAGAGGAAATTAAACCCTACAGGAGTGTGTGGGCACCTGTCTGCATTTCCAAACCCACGCTAGGAAGACTTATAACTCAGTTCTACAGTTCAGAGTGCAAGGGCCTGTAACTCAGGAGGAGAACATCTGCCTTGCATGCAGAATGTCTCAAGCTTGATCTCCAGCATCTCCAAATAGGCCTGGCAGAGAAAGGCTACTGGATAGTCGATACCAGCTAGATAATACTGAGCTAGATGGACCATTGGGACTGAATTAGTACATAAAAACATAAGAAGAGTCTGCGGGATCAGGCCAATGGCCCATCTGGTCCAGCATGCTCCCTGTGTGAATCAGAATGGGATTATAAAATGCATGGGGAGCCTATGTGAGCACAGCAGGCTCCCTGCCTCAGGCCCTTCTCACCAACGGGGTGGGTGCCGTGACTCCCCTTTCTCTCTCAGGTGCTTGAGAGGAAAATGCCTGAGAAAAACTAATGTTAGGATAGCCAGTGCACTTGGAAACTTTGGTGCCAAGTTCTACACACTATCCCTGTGCTAACATTCTCTGTCTTGCACTATTTATCTTCAAATCTTTAAGGCTAACAATGCTAGTTTCTAGCCATCCCATCTAGCATTCTGCTGGTTAAAACCGGGACGTGCGTCTTTTGCTGCCTCCCATGTGAGCCAGCCCCAGCCCCCTGTCTCTGTTACCAGCAGCAGCTCTGCACCAGCTCCTCCTCCTCCTCCTCTTCTCCATTGTCATCCTCCTCCTCTTCGTCACCTTCTCCTCCTCTGGTGGGGTGGAGGAGGCGCAGTCTCTGGGCTCGGTGGGGGCAGCCTGGCCTGGACCAGCAGCAGCTCTCCCTCTACCTCCTCCATGGGCTCCATCTCAGGCGCCTCCTTTCGCATGCAAGACATGCGTATTTGGGTGTTGAGTTCTTGTGGGAGCCAGCTGAAATGTGTAGGAGCTTGGAATCGAAAACAGGACATCCAATCAGAAGCCAGGATGGATTCTTTAATTCCGGTGAAATCGGGATGGTTATCTTGCCAGTTTGCGAACAATCAAGGCTATATCTGAGTGCCTTTCTTAGCAGATTATATTTTGGATCTTTCTTTTAAAAATTTTTTTTATAAAAAAAAGCATTGGGCTCTGTGCCCGTGTCCATGTTTACCAGCAAAACTGAAGCCGAGATGTCCGGGTATGTGTGGGAACATATTGGAAAGATACTAGTTACCCATCCCAGAGCTTCCTGCTGCTACTAAGAACACAAATATTCTGACTGCAAGATAGCCAGAACCAAAATATTATCACAGTTTTTCTAGAATCACAAGCGCTGTGTGTGCTGATTTTACTGGCTGGAGTAGGCTGTGGCACTGTAATTTTTCTGCACATCAAAACTTTGTTATTTTTAAAGGTCACTATAGTTTTTTTTTGTGACTTGTAGTGATTGTGCCACATCCAGCATCCTTCAAGGGTTTGGCTGACGTCCGGGAGGCAGGAGAGACACAGTTGCTAATTGCAGAATAATCAATGGGGCGCTGAATGCAATTATCGAAGATGCTGGGAGATTCTGCCGTTTCACGCTGCCGTCTTTTTTTTGTACCTGTGACATCCCATGCTGTGCTTGTTCTGTTCATGATTGCCACTTTAGGGGAAAGAAAGTCATTTAACAGAAGGGGAGGGAGCCTGCGGTGAGGAGAACGTTTTCTCAGATAATTAGATTATAATTATTAGCTCCGCTCTTTCATCGATATGCTTCGGGAGCATCAACATGAATCTGCCCATATATGAATACAAGGGAAGGGGGAAAGACGCCATGCCATCTATAGCAGGGATGGCGCACTGGTGGCCTCCAATGCCCCTCAGCCCTTGCCAGCATGACCAAAAGTCAGGGATGGTGGGAATTGTAGTCTAGCAATACCTGGAGGACTACAGGTTTTCCATCTTTCATCCGCAGCTCTAAATCAGTTTGTCTAAATGTCAGTTTTCCATAGCCTAGTGCCCTCTAGAGGTTTTGGACTAAGTTCCTATTGGTTCCTGGCCAATGGTCATGGATGTCGGAAGGCAGTTCTAGTCAAAATCAGCTGGAGGGGACCAGGTTGGAGAAGGCAGCTTTAAACAGTGGGGATGCATTTGGACACCCCAGTCCTATGTTTGCAGTGTAGTCCATTGCCTGTGCTGATATAGCATTACAGTGGTACCTTGGTTTAAGGACGCAATTGGTTCCGGGGAGCCGTTCGCTCCTGTCCCAAACTGTCCCAGTGCCTTGATAATCCTTGCTGAAAAAAGAACCCATTGGACCAATTCAGCCCACAAGTTGTGATGAAACAATTGTGCAACATTAATGCCAGAACCCAGGGCCCATCCAATGTGGATGATTCAGGAAAGACAAAGGGAAGTAGTTGTTCGTGCATCAACATAGTTAAACTATGAAGCTCACAAGTTGTGACAATTATCAGGTTAGGTGATTTTAAAGGGGGATTAGATAAATCATGGAGGATAAAGCTATAGCAATGATTGTTGTAAATGAGGGGTTCAGCTAACCACAAGATTCAGCTTGTATATGTAACATTTGGAAGAATCCCAATCTTTTTCAGATCTGCTCAGTTTCATTCAATTTCAGTTAGTTATTTGGGTCCGAATCTGATTTGTTAAAACCAAAGTCCTGTCTTCACTCAGTTGACTATAATGGGGAATCTAAAACCAGCTGTGATGATTTTCTGTACTGTTTACATAAGTAGATGAAATTTGCAGGCAAACGAGCTCTTCCAGGGTGGATGAAGTCTACCAAGTTTCAGGCACATCAGTCTAGGGGTTTTCCAGGTAGGGAACCTTTAAAAATGTATTTCCTTTCCTTAAAAAAGAAAGAAGTCCCTTAACTTGGATGCAAAATGCAGCGAAAGCACTGCTTCTGAGGGGACGAAACCTGCTTTTTTCAGGGTTCTCAGTCACATGACCAGTTTGTACATGCAGAAGATATATTATTATAATTAACTGAACACAGATGGGTTGAGGAAATGGCCTCACACTATTTGTTCAACCTGGATAGAGCAGAATTAGTGTCTTCCAGGAATGGGGCACCAACTGAGTGTCTTCTGTCTCTCTCTCTCCACAAGTGGTGGGATATGTATACTGACTTTTTATTTATTTTTTAATGTTTGCAAATCTTGCTCCCTTAAGGTTTGTAGTTCTGGTCTAGCATTCTCTCTGTGAATCACCGTGTCCCATCTGCTTTTCCATGTCTCAGCCCCTCTTTTCCAAAAGCCGTTTCAGGTGCAGTAAGAATAGATGATGGTAAGCAAATGTGACTTTGGGAACCACACAAAGATTCCAGGCTAGCTCTGCCTTGAAACAAGCAGCGCTGTGGCAAATATAACTCTCTTCTTTTTAAAAGCAAAAGAAAGCATGCCAATAGAGGCTAAGAGATGGAGGGGAAAATATAATGCCAAAGCTCAAGGCAATATCTGCATTGTGCTTGTCACCAGTGCTCTGCATAAGTGCTCTTCCACATGTGAATCAGGAACATCATGGCATAATGAAGTCCTGCTGACAGGATCTGCTTCCTCATGTAATTTGAGCCGATCTCACATTGTCCTTTCACCTGTGAGTCGTGGAAAAAAGCTCTCTGTGCTAAAACTGTTCAAGTGGTTTCCCCCGCCAATTCCTGGGTGGTATAATGCCCCTTATTCTGCCCCTGGAAAGTATACCATGAAAAAAGCTATTTGAATGCTTGGCTCCGTTAAACTATCTGTAATTTCCCCACCTTCTTGGAGAAGGTGGGGGAATTTGGACAAAAGGAGCTGGCAGGAATTGCAACTAGCAGTGCAGAAGAGCCAGTTTGTTTTTAATTGCACGCCTTGTTCCTCAGATAACTCATGGCAGTGTATATCACGTTATGGGAACACAGGAAGCAGGCCTTATTCTGGGCCAGAACACTGGTCACTCCAGCTTAATATTGTCTACACTGAGTGATCCGGTGCACTAGTTTCCGCCCCACATTGGGGGTGCTTGGCGCACATGTGTGATGTCATGTGTGCTGCATGCATGGTGTCACAGGGCACGATGCAACCCAATGCAGTGCATGACGTCACACAGTGTGACGGGATCTGGTGGGGCCTGCTGCACGCTCCTGCAGCTGCGACAAGCCTCATTGGGCATCACATTTGGTGGCCCAATCAGACACCCAGAGTGATTTTTTTGTGGTTGGCTCGACATGCAGGGCCGCCCAGAGATGGCGCCTATGCAGGGGATGTTCCTAGTATTACCTGGAGATGTCAGGGATTGAACCTGGGACCTTCTGCATGCAAAGCAGATGTTCTATCAGTGAGCTGCAGGTGCTCCCCATTTCGGCTAGGCTTACTATTCATTCAGCAATTTTTTAAAGGTATATTAGGTTGACAGGTGGCGCTGTGGTTAAACCACTGAGCCTAGGGCTTGCTGATCAGAAGGTCGGCTGTTCGAATCCCTGTGACGGGGTGAGCTCCTGTTGCTTGGTCCCAGCTCCTGCCAACCTAGCAGTTCGAAAGCACGTCAAAAATGCAAGTAGATAAATAGGAACCGCTACAGCGGGAAGGTAAACGGCGTTTCCATGTGCTGCTCTGTTTCACCAGAAGCGGCTTTGTCATGCTGGCCACATGACCTGGAAGCTGTACGCCGGCTCCCTCGGCCAATAATGCGAGATGAGCGCGCAACCCCAGAGTCGGTCACGACTGGACCCAATGGTCAGGGGTCCCTTTACCTTTACCTTAGGTTGAGAGATAATAGTTTGTCATCCAGGGACCTTTGTAGCTGGCTGGATCAAAATGGAGGACATTATGCCCTGTCTGTGTGTCTTCTATAGAAGCTGCTTGAAATTTGTACACATATTTGCTTTGTTTGGTCAAGTGTGTTGTGTTGTGGGACAGTGACCACACCTGCCTGCCTTCTTACTTACAACCAGATCAGAGGATGGCCTACCTATCCTCCTCCTTAAGCTCAGAGTTACTTCTTGTAAGGAGGATTGGGACACCTGTCTCTGGCGCCATCTACTGTTGGTCTTCCTGTCTTCTGCCCTACCAAGTTCCAATGGGCACCAATCACTACAGGCAATTTTGTCAACTTAAAAAAACAACACACAGCCTATTTCTGTAGGAAAAGACACCCTTATTCCAGACTGTGCAAGTTTCCCTCTTTTCCAGGGACGTCCCTGATTTAGAGAAGCCATGTCGATTTCTGATATGAACCCAGAATGTCCCACTTTTCCTTAGGATGTCTCTATTTTCATTGGAGAAATTTTGGAGAGTATGGAGTTATCCGACCCCCGAGCTTTCTGAAGGCAATACTGTATACGGAAGGGTTTTTTATGTTTAAATGTTTTATTATGTTTTATATATGTTGGAAGCTGCTCAGAGTGGCCGAAGCAACCTAGTAAGATGTGTGGGCTATAAATAGTAAAATTATCATTATGGAATGGGACGGACGTCCCTATTTTCATTGGAGAAATGTTGGAGGGTATGTTATCCAGCTCCCGAGCAAATAACATTTGCTAAAAGCCACACAGGAGGGGGGAAAGACCTGCTGGTGATCCATGTTGACTCCCTGCTTTTATTGGCAAACTTGCCAAAACATTGAGCACACAAACACTTTACTGAAAATCTTTTGATTCTCCAGACAGGAAAAGGCTGCACGGTACAGCCAGTTCTCTGGGGGCAGCTCTTAGCTTCCCCTCTTGTTTTTCATTTAATTTTAGTTGTAGCTATCCAACACTTTTAATTCTATTATAACTCAGAGACAAAAGAACCAAGCAATACAATTTGATTATTTCATGAAGGAAGAAAGTTATGCAGGACCATAAGTGTGCAGCTTCATAAAATGACGTTGGGAAAAGATGCAGAAATGTATTTGAGAAGCAGAAGGGGAGGAAGGAAGAGGCAAGGATAATAAGCAGCAAAAGCCCTGTGTCTGGGATGGGGTACCCTTGGTTGGCCTTCTGACGTTGCTGGACTCAGTCACACCATATATTTAAAATGCTGCAATACCACTTTAAACTGTCATGGCTTCCCCCACAGAATCCTGGGAGCTGTAGTTTCATAAAGGTGCTACAAGTTGTTAGGAGACCCCGATTCTCCCCCCAGAGGTACAATTCCTCGAGTTCCCTGTGAAGCGGGACTGCACTCTTGGAAATTGTAGCTCTGGGAGAGGAATAGCAAATTAAACTTAAGGCTGGACGCAGGGTGTTTCTTTCAGCTGGAACTCGCCGGAACTCAGTTCCAGCACCTCTCAGGTGGGCACCATTGCCATTATAGAAGAACAAGGGAGGCATTCATGGTGAGTTCTGGCACCTCTTTTTCTAGTAAAATAGCATGTCCCTGGACATGTGAGAAACTGAGCGAACCCAAAATGGACAGATTTGGCCATCCCTAGTTGAGAGTAAGAGGAGATAAATTTGAGTAAATGTTGGCATTTTAATCCTGCTCTTCAGCTGATAAAGGCTCCCAAAGACGCTTATTTCAGGGAAAATACAGTCCCTGCCTTCAGGTCCACTGTTTAAGTGGCATGATACAAAAGGGGGGAAATCTGGAAGAAGGGGAGGAACAAGACACTATGTTTTAGCTACAGAAATCCTGCCATGAACATCAGGACTGGGAAAATCTGGAGAGGAAGCAAAATCCCACCTCAAACAGCAGTGTTAGATCAGTGTGGTGCAAATGGGGTTATCCCAGTTAATCCTCACAATAACGCCCCAAAGTCATTGTTCCACTGAAATCAGAAGAAAATACATATTTTTACAGAATGTGTAAAACTTGGTCGTGCAGGTCTATTGATTTCTTTTGATCAATATCTACAGTATATGCATTTTACTGCAGCTGAACCAGAGATATTCAGAAGGAGCATGTCTTGAGCTCCTGGAAGAACTTTGTTTAACTTTGTTAATAAAGATGGCGCCTGAGACCACTCTGGAGAAAGGGAGGGGGTAATATTTTTCTTGTCAACCAGTTACACTTTTAAAGGTCCTTTGTCTACCACTTGTTCTGGAGGAGAAGATGAACGTGTCACAGTGGCACACAAGATCTGAAACTGGTCTTTTTTCCTTTCCCTTTTGCAATTCAGACCATCTCTTTCATCTAGTGGAGGAGCTCTGAGCTTTCTGCTCTTTTGTGCGCCATGAAAAAGAGCCAGCAACTAACTCCCAGTGGGCATGCACAGATGGATTTAGTTCCTGCTCTTAGCAAACAAAAAGAACTGGGTGTGTAGGCATTAGAACAGAGGATGCAATAGCCCCAAATGTTAGAGCAGGGGTTCCCAACAAAATTTTCTCGAGGACCCCTTATCGAGCCGCTATTGTGACAAGGACCCCCATTAATTCCTAATCCTAAAATTAAAAAGTGGTTTTATTTATTTTTCAGTTGTTTTCCTCTTTTCTTTATCCTTCTTGGGGGGGGGCATTGGTGTGGTGGTGGCTGTGGTGGCGGCGGTGTGATGGCCGTCTGGGGGTCAGGGGGTTTCCCTCTGGAGGGGGGGGAGGTTTCTACCCTTTCACCTGGGTTGAGGGTGGTGGTGGGGCCCTCTCTTCCCTGTCGTCCCCTCTTCTTTTCTCCTACTCTGGGGGTGGCTGTATTTGCGGCGGTAGCAGCGCCAGCAGGTTTGGTGCGGCCTTTGTTCTTCGGGTCCCCACGAGGCTCCCCATGTGGCGCGCAGGAGCTGCGGGATCGGGGGCCTTCGCTTGGGGGGCTCCTTCCCCCTCTTGGGCAGCTAGGGGTGGTGGCGACTGCAGTCGCGAAGCAGGCCCCCCAGGATCGTTGCGCGGTGGGAGGTCTCGGGCCACGGAGCTCCGCTCAGCCGTCGGCCGGGCGCCCTCGGCTTCGGCCTGGCGGGCCTGTGGGGGGCCTCAGCGGCTCCTCGCTTGCTCCGCCGGACGTTTCCGACGCCCACGCGGTCGCCGCGGGGTCCGCGGCCTGGAAGGCGGTTTCGGGCCTCTAGGCCCAGGGGTTCCGCCGAGTCTCCGGCCGGGCGCACTCAGCGGACCAGCAGCGGCAGTTCCGCCGGTTCCAGCGGGCCAGAGGCTTGGCATCTAATAGCATCTTGAGGACCCCTCTGGCATAGCTCGCGGACCCCTGGGGGTCCCCGGACCACCTGTTGGGAACCACTGTGTTAGAGAATTCTCTTGTCTCTTTCTGCCTTTTGCGAAAATTTCCAAATTGCCTTCCAAAGATTAAGGTTTGTCATAGTCTTGAGAGTAAACTCTGAGTTAACAAACAAACAAAACAGGATTCTGCACCTAGGTAACAAATTCCACCCAAAGCTGTGGCCTTGTAGATGCTGCTTAGGCCCACATGGCTGCTGTACCTACAGTTGTGGGCAGTGCTTTCACCAGGCTTGGGACTGCACAAAGAGACCTTATACACAGAACATTTTGGACCAACAAAGAGAACATATTGATGGTTAAATGGAAGTTTGCTGCCACAGTCCTGTTCTGTTCTATGCACATTCCCTGCATGCACCTGAGACTGTGTATATATTTTAAAATTGCATTTATACCCTGCCTTTTTCTCCAAGGAGCTCAAGGTGGCACATTTAACCCCTCTCATTTAATCCCTACCAGAACCCTGTGAGATAGGCTGAGAGGCAGCGACTGGCCCAAAGTCACCCGGTGAGTTTCCCAAGGATTAGAACCCTGGTCTCCCAGGTCCTAGTCCAACACACTAACCACTACACCATGCTGGCTGATTTGTGCTTAGACAAAAAAAAAACACATGCATACAGTCACGCAGTGTAAATGTGATGGTGGTGGTCTGAAAAGCCATTCACCCAAATTAATGAATGTTGGTTGAAACAATGTATATTGCACTTCCTATTGTCTGTCTGTCTTCATCCTAAAGTAATATAGCCTTCTGTGATGTTTTAATTCGTCTAACTTATTTTTATTTTGCTAATCCTAGGAAAGGGGAAAGAGTCAACATTCTTATATCAAGAACAGGAGAAGCCCAGGTCAGGGAGCAGATAACATCATCTCCTCAATTGGCCCTCAACAGCCTGAAAACTCTGTTGTTCTACAGTCTGCAGCATTCATTGGTTGTAATGTTTTAAAACCTTGAGTGCCTTAGTTTACAATCCCTTTCTCCCTTAGGTTCCAGAAGTCATTCCCCATGTGCTTTCCATCACACCATTGTACACATTTGAATCTATCTTGGAATTTTAACCAAGATCAGTACACAGCTGCCTTTTCTAATGAAACCTGACATTTTCAGGAAGGTGAATTCTGTGACCGACACAACATTCCTTGCCTCTTTTGTGCTCCCACAAGAACCACAGCCTAATACATATATCCTGTGGCGGACTTAAATTTTCAGGTCCCAAAGCTCAAGCTTCATGAGTTTCATGCATATACCACTGATGGTAAATTCCATCCTGGGTAGATGGAGGCTGGTCCATTAAGGCAAAGGGGACTCTGCCCCATCAGCCAAAGTCTGCCCTCAGCCAGCCCACACCTGCTAACCTCCTTACTGACATCTATCCCAGGAGGTGGAACAGCCTGTCATTTTCCTCCTCGTCTGTCTTAGGATTGCTCTTGTGGAACTCAAGAGGTGAGAGGATAGGGGCAATGCCAGAATTCGTTGGAGTTGCCTGCCTTTGGCTTTGGCTCCACCTCCTTTCTGCCTTCTGCCCTACCTGTTCCATCTGTTCATAGATGTTCATGCTATTTGTGTGCAAGTGAACATCAGAGTGAGCGCATGTGCACAGAAGAACCCCAATAAAGTTGGCGTGACAATCATGCATTTTACCTGTGCAAATGTTCATTGTAAGCACATTTCATAGGGTTCCCGTATTTAAAAAAGTGAAAGTTGTTGTGGGTGTTTTTTTTTCCTCCGAAGTTGTTGAGCTTCTTTTAGTTTTGCACAAAGTTGTTGAGTTTTTGTGGATTTATTTATTTTTTGTTTTGCAAAATATTTTTTTTAAAACCCTTTGCATTTTTGAGCTGTTTTTAAGGGAAATCAGCAAAATCTAGACTTCCAACATGGGTTGCCATATGTCCGGATTCTTCTGGACATCTCAGCGGTTTCCACCCAGACACAGCTTCTGACTGCCATATTCCAGCTATGTCCGGGAAATTCTGGACATATGGCAACCCTAACATATCACTGTGTGAGTAGTTGATCCCCTGGTGACTACATGTACAAAGTGGTCCTCCATACTTTTGTAAAGGTGTCAGTGTAGAGTAGTGCAATTTCTCTACCCAGCACATGTTGCTGATCTATAGGAGTTCAAGATGAGTTTCTCCAGGTCTGTTACCTACATCATCCTCTTTGTGCTGCCAAGTGGGATTCCATCCAAAAGCTAACTTACACCAGCAGGAATAATTAAATGGACTGATCGCATGAGTAGATACACTGAACGCATGTACACCGAACAGATGACGATTATTATTTATTAAATGTATATGCTGCCCTTCATCAAGAAACCACAGGGTGCTTTACAACGTAAGACACAAAAGACATAATACAATAACAGTGAAACTGGAGAAAGATAATCCCCCCACCCCCGGTTTAAAATACCATAGATTGATTAATAGCTGAAGGCCTGGTTGGAGAGGAATGTTTTCATCTGGCACCTAAAGATATGTAACAAAGGCACCAGGAGAACCTCCCTGGGGAGACCATTCCACAAC